>NW_019154086.1:39104704-39812084 GCF_002288905.1 Enhydra lutris kenyoni | reverse complement strand
TTTTGTGAGATTAAGAGTCTCTTATGGTTTGTCTCCCTCCTGATCCCATCTTGTTTTATTTATTATTGTCCTATCCCTGTTGTATGAAGTGCTGTTATATGAAGTACTGAGAATATAAAGATAATTAGAAAGGAGGAGCCTGCAGCGTTGAGTCTGAAGGTTGGAGGAAAGTAAAAGTAAGGATTCCTGACTTCAGCAGCCTATCAAGGCTCAAGAATTGCATGGTCCTCAATAGCAAATGCCCTCTCCTGTCCTCATCTGTCACAAGGTGGGTGGGGGGTGGGGTGGTCCACCAGAAGACAAGCTGGGACCTCAGATGTGGGTCAGCAGAAAATGGGGGGAAATTGAAATTAGAGGGGACCAGAGCTTTGGGAATTGGGCCAAATTGGGGCTGGTCCTCAAGGAGGTCTAGCAAGGCCCCGTGACAGTGCCCGGCAGAGATCTAATTGAGTGCCACTGAAAGGCGGTGGGATATCAACTATCTGGTGGTGTATGGCCAGAGCAGTTTAAATAGGACTATGGAGGCACAGGTTTCCAGGAAAAGAGACCCAACTCAGGAGATGCAAGAGTGGAGTGGTTAAGAGCAGGACCTTTGGTGCCACGTTGCCCGGGTTTAAATCCCAGTTCAGCCATTGACTGGTTGTATGGCCACAAGAAAATTAATTTAATTAATTAATTAATTAAAATTAATTATCTTCTCTGGGCCTTAGTTGCCTCATCCTTTAAAAAAAGGAGGAGGGGGTGGTGAACAGCATAAGACTCAATGAGTTAGCATCCATCAGGATGCCAGAACAGCATCTGGCATAAAGTAAGGACTAAGGGGAAGAACCCAGCAAGAAGCCCTTTAGGCTCAGGAGAGAACAAATGGAAGCCAGGGGGAACTGAAGAATGCAGATACCCCATGCTTTGTTTTTTGTTTGCTTATTTTGGAATGATCAGCAAGTTGGGAGGAAGGTCCTAAGTTGAAGCACAGCAGGATACAACCAATCTAGACTAATCATTTCAATTCAGTTACAGGCCTAAGACCGAAGGAGCAAAAATAAACCTTTCAAATACTCAGTCCGTGTCAGGATCACTGCTTTCCCAGATGGCACCTTTGTGCAAAGTGGAGGGAGGGAGACAGGGGAGGGGTCACTTGCCCAAGACATTTTCATGCGATTTGCTAGGAAATTCGTGTCGTAAACCTTGATGACTTTGATGTGAATGGAGTCCCCAGCACAGTGCCCTGTGCATTCTACACAACTACACACGCAGCCTTCTGGCTCCCACTGAAAGTTTGTTTCCTTGTCTTTATGCAGTCTGTTGTACATTCTTTCATCATAGAAAGTTTTAAACAACAGGAAAAGGGAGAGTGGTATGTACCATGTTAATCTTTCCTCCCGTGTGGTAGACAGGAATATTTTAATCCTTCTGAAATGTTTCACTTGAGACGTGACTACTTCCAAATGCAATTTTTTACAACAGAACTTAGTTCAAAATGTTCAGGTTGTTTAAAAGTAAAAAAATGTGGAATATGATCTAATGTTGGGAAGACTGTGTTAGTACCTCCTTCATTTTGAAATAAAGTTCTGGAGAGGTTTAACAAAAGCTGAAAGGCTTTAAAAACCCATTCCTGCAACAATTAAGGTCCACAGAAGTATGACAGGGTTTGAAGCACTTTGGCCAAAACAAACACAGATTCAATTTCTGGTTTGGGTAGCATTTCCCCCACCCCAAATAATTTTCCTTTCATCACAAACTAGAAAACCTCTTTGTTTCATGTATCCAGCTGCGCACCCATGGGCATTCGTTCTGGTTTGGTCTCGGCTAAATGCAAAGAAACACAGTGGACCTGTTTCAAGTCTACGCTGCCAAGTCGTCATGAATTCATCACTATCCTGTCACAAGTGTCCTCCCACAGTGTTTTTCATTGCCTGTGGTACCAAAAGAAAGGAGCCAGTATTGTTTATGAAATGGCTGTGAAACAGATATTTGATTCTTTTTTCCCCTTAGAATCTGTTATAAGCCACGGAAGCAAAGGAAGGGGGAAGAAAAAAAGAAGGGCAGTCATTTCAGTCATGTCAAACAGAGAAGAAGGAAAAGGGGGAAAAGAAATAGAAGGAAAGAGCTGAAAGAAAAAAGAAGAAAGCTAGAGGAAAATAAGGGAAGGAATAAAGGAAAAAATTCTCAGCTCTCCAGGCCATGTACCTGGAATATAGACAGAACCTAATTTGGAGGAAGATTTTTTTTTTCCTTTTTGTACCTTAAATAATAAATGTCTACATCTTGTTAAGCTGTGGATGATCTCTATCTTTACTACAATGTAAGCTTCATAATCACCTGAGAATTTCCTTTCCAAAGGTGTGCTGTTTAGATTTTATCTGAACCTCTGGGTAACCAAAATAGGAGTTAAGTTTGAAACTGTATCAGAGGAAACAGAATGTCCCTCCATCCTACTGTACTGCTGGAGCCAGGACTGGGATGAGCAAGCCACGCCCCCACCCACAGTAAAAGTTTAAGGCGGTGGTCACTCTCAGGCTCTGATCCCACACCCACAAGAACCTGACAGTGGGTACCTCCTTAAAACGTAGTGCCCCACCCTACTCCTGACCTGCCAGCAGCTCCCACAGCAATGCTCCTAGGCTCTGGCAACTATTTCAGGGCTCTTTCTCTTAGTTCTGCCTAAAAGCCAGTTGCTGTGGCTCCTCTCCCCTCTGAATCTCACCCTGTGCCCCCACTACCTTCCCCCACCTCCCCAAGCCTTGCTCCCACCTAACTCAACCAAGCTGCTCTGGCCTTAGGAATCTATGGCTGAGTTTTGAACAAGTGTCCAAGAATTTTAGAGGTTAACAAGTAGTTCTGGACCTTGCTTCAAGAAGAAAAAAATGAGCCAAAGAAATTTCCTTTGTTATGCTGTGAAACTATGAAATCCCATTTAGTGACATCATGCCTTAGAAACCATCCAAAATTCTATCCAAAACAGATTTTTATCTAAAGAAAAGACAATGTCTAACAAGATGGGCCTTTCTGGTTAATTATTGATTAGATTACTTTATTATTAATTTAAACCCCTGGGGCACCTGGTTGGCTCAGTTGGTTAAGCTTCTTGACTCTTGGTCTTGGCTCAGGTCATGATCTCACAGTGCTGATATTGAGCCACAGGTCAGGCTTCTTACTCAGCCCAGAGCCTGCTTGTTCATTCTTTCCCTTTTCCTCTCTCCCCGCTCTTCGCTGCCCTCCCACCCCCACCTCCCACTCCTGTGTGTGCTCTCTCTCTCTCTCTCTAAAACACATACATACATACATAAAATCTTTTAAAAAATAAATTCCTGAGATTTTTCTAGAAGAAATTGTAATATCCCAATATCCTGCTGAGGGCTTGCTTCAGTCTCCCAGAGGTACTCCTTCTCCCCTCCCACTCTGCTTGCTTTCTTCTCTACAAAACAATTGCACTTTGCCAAGCCTTTCTCAAAGAGAAGAGTGCAGCATATCCCTCAGGTGTGCTGAAAAGCACGGCTTTTGCTGGAGAGAGTCCAGTGACTCTGGGGAGAACAAGACCTATGTCAAAGCAACAAGGTTCTAGTGAGGACCTCACTGGAGTGCAGGCCTCATTGGCAGGTGAGCAGAGCCCTGTCGGGGTCATGGCTCTTCTTCGGGACCCACCCCCTATCCCCACTGTGGGGCAGTCAGCACCTTCCCCACTTCCTCTAAAAACAGCCTCTGGATCCTGAACACAATTCTTCCTTCGGTTCTTTTGATGATAGAGCAACCACAAAATGCTGTGGCGATCAAAACTGCCTGAAAACAGCATATTAACCATTCCGAGTTTTAATTGAGTTAATCGAGGAACGTCAGCACATATGCTCCGTGCAGTTCTTCTCATGGAGATGAACTCTGGTTGCTGCGTCCTTGAGACTTTGCTCCTGCCCGCATAAAGACGGGGTGCTGGTGTTCACAGGAATGACTTCCACATGGGACAAGGGCTGAAATGAAGATGTGCCAGTCATTTACAGACACCCTCTCATTTCCGTTCCCAAAGAACCCTGCCAGACACACCCCAGAGTCATCACTTTGCAAATGAAATTGATACTAAGAGAAGTTCAGTGCCTTTCCTATGGTCACTCGGTTAGGAAAAGGTAGAATTAGAACTGGAACCTGTGTCAAATCTTGTTAGACTTTACACTCTCTGTCCCTCTTCAGCCCTCTCCACCACTGTGTCCTCCCATAATACAATACTACCAGCACTCCTCTCCAGAGCCCAGTACTTCGTTGATAACGTGATTTATTTATAAGAGCTGAGTCTTGGCCTTTCTTAAGTGAGCTCCAGTCATCAGAAACTAATGCTGAACAACCCCTCTGAAACTGTCTCATGCAATCTCTTTAAATGATAAGAAAACTAAAGTGCCATCATTAAGTTACTCTGCCCCTAATGAGCCATTAAGTCAATGTCTGGAGCAGGACCAGCACTACTGACTCCACCAGTGTCTTGGCCCCTCACTGTGCTGCCTAGATCTTGCAAGGAAAAGAAACCCATGTCCTAGATGTGGGGAGCTGAGTTCTCTCAAGCCTGCAACTTTTCTGGAGACAACACTCGTAAGTGTTGAGGTCTGGTGTGGTGGTGAAGGGCAACATCCATACATGTCAATCATGTTTGGCCCCAGAGTTGGCTGTTTCCTTTTGGCAGAGCAGTTCTAGTCATCTAATCCCATAGGGAAAACGTGTATCAATCAGAGTGAACAGGAAATAGAGTTGCCAGTACTTTCCTGGTGGATTCCTGCATCTTCTAGGACTTCCTGAATCTCTGATTCTCAAGCATTTGCAGGGCTTCCTACAGCAGTACCAGACCTGAACTACTCCTTGAATCACCACCACCACCCTCAACTCCTTGTAACCTATTTTCCAATATGGTCCCTCAGTCTGAGTCAACTCGGTCTATACATACCAACCCCAGGGCACACCCTCTCTACACAACTTCCTGTTCCCAATTCTGGTCCCATATTCATGCCCGCAGCTCCTAGATGTCTGCTCCTCCCTCCTGTGTCCCACTCCCACAGTTCCTCTAAGATGGGGTTGCAACAACAAATGTCTTTGAGGGCCAGGAAGATAAGGGAAATAAATACGTGAAGTGCTAGGTGCACGATGAAGGGAATGGTGGGAAGTAGAGCAAACTAAGAAGTGCATGGCCCACCTAAATAAAATTCAGATTTTCAGAAATTTAAAGTATTCGGTTGTTCAAAGTACTTGCCACAGCCTGGATTTGGTAGGAACCCGTTTTCAACCCCTGTTTGCACTCTAATCTGTAGGCATTACTTTCTTCAAATCCTGACTCAGAGTCAAATGTGTATCTCTAATATTAATTTACTCATCACCACTCCTTTAAACCCCCTTAGCTGTATGGAGTTTCTGCACCATATTCTCTGGCTTTTGTATTCTATATACCTTAAGGGCAAGAACAGTTCACCTTTGTTCATATCTCAACTTTAGATCAGCCCTGCCTCAAATTTAGTTAACCAGAACCTCCAACAATATATAGTGTATAGTGTGCAAGTCTTAAAAAAGAAAAAAAAAAAAAAAAAGAAACTTTATTTGGTGCAAATCCTATTCCTAAGTATGTAGATTTGTTTCACTGGCATCTTTGGAAATGCCTAACAATGGGGCAGAAGTTAATTTTCTGCATCTCCATAATTCAAAGGAGAGGGACACATTCTGTTGTTAATTTGCACCAATACAAATAAACCATATGGCTTTCTGAATGACAGAGTCACTGTGACACTCAGCCAACTACGCCTGGACCATTTCTCACTTGTCTCCCAGAAAGCTGTCAACACAGGAAGTTAACCTTAATAGCCCATGAGTCCTGTCATCTGCTGACCTCTAGTGGACAGAAGGGATATAGTGACAAGTACAGTCTGGAATCCAGAACTCCTCCCTGAGGCCTGACTCCAGAAGACAGTTGACAGTCACATAGAAAAATCATCCCTTCCTCTGCAGTATAGAGTTGGAGTAACTATAACAAAACAAAAAAAAAAAAAAAAAAATTACAGAGGCATTGAGCTATGGTCTTCTATTGTGGAAGACAAAGTTAAAATAAGTAGGAATCCGGGCGCCTGGGTGACTCAGTGGGTTAAATCCTCTGCCTTCCGGTCAGGTCGTGATCCCAGGGTCCTGGGATGGAGCCCCGCATCAGGCTCTCTGCTCAGTGGGGAGCCTGCCTCTCCCTCCCTCTCTGCCTGCCTCTCTGCCTACTTGTGATCTCTGTCTGTTGAGTAAATAAATAAATAAAATCTTAAAAAAAAAAAAAAGTAGGAATCAATAGCTCATTGGTGAGTTATATTAAAAAAAAAAAAAAAAAAAAAACAGGCTGAGAGGAAACCAGGATGTGATCTTCACACCATGCAACAAACACCACTTTAAAAAAAAAAAAAAAACTTTCAGTGCTGTTTGTTCTCTAATTTGTTCTTTATTGCACATGTTTTTCTTTGTTACATAAGTATGTGTTTATCTTAGGAAGTATGGATATGCAACAAATCTCAAAATCACTCAGAAACCACATTCCTCTAAAATAATACCACTGGCAGTATTGTGACAAGATCATTCTAGACGTTATGGACTGCATATGTAGATAGATAGAGGATCACATTTTGCATCCACTTTCACTAACTGCCTCATTACTGCCATATTCCGAAGTCATCAAAGTTGCATGTTTTCTGAAGTTACTCTTCACCTGTGTTGTGTGTGCCAGCCATTCGGAGTGTGCTATACCAGGCAAAATTACCTGCATCTCTCACCTAGCACCCCCCCCCCATCAGACTTTGCCAGCTGGCTTAAGCAAGTGACTAATCACAGCATACCATTTTCTTTTCCAGATGGTGGTTAAAATAATAAATCTGGGCATGTGGAAAATAAATTAACATTAGTAGTATGTATTGCAACTACATTTATCATGGATTTAAACTGTGTGGATATGGCATTCTAGTCCTGCTTTAATAAATGTATTTTTTAAATGATATCTACAAAATATTTTCCTTCCAAAATTATGGGAGATATTTAACACACTTGAGAGAAAACTTCAAACATAATCAATCTGTACTTAGAAGCGAAACATGATCATTGTTTCTCCAGGCATGTGTAGTTTGCCACCATGTGATAAACACAACAAGGAAAAGAACAGCATCTACTTAAGAGAAAGCCATGATGGTGGGGATGAGAGACAGCATGACCAGATTTAATGTTAAAGCAAAACTAAAAACTCCAGGATGGCACTTAAGTGAGCATGATGGGAAAGTATTGTTTCCTTATAATGATTTTAAATGGAAATTACAATTGAATCACAAATAAAAGTAAATTGTAGACAGTGAGGCGAACAAATCTGTTTCACTCGGATTCACGGTGATTATCAAATTAGTAGCTACTCATTCACTGCTAACCATTTTCAGTCTTCTTGGTCTCTCTAACAGCCCTGAACTGAAGCTTCATGGTGATTGCAATAGTGGCAGCTCATCAGGGCTGTATTTTAGCTCTGCTTTTGCCTTCCTTGTTTTTCCTTTTCATTGCTTGGTAAGGTAAAAGAAGAAAAGACCGTTAGAGGAGTGAAAACTTGTGCTTGCACCTGTTTTTAAAAGTCATGCAGTACCAGTTGAAGGCCTAACATCTGGCTGCAGGCTGTCTCCCAACCCATCTCCTAGCACTCTCCCCTCATTAACTCCACCCTAGCCACACTGGCACCTTCCTCTTGATCCACCTGTCAAGCATACTCCTGCCTCAGGGCCTTTGCACCTGCTATTCCCTCTGCTAGAACATCCTTCTCACCTACATCTGTAAACTTCACTGCCTCACTTCATTCAGACCTGAGTTCAGATGTCCCCTCCTCAGAAAATTTGGCCTTCCCCAATGGACCCTTCCTAAATTCATACCCCTGTTACTTTCTACTTCCCGGGTCTGCTTTGTTTTTCTTCCCAAAATATCCTCATTACCTGATGTAATATTATATGCCTACTTTGTGTTTTGTTAGTGAATGAACCCAATATCGGAGAATTCTGAAAGAATGTCCAGCATGGGCCTGGGAGTACATTGAAATCACCAGGACATTTTGATGTACACCTTGGTTAAGAACATGGTATAAGGTAGGTACTTCATAGCTTTTGGCATCAGATGGTTAGATTAAAATTCCAGTTTGACAAGCATAGGACGTCACAACTGTAGGCCCAATCAAATACACAGTAGTAATAATACCTGTGTCCCAAGGTTATGCAGAAGATAACACCAGGTGATGGATTTGAGACAACTTCCTGAGCCAGAAAGTGTTATGTAAATATTAGTTACTAGTGCATCATTTCTTCTCTGAAGGTGATCTTATATTTTGAAGAATAAAAATTTTTAATAAGAATAAAATATATTTTTAATTAGAACCCCAAACAGTCTTCTCTGAATCAGATCGTTGCTTCTGTGTAAACTCTAAATTGTACGTCCATTTCTATCTCTGAAGGCAGTGCAAATGAGAAATGAATCAAATTTGGCCAATACTCATAGCCAATCGAAATAATTCTGTATTCCGAAATTCAAAATTAGCACAGCGATTTTGCCAGCACTGCCCCAGAGCGGGCGCGGTGAAGAGCGACCTCCCGGGTTGAGAGTCACTGAACTTCGCTTTGCCCTTCCGGAGTCCAGCTCACAGAGGAAGGTGGAAGCGGCTGGCGGGAGCGCTTGGAGAGGTGCAGGACAGGTGCGGCGGTGAAGGTGCCTCTAGGGGAGAGAGCCGCAGACAGCACTTCTGGGAGCAGCAAGCGGAAATGTGGCAATAGCTCTAATCAGAGGAGATTCCAGTGTGGTCCCCGAAGGGGCTGGGTCCTGTGACATAAAACAATCGGTGAATTGAGTTTCCGACTCTTAGCGGCCAGCCTGCACCACGCCAAAGAGGTTTTATAACAGAAGTGTCAGTGATAGGAATTAGTCCTCCAGAGAACAGATGTGTGGTCGTCTTTTATGACACAGATCATCAGGGAAGGACTTCAGATCACACAGGTGGGGACATTTTGTTATTCATTTTTACGTAACCAAAGAAATAAATGTTTTATAGATACACTTCTATTTAGAAACACCGCTACCGGGTTTAATTGGGTCAAGAGTGACACCTAGTGGAAAAACTTTGCTAAGCTCTGTTTTCTATCTCCTCCCCACCCTACCCCACCCACAAGAGTCGAATTAATTTAGTTTATAAAGTTATTCCACAATATTTCCAAGGGGTCCTAACGCCAATATCTTTGAAAATTGCACCCCAAATCCTGTAACATCAGGCTCTGTAAGAAATATGGCAAAAGGGGACTAAAAGCCTTGAACTAGTTTTAAAAGTATGAATGAAGAAACTGATAAAGGCGACAGTAAAAAAAAAAAAAAAAAAAAAAAAACAAGAAAAATCTTTGTCCCAGGTTTTTTTAGCATGGTATGAAAATTTTCCACTACACAATGAGAACAATTAGAATTTGACTAGGAACCTGTGAGTAGGACTTTTTGGATTGGAAGCAGGTAAAAAAACGAGCTACTACCTCTGGAGGCCCTGCTGAGTGACCTGGCCTCTGGCAATTGGCCCTTGGCTTGGGGTCCAGGAATCCACTCTTGCCCCCAATCTATGAGCTTCTGCAATTCATACTTCCCAACTAAAACTGGAGCAGGGCCATCTGGATGTCATCTTGGGCTTCTATCCCTCTTCTCATTTTTTCTTACCCTAAAATCAGAACATATGACCTAACACCCAGTTGAACCATAAAAGAGAGCCATTGTACTAAGGACTGCTACAAGAAATCCAAGATATTCACTTGCTGTAACGACATAGATGTGTATTTGCTCTTTAAGTTTGTTGGTTTTTTGTTTGTTTGTTTGTTGTTTTCTAATTTAGAGATCATGTGCGTGCGAGCAGGGAGAGGGGGCAGAGGGAGAAAGAGAATCCCAAACAGACACCCCACTGAGCACAGAGCTGATGCGGGGTTTGATCTCACAGCCCTGATCAGAACCTGAGCCAAAATCATTCAAGAGTCAGACACTTAACGGACTGAGCCACCCAGGCGCCCGAGGTGTATTTGCGTTTAATGATTTCATAAAAGAATTCATTCTACTTCCTAAATGGCCTCTGGGATCATAGTTTGCCTCTCCCCACAGCTCCACAACTATTTGCAGCTTTTCCGGAGGAGGACTTTACCAGCCCTTCAGTGACATCTCTGTGCCCTTCCAGTGCTCTCTGCTTTCTCTTAGTCCTTCATCCCCTCCTGGCCTGATTGCAGCTCTCCAGTTTTTAACCTTCCTCTTCTGCATTCCTCTCGGTCGCCTTCTCACGGGACTCCCACGGGCCCCTGTGCAGGGTTTCCATCCCAGAGTGCTCCCACCCAGCACCTCCATCCCAGCCGCCTCACAATGATTCCTCTGAAACTCACTGAGTAAACATCAATTTGCCATGGAACAGCTCCCACTCCAGCGTCTCCTTTCCACTTAAAACACACACTTTATGACTCCCATGCCTGGTCTGCACCACACAGTTGGTTTGCTCTAGAAGTCCTGTTGAGCCTAATGGCATAATTCACTCCTGTTTGTTTAATTGGTTAAATCAGATTAAAATGTGTTTTTGGCAGGGGTATAGTGTGCTCACTTGTGTGTATTTTAATTTTCACATACGCTGTCAACGCTGAGACCCAGAGGCACAGTTTAAAAATTAAAAGTTTACAAAGCCATGCTGATGACAGTCAATGATAGTGAATAGGCTTCGCAGCCAGCAAATACTTAAAATAACTTCAATTCTCTTGAAGAACTACTGCTCTTCCAGGCCCAAAGAGGTATTGCTCCCTTCTTCAAGGTTCCCAAGTGGCTTCACCAGCACCATCAGGTAACCTTCATGAAAACACACAGTCCTGGGCCCCATCCCAGATCTCCTGAACTAAAATCTTCCAGTAGAGACCTGGAATCTTTTTCCCAAAGCTCTTAGCCAGCCTCACATATTTTCAGTCCAATGTTAGGAGGCACTGCTCTGAATCACTGCCCAAAGCTCACAACATTCAGAAAAATCTAGGAAAGCAACTTTTGTCAGTATTTCCCAGTCTAAAGACATGCATACTATCTTGATTTTGGCCATATCCATGAACCACCTACTCTACAACTGATCTAATATGTCTATAGCTATTGGCTTGCGTTTTTGCATAAATGATTTTCTTTTTTTTAACTTTTAGCATGACCATAAAATCATGACTTTGATGTATAGTGCACAATATAATAAATATGCATCATTAAAAATCATTTTAAAATGCTTTTCCCTGCAGCAGTATGCATAGTTTGTGTACCAATGGGGTACACCTACCGTACCTGAGAAAATGCTGATGGAAAGAATCTCTGGTCCCACTTTTCCTTACAAAGAGGTCCCTGAGGACAATTATGAATAGGGGAATTTGTATGGTTCCATTCTTTACCCATCCTCTCTTCCCTTTAATCCGTAACCAACCAAATCACTGGATGTGGGGGCCAGGGATCAGTCATTCTAATATAAAACCAGGGGTAGAACCCATCATTACATTTCCCCTCTAAAAGCCATTCTCCCCAGTTGGGAACTCCCATTACCCTCTACCACCTCCATGGGGCTACCTTGTATTTGCTGATAAACAGAGGATTAAAAAGCCACTTAAGGGAGCCTGGGTGGCTCAGTGGGTTAAGCCGCTGCCTTCGGCTCAGGTCATGATCTCAGGGTCTTGGGATCGAGTCCCGCATCGGGCTCTCTGCTCAGCAGGGAGCCTGCTTCCCTCTCTCTCTCTCTCTCTCCCTCTCTCTGCCTGCCTCTCTGTCTACTTGTGATCTCTCTCTGTCAAATAAAAAAATAAAAAAAATAATAATAATAAAAAGCCACTTAAAGTATTCCCACAAGTACAATTCAGAGCCAAGAGGTTGATGCCTTGACTCCAGAATGCCGGGGAATACCAACCTCCAGGGCTGTCTTGTACTTGTGCTGGACTGATACTCTTGTACCTTCACAGCAGCAGGCCCTTTTCTTCCTTTCTCTTCCTTCCTTCTTGTTTTACCCTTTCATTAGTTAAAATAAATGACATATTTTTTTTCTTTGAAAACAAATGTTCATGGAAGAAAAATTAGAAAGCAAAGGTAAAACAATGAATTTTGGAACACTGAAAAGAAATCAAATAAAACGGAGGGAAAAAAAAGGAAAGAAAAGGTAATATACATAAACATTTTTAAACGTCCATAATGCAACCGTGGAGGCACTTTTAACCCTTGAGGATATATATATTCCAAACCTTTCCTAGAATGTGTGCCAGGATTATTCACAGATTGATGTGTGCTGAACTCAGTACTAGAAAAGAACAAGGGGTGCTTCCTTTAGCCTCCTTTATTTCGAACCCAGCACTTGATACATTTCAGTTGCAGAGCTAGAAATGGAAGCTAGCAGGCACTAGAAGGCAAAGGCTCACCCTCCAGGAAGGAGGCTGGTGCTGAGTGGAGGAGGTCTGAACTGGGACAGGAGGCTCATTAGGGAGGAGGCCAGTGGTAGTGGGTTCTTCAGAAGGGGAAGACCCATGCCCCAAGCACCCCCAGACAGCCTTCAAGTAGTGACTTGGCTTCTCAGAAGGGGGACTGAACCCCAGATTTTTTGGCCTTATCCTACAACGTAAGATCCTTGTACCCAACTTTTTGGTATCCACCCCAACTTGGTGGAGGAAATGAAGCTGATATCTTAGAAAAAGGGCAATAAGCACCTCGATGGCTCCCACAGAGACCTGAACAGTTGTAGCCCCTCTGTTTGCTGTATACCATGTAAAACTCAGCTGAGATGGAATTTCCAGCCAGTTCTGGTGAGTGGGTGGGGCCCAGTTTATCTCCTTTAGCACGGTTAAAGCCCTTTGGCCAGAGACCCCAAAAAGGGAATTGAGAGGGGCTTTTTAGGGCATTTGGGCTTTTTATGGATATGTTTAAGGAGACATTAGTGCAACAGGGATCAAATCTGGACTGGGATCTGTCAAGAAGAAAGGGAATTGGGTGATAACTATCTTAATTTTCACCTTAAAAGGAAAAAACTGAAGTGGGGGAGAGTTGTCATCAGTTTAAAAAGAAAGTAGTAGTCATCAGTGTTAGAAAAGATATTTTAGGTTGTAGAGTGGCTTTTTCTTTATCTTGTTCCAAACATGGTCAGAATGGCCTAGTACAGTATTGTTTATATTCTTTAAACATTGTTAACTTCCACTTGGCAACATCATGATCCAGCCACTAGCAGCGCCATTTTTTACTTTACTGAACAAAGGACTATGTAATTTCTTTGGCCAAATTAACATCCATTATATATCTACACAGATTTTTTTTTTTTACAAATATAGGAGTATACTCTACATACTGTTTGAAAATCTATTTTACCTAATAATATATCAGCAAGAGTAGTTTGTGACAGTATCCCTGTGTTATTTTAAATGGTATTAATGGGGTTCCATTGTGCAGATAAGCCATACATAGCTAGCTAGTCCCATACTGCTCCACACTAGAATGATTTCCTCCATGCATTTAAGCCTGTGTGTGTGTGTGTGTGTGTGTGTGTGTGTGTGTGTGTGTGCGCGCGCGTATGCTTTTATAATCAGTGCAGTAATGGACATCTCTCTGTATCTAAGATTTTGTGTATATCCACAGTTAGTTCCTTAGGATAAATTTCCACAAGTGTAATCACCAAATTTAAGTGGGATCACAGTTCTAAGGCTTTTGGTAATATTGTCTAATTACCCTTAAAAGTTGTACAATGTTTACTCTCACAAAGCAGTGTGGGAGAGTGATTTTAGCCCTGCTCCTTCAATGTGCTGTGTAGTTTTGCAATTACCTGCTTTTATTGGTTTCACATTTGGTAGATTTATCTCCCTCCACATGAGTTCAGTTGATCTAAACATGTTAGAGAGACCAAACTATCCACTTAATTGCTTCCTGAGTAAGAGTTTTTATCACTAGTTAAGTAAACAGTCAAAGGAGATGTCCTGTTGATAGTAAATCAGGACTGGTTTCCATACACAGAGGACAGTGTGTTAAAGTTAAGGTTTTTGCTGACAGAAATAGTTGAGTTGTATCTCGAGCATTTACGATTTCATACTCTATGACATTTCAATAAACATTTGTTGACTCTCTTTTAAACACTGTCTGATCCAATTAGATTCTTCTGGTTGCAAGTGACAGAAAAACTCAATTCTTTTTTTTTTAAGATTTTATTTATTTATTTGACAGAGATCACATGTAGGCAGAGAGGCAGGCAGAGAGACAGAGTGGGGGGAAGCAGGCTCCCTGCTGAGCAGAGAGTCCAAGGCCCAAGGCGGGGCTGGATCCCAGGACTCTGGGATCATGACCTGAGCAGAAGGCAGAGGCTTTAAACCACTGAGCCACTCAGGTGCCCTGAAAAACTCAACTCTAAATGGCTTAAACCAAAAGCAGAGTGGAATTTATTGACTCATATAACTGAAAACCCTGGAAGACCGTATAGGCACAGGTGTGGCTTCGTCCTGAAATTAAAGGCTGCCACCAGGATACCCCTCTGTTTAGCTGCCTTTGGACTGGCTTGATGCCTAAGCTCTCTGTAGTGGCCTTTGGCAGCCTCAGGCTTTGTCATCACAGTCACGGGATGACTGCAGGAAAATCGAAAGGAAGTCATCATTGATACTGGGCAGGAAAACAACAAACACCACCATTCTGACTCTTCCAGAATTCTAGAGCCAGTAGGAAATTTGGAAATCACCTAGTCTAACGTTTTTCAAAAGGTGGTTTTTTGTTTTGTTTTGTTTTGTTTTGTTTTGTTTTGTTTTGTTTTGTTTTGTTTTGATGGATCGAAGATCTTTTGCTTTCTTGGGGCACCTGGGCAGTTCTTTCGGTTCAGTGGCTGCCTTGGGCTCAAGTCATGATCTCAGGGTCCTGGGAGGGAGCCTCACATAGGGCTCCCTCTCAGCATAGAGTCTGCTTTTTCCTCTCCCTTGGCCCCTCCACCCTGCTCATGCCTGCTCATGCTCACTCTCTCTCTCTCTCAAATAAATAAATAAAATCTTCTAAAAAAGATCTTTTGCTTTCTTCACATAAGATATTATGATAAAACCAAATACATAAAATAGAATAAAACAGAACTGCTCATATTGAAACAGGAGTGAGAATCCTAAGCCCCAAGTATTTCAACCCCTGTCTTCTTCCTCATCCTCTCTGAACCTCCTATAAGAAGCACTGGTCACTTTCGAGTAGGGAAGATGAGGCCCCAAGCACATCCATGGCTGACTCTAGGACACACAGCCCATGAGTGATAGAGCCAATGGAGCTCAAGTGCCCTTCACCCTGTCCCTCTGTCTTGCTTCCTTCACCTCTGTTTATTTCTCACTACCATTCTGAGTATTGTGTTTCACTTCTATTTTTGACTTAGCACCTCTGCACCCACCAAAAAAAAAAAAAAAAAAAGGTAACCAGAACTGAAAGTCTCGGTTGCCCACCATGCGTGTATATGCCCAGCCCTTGTGCCTCCAGCCACAGTGGATCAGCAAGACAGGCTGAGGACCAAGCAGGTTCAAAGGTCCATAGAGCTTCTGTATTCCTCCAAGGCCACTTGAGGTTTTTATTTTAAATCACCAAGATGATGCCAGAAATCAGTGTTTCTCAGGGTATCACCTAAAGACATGGTGGCAACTTCTCTAAGAGCCTCTTAGGGATTCTTGAGTTTAGAAGATATTTTTGGGCAGAGTGCCAGATGAGCGACAGAAGCGAAGGGACCCAAAACAAGAGTCCTAGAGTTCACTGTCCTATGAGAAATTAAAGGCTGTCCTATGTCCTATGAGATCATCAGTTCGCCTTTAAGGGATAGAAACATTTTCTTTAGTACACAATTGAAAGTTACAGCCAATATTGAGGAAGAAATGAAAAAGATGACCAAAGTTATGCAAATACAAAAAAGAATCTGAAGTGGTTACAAATAAATATTTTAAATAGCTAAAATAAATAGAAATAAAATAATAAATGACTCCATCAATGCCTGGTGAGAAGTATACCCCAAAATATCAACATTATGTTTCATATCACCATAATGATCTTCCTGTCACCATTATCATCATATCACTATTACATTTCATTTGCCTTCATAGCCAAGAGATAGATATGGAGGACTAAGGTAATTCACCAATATATTCTCTTTTTCTCCACCCATCATCCAACTCTTTCTCCCAGTTTTAATTAAAGCTTTTCTTATGTAGAAGATTTGGGGCATAGAAAAAACTCAGAAAACTACATTAATACATTTTCCAAATAAAACAAAATAAAAAGGTAAAGGTCATTGGGACCTTGGTAACATTCAGAGCTCCATGTATATAAGATCGTGGGTTAGAACCAATGGATAAATGTCACAGGAGATCAGGAAGGGGGCAAGCCTCTCCTCTGTAAAGAATGAATTTTGGAGGGTCTCAGTAAATATAACTCACCATTTATATGGAGGAAAAGAGTTTCTATCGAAACTATGCTTCCTATAAAAACCCACATGTATCCTTTTTCATTGTACACTGGTATTCTGCAAATAAAAGAAATATGTAATTTGTTGAAGCTAGAGACGTAAAGTCTCTCCAAATGTTCAAGTTATAAAAGGAAAATTTTTCTGTTGAACATAGAAGAAAAAATTAGAAGACTGAGCATGTATGGATATATTCCTTCCAGATCCAAAATCTCTTTGTGAGATTAGTAACATAGAAAATATATTAAGCCTCTCATGATTTGTTTATAGAATTTTGATGTCTAGTTCACAGAGAAATGTGATTGTCAGGAGAAATAAGTTCATTTTTTTCATTCATTTTTTTCACCTTTGGGTTTGAATAATCAAAGAAATTAATTCATATCCCCCTGTGACCACTCACTTTATTGTTCACACCTCAGTTTTTGGCCACCTGGTGGCCAAATTATATTGTAATTTTGTGTTTATTCATCCATCTTTCCCACCACCGAACTCAGCAAAGGCAAGGACATTATCTTACTCATTTAGGATCCCGAAGGTCCTTGGAGAATGCTTGTCCCTCAGTAAATAAAAGAAACAGAGGCAGAAAAGCGATCAAATGAATTGTATCAACACCCCTTCAATGCTTTGATTTGCTGCCATTTTCACCTTTTTTCCAAATTAATAAAAGGCTAAGTATAAATTCCAAAGAAAAATTGGGTCAGACGATTCATAGACCATGGTCAATTAAGGATTAGGACTGTGGAAGAAAGTTCTAGAAACATTGGGTGAAATTAATTTATCCCCAACAATACCTTTTGCTTTTTTCCTCTGCCAATTTAATGAAAAAGATAATTAGGCCTAAAACGCAGCATTGTCAGGGAAATGACAGTTGAAGACAAATAGGGTATACCAGAAGAGGGCACTCTTACCACAGATATTTACAGTTAACATTTTTTGAACGTTTGCCCCACAGCAGGGCCAACTGAGAAAGCACAGCATTCTTTCCTAAGGAGCTCATAATTCTCCCAGCCAAGCAAGGAAAAGGAAAAACACCAAGGGTAAAAAAATTAGAGAAGAATGCCAGAGGTGATAACCACGCTCCCTGGCCATTGCAATCCGGAAGCAGAGCTTTATATGGTTCTCAGAGCACTATTTACCTTCTCCTCACAAAAGCTAAATAAATAAATAAATAAATAAATAAAAGAAGGAAAAGATTTAAAAAAAAAAGGCCAAAGAGAAACTACCACTATGCCAGCCAACCCACATTCTGGCCTGCCTTAACCCCTCCCTCTGTATTGCCTTTCAACTCTTTTTATTTTCCTGTATTAAAACAAGTCATTTCATTCTAGGGCTAGGCCAAACCACATTTGCCAGAAGTCTATAGTGTTAATGATAGTGTTGTACTTTATAGGGGAAGAACAGCCACATGCTCCCTGATGCCCCGTGGAGAATGCCTAGGCTTCTAAGCTGTGGAAACAGATGAATCCTATCTCTGCCTTCACGCTTCTTTGGAACAGTTACAGATACAGAACTTTTGGTTCTCCTCCTCCTCTGATACCTATCATTGTACACGATTGATCCAGAGATTGGGAGGAAGGTACCCCATCTCATCCTGTCCCCAAAGCCCTGTCTTTCCCAAGGCCAGCCCTGTTTAGGGATTTCATTTGTGTGCTGGTCCAAAAGATGCCCTCCTCCTAGACTACGTATGACTCTACAGTTCCAACTCAATTGCCCCACCCTGGTGCAGGCCCTCTTCATCCCTATGGGTTCCTAGGGGTCTCCCCGCTCCAGTGCTCGTCCTCTATCTGTCCATCACACTGCACTGGAGTTCCCTTCCTTGAAAAAGAGCTGATGCTTGATTCCTGCAGGCTTAACCCAATATTCTTCTCATTGTTTACTCCAGCCAGATTGCCCTGTATGTTTTTCCAGGAACATAACTGTGCTGCTGCCTAAGGGCCTTTGTACTTACTGTTCTCTCTGTCTAGAATTATATTCTCCAATACCCACATGATTCAAGCTCTCACCTCATTCAGGGTTTTGCCCAAATATCATTCTTTCCCTGACCATGGGCATCCAAAGCAGCTACCTGCCGTGTTACACTCTATCCTCTTACTCCTCCTTACACTGCTTTATTTTTCTTACAGCGTTAATGACATTATGTTATATATCTGATTGCTTATTTCTGTCAGCTCCCTGAAGGCAGAGACTTAGTTCTGTCTTGTCCACAACTACATTTACAATACCTGGCACTTTGGATGTTTCCAATAAATATTTTCTGAATTAATTAATTAAACCATGCCTTTCATCCACTCAGTTCCTTCCTCCATTCCCTCAGGTACACCTCATTCATTCCAGAGTTGAACCAAACCCTCTGGCATGGCTTTCAGGGCTCATGATCTCACTCTCCCCTCCTTTTCTGGCCTTATTTCCTACCACACCTCCCCCACCTGCAGTGGACCCTGAGCTGTAGTCAAATCTAGTGATATATCCTCCACTCTCATGTCTGCTCCCCTGTGTTGCTAACTCTGAGCCATCACCATTTGCTGAAATCCCCCTAATCTCTCAAAAGCCTTCTGACATGCCGTCTCCCCACCTTGGAGACTTCTCTATTCTCCCTCCCATCCCAGCCATTGACAGTTCTGTCCTTGGTATCAGTTTGTACATCTCTTAGGTTGTGTACTGTCTTACACATTATCTCTCCATTTAACTTTCTCTACCAGTAGACAAAATATCAGAAATGGATATTTTCTCACAGAGAGCGGGGATCTCAACTTCAAATACTGGCAGAAGCTAGGCACAAAGGGAAATACATGCGACTATCAGTCTCCTTGGGCTTCTGTAACAGAACACCACAGATGGAGGATTTAAACAACAGAAATTTCCTTTCTTACAGTTCTAGGGGCTGGGAGTCCAGAATGGAGTTTCCATCAGGACTGGTTTCTGGTGCGAGCTCTCTTTGGGTTTATGGATCTCTGCCTTCTTCTCCCTGTGTCGGTGTCTTTCCTTTTCTTCTGTAGACACGTGGTGAGAGAGAGAGAGAGAGAGAGAGAGAGCTCTCTGGTATCCCTTCCCCTAAGTCATAACTGCTTGCTTGCTTGCTTTTTTTTTAAAGATTTTATTTATTTGAAAAAGATTTATTTATTTGAAAAAGAGTGAGAGAAAGAGAGAGACGGTGAGGGAGAAGCAGAAGGAGACTCCCTGCTGAGCAGAGAGCCCGAAATGGGGCTTGATCCCGGGACTCTGGGATCATGTATGACCTGAGCTGAAAGCAGACACTTAACCTACTGAGCCACCCAGGCACCCTAACTGCTTTCTTAACAGCCCTATCTCTGCATATAGTCACATTGGGGTTAGAGCTTCAAAATAGGAATTTAAGGGGACACAGTTCCATCCATAACAATGGGCCAGATAGGATTTAGGGAAACTGGAGACAGTTCCCCACTTATCTGGGGCTGCTGCCACTCAGCTCTCACACACGGTCCCAGGCCTAACACAGAAGCCTCATATACCCCTCACTTCAGAATTTGAAAAAAGCTGAAAATCTAGATCATATGTAGGTGAGAACTCTTCATTTGAAGTTGCCAGTAACTAGTTAAAATGTATGTTTAGCCTATGAGAACAAAACATTTAACAAGTCAGTGTTCTGGATGCCGGTGGAAGAACTGGGCCAATAGCAAAGCCTTGTTAAATGTCTTGTGAGGAAATGCTTCACTGATGTCTGTATGTGCCATTGTTTGGAGAACACTGAAATGAAGATGACATGGTAGGGGAAAGTCTGATTTCTAACTTATGTAAAGACTGCCTACTCCTCCCCCCATTTTCCGTGGTGGTTGTCCACTAATAAATTCGGCTGGCCCTGCCCGTCTCCATTCCCATCTCCCTTGCCTGACAACGCGAACCTGGGCAGACCCTTTCTCAGGGCTGCAGTTAATGCGGGAGAGTGAGAAACTGGAGTTGATTCACAGAAAGCCACCGAAGAGGTGAGAGGTCTGAGAAATAAAGATCAGGGAAGGTGAAAGGAACCAAGGTAATTCCGCTCAGAGGCGAGAGGGTTACAGGGTTAGCCAGCAGTGGTTTTCAAGTATATAAAAGGCTCTTGCCCAGGACAGTAATGAGCTGTTCTCCCTACTGAGAACAGAACAAACAGAAAACAGACTCCAAATGCAACATGGGGATTTGGATGTCTCTTTCCCCAACGTAAGCATTTGTAAGGACTTTTGTGTTTGAATGGAACTTCATAGTGGAAAAGTTCTTTTTTTCATTCATTATCTCCCTTTTGGCTGTAACATTCTGTGATTCTTTGAAAGTCCTGTTAGAAAAGGTTGTTCATAACAAGAGAATGAGCCATAAGGTGAAAGAAAGACTCTCATCTAGATACAAGGGTGATGTGACGTTGCTCAATGAAGGGTATAATATTTCTGTATTTACCTATGAGATTCACTTCATGCACAAAGCAACAAAAATCCAAATGAACTTAGTAATATGTTCTAGGTCGTAGATGACTATCAACAGCCACATTCTCCCCCTCATATACTTTCCAGTTACATACCAAGACAGCCAGGTTTTCTCCAGGAAATGAGGAGTGATAAAGAAGATATATAAATAAATAGATACACATAAGCAAACACACGACCTGTTCCATGAGAAGTGCAGAGTCATGGTCCTCCAGGGCTGAGAGGATCTGCCCTTGAAGGACAGCTGGACCTTTCCTAGGGGCCATCGTAGTGACTTGCATTTCCTTAATTTGCTAAGTGAAAGGAAGAGGAGTGAGCTTTCGTCTCTGGAAATTTGGCAAACCTGGAGCTACAGTGAACTGGCCTCCGAGGCAGCCCTTGGCAGCACAACAACGTTGATAAAGACCTGGATGTTTCCTCTGTGCTTCCTCTCCCCAGTGTGGCCCAAAGATCCCTGTACCCGCACACCCCCACTCACAGCCAGCTCTTTTTGCCGGGTGCGTCCACAAACCCCAAAAGCAGCCTGCTCTCTTTCCTCACAGGCTCTCTCTGACGAGGAATTCCTGCCGAAGTTATATGGCTTACTCCTCTTTCGAAGAATGCCCATTGTCACATAAGTCACAGGAATGAATCTGGAGGATTTCCCAGGTTTCAGATGAACACATGCCCTCACACAGGTAAAACCTGCCTGCCAAGTCTGTGGCATTCCTCGTTCCTCCTCTTTCTGCCACTCGCCAAGATTTCTTTCTTTACCCCAGTATTGCCCAACTCGATGTTTCTTCTTGGTGGACTTTTAAAGGCACTCTGTATCCTATTTTAAAGAGGACTAGTTTTTAACTAATAAGAGCAAGAATGCCAAAATTACATCAAAGTGTTTTGCTTTGTTTCGTGTGATAGGACTCTATCTGAAGGGTACAATAAGGAGAGGGGATTCTATTTAATTAGAGCTCATAAATTGTCGCTGGACATCTGGAATCAAGGGTGAGTACACCAGGAATTTGAAAGGCTGACAAGCACGAAGAAGGTATTTGAGACCATGAATTCAGAATAAGCGAAGGGGCAGCTTATCTCATTGCTGGTGGTTTCTTCCAAAGCTGTTATGCTCAGTGCTACTGGACTCCGCACTGACTTAGCATAAAAATGGGGGGATGAGGACATTGAATCTATTTGTTTTGAATAGAGATTACACATTTGAAATTCCATCACATAAATTTGGAGCCAGACAACCTGGATTCTAATCCCAGATCTGCCATTTGCTGTGACAACCTAATCAAAAAATGTCATCTCTAAAATAAGGACGAGAATACCAACCTCCAAGGTTGCTGTAAAAATTAATTCATATAAGATACATTATGCCCATGGCAGTTGTTAGCATGTATCTTTTGAGATGTGGTGACTATTATCATCATTATAGTAATAATAACAATAAAACATTTTCACTCCTTGTGGCCTTCTGGAACACACTTCTACAGCTTCCAGTCAAACGAACTTACCTTGAAAGTAGACATTAGCAACCCAGAGTACTGTGGCAAAGGCAGCCCTGGTATTGGCTCAGGCATTGTATTTCCAGTGTCTTCCGCTGAGGTACAGAAATGTGTTCGCTGTATCCTAGGCAACCTCCCTCTTTCTGTCACCCTCCCTCCACCTTCCAGCAAACCCACTCACCTCTGTCCTGCCCCGTGGCTACTCCTCTTTTCATCCTCTGTTCTTTAATCAAAACTCTTTTTCCTTCAGGACTGTGATGTTCTGTGTGTGTGCTCAGACAAAGGTATCATCAGTTTCCTCCTCAGCCAACTGAAACTGTACTAGGTACTCAAGAGGTCTTGATAAATGGGAGTTTTCATCCCTCATCTATGAAGTGAGAGATCTGGACAAGGTTACCTCTAAATTCCCGGGATTCCACAGAAATTCATAGCCAGTTGTGAAGCTGGTATATATTTTCGTGCTGGCAAGAGAATTTTTTTAACCACCCACACTCCTCCTAGTTGAGACTAATCTCTGGTTGGGAGGTTAAATGATATTTGAAGATACCCAGAGAAACTGGATCACCCCCAGCCCACACACAAATGCCAGAACAGTATTAAGCTCCTTACCACCCCACTTCTGAATGGTGGCTGGCCCTCACTCTGGACATGAACATGGCTAGAGAATTAAAATTAAGGTTGCCACCTGTTAAGAATGTTTATGGACAGTCCACGGACACATAGGTCAACTTCATCCTAGAGGGACCCTTTGATCAGAAGCTGTGACTTTGGGTTATCAGAAGCACGACAGGCTTCTTGAGCAGACTCTAAGAACAGTCCAGGCACCCCAGGTTTCTGGTAGCATCTACTGGATTCAGACTGGGGTGACCTGACCTGAAGATGGCACTTGAGATTAAGTCAAGTTTAGAATTCAATGGCTGGTCTGTCAAGCAGAGAGGACCGTCTATGGGACTGATGGCTCCAGAAGGGCCCAGTAATGAAATCATGTGCCTGGGATACGCAGCTGGCAATCATGCTCTTTATGGATCACTTTCAGCAGCAATAAAGATAAAGTGCTTTATAATGTGTTCATCCATTTCAATAGAGTCAGTAGTAATGTTAGAAAGTGGTTTGTATGAAGAAAAGGCTGAACTGCATTTGAAAAGGAGAAGTGTGTTTTCTTCACGGGATTATTTTGGAGAACCAAATGAATGTACATGAGATGCTTCATTAAATCATAAGTCAGTCTGGCAGGTGATCCTAATCTGCTCCTGGCAAAAGTGGGAATTAGAGCAATTGAAACAGTAGAAACAAATGAGCTACAGGTGTGCCTTGTTTTGTTTTGGGTCTTATTTGGATTATTATGGGTTACATCAAATATATTTCAAAAAGTTTGTAGTAGATCATCCCAATAAACAGATTTCGAGTTTCTAGGAAGCATCAGACATTTATTTGATGGACACACAAGGGACAAAATAAGGTTTCTAGGATGTCCTCCTGGAGACTCAACACCTTCTGAGGAAATCCCCCTATTCCAAAGCTGTTCTCTACCCTCTCTCTTCCAGGGGAAAAAGTAAGTCACGTGGAGGGAAAACTGGACTCCTACACTGAGGTGGAAAACACCGGGATAACTACCTGGAGAGAGGCACTCTGCAGGAAAAGGTTGCTCTGATCCTTAGGAAGAAAGTAAACCTATGGAGTGCCAAGCTGGGTCCCTAGCCTTGAAATCCTGCCAATCACCATCTAAAGTGTTGTTCCCACTAAGCTGATCCATGCTTAAAGCTAACACATCATCTTCCTTTTCTTCATCTCCTCAAATTGCCCTCTTTTATGAACTTTCTAGTTCATTGATTTAATTAACAAATCTTTATTGAGAACTTAACTATGGGCCAGGCACTCTGTGAAGGGCAGAGGTAAAAATGAGGGATAGTCCTTGTCTATCTGCCCTCACATTTTACTAACAAATAAGCAAACAAATAGAAAATAACCAAACAAATGGCTAAACATAAAATATATTGTTAGATGAGAAAACATAATAAGAAAAATTAAATAGAGTAAGGGGAAAGGGAGGGATGGAGTAGTCAGAGAAGGCCTTTCTAACACAGGTACATTTTAGGAATCTCTGTGAACCTGCAGGAACTTTGGGGGAGAGTAATATTGTCATGTTTTATGTATTGGCTGAAAATTCCAATTTTCCAAACTACAAAGGTAAAATAAATGTGTGGAGAGGCAAGATAGGGACTGAAAGTGAGGGAGCAAGTCAGGTAGATAACCTGGAGAAGAAGGTTCGGGTTGGAGAAACTGGCAATGGAAAGGCCTTACGTGAGATTTTGCTGGCCTTGTTCAAGGAACAGCAAGGACATCTGTGTGGCTGGAGAAAGTGAGCAAGGTGGGACAATGGGCAGAAATGGCTCTTTGGGAACTACAGGTGTCTTTTACTCCTCCCACCCTTTCCTGTATTTGGTTATCTTTTCTAAAGGGTGACTCTCTGAAATCACCCTCCTCCTGCTTCTCTCTGATCTTTCACCCAAATTCAGGCTCCATTCACTTTATGCCTGGATTACTGAAGAGCTTCCTAACTGGACTTCCAAACTCCTGCACCAGCATCTATTGCTTTAATCACTTTACTCTAAGCTTCTAGATTAGGCTTCCTGTCTCTTCCTCCTGTCTCTTCCTCCCTTGCATAAAAATAGCTTAGTGTTACCTATAGGATAAAGCAGCAGCTCCTTAGCACGCCCCACCTCCATTCCTGCCTCAATCTGCCCTTGAGCTCCATCTTCCTGTATCTCTCTGTTCCCATCTTCCCAACTCCAGTGACCTCCACCCATCATGCCATATACTCGGGGTCTTCACTCTCAAGCCTTGAAGCCCAGCCTATGACCACTTTAGCCTATTCTGAGTAACCCATCCCAAAAAAGATCTCCTCCTCTCTTGAACAGCTGGTACACTGAGTCATAAATATATCTCCAACTTACTGCTTACTATATAGCAATATATAAGGCCCGTAACTTTATTCTCTAGTCCTAGCCCCCCCTCCACATTAGACTAAGTTCATTGAGGGTGTGAACCATGTCTTCTACATTCTTTACATCATTTGAGTGCCATATATATATATATATATATATATATATATATATATATACCAGCCATATTTTATATGTGGACAATAAATGCTAGCAAAGAAAAAGTTATGGGGTTTTGGGCCCTGAAATGGGTAAGAAAAACAAAATGATCAAATTGTATCAATGGAGCCATCCTTTTTCTGCTGCCAAAAGGGGCCATTCAAGGCAAGGTCATCTTCCTCATAATATGAAGGGGAGCTTCGCAGCATGATCACAAAAATTTTATTTTTTTCACCCCCTATATTCAGCAACTAGGTAAGTAATCAGATAGCTCCCATATTTATGTTAAGCACTGAGTATATGTAACTATAAATTCTCTAGGGAAATGCTATCAATGTGACTGAACCAAATCTAAAAACTGTACACACCTATCTGGACTTCTAGTAGATAATGCTAACAGGGCTGAAGAGCTTTATAAAAGTGAGAAGATAGCGGGGTGCCTGGGTGGCTCAGTGGGTTAAGCCTCTGCCTTTGGCTCAGGTCATGATCTCAGGGTCCTGGGATCGAGCCCCACATGGGGCTCTCTGCTCGGCGGGGAGCCTGCTTCCCCCTCTCTTTGCCTGACTCTCTGCCTACTTGTGATCTCTCTCTCTCTCTCTCAAATAAATAAACAAAATCTTCAAAAAAAAAAAAAAGTGAGAAGATAGTTCCTTCAGTCCTCAATACCAATGTCAAAGGCTGGACAACAGCAATATTTTTTCCCATACAGAAAGTTAACATGGCAAATAAAAACATGGGCAAAGTTTAGGGGTGCCTGGATGGTTCCGTCGGTTGAACGACTGCCTTTGGCTCAGATCATGACCCCAGAGTGGTGCAGTCGAGTCCTGCATCAGGCTCCCTGCTCAGTGGAAAGTCTGTCTGCTTCTCCCTCTCCCTGGGTGATCTCTCTCACCTTCACTCTCTCTCAAATACATAAATAAAATCTGACCCTGAGATCATGACCTGAGCCAAAGGCAGAGGCTTAACCCACTGAGCCACCCAGGTGCCCCTAAAATCTCATTCTTAAGTAGCAAGGTTCCCAACAAGAAACTCAAGTAGAAATCTTTTCACCTTTGAGTGCCTGATGGCCTTGCCGAGCATTGCCCAACGGAATTGAACTGCCTGGACAGTATTTTACATGTGGTCTGTGAAGTTAGCACCTGTCAGGGTCTTTGAAGTCCTATCTTGCAAACTCATAATAATCATAATTAAGTTAAAAATAAGAGACGCAAGAATTCTGTACTCAAATCATATTTCACCTGATTTCAGCAAGATGAGGCACTGGAAGGGAAGGGTGGGTATGTAGGTGGATGGGAGGGGTTGGGTGGCAAATCATTAACTTTGCCTTTCCTCTTCCCTTTATTCCTGGAGAGCCTGCCT
The DNA here is from genome assembly GCF_002288905.1 of Enhydra lutris kenyoni. Lineage (NCBI taxonomy): Eukaryota > Metazoa > Chordata > Mammalia > Carnivora > Mustelidae > Enhydra > Enhydra lutris. The sequence continues at coordinate 39,785,248 of NW_019154086.1, read as the reverse complement.
CTGTGGTTACACCATCTTTGGGAAAGTTCGGGAGGGAGACTGGCTCATAGTGACAGTAGGTAGAGGCCTTACCTGACATGGCAGGCGGAGGCTCCAGGACCCTCCAGGTCTTCCCACCAGCTAAAGCCTAGAATCCCTTTATTGTTGGCTAATTTGTGCAGCTTGCTTCCCTCTCCGTGAACCTGTAGGACTTTTGAGGAAAGCTAATACTTGAAGCTGTCACGTGTCTCTGAAGGCAAAGGTTGAAATCTGCCGGCTTCCGGGCCTGGCAGGGCCGAGAGGGGACTGAAGCAAACAACCTGCAGTGAACCCCAGCTGCGTGGAGCTGTGCAGTGTGGGCCGCTGCTACCAAGCCTTCCGACCTTTCCAAAGAAGCCAAGAAGCCACATCTTTATGTGAAGTCCCCTCCCCCAACTTTTTGACGTTGACCACTAACTCTGGCTCGATACAACACTGTACAGACCAGACCAAACGCACCCACAGGCCAGCAGTGAAACACGTCAGCATGCGTGTCTCAGTTCAGCACACGGGAGAAGTGAGGGTAGAGTCCGCAGCCACCTGGTCACAAAGGCAGGAGTGAAGGGCAGTGCTTCAAGAGAATCTGAAGGTCTGAGCGTGAATAGAGCGACTCTGCTGAAGGTGGGCTCTGCAGCAACTTGCCTGGGCACCAGCCTGCAGGTGCAGGAGAGGAAGGGCCCACACAAGGAGCCCCCGGAGGGTTTCTGAGCAGCGGCTTTGGTCACAGCCCATCTACCTCGGCTCTACCCCTTGTCCAGGCCCACTGTAGGATATTCCCAGGCACATTGAAAAATACATCAGCTATGGCTATACCAGTATAAAGACAAATAGGAACCAGGCTAGATTAGTATTCTTTTTTTCCTTCTGATTTGGAAAGAAATTTAAAACTTTTCTTGGGCCCCTTAAAGTATTGTGGGCCTTGGGCCCTGGCCTCCGGTGCCTAAGGGATAAATGTGGCCCTGCCTGCCTCCGGCCCACCAGGCTTGGACTAAATGCTGAATGAAAACTCTTGGTTACTAGCTTCTGGTGCCCGTCACTGTGAATACGCGAATCAATAGTCCTGTTAGGAGGCGGCTAGATTACTGTGGACACAAAGCATAGGCCAAAAAATTGGACTACATCAGTTCGAATCACAGCCCTGTCACTTACCCTCTCTGTGCCTTGATCTCCTCATCCATGAAGCAAGAATAGTAACAGTACTTACCTGAGAATTCCTGTGAAGATCAAATGGGTTAATACATGTAAAAAGCTTAGGAAAGTACCTGGCAAAAGTCAGAAATAAGTGTTAGATGTTATTTTGTTCTGTTGTGTTCCCACATCTCACTGGCTTTATGGTTCTGGATATTGATGATGAAAGTATCAAGGGAACATGTTAAAAACTCGTGAAAGACCAAGCATTACCTGGTCTTGAAGGCAGCAGATTTATCATAATTTCCTAAAGGTAACTTAACTGCATAAAATTCAAGAGATGGATAAATATCTATGCAGGCTTGCCTTGGCTAATTTTTAATCATGTGTTGTCTTCCTTCTATCTGCTTCTTGATTTCCCCCATTTGTCTCTAAAAGAAGTTCAAAGTGGAAACTTGAACTTAGAAGCTTAACCATGGATTGTGTTTGACATTCTGAAGAGATACAGTCTTTTAATAAATAAATAGGCCTTGCATTCATTCAAAGTTGCCTAGCAACTTTCAAAGCACTCAAATATTATACAGTGATAAATGATATACATTCAAAGCAGCTAAAAGCAAGAGAGAATTTTAGAAAAGTTCATGCCGCTGGGAGGACCCAGAGCACCAGCCTCCCTTGTTGTACTGGGATAACTATGGACAGTGATTTCTGTTGTCATCCATTGAGTCATAGAGTGAGAAGGAGGCTCTCAAGTTATCAGCCTGTCCTTCATTTGCTGAGGACACTAAACAAACAGTTGTTTCCTCAAGGTCGCATTGGTTGGTCTCAGGCTCTTTATGTCTAGTCTTGCCACCTCGGTCATCATTTTGCATGCCTTGCTTACTCTGAGTGCTTTTGTAGGAATCTACACCTCTAACTAGATGTGTTGCAGCTAAAGACGGCTATAGACTTGTGCAGATTTTAAATTCTTTTGGTGGAAAAGGAAAAAGGCTCTCAAAACTCCTTGCTAAATGAATGAATGAAAGTTCTTTACGCTTTCATTTCATGTTTCTTGTGATCCCATTGAATTCCTCACCATTTTACAAAGCAGGAGGAGGAAATAGAGACCTTCATGTATTATCATATTCTCAGCCTACATGTAGTCCATATGGTTCATAACCACATGTGGAATGAAGTATTTCTATTTCCAAATGTTTATAGATACATTAACATGAGTGTTGTTTGATTTCAAAAGAGCTAACAACAATGTATCCAAAGCCACATGATTTGGTGATTTCCTTAAGACAAGAGTCAGGAAGGTCATGTAGAAATGTGAGCTAATCTGAGCCTGTATCTCTCTCTCTCTACATAATTACATTTAACTGCTCAAACTACAAAAAATATTTATTCTCATCTACTCCGAAGAAATGACACAACTTCGAATCTCTTAACACCAGACAAAAACAAATGTGTTTTTCCAGATTATCACGTCAAAAAACGGGCAGAAGACAGGAACAGACACTTCTTCAAAGAAGACATACAAATGGCTATCAGACACATGAAAAAATGTTCATCATCTGTAACTGTCCCTCAGAATAATATGCTGCTTAAAATACAACTTTAACTAATGAGAAGTTGTACTGGTCATGCTTAAAGGTGACCTTGAGAAAAACCTATACTAGCAGCAGGCCTCTGTGGGAGAGGATGATATATGTCATTGAAGCCCAGCAGCTGGGAACACCCGGCCGCTCAGGATGGAACACTGCCAGCTTCCCCTTTTCGTTGTCTCCCCTGCCTCAGAGAAAGCCTGCTGTTAAGGTAATCTATTAAAATACGCTTGCTGAACAAATTCCATGCTGCTTGACCAGACACAGCTTACTCTTCTTGCTTACCTATAAGACTTGTGATCAAGGTATGACACACATTCCTTCTTGTTTACTTACCAGACCTTTGACTAATGTATAGCGTTCTTCTCCTTTGTTGGTTGTTATCTTCTATCTAATAAATACAGGATGGAGGAGATGTTCAGGGAGATGGTCCTTCCAGCTGTTGTCCTCTGCTCCCTCTCTCTTACAGCTGACTTGTTTGTGCCTCATTCTTCTCCCATGGGCTGTTAAGTAGTGGCAATCATCATTAGCCATCAGGGAGATTCAAATTAAAATCACATTGAGATACTACCTTACACCAGTCAGAATGGTCAAAATCAGCAAGAGAGTAAACAAGTGTTGGAGAGGATGTGGAGAAAGGGGAATCCTCTCACACTCTTGGTGGGAATGCAAGTTGGTGCAGCCACTTTGGAAAAAGTGTGGAGATTCCTTAAGAAATTAAAAATAGAGCTACTCTATGACTCTACAATTGCACTACTGGGTATTTACCACAAAGATACAGACGTAGTGAAAAAAAAGGGCCATATGTACCACAATGTTCATAGCAGCAATGGCCACAATCGCCAAACTGTGGAAAGAGCCAAGATGCCCTTCAACAGATGAATGGTAAAGAAGATATAGTCCAGGGGCACCTGGGTGGCTCAGTGGGTTAAGCCTCTGCCTTCGGCTCAGGTCATGATCTCAGGATCCTGGAATCAAGCCCTGCATCGGGCTCTCTGCTCAGCAGGGAGCCTTCCTCCTCTCTCTCTCTGCCTGCTGCTCTGCTTAGTTGTGATCTCGCTCTCTCTGTCAGATAAATAAAATCTTAAAAAAAAAAAAAGAAGAAGAAGATATGATCCATATATACAATGGAATACTATGCCTCCATCAGAAAGGATGAATACCCAACTTTTGTATCAACATGGATGGGACTGGAGGAGATTATGCTGAGTGAAATAAGTCGATTATCATACGGCTTCACTTAGTTGTGGAACATAAGGAAAACATGGAGGGCATTAGGAGAAGAAAAGGAAAAGAGAATTGGAGGAAATCAGAAGGGGAGAAGAACCATGAGAAACTGTGGACTCTGAGAAACAAGCTAAGGGTTTTGGAGGGGAGGTGGGGAGGGGGTTAGGTGAGCCTGGTGGTGGGTATTAAGGAGGGCACGCATTGCATGGAGCACTGGGCGGGTGCATAAACAATGAATCTTGGAACACTGAACAAATAAAATTTTTTAAAAAGTGCGTTTCTCAAAATACAGCTTTACTGTAGTCTAATAGTTTCCTTTCCAAAAAAACTAATCAACAAAAATCTCTTGCACCTTTGCAAAATACTGGAAAATCAGTAATTTCTCCGAATAGTGTTGCTAGCTCACTTTATAGTGAAGGTGCTAAAGAAAGTTTGAGACATATTATGGAATTTTATATAATTCGCGTTCTATTCAATTGTTGAATCCAGTGAGCCATGCTGTGCTCCTAATGTTAAATGGATGTCCAAGTCTTTCTTTGGGCCAAAATAAGCCAATTGGTTTAATCTGAAATAGCTGTTTTGTTAAAAACCAGAGTCATTTATAAACAGAATGGTGATTTCTTTATAGCAAAAGAACAAAACCCGTTACCCACCTATGCTCACATATGATGTTCAACTCCGTGGGCCCAATTGCAATTCTTGAACATAAGCCATGTCAGCATTAAGTGCTGAATACAGGCTAATATATGGACTCTTTTTAACTGGACTATTAAGTCCATTAACATTTAATGAAACAATTTTAACTTTATCCCCAAAAACACTCACAATGCCTTTCCATCAACTCCCTAAAGGCAAAACAACATAAATTTTAAAGAAAAATAACCATGAAGCTTCGCTAAGTGCAGATGGTTTCCATAGGAGAGGTTGAGTCCTGAATTTCTGTCTCAATGCAGTCCACATTTGGTTTTTAGTACAAAGATAAACTCAAACTGGCAATTACCCTTTGTTAACCCTACCAAATAATCTCAGCATGAAAACACTGGCATTTTTCTCACTACAATGTATGGAGAATTAACTAATTTCACCAAGAGGCTTAGTAATCCATTGCAAATTTATGCTATGAAACATTATCTTTAAAAATATCATTTTCCATTTACAGCAGGCTCAAAATAAATCTATATTCACTTTGGCTTGAATGATGAGGTTCTGGAAACCAAGGTCCTTTATAGAGATCCACTGTCCCATTGACACAAAGATAAAAGTGGGACACAGGGAACTCAAATTGTCAGTCAGTTGTGCTTTTTTCCATTACCTTCGACACATATACGCTAGTTTAAACTTACAGTTTGTTCTGAACCCAAATCGGGATATTTGTTCTTAACATGGATTTTTTTTTTTTTTTTAGATTTTATTTATTTATTTGACAGAGAGATAGCACAAGTAGGCAGAGCAGCAGGCAGAAGGAGAGGGAGAAGCAGGCTCTCCGCTGAGCAGGGAGCCCTATGGGGGACTCGATCCTGTAACCCTGGGATCATGACCTGAGCCAAAAGCAGCTGCTTAACTGACTGAGCTGCCCAGGCGCCCCCAAGTCTGGATATTTTTATAAGTATGTTACTCCCCCCGCCCACGCTGCCAAGGCCTATATTGAAACTTCTAAAGTAGAGAGAAGTGAAATTGGTCCCCTTATTAAGCTTTTTAAAAAATCATTAACATATTCATCTTCATGTTTCTTAGTGTGAAGCTACTATCTGGACAATTCTATAGATTTAACAATTCTCCATCCATTCCTCCAAATCCGACCCTTTTGAAAACAGCTCTCCCTCAGTTAATAAAAGAAAAACTACAAGCATCCATGACTCAGAGTCATGTTTTTGGCAAACTTATTTAATAATCTAATGATTTAAAAGTAAATCATATTTTTTTCAAACACCTGTCTTGAAAGACCTCCCGTAGCAGCTTCGGGGATTTGAATACCTTTGAGAAACCTGAACATCTAAAGGAGTTAGTGGGACTGATGCAGTTGAGGCACTGAGCTTTGACATAGCAGTTGTAGGACTTGTAAATGTACCACAGTAGGAAGCAGCTTTCCATGGACTTCAAAGCAAACGGCAGTTAATTATCTAGCTTTCCGGAGCAGTGTGGACTTAGCGTGACAGCTGTTAGGCGAGGACACATGGGCATCTCCACAACTGAACATCAGCTCATGTCATTGTCTGGCTTGGATCTCATTGGAAAGAAATGCTTAAGGTCTCAGCTTGGTTCGATTCAAATTAGTCTACGAGTTTTCCCAGATGGTTTCTCAACACAAGCTTATTTCTTACCCCAGAGCCTGTGCTTCGCCATCCCCTCAGATCTGCCGTCGACATGCTGTTTGCATATGCTCAAGCTCCATTTTTAATGCCATGCATGGGATGTATCCATTTGAACTTTCTCCTCCCTGTTATTATTGTGAATTCAACCTGGAGGTCTTGTAACTTCGGTGAGAAAAGGAATGCTTCTGCTTTTTAATTTCTCTCTCTTTCTCCTTCTCTCTCTATCCCTCCCCGTCCCTCTCATCCACCCTCCTCTTTTTTTCACCGACAAAGCTTGACGGTTTCTACGTGGTGCCTAACAGGTGGGATGTCTTGGGATCTTCGTGGTTGGCCAAATATAGTGGGTCTAGCCGCTACTTGACCTGCATGACTCCTAGCAGAGCCTGGCTTGTCCAGTTTCCCAGAGCATCAGCTTCTATCTATGACCTGATCCGCCTTCAAATCAGCCATGACAAATGCCCAGAAAAACCAGGCTCATTCTTGGCCTCTCCTAATACCACGTCTCAGTCGAGGATTGTGGTCACAACTGTGCACTTTGCTGCATTTTAGAAGCATTTTTAGACCCAGATCTCATCCTTCTTCAACAATGTCAGGTCGTGCATAAACACAAGGATGTACCTTCAAGGAAAGATAGCAAAAAGAAAGTAAAGAACATATTCCTTTGATTAGACCTGCCAGAGGTAGGGAAGAATAAAATGTGAAGGGGGAAAAGTGAGGGACAGAGTTATTGGGATCAGAAGCTAATTAGGAGAGAGTTGAGAAAAGGAAAACTTTTCAAAAACAGGAAAAAAAAAATGAAGTTCTGAACTGACCTAAACTAACTTCATCCCTTTTAGAAAAATGTCTGCCTTTAAGTACTCTAAGTTAGTGAGGTCTTGCTGTTAAACTTGAAAAGTAAAAAAATAACACTTGAAAAAAACCCTCAGCAATTGCTGACCTCTCATTGCCATTCACTTCAATCAGCCCCATGCTGTTTCTTGACATGTCCAAAGACCCAAATGAGGCCTTGCTGATTTCGAGCAGTTGGTAACTATGTGCAATATATGCAGAATCATTTTCTGGGGACTCCAAAGACCTAGGACTCTTCTAGTCCCTCCACCTCCAGGAAACAAATACCAAATGCTTTCATCTTTCCAGTATGCAAAATGTTTTCAAGCTGCCTATAAAACGTGTGCTGTGAGTGATTTGACAAAAATATTCTACAAATTTATTAATTATCTTTAAACATGTTTCTTTGCAGTTTTCAGTTCATCTTATATTAAGTGCTGAGCAGAACCTGGCTTTATTTCTTACAGTAAAATTACACAAGATGTATAAATCTTTAATGTTCTTGGTTTCCTTTAGTGACTTTGCTTTCTTCTAAAAAGTGTCTGAATACGTCTGAAATGTATGCTAGATAAATTCCCAAGATGCCAGGCTGCTGGCCAAAGTACTCAAAGGTGATGGGCTACAGCTGCTTCCTTCTCCTAAAGAAAATGGTGTGAAGATGCAGGTCACTGGATAGTTGACAAATGTGTGATTGCTGAGCGTTCAGGCCTTGACTTCTAGGAAGATGTTGAGTAGACCATGTGAAAGCAAACTGCTTAATGCAGAGTTAACCAAACCTAGGTTTTCTAGTCTAAATAAGGCAGTATGTGACCAGTGAATCATAAAAGCTGAGAATGGGAATGTACTTTAAAAATTACATGGTCCTAGGATGGTAGGTGGCTCAGTTGGTTAAGCAGTTGACTCTGGATTTCCACTCAGGTCATGATTCCAGGGTCCTGGGATAGAGCCCCACATTGGGCTCTATGCTTAGCAGGGAGTCTGCTTGAGGATTCTTTCTTCCCTCAGTTCCCTCCCCCTGCTCATGTGTGTGCTCCCTCTCTCTTTCTAAAATAAATAGATAAATCTTTTTTTTTTTAAATCACATGGCCCAGAGATCTAATCCAAGAATACCTGCTCTATAATCCTACCAAGTGACCATATGTTTGAACACCTCTGGAGCAGATAATCTACTCTGTGTTAAAATAGTCTATATATGTACACACAGTTGTAATTCACACGAGACAAATGGATAATCTCCATAATACATTAAGAGATACTACACTTCACTAAGAAAAAGACCTATAGTCCAATTTAAAAAAAAAAAAAAGGCAAAGGATATAGAAAGAAAAAGAAATAGAAATGATTATAAATTTAAAAACGGACAGTTGCAGGGTGCCTGGATGGCTCAGATGGTTAAGCATCTGCCTTTGGCTTAGGTCATAGTCCCAGGGTCCTGGGATCAAGCCCTCTCCTACTCTTGCCCCTGCTTGTGCTCTCTCATTCTTTCTGTCAAATAAATAAATAAAATAGTTTAAAAAAAATTTTTTTAATTAAAAATGTTCTAAAAAGAGACAGTTGGTTAAGTTTCTCTTTTGGCTCAAGTTGTGATCTTAGGGTCCTGGGATCAAGCCCCACTTGGGGCTCCCTGCTTAGCAGGGAGTCTGTTTCCTCCTCTCCCTCTGTCCCTCTCACCCCCCACTCATGCTAATGATCTCGCTCTCTCAAATAAATAAATAAATAAAAATCTTTAAAAATTTTTTTAATTAAATAATAAAAAATAAAGGGGTGCCTGGGTGGCTCGGTGGGTGAAAGCCTCTGCCTTCGGCTCAGGTCATGATCCCAGGGTCCTGGGATTGAGCCCCGCGTCGGGCTCTCTGCTCCATGAGGAGCCTGCTTCCTTTCCTCTCTCTCTGCCTGCCTCTCTGCCTACTTGTGATCTCTGTCTGTCAAATAAATAAATAAAATCTTTTAAATAGATAAATAAATAAATAAAAATAAAAAGAGAAGATATGCTTAACTTCACTTATAGTAAGAGAAACACAAACCAAAACCACACTGAAACACAACTTTTCACATATTTCTGTATTCCTGATATGAGTATAAATTTGTACGATCTATATAGAGTAAAATTTAGTAATTAAAGCCATAGATGCGTATACATGCTTTTACTCACTGTTTCAACTTTTAGGAATTTTTAAACATGCAAAATGGTCTACTTATAAAGGTAGCCACTGCAGCATTATTAGTGCTAACAGAAGATGTGGAAATAACCTAATTCACATCAACAAAGATCCAGTTAAATAGCATATCCATGCAATGGAGTACTATGCAGCTATAGGTGATAATCATGGTAATAAGGCAGCTCTTAATGTTCGAAAGAGAAAGTTCTCCAGACTTTATTATTAAAAAAAAAAAAAAAGCAAGGTACCCTCAGGAAACTAGGAATAGAGAACTTCCTCAACTTGATAATGAACCACTATAAAAACAACAACAACCTAACATTATACTCATTGGTGAGAAACTTGAAGCTTTCCCACTAAAATCAGGAAGACAAAGATGTCCCCTCTTACCACCGCTTTTCAACATTGCACTGGAAATCCTAGCTAATGCAATAAGATAATAAAAGGAAATAAGAGGTATACAGATTGGGAAAAAGAAATAAAACTATCTTTGTTCATAGATGATGATATGATGATCTAAATAGAAAATTTGAAACAATTGGAACTAATAAGCAATTATAACAAAGCTGCAGGGTACAAAGTTAATATACAAAAGTTGCTCACATTCCTATATACCATCAATTAACAAGCAGAATTTGCTTAAAACACATTGCTATTTACTTCTGTAACCCCTAAAATGAAATAAATCTAACAAAGATGTGCAAGATTTATATGAGGCAAACTACAAAATTCTGGAGAAAGATTATCAGAGGAGAACTAAATAAATGGAGAGATATTCCATATTCATGGCTAAGAAGAATCAGCATTGTCAAGATGTCAGTTTTTCCCAACCTGATCTATAGATTCAACATGATCCCAGTCAAAATCCCAGAAAGTTATTTTGTGGATGTTGGCAAACTGGTTATAAAATTTATATCGAAAGGCAAAAGATCCAGATAAGAAACTCAAGATTAAAGAAGAACAAACCCTTGAAGAAGTGATACTACCCGACTTCAAGACTTACTATTAACTTATAATAAGACAGTGTGGTATTGCAAAAGAATAGACTAATACATCATGGAATAGAAAATCCAGAAATAGACCCACATAAATATAATCAATTTATCTTTGACAAAGGGATAAAAGCCCTACAATAGAAAAAATTCATCTTTGCTACAAGTGCCAGATCAACTGGACATTCACATGCAAAATAATTATTCTAGACCCAGACTTCACACTTTTCTCAAACATTAACTCCAAATGGATCATGGATCTAAATGTAAAACACCAAATCATGAAACTCCTAGAAGGTAACACAGGAGAAAATACGGATGACCTCGGTTTGGTAACAACTTTTTAAATGCAACACCAAAGCACAGTTTGTGAAAGAAAGAATTGACAAGCTGGATTTCATTAAAATTAAAAATTTCTGATCTGTGAAAGACACTATCAACAGAATGAAAAGATAAGCCACAGACTGGAAGAAAGTATTTGGGCAAGCATGTTTGATAAAGGACTGTTATCCAAAGTATACAAAGAACTCCTGAAAGTAAACAATAGGAAAACAAACAATCCAATTAATAAACAGGACAAAGGCCTTAACAGACCCCTCACCAAAGAAGATAGACAGATGGCAAATAATCATATGGAAAGATGTTCTACCTCATGAGTGACCAGGGAAATGCAAATTAAAGCAATAATGAGATACCATTACCCATCTCTTAGAACGGCCAAAATTTAGAACCCTGACAACAGCAAATGCTGGTGAGCATGTCAACGACATTTGTAGCAGAGATGCAAAATGGTACGCTTTGGAAGACAGTTTGGCAATTTCTACAAAACTAAACATATTCTTACCATATGACCCAGCAGTTACACTCTTTGGCATTTACCCAACAGAACCAAAAACTTATGTCCACACAAAAACTGGCACATGGATGTTTACAGCAGCTTTTTTCATCATTGCCAAAACTTGGGAGCAGCCAAGACGTCCTTCAGGAGATGAATGGACAAATAATCTGTGGTACACAATGGAATTTTATTCAGCACTAAAAGAACATGAGCTATCCAGCCATGAAATGACATGAAGGAAACTTAAAAGCACACTACTGAGTGAAAGCAGCCAATCTGAAAGATTAGTGGTTGCCCAGGTTAGGAGGAAGGAGGGACGAATTGGCAGACACGGAGGAACTTCAGAGCACTGAAACTGTTCTGTACAATATTGCCGTGCTGGATACTTGTCCTTACACATATGTCCAAACCCGTAGAATGTACAACACACCAACACCACACCCTAATGTGAACTGTGGCCTTCGGATGATAATGATGTGTCAGTGTAGGTTCCCTGAGGGTAACAAATGTGGTACTGTGATGTGGGATGTTGGTGCGGGGAGGCTGTAGGTGTGTGAGGACAGGGGGTATATGGGAACTCTGTACTTTCTGTTCAATTTTGCTATGACCCTAAAACCACTCTAAAAATAAAGTTTGCTAATTAAAAAAAAATGGGATACCATATAGCAAGATGTATAGAATGTTTCCCTTACATAAAATTGGGGAAGGAATTACCTATATATTCATTTTTCTTATGCATGAAATTGTTACCTGTGGAGAGTAGGACAGGAGTTGCAGCAAGACTTTTCACCATACAGCTTTTTATACTTATTTTTGAACCATTAAATAATTACTTATTCAAAAAATTAAATAAAATAATTTAAAATATATGAAAATGGTCTATTCTATCCCTTTCAGTTGAAAAAAAAATAGTATTGAAATACTGCCTCGAACAGTTAACTCTTTTTATCTTTTTTTTTAACTGAGACCATCACACAATGGCCTATTTATCCTAATCCTAAAAATTTGAACCCAATTTTCAGTCTTCTTGAAACCAATAAAAGTATAAAGAAAACCTTAAGAAATCTCCAAAAGAGAAAAATCAAAAAAGAATGTGGATTCCGATATGAACCTCCACCATTTTTTCTCTTATCTAAACTTTACCTTAAATATCAGCCCATCAGTCTTGATTATTTATCTACTGTTTAAGGTCTTCACTTGGAAGCCTCCAATCTTTAAGGCTCCACAGGCAGGAATATATTGTGTTTTGTTGTGGGCGTGCTGGAAACGCCCAGCTGTCCTCACCAGCTGAGCATATTCTTTGGAACTGCTAGTTGCAGGGCTTCTGGACCTTTAAGGAATTTTTCTTTTGACCTCAAAAAAAATAAATAAATAAATAAATAAAAATAAAAATCCAAACACCTATTCTGGACAAATGCTATTTCTTTCAGAACTGATTTGTGGGGTTCCTGGGTGGTTCAGTTGGTTAAACGTCTGCCTTGGGCTCAGGTCCTGATCCCAGGGTCTGGGGATCGAGTCCTGGGTCAGTCTCCTTGCTCAGTGGGGTGTCTGCCCCTCCCACTGCTTGTGCACTCTCTCTCTCTCTCCCTCTCTCTAAAACAAATAAATAAATAAATAAAATCTTAAAAAAAAAAAAAAAAGAACCGATTTGTCCAGGAGATCTGTGAAATTCCTGTAGCCAATATGTTTGATACAAACTATTCTTATGCTTGTCCCTCAGGTAGTCAGTACATTTCCTACAGATATGCCTTTATGAGAGTCACATACAGTGCTCACGGACTTTCCTGAATTTGATTCTAGGAGGTGGCACGGCAGCGCCACCTCTCCTTCCTTTGGGAGAACCCACTTGCCTCCAGAAAGGGCTGCCCTCAGCAGACACAAGCAGAACCTGCCAAAGAGCTCACATGCTGATTTTTTGATAGGCCCAGCAAGGTTAGATGCTATTACCGCTCTTAAGCTTTTGGCCAGGCCAGAAGCTGGGTGCGTCCCAATGATGTACCATGACCAAACATTTTGGGCTGTAGCACCCTGTCTGGCGTAGAATGGTGGAGTATCAAATTCTGGCAACAGCTTTCAGCTCTGTGGTATTCAAGGAAGATCCTGGGCTGCTGGAGGGGTTTTCCTGATGCAAACTGACAGTGAGAAATTTTCAGCTCAAAGTCAGTCAGTCCACGCTGCACAGGTTTGTTTTACCCACCAGCCCTTGAGCTATTGATTGCAAATGTTTCTGAAATATTGAGGTTAGCGGACAATCATTCCTAAATACTTGCCAATGAAATTTAATGTGGTGGATACTTTAGTACATTTAAAAAAAAAGATTTTATTTATTTACTTGACAGAGATCACTAGTAGACAGAGAGGCAGGCAGAGAGAGAAGAGGGGAAGCAGGCTCCCTGCCGAGCAGACAGCCCGATGTGGGGCTCAATCCCAGGACCCCAGGATCTGAGCCGAAGGCAGAGGCTTTAACCCACTCAGCCACCCAGGTGCCCCACTTTAGTACATTTTTTAAGTTGTATAAATCCAAATAAAAAATGATCTCAATCATCTGACAAAACAAAACCTGAAATACTTGGGGAACCAAAGATTTATCTAGTTATAACACCGCCCCCCCCAAAAAAAACACACACACAAAAAACAAAACAAAATGAAAATAAAGAACTTCAAAGTTCATCAGAAGCAAAATTGGAAGCAGCCAGGAGCAATATGTTTAAGAGCTATGTAACGCAAAACAGAAGTGAGAAGTATTTTAAAGCTTGAGGGCTATATTGATTTGTTTGGAATAATAAAAAGTCTCTTGTTCTTGCCTTACGTTAAAAAAAAAAAAAATGCTTAAGGGCCGCCTGGGTGGTTTAGTAAGTTAAGTATCTGCCTTGGGCTCAGGTCATGATCCCAGGGTCCAGGAATCCAGCACCCCTCCTTGCTCAGCAGGGAGCCTGTTTCTCCCTCTCCTCCCCTCTCCTGCTCTCTCTTGCTATCTTTGTCACTCTCTCTCTGTCTCTCTCTCTCTTTCAAATAAATAACCAAAATCTTTAAATAATAAAAAAAAACAAATGCTTAAAATACTTATTTGGAAAAAACCCTTAAATATCCCTTAAAATTTTTAATTACCAAGACTGAGTAAATTTCAGTTTCTACATAAACCCCTCTTTAATTTATAAATGACCACAAAAGCACTAGGTATTCATGGTTCTAAGAATTATATGTTACTATAATTGCTCTGTGGGCAAAATAGGCATACGTCAATGAATGGATCTTCTGAAAGCATGTTGCTTTATCTTAATAAAGTTTGGTTATTTTTTTTTTTAAAGATTTTATTTATTTGACAGAGATCACAAGTAGGCAGAGAGGCAGGCAAAGAGAGAGAGGAAGGGAAGCAGGCTCGCCGCTAAGCAGAGAGCCTGATGCAGGGCTCCAGCCCAGGACCCTATGATCACAACCTGAGCCGAAGGCAGAGGCTTATAATCCACTGAGCCACCCAGGCGCCCCTGGTTATTTTTTTTTAAAAGAAGTTTGTTTTCGGGGTGCCTGGGTGGATCAGTGGGTTAAGCCTCTGCCTTCAGCTCAGGTCATGATCTCAGGGTCCTGGGATCGAGCCCCACATCGGGCTCTCTGCTCAGCGGGGAGCCTGCTTCCCCCTCTCCCTCTGTCTGCCTCTGCCTACTCTCTGTCAAATAAATAAATAAAATCTTTTAAAAAAAAGAAGAAGTTTGTTTTCAAATATCTTCAGTAATCATGTCAAGCAAAGCTGTACCCACAAACTGTATTCATGTATGACAAAAATACCTCTGGACACGGAATCTATTTACTGGCTCATGAAAGGCATATTCACACATCGAAAGTAAACAGTTTCCTAACCTCTGTGTCTCATCATTTTGTGTGCAAAATGGAGGTAATAATATCTCCTGCACAGGGTTGTCGAAAAGATTAAATGAGATTATGTATGTGGTACCAATTCCTTACTGTGCCTCATAAAATTAGCTCTTCAAATAAATGTCTCTTCTTAACCAGAATTTATTTTTTCTATCTAACTATAGGTGAAATATATTGTCCTCTATAAAAGGAATTTCAGAACGGTAAAGATATTTTAGGAGTTTAGGACACTCAGAGAAGTCATTAAGCCTTTGTTCCGATGACCCCTCCCCAGAATGAGAGTAAGCGATAGGATCTATTCTAGAAGCTGCTTAGGAATTACTAAGAGTAATTGAAATATGTCCTTAAGAGTAAATGACATACGTCCTTTGACAACAGCTTTTTTGGGACCTTGGAGCCTTCTTGGCTCTTTTTCACTTGAACTCTGACTCCTTCTCTGCCTGCTTGTGGACTAGAACCTCTCTCAGGCTGCTTCCAACATTCATCTATCTCCTACTTTCTGCTCCCTTTTTTTTCTTCTTAGAGATTCTTCTTCAAAAATCCAATACCTCATTCACTCTTCCATCTCCTCCGTGTCAAAAGGAGAAGCAGATGTGGATTGCCAGAACTGGCAATGAGTGTCTCTGAGGTCTCAAATTCTGAAGAATGCTCTGATTCCCACTCAAATTCCAGGAAGGCAGCACAGTTCAAGAAGCTCCAGACATTAAAAAAAAAAAAAAAAAAAAAGAAGCTCCAGACCTGTAGTCAAATGACCTTGAGCAATTTTCTTACCTCTCTGAGTTTCAGTTATATCATCTATAATACAGGGAAAGTAATTCTGCATGAACCAAAGAAGGCCATTTTCACCTGGTGGAAAAGAAAAAAAAACTACAACAAAAACCTTTTTTGTTTCCAAACATTGTGTTCAACAGACATCCCTCAACCTCACACTCCCTTTGGAGATTCAGGGCTGAGGTCGAGCTCAGAGATGTGATGATCCTGAGGGACTGGCTGTCGGTCAGTAATGTAAGAGGGCTCAGGGCTGGGCAGGCTTTAGTTTTGTTGTTGTTGTTTAAGCCGGAAGTTGAATGCTTTTTAGAAAAAAGAATAAAATTATTGCTTGAGTCACAATGGCCTTGTAAAAATATCATGTAGGTGACCTGATAGCCTAGATGACCTGGTAGGCTGTTTTGAAGATCAGATGATATAATCGACAAGAGAGTATTTTCTATAATATATATTGTGTCCTAGAGGTTTGGTGACAGTGATGTTCTTCAGGTAAAAGCCTGCAGTCCGCAGATCACTAAGACTCTGAATCATAATGACTCTTGGGGTCATCTTTTCTAATCCTCCTCAAATGAGACCCTAAGCATACACATGCTGGACAGTTAGAAGCGGATGGCATTGGCATGCTAAAGGAGGGTCATTCTCCAGTAGCACAAGTGGGGACTTTGTCCCCTTCTCTCTCGGTGTACTATGAATGGACATCACATCATCTCAGGACACGATCAATTTTATATAAAAATGATCACTTCCGTTCTTCATGATCTCATCCAGTTTTTGCAATGAACTTTGAAAGTCAACTGCCATTCTTACAAACTTACATATACAATACTACACAATCCAGTAATCCTGCTCCTAGTAGGGGTGCCTGGGTGGCTCAGTGGGTTAAAGCCACTGCTTTTGGCTCAGGTCATGATCCTAGGATCCTGGGATGGAGCTCCGCATCGGGCTCTCTGCTCAGCGGGGAGCCTGCTTCCTCCTCTCTTTGCCTGCCTCTCTGCCTACTTGTGATCTCTGTCTGTCAAGTAAATAAATTAAGAAAAAAAAAAAAATCCTGCTCCTAGCAGTTGAATATTCATGGCAGCTTTATTCATAAAACCCAAAGTAAAAGCAACTCAAATGTCCATCTGCTGGTGAATGAATAAATACATGTTGGTATACGCATGCAAAAGAATTCTACTCAGCAATAAAAAGTAATGAACCATTGATACTCAGCAAATAATAAACCTCAAAAGCCTTATGCTAAAAGAAGCCAGACACAAAAACTGCATACTGTATGATTGCATTTGTATGAAATTCTACAAAAGGCTGTGTGGGCCAGGGACCAGGGTAGGGGGATGAGATTAACCACAAAGGCACTAGAGGGAAATCTGGGAGGTGATTGTGTTGATGGTTATATGATAGTATATACTTGTCAAAGCTCATTGAATTGTATACCTTTTTTTTATTTTTTATTTTATTTTTTTTAAGATTTTATTTGTTTATTTGTCAGAGAGAGTGAGCACAGGCAGACAGAGTGGCAGGCAGAGACAGAGGAGAAGCAGGCTCCCCGCTGAGCAAGGAGCCCAATTTGGGACTCGATCCCAGGACACTGGGATCATGACCTGAGCCAAAAGCAGCCACTTAACCAACTGAGCCACCCAGGTGTCCCTATACTTTTTTTTTTTTAAAGATTTTCTTTATTTATTTTCATGAGAGACAGAGAGAGGGAGGCAGAGGCAGAGAGAGAGGCAAACTTCCAACTCAGCAGAGAGCCCAATGTGGGACTCAATCCCAGGACCCTGGGATCATGACCTGAGCTGAAGGCAGACACCCAACGAACTGAGCCACCCAGGTGTCCTGAATTGTATACTTTTAAAAAATAAATTTTATTGTATATAAATTATGCTACAATAAAGCTGATTTTAAAGAACAGATAACTGCCAAAGAGATTCTCTTAATTTTTAGTCTTATAACTCGCTAATTTAAATGATTTAACCCACAAACTAAAAGATAACAAATATGGTAACTAAAGTTTGAAAGCAGATTATGTGTGTGTGTGTGTGTATGTGTATATATATATATATATTTTTTTTCCCCCCCGAAGAGTTCATGGTTAAAGATCCTGGACAACTTTATTTCTGCTTTTTGACCACCATCATGTTGTTATTGTGTTACTGGTAGAATAAATAATAAAAGTGAGATTGAAAGATCAAGCAATTACTTTGTCTTAGACTAATTACAGAAGGTTATTCCCATGTCTGCATCCATAACCCTGCATCTCTAATTTATGGAATCTTCATTTTACTGAGAAACCACCACAAAACCTCCAGAGTCACCCAAATTGAGCTGAAATTTCATTTTCTGTGCTCTACTCCCACTAGAAACCTCTGATCATTTAATTATTTACTAATTAATTCCACATACCTCCCCTACTTCCAAAGGATCTCATGCAACTTCATGAATAAGGCAAGTGTAATAATGAGAGTAAGTAATGCAAGTAAATGCAGAGTGCAGAGGCCAAATAACAAGAAGTAGCTGCAAATTTGCCATAAGCTTCTAAGTGGACCAAAAAAGGGGGAAGTATGTATAAGTTTCAAAATGCCTATAAAATAAAGAAAAAGTATTAAGTATTAATAAAATTAATAAAAAGTTAAAAATTAATAAGTTTAAAATTAATAAAAAGTATTAAGGAGATGCAACATTCTTTCTGATTCTAAGACTAGGGTGAAAATTTTCCCATGGATCCCCTGAAAGAAGAACTTGTGTGACACAGCAAACATCATCAGCAGCACATCGGAAAAGCCGAAGTGAGTTTTCTGTGGCATCATTAGATCCACAGAGAAAGCCGAGAACATAATGCCGCTCTATGCAGGGAAACACAGTGGCTGTAGGGAAAAGGTGGGAGGGGACTGACTCTTGACTGTACACATCTCCTTTCGCAGCTTTTGAATAGTACACAACCTGCACACATAACCAAGCCCTGGTTATTGCACAGACTGGGGGAGCTCCTCCACGAATTACTAGTTGTATAATGTTGGGTGAGCTCTGTGTCTCCCATTGACATTGGGGATTAGAGACCATCTACCTCATTTGATTGTTAAAGGTAAAATGATTAATTTTAAGGTTAAATGATTTAATATGTACAAGCCTAGCATCAGGTGAGTGATAGCTATTACTAATGATAATGCCAAAGTGGAGTTTGTAAAGGTTTTCTTGTGATGGAGCAAAACAATGTTGTTCCTTGTATAAAAGTTGATGATAATCCCATTTTAGTCAAGAATATAAATTTAGAGTATCTACTAGATATGAAAACCAGGTGTCTGTTGGTGGGAATGCAAACTGGCACAGCCACTCTAGAAAACAGCATGGAGTTTCCTCAGAAGGTTAAAAATAGAGCTACCCTCTGACCCAGCAGTTGCACTACTAGGTATTTATCCAAAGGATACAAACATAATGACTCAAAGGAGCACATGTGCCCCAATGTTTATAGCAACAATGTCCACAATTGCCAAAATATGGAAAGAGCCCAGATGTCCATTGACAGATTAATGGATAAAGAAAATGCGGTATATATATAAAATGGAATATTATGCAGCCATCAAAAACGAAATCTTGCCACTTGCAATGACGTGGATGGAACTAGACGGTATTAGGCTAAGTGACATAAATCAGTCAGAGAAAGACTAATGCCATATGATTTCACTCATATGTGGAATTTAAGAAACAAAACAGATGAACATAGAGGAAGGGAAGGAAAAATAAAATAAGAGAAAAACAGAAAAGAAGGCAAACCACAAGAGACTCTTAACATAGGGAATAAACTGAGGATTGTTGGAGGGGAGGGGGTGTGGGGAAGGGGGACCTGGAGGATGGGCATTAAGGAGGACATGTGATGTAATGAGCACTGGGAGTTGTATGCAACCAATGAAATCACTGAATTCTACCTCTGAAACTTATATGCAATATATGTTAATTAAATTAAATTTAAATAAAATTTTTAAAAAATAATTAAAGATGAAAATTACCGGGATAAAAAAGAAAATCAGGTGTCATGACTGTGGGGTTTATGCAGCTAACAGACCTAGTTTGTTTGAATTTTGTTATGTGCTTTAAAAGGCAATGTACTTTTAGGCATTGTTGAAAGAAATTAAGGAAAATCTAAGTAAATGAGAAGACATCTCATGTTCATGGATCAGAAGATTTAAGTTTTTAAGTTGTCAGTTCTCCTCAAATTGATCTAAAAATTAAGTGCAATCTCTATAAAAATCCCGTCTTCCCTTATTGGAGAAATTTAAAAAGCTGAACCTAAAATTCATATGGAAATACAAGGAACCCAGAATAACCAGAATAATCTTGAAAAAAGAACAAAAATGAAGGACTCACTCTTCTCAATTCCAAACTTACTACAAAGCTGCAGAAATCAAGGCAATGTAGAATTAGCATTAGGATAGACACATAGATCAATGGAATAGAATGAGTCCAGAGCTAGAATTGTCACACTGATGGTCAACTGATTTTCAACAAAGGTGCCAAGACCATTCAATGGAGAAACAATGGACTTTTCAATAAACAGTGCTGGGACAATTCAATATCCACATGCACAAGAAAGAACCTGGACTTCCACTGCACATGATGCACAAAAATTAACACAAAATGGATTATAGACCTAAATTTAAGAGCTAAAACTATAAATCTCATAGAAGAAAACAAAAGGGCAAATCTTCATGACTGCAGGTTAGACAATGGTTTCCTAGACATAATACTAAAAGCACAAGCAAAAAAGAAAAATAAATAAATTGGACTGTGTAGAAATTTAAAACTTTTATGCTAAAATACTACTATCAAGAAAGTAAAAAGTCAACAAACAGAATAAGAGGATATATTACAAATTATTTACATATGTATATATATTATATATGTATATGACTCAGGGGTGCTTGCATGGCTCAGTTGTTTAAGTGTCTGTCTTAGGCTTAGGTCATGATCCTAAGGTCCTGGGATTGATCCCCACCTTGGGCTCCCTGCTCAGCGGGGAGTCTGCTTCTTCCTCTCCCTCTGCCCTTCCCTCTGCTCATGCTCTCTCTCTCTCTCTCTCTCTCAAATAAATAAAATCTTTAAAAATTTTTTAAAAATAAATAAAATTCATACATTATACAATATATATCTGACAAGGGCTTGTATTCAGAATACATAAAGAAATCTTACAACTCAATAAGAAAAAATCAACTCAATTTAAAAATGGGTAAAGTCATTTCTCTAAAGAAGATATGCAAATGGACAATAAGCACATGAAAAAATGCTCAACATCACAAGCCATTAGGGAAATGCAAATCAAATCCACAATGAAATGCTACTCCAAACCCATTAGGATAGCTATAATAAAAGACAACAACATTGGTTAAGAAATTCTCATACTAATTGGAATGCAAAATGATGCAGACACTTTGGAAAACAGTTTGGCCATCTTAAAATGTTAAACATACAGTTAGCATAGGACCTAGCAATTCTACAGTTGGTATAGATCCGGGAGGAGATAGGTCTATGTATGTATGTATGTATGTATTTTTAAAAATATATGTGTGTGTCAAGCAAAAACTTGGATACAAATAAATGTTCTTAGCAGCATTATTTGCTGTATCTAAAAAGTGGAAACTACCCAAATGTTCATCAACGTGTTTATTCATGAATGGTAACTAAAACATCATATATCCATATAACGAAATATTATTTGCCAATAAAAAGGAATGAAACACCGATACATGCCCTTACATGAAAAAACTATGAAAACATTAAGGTAGTAAATGAAAGAAGCCAATACAAAAGGCCACATATAGGCAAATCTTTCTAGACAAATCTATAGAGACAGAATTATTAGTAGTTGCTGAGGGCTGAGGGAGAGCGAGAATGAGGAGTGATTGCTTATGGGTATAGTTTTCTTTTTGGGTGATGAAATGTTCTAAAGTTAGATTGTGATGATATTTGCACAATCCTGTGAATACATTCAAAACTATCTAACTGTATATTTTAAATGGCTGAATTTTATGGTATGTGAATTATATCTTTTTTTAAAGATTTTTTTTATTTATTTGTCAGAGAGACTGAGAGAACAAGAGAGCACAAGCCAGGGGAAGCAGCAGGCAGAGGGAGAAGCAGGTTCCTCACTGAGCAAGGGACTTGGTGCTGGACTTGATCCCAGAACCCTGGGATCATGACCTGCGCTGAAGGTAGGCGTTTAACTAACTGAGCCACCAAGGTGTCCCTGAATTATATCTTAATAAAGTTGTTGGGTCTTTTGTTTTTAAGGCATTAAAAAAATACCCTAGTCAACAGGCCCTTGCAACCTGTGGAGTTCGAGATTCTAGCTTTCAAGTGAAGAATGAACATCTTTGGGCCTCCGAGGATAATATTTCTTTTTTTTTAAAATTAATTTATTTATTTATTTGACAGAGATCACAAGTAGGCAAAGAGGCAGGCAGAGAGAGAGGGGGGAGCAGGCTCCCTGCTGAGCAGAGAGCTGGATGTGGGGCTCCATCCCAAGACCCTGAGATCATGACCTGAGCCGAAGGCAGAGGCTTTAACCCACTGAGCCACCCAGGCGCCTCAGAGGATAATATTTCTTCAATAAGCTTTCAGTTGGAGTTAGATGGGGATGTGATCACTGGCAACAATTCCAGGTACAGATTTTGTGTGTTACCAATTAAGGGCAAAATTTTAAGTAGTTAGTTAACTAGTTAGTTCCTGTGTCTGGGCAGATGTAGTATATTGATTTCATGGACCGTCCGTGGGAACTGTTTGTTTTAGGCCAGCAGGTTGCCCTCTGGAGTATATTTCTAGGTCAGTGGCTCCCACCATCAATTAGTGTGTGTTCTCAAGGGAATGCAAACTGATTTCAGCATTATCTTAAACAAAACATAATTAGGAAGGCTAAGTATCCTGCCAAAAAATTACATAATGCATTCCAAAGCCAACTAAAAATGAATTTTGGACCAACCTTGCTAAATATACACATTCAGCATGGGTTTAAATGGTCAATAGTCATGATAACACTAAGTTGGTAGTACCCATGTAGGTTTTCTTTTTGAACTTATTTAAATCTTTCTTTAAGGATTTAGAAATTCTGCTACACAAGTTTCACTGGAAAAAAAGTTAATAAATTAAATTCTCAGACATCTGTCCCACTACAACATTGTCTGTCTTTCCTCTACGTCTAAATCCTTCTAGCATGTTCAATCCAGAACGTTCAATCACCTTGCTATGCAAAATTGGTCCACAACCTGGATATCACCAGGGAGAGCCACTCCAAACTATTGAGTCAGAATCTGCATTTTAACAGGATCCCCAGAAAATCTGTGTGCCCGTTTAAGTTTGAGACGCCTTGCTCTCATACCTAACTGAAACTCAGTGTAAAACAGCCTCAGGAAAACTGGGCGGTGAGATTACTATTAGTAATCTCAATTGAGACATTGTAGCAACCTCAGAATGTCCCTATTTGATTAAGGTGGTGAAACCTATAAACGTTCTCTTACTATAAATGTGCATAAAACACAAGAAAGAAGGCTATGATGACCACTCTTACTTAAACATCCTGGATGATGGAGCAGAGAGGAGCTTGTTCCTAAGGAAATTTTCCCTCCTGTTCTAGTTGTCCCCAGATCTTCTACTGACTTTGCCCTTTTGGATCCAGCATCACGCTTTGTGAAAGCTCAGCCCGGACACTCCGCTGTCAAGCAGCAGGTGGTAAAGAATCATCAAGGGCAGGAGGGTTCCTGAATGAAAGATGTACACTTCACTACTTCATATTTTCTATATCAGTATAGAAAGAAGCAATTTAGACCTGGAGCACCACTGTTTTCCCTCCCCCAGGTGGGTACAGTTCACGCACAGCCTTCATATTCCTTAAAGAGCATCAACTCTTCTGAACCCACAGGGTTTGACTACGTGAACACCCTTCCATTGTACCTTTGCCCCCACATTTCCACTTCCTACTAAGGAAGTTTATAAAGCTAAGTAACCAGGAGGTCTTTCCAAGTGAATCAGTGGTCTCCATGCCATGATGGGAGACGGGGAAGGGATCAAGAGAGATTTCTGAAGAATGATAATTAAGATGCTGATTCTTAGATTCCACCCTTAAGATTCTGATTCAGGTGGTTTGGACTTAGGACCAAAAATTAACATTTTAACAAGTGCCCTAAGCAATTCTAATGTGGGTGGTACAGGCCTACACTTGAGGAAACCAAGATAATTGGTTTAAGAATATCAATACCACCTTCGCAATAAAACACTTATTCTTATGTATCTGTTTCGTTTTTGAACTGATGTTGTCAGTTTCCTATTTGGCCTCCATTCAGCATTTACTGAGCAACTGTTGTTGGCAGAGAATTGTACTACCTATTCCTTTCCTGGTATGTTTGGGCTGGGTGGAGGGGATGGGGAGAGGAGAAGGGTGTGATCACAATAGAAAGCTATTTCTCAACTTCCTAGCAAAATGACAAATTCACCTTTTCATGATTTGTGAAACAGATTAACCTAAACAACTGTATTACTCAACCAGAGTTACCATCATTTGCTAATTTTTTTTAGGGCACCAGCTACCTGGGATGTCATAGCCTTACCGGTAGGAAGGTCAGTTCTGTAAACCAAACTGCCTACCTCCTCCGTTTGAAATGACCACAGACAAGTAACTCAACCTTTCCGTAACTCAGTTTCTTCATCTGTAAAATAAGGCTACCACCTACTTCGTGGGGATGTTGTAAGGAGTAAACAAAACCTTATCTAATGGATGCAGAGGGCTCCAAGAATTTGAACAATACAGTGAAGAATTCATTCCATTTTTCAGTCAAAGCTACAAGACCATTGTGAGAATACCAAAAACTGTTTCCAGAAGCTGATTTGTAATTCGAGGAGAAGAGTGAAATTTAAACCTTGTTTATTTCAAACAGTTCAAGTGAATTATTGTCAGTAGAGTGACCTGGGATTTTTATTTTTTAGAGTTCTCTAACCCTTGGCTTCTTCGGGAGTTTGTCCTGCTGATGCCACGCTCTGCCCCAAAGTTCCGTTCCAAATCCCCGGTTGAGGGGGCGGATGCGGAGGCGCGAGGTCCCGGGCAGGTGCCCCTCGGAAGCTGGCCGGGAGCCCAGCCCCGGGGGTGGAGGGGCTGGGAGCGGACGGGGGTCTGCGGCCCCCACCGGCGGCCCCCGCCGGCGTCTCAGCAGGGAGGATACCGGCAGGCGCCGGGAGCGTGCGCGGCCACGTGACGGCCGCTATAAGAGCGCTCCGGGCCCACGCTCGGCTCCCGCCGCGCCTCCTCCCTGGCCGCGCTCCCTCCGGGCGCCCCGCTTCTCCCAGCCAGCAACCTGCGGCTGCGGCGGCCTCCCGCCCCCCTCGGCAGCACCATGACAGGTACGCGCCGCGCCGCCCACCGCCCCCCGGACTCCGGCTCCTCGCCCCGCGCTGCCGCCGCCAGCCGCCTCCCCGCCCCGCAGCCCCGGGGGAGTTCCTGGCAGGACGAGGACTGCCGCAAAGTTGCAGGCTGGCTGCAGTCGGGCGTGCCGCTTCCTGCGTCAGCCGCTGCCCCGCCGCCCCCCGGCGCCGGAGCTGCGGCGCGGAGCCCCGGACGCTGTCGTGGGGGTGGCAGCCTGGCGGCGCCTGGGCCCTCTGCCGAAGCCCCCGTTCCTGCTTCCGTCTCCGTGCCCTTCCTCCTGCTCTCACCGTGAAGGGCGGGCGGAGCAGCTGCGGAGGGGCCGGGTGGGGGTGGGGAGCCGGTTCCTGGGGGCGCCTGTCCCGCGCCCTGGGGCGCGGCGGGATCGCTCGGCGGCCTCCCCCGCCTCCCGCAAGCAGGAACACCGGGAAGGGCCGGCCTCAAGGCCCGGAGGGCGGCGGCCCCGGCCCGGCCGGGCTCCTCTCCCGGCCGCCGGGGCGCTGGCCGCCACGCCGAGCCTATTTTTAGGCCTTTGGGGCCGGGTTGCGGAAAGCTAGAGCTGGGCGAGCGCCCCAGGGGAGCGGGCCGCAGGCGGTGGGCGTGCGCCGGCTCACTTGTTGCGGGGGTTGACTCTGCCCGGAGAAGGGGAAGCTCGGAGATCATTGGTCGGTCCTTCCGATGTTGCTGAAGCTAATAGCGCTGTTACGAGAGCAGCTGAAGTGCGGTAAGATTGCAGATGTAGCTGGAGGTGTTCTCTTTTACCCAGCTGTCACTGGACTCTCCTGTTCCTGTGTAACGTTTGCTAGGTGTTCCAGCTCATGTTCCTAAGCATCTGTCCTGTCCCTACTTCATCTTGGACAGTATCCACATCCTTGCTTCCTGAAGCCCTTGAGTCCCCTTTACCTTATTAAACTTGAATCCAGTTTCCCCCAATCTGGACCGCTTTTGAGTTAAAACATTAATCCTCATCCCCCAGATTACATACTCCTGGGGCAGACTGTCTGAAATGTTGCCATCTCATCATGGGTTGAAGGAACAAGTCAAGGCAGAGATTGATGGGCACGTCAAAGGACAGGTTACTGTTCTGAGCTTTCCTAGAGTGTGACTAGGTGGGAAGCCGGTGCCCCTTGAGGAGTGGGGGACACCAGTCTCTCTACAGCTTAGTTACTATCTTGTTCAGGAAGAGTGTCCTGCGGGATGCTCTCTGGTGTGCGGCTGGCTTGTGGCTCCTGCTGTAGCCCCCTGACAGCCTACAACTTTCTTTGGCTTCTCAACGGAATTCACTCTGCCTCCATCCAGCCTCCACATTGGAAAACGGGCAAAGGGAAAATGAGACAGAGCGTGACTTCATGACAAAATGTCCCAACTCATGGGTTGGACAACAGTGCCCCCAAGTGACCCCTGCCACTGTTTGATCCTAAGTATCCTGTACATTTGGACGCCCACTGCCTTGCTAGAATCCCCTCAGATAGAGTGGACCTCAGACTCATTCCAGGGAACTGGAGAACTAGAGGGAGGGGTAATCCCTGTATTTGCCTTCCCTTCTGGCAACTGCGAGATTGAGTGTGTGTGTGTGTGTGTGTGTTGAGGGGACCCAGGATACAGGTTAGGGGTTGCTGCTTGGTTCTCCTAAAGAAAAAAAAGAAAAGCAAGTTTGTTAGTGCTTTTGAGGTGGTCCCTAAAGCCAGTTAACATGGATTGGCTGCTGGTTAGATAGAAGCACTAAAGAGGGAAGGCCTGTCTATCAAGGTGATATTTGAGCAGACACTCAGTGACTTGAGATGTGGTGGGTGGTGTGGGTGCCTTTGCTCCAGGTTGAGGAAACAATATATAAAGCCTAAGCATCAGAATGAAGAATATGGCCTCTGCTTTCAGATGCTGTCAGTTGAGGTCATTAGTTGCATTTGTGCTTGGCTGAAAGTACTTGTAGGAAACAGAAAATGTGCTTCTTGATGTTGTTAGCACCTGTTAATTTCCTGAGGTTTACTTTCTGGTGTTAAGCTACTATTTAGTCTGAGAATTTTGTGTGTTCAGACTCTAAACTGGGTTTAATTTTTAAAGCTAATCAGCCTGTTGGAGATTGCCAAAGATGCTGAAGAATGGTCTTGAATCATTCTTAAAGTGGGCACTTGGGTTCTTTCCTTACTCCCAAAGAAGCTGCTCCTTTATTAATAGAGAAAGTTGATCTCAAAGGAGCTGATTTTGCCAAGTTAGTGGTTGAAAAGGGTCCTGGGGTAGCTTTTTCCAGGTAGGATATTATTAATAATGAGTGTGTTGTTGTTGTTGTTGTTTTCTTTCTCTTGTATTAAGATCAGGCCTTTGTGACACTGACCACAAACGATGCCTACGCCAAAGGAGCCTTAGTCCTGGGCTCATCTCTGAAGCAGCACAGGACCACCAGGAAGCTGGCCGTGCTTGCCACTCCTCAGGTCTCCGACTCCATGAGGTGAGGATCTTCCTGCCGGTCTGTCGGTGGAGCTCTGAAGTCTTTATCCCATTTCTGGCATCACTGGGCATTGAGGCCATACCATTTACAGGGGTTGAGCACTAGGTGGAGAAAGATCAGAATTGCAGAGTGATGGATTTCTGGAGCTGAAACCTCTTCCTAGCTCTTGGGAACTGTTCCAGCTGAGCTCCCTTCTGGAAGGTGCGGTTCTGACCCATGCTCTTACTGGTTCCAGCTGTGAGAAGGACCCTCCTGTAAGCAAGGCCTCTAGGATGACCTGAGTGAATGTTTTAGTCCAGGCATTCCTTTTATGTCATCACACTTCACTTGCATTTCTTTCCCAAATGCAGAGGGGCTACTTTGTTTCCTGTTTCTAACCAGGGAAACCTCAGGTTACTGAAAGTAAGTAGCAGTTTTCCCCACTCTCAGTTGGCATTTGTAATCTAAAAAATTGTGTTTATCATTTAATAGACTAGAATATTTTCCAGGATTTTCTGAACTAGGGATGGTGTGAAGAAAGCACCCTGGGGGGGGGGGGGGGGCACAAACTGCTGGTTGATTGGGTTAGTTCACTTTGATTTGTTGGTATTAAACTTTGAAATATTTGATTGAACTACCTAGATCATAATACTACAGAAATATCTGGGCACACTAGCAGCTCTGTAGGTGTTTATTTTTGTTTTCCTATCCCTCTTAGAAATTGAAAATGCCCTTTTTGTGACTTTTTTTTTTTTTTTTACAAGAAATGAAAGCACATGCCAAGGACCTCTGAAAAGGCTGCTGTATATTGGTAGATACTTCTCACACTAATAACCTTATTCATAAAGGGTAATTTAGGAAAATGCACAAAAGACTGTTTCCTAATGTGTACATCTTAATTTGTAGTCTGTTTAGTGAGGGTGTGTGCAAGAAGACACATGTAGTCTCCCTTTCCCCCACTACTGTGGTAAATGCCTCCACTGACCATTTATTTTTAAAAAGCTGATGTTTACTGTGTGAACTGAAACATCTTTTTCTACAGCGTGGAGACAGAGAATACAATACCAGTTTTGTTCTACATGTTTCCTATTGTTATAAATGTGTAGTGATGATGGGGCTTTATGGTATGTGTTCCCCTGCTCTGAGCTTAGTGTTCTATTTAAGTCTGCCTCCACTTAACCCACCTCAAGATTGCTTTCTAAAATAAATCTTGAGTTAATTTGGGGCCTGGAGAGGTATTGCACCTCACAAACCAAAGTGAGTCTCTCATTATGCCAAAAGTGCTAAGCATACTGTAAGTGTTGGTTATATTTGATTCTAATAACTGGCAGCTAAATAACCAAGTCCTTTAACGTCCTGTGGGACACATGACTCGCTGTCAACTGCTTCAGCAAAAATGGTTATTTATAAGCTTTATTGCAGGTATTATATGCACTTAGCATTATTTGTAAAACATGCAGTAATCGGCAGAAGTAACTAATGAAATATCATTGTTAAATACATAGGTTGTTGTAAAGATGTGCTCTTTTAAAAGGGAGTCAAATTTTGAGAGGTGGTTTCTGTAATTTGCCTGGTATTCAGTGATACAATAAACAATAGAAAAGTGCTGCTATAATAATTTGTAAGACAAGTACTTTATCCTCACCAAAGCAATTTTTATTAGTGAAGTGAGTTGCCCATGCAAATTGATACAATTTGGCCTGAAGTAAATTAAGACCACCTATTTAAGAGATTGTACTATTAAAGTAACAGATTGCTCTAGTAATTGATGGGGTAGACTAATAAGAATACAATTTTACATTAGATGGGTTACTTGTTACTTATCTGAAAAGATACTAAGCGCTGTTTTCTGGATTTGATTTTGGCAGAAAAGTTTTAGAGACAGTCTTCGATGAAGTCATCACCGTAGACGTCTTGGACAGTGGTGATTCTGCACATCTAACCTTGATGAAGAGGCCTGAGTTGGGTGTCACGTTAACGAAACTCCATTGCTGGTCACTTACGCAGTATTCAAAATGTGTGTTCATGGATGCAGATACTCTGGTAAGTGTGGCTTTGGTGACTGGAAAGATGTATATAGTAACTGAGACCAGTTGGGCATTTGAGGAATGCTCTCAAGACTTGCCAGTGAAGTTCAGATAAAACCACTCATTGAAAGCATCAGGTGATGGAGGAGAGTAAGCCCAGGCTACCTGACAGCTGTCATCTGAATGGTTAAGATCAGCAGCAGATTGCATCTTTTGTGTTGGATAACTTAGGGAGAACTTAAGAGTATGCTGGGGCAGAACATTTCTGTAATGCTTTCCCTCCCACCCCCCTCCCCCCTTCGAATCAGGTCCTAGCAAATATCGATGATCTTTTTGAGCGAGAAGAATTGTCGGCGGCACCAGACCCAGGGTGGCCTGACTGCTTCAACTCTGGAGTCTTTGTTTATCAGCCTTCAGTTGAAACATACAATCAGCTGTTGCACCTTGCTTCTGAGCAAGGCAGTTTTGATGGTAGGTATCTGTTATCTTTATATTTGATGAAATGTTAGTAACTTCTAGAGGCTGCTCTTCTCCGGGATCTAGTTGCTTTCATTCCTTGTGCCTGGAAGACAGCAGTGCATGAGATGGAGAAAACATTTTCATTTGTGCTCTTGTTGGAAAGACTGTTGTGTGTCTGTGTGTACATATGCATTTTTCTTTAAGTGCATAAGGTTGAGTTAGGAGGCATTTTTATACACCTGACTTTAACCGGCTTCCTTCTGTCTTAGAGTGATAAATGAACCATGATTGTTCAAGAATTCAAAAGACTATTAAATCAAGAACTTTAACCACTGTCTTTGGATCTAAGTAAACTTAACTAAAGGAGCTAACAGGAGGACCAGTCATTGTTTCCATAGAAATTGGAGGAATAAACCTGACAACTTGGCTCTCATTCTCTTGGGAAGCACTGGAAAAAAAGATAGAAAATTAAGTGATTAATCTCTCTCTCCAAATTCTCATTCCCTATAAGGCTGTACATACGAGTGGTTATTTGCAAGGCCAAAGAGTAGAACATTGGCAAAGTCAGCATCCATATTCCATAACACAGAATCATATCTGTTTACATGTATATATAGAAAGGTTCTGACTATTCGTGAATTTAGGGTGCCACAGCCTTTGGAGAAATTTGAGCAAATGAATTAGGTATGCTTCCATTTCAGGCCAGTCTCTGAAATAATAAATAATCTTTTTTTTTTTTTTTTTTTAACAACAAACTATCCCACAGAACTAGCAGTTAATGTGCAAAAGCAGCATTTTCTAAAATTAATGTTAATATATCTCTTGAATAAAGAAGAAAGCCAGTTACATTAGAGAAGAAGGATCTGCTCTAAGAAGGGACTTACTATTAGATACTTGACATTGTGGCAAAGACCCCTGGGCTCTGAAGCAGATTCTGGGCACCAGGAGATTCTTTCTCTCTCTCCGCCCCTGTCCCCCCAAAAGCAGATCTGAGATTGCAGGGAGTAGATCTTTTGAAAGTAGCAGAAATAGCTTTCCTCAGTTGACAAAAGGTTTGGCCCTCAGTAGAGATAGGAAGATTCATTTCCATTAACTAGTTATAAAGTTAAAAGGCTTAATCTCAAATTTAAACATTTTAAACTAAAAGATTAAAAGTTTGTCAAATTGCTGAAGTTAAAGCATTTTCAGCTATACATAAAACTGAAATTGGATTTTTGTTGTTGCTATTCACAGGAAATAAATTGTTTGATCACTTAACAAAGGATTTGGGATATACAACTATTGAAATGTCATTGAGAAGAATAAGAAAATTCAAGTCTCCATCTCGTGTGACTATTTGGCTAGTTTAAACTCTATGCCAGGAGCTCTCATTGTGGGGTTGATTTGGCTTCCTAGGGGACAGACCTATCTGGTCGTCACAACTGAAGGGTGCTGCTGGCCCCTAGTAAGTAGAGGCTTGGGTTGCTGCTGAAAGTCCTACAGTGAATGCAGACAACCCGCACAGTGAAGGATTACCAGGCCCCAGTTGTCAACAGGGTCAAAGTTGAGAAACTTTGCTCTGTGCCAAGACCTTATATGCTCTAAAACAATGAGCAGGAGTGTATATACCATAATGAATGATGACACCTGTTACGAAGTACAGTCTTAACTTTAAGCACCCTTAAATAGGAAACTGTGTTGAGTGTTCAGGACCAAATGCAACTTCACTTCACTGACTTATTTTTTTTTTTTAGGTCCATAGAAGAAATGAAAGAGGTATTAGTACCTGAGTTCAAAACACTTACTCTTTATTTCTACTGCTTATACTAAAACCATGACCTTTGCATAAAAGGAAGGTGAGAGTATTTTTAGCAGAAGTCCACAGTTTGTCTTAACCTTCCCATCAAAATAGAGCTTTCTTCACCTCCTCCGATCAAATTTGAAGGAAGTAGTGTAATCTGCCAGAAACTTAGTGTAAATGGTCCGCTCCAGTAAATAATTCACATTCGAAAATAGACCCAGCAACCTGAAATCCAAATGACTGTAATAGCATAAAGAGAGTAAGTCCAGTTTCTAATCTAGAAGAGTACTTGATTTTGTTAAGAGTTTGGATACTAAACAGTAGTATGCCATGGCAAATTACCCAGGTTATAATTTTAGAATATAAAACTAATTGATTAACTGGTAGAGACCCCTCTGGATCAATCTTGTTTGAGAATAAAGAGGGACTGGAGGAGTTGATGAATTCATTGTTAAGAAGCCAGGATGTGTGGAAAGTGCCCAACTAGAAAGCACTTTCTGCTTTTTTGGGCCAGAATCTGAAACCACTGAGCGATTCTCTCTGTGCCTGGTAGCACATTTCATTATTCAGCAGCAAGGTTTCCAGGAGCTGGTCTTTCTATAAGGTGCTCCATTTAGCTGGCTTGTTGGTGGTGAAGCATTGAATTTTCTTGGATGCTTAATTGAAGGAGTTGAAAATTTCAATTATGCAGATCGAACTTAGTTATTCTCAATATGTTGTTTAAATTCAGCAGAAGAATAGATTAGCAGCTTTTAAGTGAAAGGTAGTTTTCCCTTTGTGTTGATAAGCTTTACTTTGTTTTTTTGTTTTTTTGTTTTTTTTTTTAAGATTTTATTTTTTTGACAGAGATCACAAGTAGACGAGAGGCAGGCAGAGAGAGGAGGAAGCAGGCTCCCCATGAGCAGAGAGCCCGATGCACGGCTCGATCCCAGGACCCTAGGATCATGACCTGAGCGGAAAGCAGTCTTTAACCCACTGAGCCACCCAGGCCCCCTGTTGATAAACTTTGCTTACCAGAAAAAGCTCACAACATACTGAGGGAGCCTGTTTCACTCTAGAGGAGTTTACTATCCTATTGAATTAATACCTGTGTGACATAAAGACTTACTGGACTGACCCTTAACATTTCGTCATGAGCTACATCTTTTTTTCCTTTTTTTTTTTTTAAAGATTTTTTTTTTACTCATTTGAGAGAGAGAGAGAGAGAGACAGAGACAGAGACAGAGCACAAGCCAGGGGAGAGACAGAGGCAGAGGGAGAAGCAGACTCCCCGCTGAGCTGGGAGCCCACTGTGGGGTTCGATCCTAAGACCTGGAGATCATGACCTGAGCAGAAGGCAGATGCTTAACCGTCTGAGCCATCCAGGTGCCCCTGCATCTTTTTTTCTAATGGCAGTAGTAACCTTGCTTTACTTTGAGTTTTCAGCAGTGCACAGTTTTGTTTAGATGTCCTGTCACAGGCACTGAGATAGGAACGTTTTCGGGTGTTTCACAGTTTCTAATATCTGCAGATACTCGCCATCCCTCTTCATCACCCAGTTTTACTGAACAGGAGGCTTAGGTTCCAGTATTTTTAGATCAGTATTAAAGGAAACCCATTTGTAGATGATTGTCGCTCAGTTTGAATATCTCCCAAGTCCTTCTTAATCTCTTGCATACGTTCAACAAAAACTATGGGGCCGGGTGTCCACTGACAAGCCAGGCAGGCTGCTGGTGGCTGAGTGTTTGCAGCTGCGTTTACAGCCCTTCTGCTGCAGAGGAATGTGGCTGGAATGCTTCTAATCATCAGCCCTCTAATGACTACCCCTCCCCATGCCTCTGGCCAAAAAAATAACCGTACCATGGCCAGTCCTGCTAGATACCTTGACTTCTCCTTTCCTTCCAAATAGAGTACTAGAATTGAGAGCCAGAGACCATGCACCTCATTCATGGCTGAATTCTAATTTTCTGTGAAGTGTCTAAGTTCCTATACTGTTGTTTGTGCTCGCAAACTGTCTTGGCACTTATTTCATAACTGAAGTTACGTGTTTCCTGGAAGTTGAACAATAGCTGTTGTGAAATATCTGCACACGAACATTTTATAGAATGTGACAAGATCAGGTTAATTCGGGGTTTGTTAGCAGTGAAAGGAAGAGAGGTCGTATTAGATACTGATCATCGGTTTTGTCTCCACATACTCATGTACAACAAGGATGATGCACTTGGCCCTTGAGGAAATTCATCTGAGTGCAAGTTGAGGTTTACTTTCTTTTCCCCTGCTACTCTAAAATATCCTAAATTATGGGTGCTTGTACAGTTGAAGAGTTTAGTGCATGAGAATTGCTGTATGTTAAATTTTATCTGTATGTGTTAGTTTCAAAAACCTAGGGCAAAAAGAGGAATTTATATTTTCCGATTTGGAGGGGTTTTTTGTTTGTTTTGCTTTAAGATTTTATTTGTCCGAGAGAGAGCACAAGCAAGGGGAGCAGCAGGCAAAGGGAGAAGCAGGCTCCTGGTTGAGCAGGGAGCCTACATGGGGCTGAATCCCAGGACCTGGGATCATGACCTGAGCCGAAGGCAGACGCTTAACTGAAGGCAGACACTTAACCGACTGAGCCACCCAGGTGTCGCTGGAGTGTTTTGTTGTTGTTGTTTTTAAATTGGGGACTTACACTGTAACTTAAATACACTAAGCTATTTATTGGAGTAAAGAAATTTTGGTCAATCGTTGAATTTTCAGAAAGAAGAGGAGACCGTAAGTTGGTGATTGAATATTAGGTATGATTTTACTTCAGGCAGAATCCAAGACCTGCTGTGAGGTCCTTATACCTACATGTTCCATATTCTAAGTGGCCATTTAGACCCTTAAACTGTAAGATGTTTTTTCTTTGCTTGCAGATATAGTAAACCAGGAGAGTATAAGTTTTTTTAAACTTTTAACAGAAAAGATTTGTGGTAAATTCTTATAAAGTGTAAAACTGACCCCACTGCTATCTCCTTTAATCTTTGTAGTTACTTTTAGGCTTCAAACTGGACCTGCCTCAAAAAAGAATGAAGATGAGAGGTATTTCTCGATACCACTTGTCTTGTCCAACCCAATCCGCTCAGAAGTCCCAGGGTGCCTCCCTGGGTTGGCTGACTTGGTGGCTTCTCCCTTGCCCGCCGTCCATGGTGGGCTTGCCCCAGCTGCCCCTACCTGAGACTGCTGGTGACCCGGAGGGTACTTCAGCAGCTGCTTCGAAAACTGCTCTCTTACGTTTATGTCATTTCACTGATACCTTGAGTAGTAAGTATCTTGAATAAGTAAAAATGAAAAGTAGAAGTCACAACATGTAACAGCAAGACAAATGAGCACCCAGGTTTTTTCTCAAGAGCTATTTTTACCTCCTTGTACCCATGAGTATTTCTTTAACTTAGCCATCTGTTTGTCTCTAGCCTTGTAACCAGCAGAGCTCATGATCCCCGTGAGAAATGGAGAAAGGGGAAAAGACTAACCTATTACATGTGCACAGGCTCTTAAACGGGCCCTCCTCCTCCACTGCTCTCCCACCACTCCTCACTTATTCATGTGTTCATGCGGCAGACCGTTCTGGAGGGCCTGCTGTATCACTACACTAGTACTAGGATCCCCTGTAGTCACATTCAGAACGGCAGCCTGGCCTCGTTTCTTAGCTAGTGGCAGAGCCTGGGCGGAACCAGACAGTGTTCCTTGACTCTGAGGCTGGGTTGTGTGTGTGGTTTTCCCCCTTCCCTCCCCATTAGTCCCTTCTGTAGCATTCATGACAATGAATCCTGATAGCGATACAGGTTGGAGGAAAATCTCTAGGACATAGCCCTTATTACAGATTAATTACTTAAAAATCATTCTCTTGAGTAGAAAACAGCTGATAACATTCCGCATCCTACAGATAAGGCAGTGAAGGCTCAAGTCTACTCTCTCTCTAGCTGATTGCTCTTCTCCCCGGAACCACAATATCTAGAAGGACTTTGCCTTTCCAAATCAGCTGCACAGTTAAGGGTCTTGCATTGTTTTCTGAGTCTGGAAGCATTCTTGGAAATACTACTCTCTACATTTCTTTCGTCCACTTAGCATTTAAATAATGTTAGGTACTAATCTGGGCAAGATGCTAAGTTTAATGACCAGCGATAGACTGGTAAATAATTCAGAGTTCTATCCCTGCCTCTATAAAGCTTATGAGACCTTACAGAAATTTAATAACTAATTATATAACTAATAATGTAATTGTGATTCTGATAAATTCAGAGTGCTAAGAGAATCTAGACTAGGAAGAACTGCCTTAAATTGAAAAAGTGAAATTAGGCCAAGAATAAATGTTCCCTTGCTTTTATACACTATCTAATTAACATCTTGATTATTAAGAATCTCTTTTTATTTTTTATTTTGAATTTTTTAAAAGATTTTATTTATGTATTTGACACAGAGAGAGCTCACAAGTAGGCATAGAGGCAGGCAGAGAGAGGTGGGGAAGCAGGCTCCCTGCCGAGCAGAGAGCCCGATGCAGGGCTCGATCCCAGGACCCCGAGATCATGACCTGAGCCAAAGGCAGAGGTTTAACCCACTGAGCCACTCAGGCACTCAAGAATCTCTTTTTAAAAAAAGATTTTATTTAGGGGACACCTGGGTGGCTCAGTGGGTTAAACCTCTGCCTTCAACTCAGGTCATGATCTCAGGGTCTTGGGATGGAGCCCCACATCGGGCTCTCTGCTCGGCAGGGAGCCTGCTTCCCCCTACCCCCGCCTGCTTCTATGCCTACTTG
Source organism: Enhydra lutris kenyoni (assembly GCF_002288905.1). Classification (NCBI taxonomy): domain Eukaryota; kingdom Metazoa; phylum Chordata; class Mammalia; order Carnivora; family Mustelidae; genus Enhydra; species Enhydra lutris. The sequence goes on along the minus strand of NW_019154086.1, from coordinate 39,748,681 downwards.
TGAGCCCTCTCTGTGTCAAATAAATAAAATCTTAAAAAAATTATTTATTAGAGAGTACATGTGAGGGGTGTGCATGACTATGGGGGCAGGAGGGTAGGGGAGGGAGAAGCAGGCTCCCCACTGAGCTGGGAGCCTGACTAGAGGGGTGGTGGTGATATGCAGTAATAGTGAGACCCAAGCTTCAAGTGCCTAGATTTCCATCAGCCACCTGGGGTTCATCCGATGATCCTTGGTAAACCTCATAGAAATATCCCCAAGATATTGGCCATTCATAGACTATAATCCTTGGCATTTTTGCTATAGGCAGAAGTGCTGATACCAGTGTATAGTGATGTCAGTTTTAACACAGCGAGTCACATTTTCATTTCCGTGCTTGCCTGTATCACTGTAAAGTATTAAGCATATTTTACTTTAAATTCTTTGCTTGATACTTGGTCCTCTGCCCTTTCATTAGATTGAGAACCATTTGAGAGCTGAAACCTATCTTACTAATCATCCTAGCCATAATGCCTACACTTAATTTATGTTACTTCAGACATTTTCTATAGAAATGACTGTGCAAATTGCATTCTCCGATTTAAAAAAAAAAAAAAAAAGGAATTCCCTAGAAGACTCTAAACCAGTGCTTCACATATTCTAATATGCAAAGAAATCACCTAGAGGTTAAAACATGGATTCTGATTCTGTAGGTCTGGGTTGGGGCTTAACATTCTGCCTTTCTGTCAAGCTCCCCGGTGATGGCCATGGTGCTGAAAACTGGACTACTTTGCCTAGGATGATTTTAGAGGGAATATTCCTGTGGCTGAGCTGCTAGGGTTCATGTTTAAACCAGAGTTGACCCACCCTTCCTGCTATCCAGAGGAGGAAGGCCAAGTGCCAACAAACTATGGAGGGGCACAAAAACAAATGCACACATTTGAAAGACGGCACTCAACTCCATTTCTGCCTTACAAGATAGAGCTTCTGACAAATGCTGTGTCTATGGTTACCGGGTTCATGACCCTGCTCAAAAGACCTGGAAAATACGGAGTGGTTGCAAGGTTATTACTGTACTTGGGCAGCCAGGTGGAAGGATGAGGCAGAATCTGATATTTGCTTTTGTTTGCAAAACAGGTGCCATGTGTCACTTGTCCCATTTCCTTCTGTCTCTCACCTCTGTTGCCACACCCTGGCCTATGGATCATAACTGCTGGTGATGTCTCCTAATCGTGTTTGTCGGTTCAGAGATGATTGAGATTAGAAGTGTCTTAACATGTCAGAATAAATAAAGCTGCCTCCAGAAGTCTGATTGAATGTACTGGACTAGAAAGTTCTAGGGATTTTGTAGTGAAAATTCAGTAGTCTTCATAGCATCCCTGTATGTTTTGTAGTGTGGACATGCTGAGATTTGCATTCTGCTTTGAATTGTGCTGTAATTCAGGGATTTCTCCAAACACAGTATTGATGATGCTACATAGATTTTTCTGATGCAGTTAAAACATTTGCCTGACCTTGAAATGTGGAATTGTGCATTTGAAAAAAGATTTTTGAAATGCTAAACTTAAAAATCATGTAAAAAGCTACAGACTTTTAGGTGATGTTTAATTCTATTTTTAATCCACAATTTTGGGCTGGAATTCGACCCTCTGTAGTCACATAATGAGGTCGGAGGCCATGGAAGTTGTATGCTCTGTGCTGTCCTGTCCCCTCTAGAGCAAGGTTCTTGTTGACTACGTAAGGATTTGCCAGTTGAATGCATATGACTGACTCATAGGTCTTCCCTGCGTATTCCACCTCTTGCTGGTTTCCTGTCCCACCGGTGCTGCTCGGCCCTGCTGTGGCACACGGCTGAGGGACCGATGAGGTTTTGTAAGGTAAACAGAAACAGCCTTCGGTGGCCAGGGGCAGCTGGCCGGGGCTTTGAGGGATCAACAGGGCTGACTTCTGTTTCCCAGGATCATCCTGTCCAATTGGGAAGTTCTGCTTTACAACTACTATTCTGACCTTCACGGAATTAGAATTCTTCATTGTCCTACATGTAGTCAGTAGTCCTTTTCAGTAGAAATGCTTAATTTTAAAAAGGTCTTCTAATGTAGAACTAAAAAAAAAAAATAGAAAAAAATATATAGCATGATGCCTGATTTTCTGAAGTTCAGAAACAAGTGAAACTACCGATGTTGTCTGGGGATACATATACATGTGGTAAACCCAAGAAATCATGACCATTAAACAAAACTTTCCATTAGTAGTTCTGGGGGATGGGCAGTGGGATTGGATTAGGTAGCCCGCACAGAGTTTAAATAGCACTGGTAACATTTGAGTTCTTAAATTGGGTATTGGATAGAGTTTTATAATTAATGTTTTATAAACTACACATACACTTTTTTACAGTATATTTTGTAATGAAGATAAATTAACAGGTAAAGAATATTTACAAAAGGTCTTGGCACAATCTTGTTCTTGTTCCTCATCTATTATTTTAAAATAACAAAAATACGGCTTTACTAAGGAAAAGTCAGGGAGAGTATATCTGTAACACCAGTCCCCTTATACAATGACTGTTGTTTCATTTGTTTTCTTCCAGTCTGAATGTTTATGTTCTTAGTTATGATAACGATGTCTGTCACTGTGTATTTTATATTGCTTGGTGGACTGATGGTCATTATAGCCCTTAGTTTTAGTGGCTGAATAATATTCCCACCAGTGTATATAGCATAATGTACTAACCATTCCTCTTGGGTGGAATAGTCAAGTTTTTTCAGCTTCTTTGCTATTAGAGAACATCTTCAAGTTTCTTGCATTTGTCCCACAAATAGGTTGTGTATGTGTAAGGCATTCTGCTATGTGGTAGAATTACAGTAAAAAGCAAAAAGCCATAGTCTCTGTCCTTGCAGAATTTAGAATCTAATGGCTAACAGTTCTTCATCATATTTTGTATTTTAAGCACATTAATCCTCAGACTTACAAAAAAATTATTTTCAGAATAGTAGGTACACATGCAGTTGTAAGAAATAATAAAGTTCCCATGTATCCTTCACCAGGTTTCCCCATGATAACATCTCAATTCCACAAAAAGGAAATTGACATTGATACGATCCATAAGCTTTATTCAGATTTCAGTAGTTTCAAGAGTATGGCGTGTTGTGTGTTTGTGTATGTGTATGGGTTTTCTTTTTTTTTTTTTTTTTTTAAAGATTTTATCCATTTATTTGACAGAGATCTACAAGTAGGCAGAGAGGCAGGGAGAGAGAGAGAGGAGGAAGCAGGCTCCCTGCTGAGCAGAGAGCCCGACATGGGGCTTGATCCCAGGACCCTGGGATCATGACCCAAGCTGAAGGCAGAGGCCTTAACCCACTGAGCCACCCAGGCGCCCCTGTGTATGGGTTTTCTATGCAGTTTTATTACGTGTGTAGTTAGTTCGGTGTGACCACAACCACAGTTGAGACAGAACAGTTCTGTCACTGGAACCCCTCATGCTTCTCTTGGAGCCATGGCCGCTTCTCCTCCACTCTCTCCCCCTCTTTGAACCCTGACAACCACAAATCTGTTCTGTTTATAATTTCATAGTGTAAAGGATGTTCTATAGCTGGCACAGTAGAACTCGTTTTTTTTCATGCAGCATAATTCTCTTGAGATCCCTCCAAGTTGCTGTGGGTATGCGTAGTTCTTTCGTTTATATTGTTGAGTAATGCTTCATTGTATGGAGAAAGGACATGGGTTATGGGGCAGAATATGTTTTGAGGTGGCACACTGACTTGTTTGGTTACTTGTGTGTTTATGATTTAGGTTAGATACTTTTAGTTTCTTTTGAAAGAATGGCCATGGTTGTCACTTTGAAAGGAAGGCATAAAGATCAGGAACCCCCAAGGGCTAAGCAGACGCTATGCTATGTAGTCGTGGCTGACCTTGGTCCCAGTAATGACTGACCTGGACCTGTCCAGAGGCTTGGTCAGTGGTAGGAGAATGTACCAGGATGATGTGTCTTTCTGGGCCTCTGTCGATGAGCCAACAGCTGGGGCTCTGGAAGACTATTCCATTAACCCAGTTTGCTCTCTTTTGCTTTTTACCACCCCCACCCCTGCCCCCATAGCCTCGTAAAGTCTAAAATCCTTAACTGGGGATAAAGTCCATGTAGTCTGAGCCCTGTGTGATCTGGTCCCTTCCCACATCTCTGAGACCCACCCTTTCCCCTGCTGCAGTCCAGGCACACAGGCCAGCTTCCGGGTCTTTCCACAGCCTCACGTTCCTGCCCACCTCACATCTTCGGTACATGCTGTTTGTTCTGCCTGAAACACCATCTGGCCTCCTCCTCTTCTCCCCCTGTATTTGTCAGCCTCCTCATGGACGCCTTCCTGACACGTCACATGTTCTTGAGCCTCTTCCACATGCCTCGTAGCACCCAGCACTTTGCCTCTCTCCTCCTCCTCTGTGGTGATGCTTATTGACTTCTCGTTTGCTGGTACCAGTGTATTCTCCCTCCTCCTGCCCTGCCCCTCATGAAGATGATGGCCATTTCTCTGTTCTCTCTTGACTCTCCAGTGCTTGGTTCGGTGTCCGGCACATAGCAGCTGCTCAGTAAATACCTGTTGAATTCATGAATTAACTTGGGGAAATGGCTTTGGTAGGTTTAACACAGAGTTTCTTATTTTAAAAATGGAATCCATACCTATTTTTAAAGATCCAGCTATGTGTTCCTATAAAATTGTTGGCCTGTCTCTGAAGTTTATGACAGTAATTCATTTCTTTTTCTTTCAGGTGGGGACCAGGGTTTACTGAACACATTTTTTAACAGCTGGGCAACAACAGATATCAGAAAACACCTGCCATTTATTTATAACCTAAGCAGCGTTTCTATATACTCCTACCTCCCAGCATTTAAAGCGTAAGTGCAAATGGTTTAACTGCTGTTGGGGGTGGTCAGGGCAGGGGAGTGGGTTTGGGGGGGTCCCTCATTGTCATTCTGAGGGCAGTAGCAGGTGGGAATTTAGAAGGAAGTCTTTCTCACATGAGAAACATGGCTATGGTGGGGAAAGGTCTTGATGTTACCAGTTACTTTGTTTGGAGTAACCCTGAGGGCACTTAACCACCCTACAGGAAAAGATTCCCGTTTGTTCTTGGGGTGCCACACCCTCTGTTCAATCGTTCCTCTGTCATGGTCATGAATCCATAGCGGGCACAAACCCAGCTTCTGTGTCATAGTGGCTGCTAAGCCTCAGTTCCTATACCTCTAAAATGAGGACGTTAACAGCTTTCTCTGTGGTAACTGTGGAGATGAAGCAAGATGCTGGCCACAGTGTGCGGTCCTGGTCCAGGGCAGGGCTGTGGAGCCAAGCTCCCTCGTTCACATTCTAGAGCTTTTTCCTGGTTGGTGACTGGTTCCTGAACTTCTAGCTCAGGAGGAGTTAGACTTGTTACCGAACTTCTCTGCCTCAGTGTCCTCCAAAGCTAGTCGTGATCGTTAAGGGAGGTAATCCTATGAGGTGGGTAGAAGAGGGCACTCAGTAAACAGTCACATGATTAGTCCTTTTAGTTGGCGATGTGGTCTAGCAGTAGGCATAATCTGTGAAGCCAGAAAGGCAGGGGGTGTTCTCACTCTGCCACTTACCTACTCAGTGGTTTAGCCCTGTGCCTCAGTTTATCCGTATGCAAAATGACAAGGAAAATCAGACCTACCTCACAGAATTGTCGTGAGGACAGTGCGAGTTCAGATAAGCATAAAGATCTCAGTGGACATCTTGGTTTTGGCAGTATTGTTTGTGTCTCCCCACCCCAACCCCCGTGCCAGTGTGGTTCTAATTCAGCAGTTAATACAGCCTAGTTGCAGGGCTGGTCTCACTGAACAGGGCCCGGGCTGACTCATTTCTGTTGCATGAAGATGATGATTCAGGTTTCTTGAGTGGCAGCCAAGCTGTCAGGTTGATCCTGAGACACAGCCGTGAGCAGCAAAACTGGGCTCGCCTCTGCAGTCTCTGTCCCGCACCGGCATTCCTGAGCCAGCAGAAAACAAAGGGCCTTTCTCTCCTCATATTTCGTTATCCAGAGTCCTCTCTTTATGTCTCCCACCACAATAATGAGCGCATCTGGCTTCTCGTGGCAGAAGTGTTTCCTTTTCTGTTCTTTTCTGGTCAAACTCTGTCAGCGTTCCCCCAGATAAGGATTATAAGTATCTTGTGTTCTTTCCTCCCTAACTGTTCTCTTGGCATATGTCTCCAACGTATTACAGCCTCTTGATTGTCTTCCCTTTCTAGAATGAAGCAGGCAAACTATCAAATATACCAACTGTCATCTGAGTAACACAAATAGAACAGGATTCACTATCAAGGGGTGGATTTGGAAAAACATTTTTTTTTTTTTTTTTTTTTTTTTTTTTTTGGTCTCTCCGTCCTTGGCCTTGTCAAGTACCAGCCTGTCTTGGCCTGGAAATAGGGGCCTGATTCTTTTCATTCTTATTGCCTCATAACTAACGCTGCAGCTTTGAACAGTGCTCCCACAAACCATGATAGCTCCATCCTGTAGAACTGAATTTGTGATAATAAGGCGGTTGGTTAATGTAATTGACTAGACTCCATTGAGCAAGCAAAACGATGAGAGGGTGAAGAGGAAAGGATCATTAGTAGTGTGAGCAGTTCCACCCACCATTCCACTTAATGCTGCCCAGTGAGCACATGTCCTGGGGGGAAAATGTTGGGGAGACATGAATCTCATCTCCTTCCAGTTGGTCTCAGTTCCCAAACACAGTTAACCCCAGTGTTCAGAGATTTGTGTTTTTCTTTCATGTAATGTGGCCCCCGGTGCCTAGCAACTGTCTCCCCTGCGGGTCATTTGGACTCCATCTGATTTTCACCCCAACACCAAAATTGAACACACTGTACCTTTCAGTTGCCTGGTTTGCACAGACACTGCTTGCTTTTATCTTGTTTTGACAAGAACAAGAAGCCCGTAGAGCAGAGTGAAGGTTTATCGTGGGAAGGGGGGATAGACTTACTTGCTACAACGAGGTCCCCTTTCTCAGGAACCCAGTTTTTATATCCTCTGAATGAATTTCCTGGAAAAACAGTTTGAGGTCTAAATGACCAAAATGATTAGGATGGTTCTTCTTCCTGGCTCAACAAATTAGTGCTAATTTTGGAAATCTCCTTGGTTTACTGCCATAATGCAAGGTATATGATGCACTGGGGAGGCTGGGAGCAGCTCCCTCCATGAGCTCCCCTCAACTGGCCTCATGGCCCTACAGAAGCTCCTTGCCTCCGTGCAGCCCGCCCTTGGGGGTGTCTGCTCTGCGCTTCTGTGGTAAGACTTCTCAGAGTGCTGCTTCTCTCACCCTGTTGCTGCCTATTTGAGAATGTTGAAACCCCATCAGAGAACTCCTTTTTCCCTTCCTCTACTGGAAAACGCTTTTTTTTTCTTGCAGAGATCCACCTCCAGAGACAGTTTTCATACCATTGGGAAGGGTGTAAAAGACAGTTCTATCCCTTTTTTGTTCCAAGTGAATGTCAGCTTGTGACCCAATCTTTTAAGCTGAAGCAGATGATTATGAACACTCGGGCTGCCATAGCTCCCCCACGGATCACCCCGAGGGCCTCTGGGAGCTTGTCATGAATGGGACACCTTGTTGCTGGGCTCAGTCACCTCAGGGGTCTCCAGGACTTGGTGGCCCTGTGGCGTGGTGGCCTCCCCTAGGATGGCACGTAGGTGGTGGCAAGTAGAATGAGAGACTGTGGAGTGCTTTGGAGCGACTTGGGCTTGGCGGAGCAAGTGAAAATTTGTCTTACCAGATCCAGGCAACCATGTGCCATGATGAGGTCACCAAGGCAGTATTTAGCTGCCCCAGAATCTTAGAACCATGAGTATCTTCAAACACATGCTGCACTTAGGACAGTGTAGCGTTGTAGTTTTATGTGAAGTTTTTGCTAAAGGATGACCGAATATGAGCCTTATTTGGCAAATGAATTTGAGCCATGAAGGCAACATTTCTCATACGTTTACCTACATACCATTGGATATAGGGAAGGAAACACTTACTAAAGGAAACACTAGTTTTACCACTGTGAATGAATTCTCAAACATAGTTTCTGAAAAACAAAATTAGTGCTGTTTTCTGTAATAGGAGATAGTCTTTAACACAGCATAATTTGAGAGCTGAAATGCTTGATTTAGTAACTTTTAAGGTAATTTGTAATATATGAATTGAGAAACAAGTTCATAAATGCATTTCTTATTTTTTTTTAAAGATTTTATTTATTTATTTGACAGAGAGATCACAAGTAGGCAGAGAGGCAGGCAGAGAGAGAGAAAGGGAAGCAGGATCCCTGCTGAGCAGAGAGCCCGATGCGGGACTCGATCCTAGGACCCTGAGATCATGACCTGAGCTGAAGGCAGCGGCTTAACCCACTGAGCCAACCAGGCGCCCCATAAATGCATTCCTTAATGAAATATTTTGAAAGTGCCTACCATAATGTTTAGGAAATAGTAGTCTTTTAGTTAATACGAGTTTCTTTTTGGTTTTCTTCATCTGGGGGGCCTATTTTATTCATGTAGGTTAGAATCTGGCTTGTGCATAGCTCTAGGCAAAATCTCATCAGCCTTTTTAAAAATCAGTCATTTAGCTCTGTTTCAGTTTTCTACTCTATCTACCGACTAAAACCTGTTTATGGCCTTTTGTGCCATTTAAATGGGCCCAAAGGAAAGAGAAAGAGTTCTCTGGTATTGCTTTAAGTTGCCAAATTAATTAGCCCTATTGATTGACACCAGAGCTTGTTTTACCAAATAATTTCAAAATATTTTAACTTTATCTTTTTACTTGAGTTCAGATATGATCTTGAGTTCAGCCCTGTCCTGGTCTAGTCTCAGAAAGTGTGTCTAGAAACCTAAAAGATTTCTCTCCATTTCCTTACTGCTTTAAATTCTTCTGAGAATATTTGTATCCACTGTTCTTTTTCAGGAATGGGGCTTATTCACTAAGACCTCATCGAACCTCTTTAAAAATCAGTATTTTCCAAAAATGAAATGAACCTTTGGTGTCCAGAATTCTGTGTTCATGTATTTCTGATTTGATTGATTTTTTTCCTTGACCCCTGAGATACCCTTAGGTCCAGCTCCCCACTGTGACTGCTGTCACTGAAGCCATAGAGTTTCTGTGTTCCTTACTTTCACAGTCTTAACATCTTCACTTAAAACACTGAGGCCTCAGAGTTTGGATCTGTCTTATTTCGTCAGCTGTCTGTTTGTCCACTCACCCGTTTAGTTGGTTGGCGGGCCCGCGGCACACGGGCTCACAGCTGAATGAGGGCGCTCTAGTTTAATCAGCCTATGACTTCCTACATGTGGAGAATTGCCTGGATGTCACGTGGCATGGTCCGTCATGATTTGAGTGTGAGAGGAGAATCCAGCAGTGGTTGCCCAGCTGTCTTATTCCTTCTTTGTGGGTGTCAGGAATCCCTGTTGGGCCCCAGGTCCCCCAGTGTCCAGCATGGCCATCTGGTGCTTCCAACCTCCTCTCTGTTTATCAGGCGATGTGTCCTCTCTTCTTACTGCTGCCTGTTCCACTTCCCTACTTCACTTTTATCACCAAGGGGAAAGCTTCCCCATCAGACCGAGCCCAGCCATTAGAGGCTGCCCTGACGGTGGGCCAAAAAGGCATGAGGAGTGGTATCTCTGGTCAGAGGCCCGAATGAGAAATGTCGTCAGGGGGAGATGGAGCTCACGGAAGGGCAAAGGCGTGTGGATTGAGTGGAAGACCTATCGTCTTCCGGGTCTCAGACTGCTGGGCCACACACTCTCTCTCTGTCCCATAGATACGTTCTGTCTTCCTTACAAAGTTTTCTTTTTTTTTTTTCTGACTAGTGCTTAGAAATCAGGGAATTTCACATGAAACCTAGATTTTCAAATTCTTTTGAAAAAGGGTATTTGGAGAAAGATGTCCGTGACTGTTAAACATGTTAAAGGTTTGGGGCCTTAAGTAGTTGGGAAGATGGGGCCAAGCAGGTGTGTGGGGACAGGGTTTGACCAGAGATGGATTGAATGTATACAGTTTGGGATGCATTACATTTGAGGGGTGTGTGATGCATCCTCGGGAAGATGGGGAGTAGGTGAGTAGATGCAGGAGTGGGGAGTTGAGGAGTGAGGTCTAGGTGAGACAGACCTTTGGGACTGTCAGCATAGATGTGCTGTTTATAGCCATGAGACAGGCTGATGTCACCCAGAGAGTGACTGTGATAGAAGAGTCCTGAAGACTGAGCCCTAAAACAGGAAAATGTGGAGGAGCAGGGCCCTGAGACCGAGAACAGTGAGGCAAGAGGAGGCCCAGGAAGGTGAGGTGCTACACAACCAGCTGGAGAGAATGTTCCTGGCAGGAGGGAGGGACCCATCTGTATCAGATAATGTTGTTGAGAACTGGCCCTGACCTGGAATGTGGAGGTCACTGGGTGACCTTGACAAGAGCACGTCTGGTGGAGTGGTAGGAACAAGCCTGATTGAAGTGCATCGAGGAGAATGGAGAATTGGAGACGGCGAAGTAGAAAACTCTTCTGAAGCATTTTCTTTGAGAGGGAGCAGAAAAGTGGGCTGGTGGCTAGATCTGGATATGGGATCCAGAGAGGGTAGCAGAGGTGGTTTTTTCGAAGGTGGGAGATGTGAGAGCATAGTGGTCTGTTGATGGGAATGGTCAAGAAGAGTAGGGCGCTCTAACCATGCAGAAAGCTGAAGGTGGCCTTTTTGGAGTCTGGTCCTGGAGTAGCTGAAAGGACGTGTGTCCTGGAGTGCAGGTGGAGAGGTTGGTGTCAGTAAGAGCCAAGACAGCTTGGTCTTGTAACGTGAAGGAAGGCAACGTATGTAGACACAGAAGAAGGCAGGCGGACATGTTTTTTGGTTGAGTGAATGGTTGAGCAAGCATCCAGCCAGGAGGGACAGAGATTGACAGGGTGTCCCTAGGAAAATCTCCACGGTGGCCTGGAGTCGTGGGGTGTCCTTGACCTACTGGGTGAGGACACGCCACTCTGGCAGGGGCAGTAGTTGACTAGGTCCTGGTCTAGGTGGTTAAAGTCCACGCCTGAATATTGTTGTTGTTCTGATGTCCAGGGCATGAGTGGGAGGGTTATTTAGCTTGAAAGGCAGGGAAAAGTCAGGGGGGATCCGTGATGGCCACAGTTCTTTGCTGCTAGGTGGCAGCTGTCTTTTGGTGATGCGACATGTGCTCACTTGTGCTCCGCAGTCCTGACACTCAGCAGATCCACTCCTCCTCTGCGGGGCCAGCCCACCCCTTGGGCACTGTGCTCATGACGCTTGGTATAGACCATGAGTAGCTGGGTAAGAGGAGGAATTTGAGGGTGAGAGGGGAAGGGGGCTGACTGGTAGTAGGGAAGGGATTGTGCAGGAGAGCGAGGCTGAGGAGGCGGTGCAGGAGTGAGCGGCCTTGTGCAGGGGAACATGAGTCATGGAGGTGGGTGGAGGCTGGCTGACCCCTGCTGCTGCATTTCCCAGAGAAATGTCTCACAAGTCGTGCTGTGATTCTTCTTCTTGGCTCGTCATTGAACATCCCAAATAAATTGCTCAGTGAGACGTAAAATGGTTCCTGTACACACTGTCACGGGGTGGTTCCGTTTCCATTCTGAACACTTCTGTACTCTCATCCACACGTTACCAGCTGCTGAACTAGTCATGAAAATTCTATCTGATCTTTTGGTAACATCAGGTCACAGGGATTATTCTAATGGCTAACATAAGCAGTATTATTGCTGGCTCAGGTTCAAACTATGTCTTGTGATCTGGACGTCTCTTTTGAGATTCTATCAAGTTAAAATTAGAACACTTATTTTAAGAGATGTATGCAAGCTGAGACAAATCCCCATTACTGGGTCAGAATGAATGGCTCTTAGTAATTTAGAGACAATTGTAATATGTACCCAGTGTTGTTTTGTTTTTGTTTTTTTTATTCCTGGCTGGTAATTTGATGGATAAATCAGGCAGTGAGTCAGTGAATCTTCCCGTTACCCTTGTTCTGGGTGGAGGTCAGTTGAACTTTATCTTTTGACATCAGTATTTCTCCCTTCTTATTTGTCAGCTAACTATTTTGCCTTTAGCCAGGCAACATAGATTCTGGGTGGTACCTGTGTGTGGCCTATGGTGAGAGAGCCAAAACAAAAATACCCTGAGTTTACTTTCCATAAGAAATATGCCCGAATTTGCTTTTAGGCTAAAATATTCTTGTAAGCAAAAAAGTGATTTCCCTTTTTTACTTAGGACCTGTTCTCCTATTTCATTTTGATAGTTATTTTGGATTTTCATGAATAATTGGAGAGTAATTCGGGCACCCCTGGGTATGGCTCATATGGTTAAGTGTGTGACTCTTGATCTCCGCTCAGGTCTGAATCTTGGGGTTATGAGTTCAAGCCCTGTGTTGGGCTCCATGCTGGGCTTGGAGCCTACTTAATAAAAAAAAAAATTCTTAAAAATTAAACAAAATGTAAGAGTAGAATTGATTAAAATGATAGAAAATGATTTTTAAAAACATTCCTCAGGAAGCAGGATTAAGAGGTAAAAATAATTACATGAAATTCATATCTAGATTAATTGAAATTCTAGATACAAAAACAGTGAGACCTTTTGCTCATCTTTTTTGCAAACTGTTTTATTATGAAAGCTAATAGAGCAAGCCCTTCAGGCTACTTGGCTGTGTAAATAAATACTGTTCTGTTTGTACAGTTAGAGCATAGTTATATAGTTTTACCCATGTAACTCACACACCTTCATAGAATGTGGCCAGTGTTAGGCCTGACAGCATCCCTTATACCAAGCCAAGGGCAGCTCTAGGTGCTCTCCAGAACATTGCTGTGTATGACTACCTTATGTCTGTCTTCTCTTCCCTCCCACCTTCCTATCAAAGCCCCATGTCTCCCACTTACCAGCTGCCTTCCTTTGCACCCTGCCCCACCCTCCCACTGTCAGTGGGCTTGTGGGCTGGCCAGAACCTTCCATGTTCAGTGACTCAACCAGGCCTGTGCTTCCCAAAGAATCCTTGTTCTAAAACTTGTTTTTCTCCTACCCTGACTCATTTCCTTAGATCAGTTTGGTGTGAGGTAGTTAGGTTAAAGGAATACCTTGATCCCTTAAAAAAGTTCCCATGCTTCACTATACAGAAGTAGGGGGCTGACCATGGCCTTGACCCCATGACCTCTGAAGCCTGCACGTGGCTTCTTTATGCCCCACCGTCTTTTTTACTTCCCGTCCCCCGCATCCCCGCATCTCTCCGCTGTCTCCCTCCTGAATCCCCATGAGCACTTTCTGGTCGGTTCCTCAGTCCTCCCAGCCACAGTGGAGACCTAGTCACATTGTGCATTTTATGATTTGTTTTGTTTTTGCTGAAACTTGGGTAGCTGTTGGGTGGTTATGTCACATCTTCACCATCCCGCTCGCTCTCGTCCTTCCCCCATCTCACTGGCACCAAGGAATTCCCTGGCTTCGGGCACATCCACATTTAGGACCCCTTATGACCTCTGCTTCTACCTCAAACAGGCTTATCAAGGACTGTCTTCAAACTAAGACTGCTCAGTCTAGGAAAGGACCCTCCAGTGGGTACAGTTTTCTCGGTGGTAACGGTAGAATAGGTAAAGAAGGTAATCTTGAGGAGGAAGAATTCTTCTTCTAGCCACGGAGGGTGTTGATGATTTAGATTAAAGAGATGCTCGGGGCCATGGCTTCATGAAGGTAGAGCCCAGGCCTGAGCCCCAGTGAGGTGCAGGCTGTGGACTGTCCCCAGATGGGGTTTCTGTGGACATGGCAGGGGAAGGCATTGAACCATATGGGGCGGTCGCTAACCGGAGGTTGCAGAGGCCCCTGAGCCACGGTGGGGCACAGACAGACCCAGAGGCAGAAGTGTCCCCTCCTGCCGTCAGCTGAGTTGGGGGTTCTGTCTCACTGGGCGGTGTTTGCAGCTCTGCAGGGGACCAGACCGTCGTGCCCTTCTTTGCATGAGCTTTAAAGGCTCAGTTCCGGGAGCGAGGTGCTGGAGAGGAGCTGGGTGGCCCTTCCACCCCGTGTAGCACAGTCCACATAGGGGTCAGCTGCTGGTCCTAAGCGCCACCATCCATTTCTTGTTCTCCCCACCTTTCCCTTACCTTAGCACAAACTAAACACTTGTGAGAACAGTCTGTCTTGGGCAGTGCCAGCTTGCTTGATTTGTAGCTTTCTTTCCTGTTGGTTACTTTCTTGCTCTGTCCTGGACTATATTTGGAATGTTTCCAGGGCTCATTAGACACATCCTTTCCACTCTTCAGATTGACCGTCTGTAGGCAGGGAATTAATCTCTCAAGTAACAGATGCACTCTCAGATGACGTCCTTCCAATTCTGGGAGTGTCTTTCACTGAGAGCCTAGCTGTGGCTAAGAACCTTGGCTCTGGAACCAGACTACCTCCGTGGAAGCCCAGCCCTGTCACTCACCAGCCATGTGATCTTAGACAAGTTATTGAACTATTTCATGCCTTGGTTTCCTCACATAGTTGTTTTGGAGATTAACTGGGATATAAAACGCAATTGTCAGCCAGTGTCTGGTCCACATAAGTACTCAGTAGGTGTTAGCTGTTCTGTGACTCCTGTTGAAGAGTGTGCAAACTGTCGGGAAGCAGGTTAGTTCAAGGAATAGCGTTTATGTTCTGGCCACGTTTTATTTTAATTAGCATTGTTACTCTCCTATAATGACTGTAGGACATTCATAGGGCAAAATCATGGATTTGAAACCTACCAGTCAAGTTTTATTCTAGGAGGAGCAAACAAGCAGTCTTGCTCCAGGCAAGATGAGTGAGGAGGCGGATGTCTGAGAAGGCGGAAGTGAGTGCTCTGTTCTGGTCTCAGGCGGGTTGGTATTGCAAACAATGTAGGGCCTGCCAACCCTCAAAACACACGCAAGTGTCCTGTCTCTGGGATGGGTCTCCCCATCACCACTGGAACGTTTGTTGAAGGCTGTTTGTTACCTTCACCTGCTGTCTTTTCCAGGTCTTTGCTGGGCCCTGTTCCGCACAAAGCCTCTTCTGAAAATCCGCACCTGCACTCATGGCTTGGGAGTTCGTTCCCGTAGCCCCTCGTGTCAGCATTGCCGGGTCACCCTGCTTGTTGCTCATTTGTGCTGTTATTCCTCATTGTTATGTTAGATGACTCCTTTCCCTGTTTGGGTGAAAATCTTTTGGGGTCCTGCACTGACCGTATGTAATAGTTGCTTATTTAATTAATAACCCTGTGTGCACAAATTTTGAGCGTTACCCTTTAAGGATAAAACTGAGAGTACTTTGTGTGTGTGTGTGTGTGTGTAAAATATGAAATGAAAAGTCAGCCTGGGGATTTCCAGTATCTACTTCATTTTCAGAAGAAAGGCACTGTGGTAGTGTCCATCAGTCTTGGGAGGAAATTTACAGGAGGCTCTATTTTTCTTGCATACTTTTGGAGTGGCAGAATGGGAGGATTGGTAAGAGCGCAGGCTTGGGAGAAAGGCAGAACTGTACCAAATCCCTTTTCTGCCAGCTAATGGCTGTACCCACCTAATAGCTATATGGCTCTGGCTGACCCCCTGGCCTCTAGGAGCGTCTGTTAACACGTTAGTAAGATCTACCTTTAGACTGTTAATTATTCACAGTCATGCCCTTAAAAAAGTTTGGGCCCAGGATGCATGGATGGCTCAGCCGGTTAAGTGTCTGCCTTCGGCTCAGGTCGTGATCCCAGGACCCTAGGATGGAGTCCTGCATGGGCCTCTTTGCTGCTCAGCAGGGATCCTCCTTCTGCTCCTGCTCCCCTGACTCGTGCATGCTCTCACTCACTCATTGGCTCTGACAAATGAATAAAAAAAATCTTAAAAAAAATTGGGGCCCTAAACATAGGAAACACTCAGATAATGATAGCTATGTAATGGGTCTCTGGCATTTAAAAAAACAAAACAAGAAAACTTTAAAAGATTAGAAAGTTTACAGGAATGGTTTGCATCATTTCAGTCTGTACTTCATGCTCCACCACTTTGGTTGCCTGTAGGATAAATCCACTAACATCTGACATTCGAACCCAATGCCCAGGGATCCATCCCATTTTTCCTTTTCCCTATCAGAGTTTCGTCTTTGGCTCCAGTGGGAGTACCCTCGGTCTGACTCTCATATACTACCTGATACCTGCTCTTCCCCTACCTAGAACTCGTGGCACTCCAGCTCCTGTCTGTTGTACAAGCTTTAAGTCATTGCCCCACAGAACTGACCTTTCATGACCACCCTGCCTTTGCATTCCCGGAGCATTCATTGTTCCCATCTTTCTTTTGGCACTTGTTGTATTCACTTTTATTATGTGGCTTTATGTACATAGATTTCCTTCCAGCCAGAATGGGACCACTCAACTCTTTTTAAGAAATTATGAAATATAGTATATAAACAAAAGGGTATATAAAATTTTCTTTGTTTTTTGTTTTTTTTTTTACTTAATCCAAGCTAAGAAATGGAACACAACCAGGGCGCCTTGCTGGCCCAGATGGTTAAACATTTGCCTTCAGCTCGGATCATGATCCTAGCGTCCTGGGATCAAGCCCCACATGAGGCTGCTGGCTCAGCAGGGAGTCTGCTTCTCCTTCTCCCTCTGCCTCTCCCCCTGCTTGTTCTCTCTCTCTCTCTCTCTCTACATATATGTATCTGTCTCAAATAAAAAAACCATTAAAAAATTCTTCAAAAAAGAAAACAGACACAACTAGTACCTTAGAAGCTGTCTTGTCTATCCCTTCCCCATCACAGCTTCCCCTTTCCCACAGAGATAACCAACATCATGACACTATATTGATTACAGTTCTCTACTTTTTTTTTTTTTTTAAGATTTTATTTATTTGAGAGAGAGAGCATGAGCAGGGGGAGAAGCAGAGGGAAAGAGAGAGGGAGAAGCTGACCTTCCTCTGAGCAGGGTGCCTGATGGAGGGCTCAATCCCAGGTCCTGGGATCATGACCTGAACTGAAGGCAGATGCCCAATTCCACTGAACCACCCAGGCCCCCCCAGTTTTCTAGTCTTTAAATAGTTCTTTTTTTGTTTTGTCTTGCCCTGTATAAGTGGATGAATTTCTGTTTGAATATTTAATAAATTCATCCATTTGCTACATAATGTGTGTAGCTCTAGTTGATTTTCACTGCTATATTTTATTCCCTGATCTGAATATACCATAAGTTGTCCTTTAAGAATGACAAAATAGATAATTTTAAAATCTCAGTGACATTCAACAGTAAGTATGTTTCTTGCTGGTATGTTGGTGGCAAGGCTGGAGCAGCTCTGATGATCTCAGCAGGCTTAGGGAGCTGGGCCATAGGTTTGATTCACATCCACTCCGTGGGTCTCATGCATTCTTCTGCTGACAGAGGTCCCTCAGAGAGAAGGCAGGTTTTTGTTTTGTTTTAGACACACTGTTGCTTCCTCCTCCATTTCACTGGCAAAGGCAGGTTTTGTGAGCATGCCCAATTAATTATCAGGGTGGCAGGGAAGTGTACTCCCCTGTGGAGATTGGAGATTGGGAAAAGGGGTGAACACTTGCTGAACAAGCTTGAAGATCCGGTCACTCAGGTGGTTTATAGTTCTTTTTCAAACAGCGCTGCTGCTATGAACATTTCAGCTGTGTCTCTGGTTCCACATGGGAAAGACCTGTCGGGTCTGTTCCTAGGAGCTGAGCGTCTGGGTCAGAGGTGCGAGCGTTTCCAGTGTCACTAGGTAATACCAAATGGTTTCCCAGGTGGTTGTGCCTTTCCTACCACAGTGGATTGGTATTTTGTTTGTTGCACTGATCCACTGCTACTTTTGGATTTTTGTATACATTTAACGTACAACTGAATAATTTCAAAAATAGGTCTAAAAATTTTTTCAGTGAGCTCAAGTTTTTTTCCAACCACTATTTCCAGTGGAAGGTGCATCATTAAGGCTACAAAACAAAGTGCTCAGAATCCACTAATGGTTTCAACTTGTGTTCTCTTGGCAGATTTGGTGCAAATGCCAAAGTTGTTCATTTCCTGGGACGAATCAAACCATGGAATTATACTTACGATCCTAGCACAAAGAGTGTCAAAAGTGAGTCCCATGATCCTACCATGACTCATCCAGAGTTTCTGAACCTGTGGTGGGACATCTTCACCAACAGCGTTTTACCTCTGCTTCAACAATTTGGCCTTGTCAAAGACACCCACTCATACCTAAATGTGGTAGGTTCTGTTTTTTTCTTTCAGGCAATTTAATGCTGTAGTTTTTAAAACTTGGTATACTGGTAGAGGTAGTGTTTAGTGGTACTTTAAATGGAGGTGGTATTTGTAGCAAAAAGAAATGTCCATCTTACAGGGAAGAAATACTGTCAGCAAAGACTTTGTAGATTTTGTAGCAGATTTTTTTAGATCTGAGTGCGTAAGAAAGGACTTTAGAAGTTTATATGTATGTATGTGTGTGTGTGTGAGAGAGAGTGTGTGTGTGTGTGTATACACACATATATATCTGTATCTAGTATGTACAGAATTCTTAGCCCATTATCCTAAGATTCTGAGATTATTCCTAAAGTATAAAGAATGTCTTATTTCAGGTTTTAGAAACTACAAACATTTAAATAGACATATTGTTTATTTTTGCTATCTGCTTAGAAGAATGTATTTTCAGTGAACATTACAATAACATGATTGAAAACAAACACTTGCAAAAGCAAATACTTTTCTAGTATTATTTTGGTTTGCCATCCTTCTGCTCTTAGGGTTACATAGAATCTTGAAAAAGAAGTCTCCTTGGAAGATGGCATTAACATTTTAACAGCAACTTGTTTAGCCTCTTTTCCAAGTTTAAATGTCTTCCTCTGAGGTTTGTTCTTTTGGAAGAATTGGAAGAAGATGAGAAGTTACACTTCTCTGCTACATATTAAGATACAAATAACAGAACTGAATGGATGAATTACAGTTGAGTCTAAGGTTGTAAGAGATCCTTTCTTTGCCATGGTAGAGATTTTAGCCATTTCACTTGGTAGCACTTGTACCAATATATAAAATGGAGAAAGGGAAATATACACTAAGATTCTTATTTTGCTTTACATGGACCATGAAATAATACTTTGTATAGTACTCAGAACATTGCCTGGCATAGTAAGTGTGTAAAGAAAGCTAGCTATTACTATGTAACCCTTAGGACTACTGTCAAGTAAGTGTTACTGTTATTATGTCCTTTTGTATATTAAGATTAAGTGAGACTTAAAGAAGTAACTTCTCTTAGTTACATAACATACTCATCAAAAGCAGAACTGGGACTCAAATCTAGGTCTGCAAGACTCTTACCTTCCGAACAATATTATGAAAAAAGAACTCTGGAAGAGCCTCCCAATATCATTGCTGTTGCAAGTGGAAGCAAAGGCAGGGCTGATCCAGGGTAAGGACTTAGGTTGCTTCAGCTGTGAAACCTCCCCATGGAATCTGCCCAAATACCTTGGAGTTTCAATATATTTAAACATCTTTATATATACATATACTGACCTATATATAGCAACGAAAACCAATAATCAAAAATTTTGTTCTTCCATTTTCTCTGTTAAAAGCAATACCTGTATGCATTCATTCGCCTCCCTTTTTCTCTATTTCTAGTACCTTCTCACCTCAGAGCTTTTTGAAGGATAGCTTTGATATTCTTCTACAGTCAATTGAAGTTAATTGCCTTTCTATGAGATTCTGACTGAACGTAGAGTAGGTTTGCTCCATTTCCTGCACATTTCACTTGTTCCTTCCACAACCCAAGGACTGAGAATTATGAACCAAGGGAAGGGGATGGGAATTTAAACAGCTATTCAAGACTAAGCCAATTAACACGAGCTACGAGAGTAAATGCTACTTGATAACAAGCTTGAACAGGCAGATAAGTTGGGTGCATAGTCTCAAACCATTTAGCTCCCACTTTTATAACATGACAACTTGTGTATGTGGTGTGGCTCTCTGGTTAGGTGCTTTCTGAAGGTTAGCCTCTGAGGTATCATTTTGTTTAAGTTCTCAACCTTTCAGAGCCCACACAGATCGAGAATTGATCGTGAGACTGTGTTCCCTTGTCTGTCCATCTTACACTTTCTAATGAACTGTTTGCAGCTTTCAGACTTGGTCTATACACTGGCTTTCTCTTGTGGCTTCTGTAGAAAGGTATGCAGAACTTAAACATTGACCCTAATTTACTTTGTTCTCCCAATGTTTTCACTGAGTCAAGAAGTCTTCATTTCGTTAGGAATAAATCATATGACCCTTGTATTTTTGTGTCTTTTGTTCGTTTCATGTAATACTTTTCAGTTTATGCTACTTTGCATGATAATTCATCCTGGCTTTTCTCACCTTCAACTTCTTGCGTTCTTTAAAACAGTCTGATTTGCAGCTCTCAAGGAGTCTGTGATTATGCTCTCCTTTTTAGGAAGGCGTCTCAGGAGCTGTATCACATCTGTCCCTTGGGGAGATCCCGGCTGCGGCCCAGCCTTTTGTGTCCTCAGAAGAACGGAAGGAGCGGTGGGAGCAGGGCCAGGCTGATTACATGGGAGCAGATTCCTTTGACAACATCAAGAGGAAACTGGACACTTACCTCCAGTAGAAACACTGCCTTTTTCCCATGGACACACCCACTTCACAGGCACTTCTTTCTGACACTTAGTATCTCGAGCTGGGTTAGGAAAGGTCTCTTACGGTTGCTAGAAGCTTTGCTAGAATTCATCAGATGAGGGGATTTTGCAAGACAACAGGTGAGAACTGGGCAAAAGTTGTGAAGTAGCAGTTCTGTTATGTGGACAGCGTTCTGCTTGTTAACCCTAGGCTTATTCATTACTCAGCTCTTGTCGGAAATTCTTAATTTTGCCAACGGCCAGCATATGTGGTAAGGGAGAGTCAAGCTAATTAAAATGGCTGTTATGGACTCTAAAAATGTGCCGGTATGGCTCTAGATCAGTCTCTCTTCAGAATGGGACAGGGTCTCTCTCTCCCGCTTGCACGTCGTAGCTTTCACTAGACCTGCATTTTATTTAGAAGGGCCCAGAGACTGCCAGAGTGATTGTGATTTTGCTTTCAGGTGAAGATATCCTGTAACACTGCTGAGTGATTCATAAACCTATCAGCAAGCGGCGTTAACCCATTTTATTTCCTAACTGTAGTGTCTGAAATTGTTCACCAGTTTTCTGTATACTGTAAGGCAGCATGCTAAAATGCTTTTTTCAGTTCTGTGTATCTATAAAGAGCAGTGTGTTCTCTGATGGTTACCTGCGGTGGCACCTTGTATGAAAATAAAGGCTTCTTGCCATATTTTGGTTGTCTAATTAAGGGAATCCCACTCCCCTTGGAAAAAAAATGTATTAGGTAGTTTTTCATAATCTGTAGAATTTGTCAATGTTTTAAAAAACCAGCATAAAACTTGACACTTGGAATTGGTTTCTAGATATCTAGAAATAGTTCAGTCTAGTGTTCTCCAGTGACGATGATTTATCTGTTCTGTCACACTGTCTCTCCATATCAAGTGAGTGTTCAGATTGTAGAAAATACTGCAATGCTAAAATCATCACAGGTTCATTGTCAATCTCTGGACATACTTGATAATCGTTCAGGACTTCTAGAATCAGTACTAGAACTAGTATTTCTATCCATGAATTAAAATGATATACGTGTAAAGGATATTTATTAAATGTATAGAGGATTCTAGGTTGCAAGGATGGCAAGCCAGGGAAGGGCAGGATCCAAAATGACCTTTTTAAAGCGATGTGAGTAATTAACTCTGTTGGAGGAAAACCAACCAACCAACCAACCATCCAGCCAACCAGGAGAGTAGACCAGGACCAGAAACTCGAGAGGTTTAATTGGGCAGAAGCTGCAGTGGCTTTTGTGACCTAACTAACCTGCAAGGTCACCCTTTTATTTCCACAACATCCTACTGGTTACATGAGTCAGCCCTATTCAATTTGGGTGCGAATGAAAACACAGGGATACAGAATCCTGGAGGCAAGAATGGTTAAGGGCTACCTTGGAGGCTGACTACGGAAGAGCTCAAGAAGTACCTGAGGATTTACCTAAAATTGTAAAATATCAAATAAATGATTTCTGAAGATAAACTACGATTGGGTGCCTCTTCTCAAATTATTCCTAAATCCAAGGATCTCCATGTTGGGGCATTTATCAGGATGTAACCCCATCATAAGTCGAGAGATGTGTATATAAAATAGGAAACTGGTTTCCTGGCATCCTCCAAAGGTAACCAAAGTGATTGTGGGGGGATTGTGTTCTAAGCATCATTATGAATTACTGAATTTTGATGTAGTTGGTGTCTATTCATTGCAGTTATTCTTAAAGATGATCTTATTGTTCTACCTTTATGATTTACATTTTAAGAACACTGCTTTTGCAGCTGGTGGAAAATAGCTTGAGTTGACGACAAGAGAGTTGATGGGAAGGACAGTTAGTTTACATTCATGGTCCCGGAGAGAGACTGTGGTAATCTAGCATACCTTTCACCAGGATGAAAGCAGTGAAGTTGCTGATGGATTGAAGAGTGGGAAAAGGAGTAACTGAAGATGAGGGGCTTGAGCAACTGTGTGAGGCTTCAGCCTCGCTGCTCCCTAAAGCATTGGAGACTTAACTGTAAGTAGTTTTTTATGCCTCATCACTTAAAAATTGATTCAGTAGGTCTCGGTTGAGGCCAGTTACTCGGCGCATTGTCTCTGCTCCAAGTAACTGCCAGGCAATCCAAAGACTCTGACCCAAATAACATTTGAAAACCACTTGATACATTAAGGTGGTATTTATACTAACTACAACAGGGAATGAGGTTTTTAGCAGAAGATGCATGAAGAGGTCAGGTGGTGGTTGCATAGCAGAGGCTCAACTTCTAATAATGAAAGTGAAGCCTTTCCAAAAGATAATCTCAGTTCTTTGAGTGATATAGAAAACATTACCATAAATAACATGTGTTAATATATTTGTATAGTGTTTATCTTTTTAATGTCACTGAGACTTGGAGCATTAAGCTGACGTCAGATTTGGCATGTCCTTAAAATGGTCTGCTATCGTTTACTTTTTTCTTTGCTTATTATTACAAACACACAAATGGATTATAGTCTTTTTATACTTGGGTTATTTGATTAACTTATTTCTCTGGTTTTCAGATGGTGAAATTCAATCTCCTTTAAATAATATGTAAGAAAGCAAAAGAAGAAAGTTTACTGGGCATTTACATCTCAATTCTGTCAATCCTATGATGTATATATGGTATACACATTTTTGCAGATAAGCAGAGAATAAGGCAAATAATCTATAGATTTTGATTCAAATTATTATACTCCAAACCCCAAAGCTATGCTGTGCATTAAAAAAAAGTATTGTCAAAAAAAAAAAAGTATTGTCACATAGTGAGATCAGAGAAACCGCCCTGTGTAATGAGAATTACAAATGCCAGAAATCTGGGGAGTAATACAGTGCATAGTAATAGACGAGTTTTCATTTTGCTATGAAGATAAGGACCGTGGCTTGAAGGAGGACTTGGGAAATACCATTTATAAAGGCTTTCATTAAATAGATTGCCTGAAATTATAATATAAAAATAAACTGATAAAATTCCAGGATAGAATTTGTTGTGAGATTTGGCTGGGACTTTGATTCAGCTTCTCTACACACGTTATGTTACAAGAAGCCTCTGTTACCCTGTTTTCAGAGATTTTATTGGCCTAGAAGAGGCACAAATTCTATTATAGGACTATGCTGTGATATTGTGATGTATTCAAGGTCAACATACACCTATATGGGCAAAGGCTTCTTACACCTTATACAAAGCAGTTCAGTTCTTGTGACCTAGTTATTCTGTATTTGTTTCTTGAATGGTTCTTTCAGCTACCATTTCTCACTACTGTTTGCCTAGAATAAAAATAGGAAGAGTCAAATGTTTAGGAAAGAGCCTTTGAATGCTAGTCCTTTTCCACTGAGTCAAGTACAGTTGACCTTGAACAACATAAGTTGAACTCTGAGGGTACACTTAACACATGATTATTTTTAATACAGTATAGTACTGTATTTGATTTTAATTTTCCAGCTTCATTATAAAAATACAGTACACAAGATCTATATCTATGTACATGTTGAGTGTTATCAGTGAGGCTTCTGGTTAGCAGTAGGCTAAGTTTTGGGGAGTCAGAAATTTTATGTGGATTTTCAATACAAAGCAAAAGCACAGAGGGGGTCAGCTCGCCTAACCCTCATGTTGTTCAAGTCAACTATATAGAGATTTACCGAAGGCTGCAATTTTAGATCAAAAAGTTTTTTGGCTCCTGGGTCCCTGGTTGAGATTAACAGAAATCTTTTCAGACAACTATACTGCCATGCAGTATATAATCTGAGTAATTAAGTGTATTTTGGAACTCTGTCTGTATCACAAGATTCAAAGCCTTTTTTTTTTTTTTTTTTACAATTGAGAAAAGGTTATCCAAAGCATCAGATTTGGTATGTGTGGGGGCATCAAACATATCACTTGGTGTTTTTTGTCTTAATACTTTCTGTCCCCCCCCCTCCTTTTTTTTTTTTTTTAACATTGTATAAGCAATAAAATCTCTAAAGTGGAAAAGCTTACATAATTTAAGTAAATACCTTTTGAAGGCTATTAGTGTTTTGATTCCAAAAGGATGATAGATATTCCATAGAAAATAGCATATAATGTGCATAAAAGTATCCAGTTAAGAGCCTGAGAAGTCACTGAACTAGGCTAACAGATCTCTTTCCTTGATCTTTTAAAGGATATGCCTTAATTAAGGTGAAGTACTAACTTTACCAACTACAGGGAGCCTAAAATACCAAGAGTCACCTAGTAAGATGTATAAAATGGCAACAATAACTCAGGTTATAAGAACATTTGTAGAGGATCAATATATCATTTCTTTTTAATCTTCTTGTGAACAGTGGTGGATAGAATAGCCTTTCAATGTAAGACAGATTTGCCCACACAAAGGTCAGATCCATGCCTTTGGGGATTAACTCCATGCTTAATCAAAGTCTGTAATTCATGCCTTATGTGAATGTTTATCTTAAATCTCCTTACTTAAACCTGCAAGAAGCCTTCACTGGAACATTTCTCATGAAATAGTTAATTTACCTTTTCTTTACAAACATTGATACCAGGGCAAGTTTTCTTTAAAAACCTACAGTGGGGGAGGGGGAGGCGCCTGGGTGGCTCAGTGGGCTAAAGCCTCTGCTTTTGGGTCAGGTCATGATCCCAGGGTCCTCGGATCCAGCCCCGCATCGGGCTCTCTGCTCAGCAGGGGGCTTGCTTCTCTTCCTCTCTCTCTGCCTACTTGTGATCTGTCAAATAAATAAAATCTTTAAAAAAAAAATAAAAATAAAATCTACAGTGGGGGCGCCTGGGTGGCTCAGTGGGTTGAGACCTCTGCCTTTAGCTCAGGTCATGATCTCGGGATCCTGGGATCGAGCACCAAGTCGGGCTCTCTGCTCGGCGGGGAACCTGCTTCCCCCTCTCTCTCTGCCTGCCTCTCTACTTGTGATCTCTCTGTCAAATAAATAAATAAAATCCTTAAAAAATTTTTTAAAAAAGCCTACAGTGTACTAGTAGGAGAATAGCCCTTCCCTCCCCTAACAAAAAAGGTAAGTTAAGCATTCAGGAAGCTGTATCCTGGTTAATTTTATCTTTCATTTTTAATTAACTAGAATGCTGAAAACACCACAAACTTACTGAAAATCTTCCTGAAAGTATTCATATCTCTTTTTTAGTAAGTGCAGCACATACTTAAGAATATATACTCTTTGAGGACTCTTAATATCCCTTCTGATCACACTAAATATCCTCTTGTAATAGTGTAGACTATTTCATGTGAACACATGTCCTACAATTTTTGTCCACCAACCTAAAAAATCGTTTTGACATTTGATAGCCTTCTAAATGAAGTCCTATAGCCTTAGTTATTATAAAGTTTTTGGACACTTGGCTGAGGTTAATGGAGTGGCCTGTGCCCTATACATTAAATTACAAACATTATTAAAATTGTGTTCTTTTCATATAGAAAACAATTTTCATAAAAAGTAGAAATGGATTTAAATTTGTCAGAAAACTCTTGACCAGGAAGCCTGAATAGGGGATTGGAAAAAGATTTAAACATCCTACATTTTAATCAAAAATCCTGATAATAAATCATTTGCCCTTTCCAATGAAGTAAATTATTGTGGGTTCATATAGAAGACTATTGTCTCTTATTACATACAAGAAATATGAATATATTAACAGGGAAAGAAGACATCTGCTTACAAGTTTTCTAATCAACAGTTTTCCCTTTGAAGTAGGTAGTACTGCAGGGAAGCATCCCAGTCATTATTCACAGCGACCAGTTTCTGGCTCTTCTTATTCATAAGTACTACACAAATGAGGTAGCAAATTCCAGAATGTAGAACCTGGTTACTACATCCTAATGAGGGAAAATTGTATTATACCTTTTGCAAGTATTTTACAGCTAATACAGCTAAAAACTTAAGGTTAAACAACTGAGTTATTATTATTAAGCCAAACCTGATACTTGTCCCCATGTGTTTAATGAATCTTCCAAATTCTAATGAATAGAATTTTGGCAAGTACTATAAAGAAAAAAAAACACCAATGCCTTGGACTCCCCCGCCCCCAACAGAAAACACACACTGCTGTGAAGATGATAATTACATTGGTACTCACTAATAATAAATTTTCCCGATTTACTCCTTCAATCCTAGATTAGAGCAAAATCTACAATACAGAGTGCTATCTAGTAATACCACTATATAGAAGTATTCTTTTTTTTCCTGGTAGATGAGGAAAATAACTGGAACCAATGTTTTAGAAGATCAAGGCACTTAACTTTAAAATATACACACTCTGTTTTCTAAGCAAATTCAAATTGAGCAAAATAAAGGGCTAAGAATAAACTTGTTACAGTACTTTTTATGTACGGTCAGTAAACAATTGTGTAAAGTAGGTATCTTCACAGAAGTGTGAGATTTATAAAAATTTTCTTCAAGGAAAAAGGCACAAAAATTACAGCATAGAAGCTGATTTTTAAAACTTTATTGATTTTAAAACAAAATCCAGTTTGAACCACAAAATTCAGCTTGAACCACAAGTGGGAATACAATGTCTTCAAGATAACTTTTAAAGCTATTACTCTATGTAATGATGAAACAGAATTAACAGTAGAGCATAATACGAACTTTTCATTTTGGTGGTTTATATATATTCTTAGGATGAATTTTAACACCATTTAAGAGGACTGTACAAAAACATATTTTTTTAAATGACTTGCCAAATTTATCATTATGAATGCTTAAAAACACAAGTCTATAAATGGGTAAAGAAGCACACAAACTCTTTTACAGTGAGTTTGCAAGGCTTTGCTTTTGTAAGCAAGAGAAGTGTGTATATTTTTGCTGAAAATTCTTTTTGTACTTAATCTCATGAGAGTATTGGTATATAGAAATCCACATACTGTATTTCATGAGATTTTCATCAACCTGATTTTTTTGTGTGTAATGCTAGTTCTACAAGGTAAAGAAATACCCTATTGCTCCTAATGCTAATGGACCAACCCCAATTTCTGTTCCACTCTTACCCATACAGAAAGGTCTGTTGATCTTTTAACCAGCCCTCTGCCTTACCTGCTGCCAAAGAGAAAAAGGGCTGGAAAGATTCTTGCTGTCTAATCCACTGTTCCCTTGGAGCACAAGACCAAGCACAGGGAGGGGAGAATTTAGCTGTTGACAGATTTAGCACATATCTACATGTATGCTCTAGAACACAACACTGCCTCCAAGCTCACCTTTAAGTCCTTTCTTAACACTATAAGTAAAATGAAAAGTGTTAAGTCTGCATGGTCAAACAGGAAGCTTCTCCTGTACACTAATCTTTGGATTAAAAAGTTCCCCTTAAGGAAAAACATCACTAACGTGATTGCCAATGTAGAGCTTGTTTAAATGTGACTCAAAAGGTCATTTAGAATGCCATGACAACTACTGTGTCTGATTATTAACAAGAAAAAGAGGACTAATTTTATAGATAAATGTGGGGTGAAATTACTGAAGTTCCAAAATCAATGTCTGATTCTAAACACAGTAACAAAGAAATTTTTCCATTCAGGATTAAGATGTCTTTAAGAGTTGAAACGATTTTGGAGGTCATCCAGCCCAACTTCCATCCAGATATCACGCCTCTCACATATAGTAGTCTTCTGAATTATAAAAATTTATAAAGTTATTTTTTTAAAAAAAGCTACATAAATAAAAATTATCTCTCTATATAGAAATATCTATTCAGCACTTCCATAATTTAAATATTCAAATTAAACTGGGTAGAATTGGTTCCTTCTCACCCCTACAGACTGTATTTACACACTAACACATTGAATTACATTTAAACAATAATAGTACTACTTCACTAAAAATGGAGAAAAATAGTATTCTAACAGTCCCTAATATTTTCATAAACATAAAAACTGAAAATTACATATGTGAATTAGATCTCAAACTGTTAAAAAAAAAATGTAAGTTAACTTGCTAACCTGGACTTCAGTCTCTCATTTAAGGTTTGATTCTGGAATGCAAATATGGTTTTTTAAAGTAATAAAATCTCTTGTATATAGTCTACGTATTAACCATTTACAAGGACTGTGAACCCATCACATCACAAATGGAAGGCTCTAGTGATTAACCAGATGTGTCCAACACAGAAAATAACTATTTGGTCAAAATTATAAAAGGTTTGACCTTATTTGAAATATGAAAAAGCTGAGTACTTGAAAGATATGAAAATACTCAGCAAAGACACTATGAAAAGCTGAATAACAAAGTAACTTTCTCAAAAAATTATTTTAGGCCACAGTATGTAACAGAACTTATTGCTATTTGAAATATTAAAAATAGGTTCATATATAGAAGAGATTATCAGTAATACTTTACTAATATAAAATGATACACTTCTTTTAGAAGACATACTCTAGATCTCATTTCTAAAACACTATTTTCTGATTTCCAAAATTTCAGTATATATCTAATCAAACTGACCTTACCAAAATCCCACAAATTATAAATCAATTAAAGTTCTGATTTCATTAATTTTAGCTTGTTTCATTTCATTAGCATTTGTTTTCTTAGTTCCAAAGGCTCCCGCAGCAAGTTCTCTCTTTGTGTTTTGTATTTTCAGCATATTTTCTTCAACAGAATCCTTCACAATGAACTTAAAAAAAAAAAAAAAATACTTTTTAGGTCACAGTATTTAAAATCTTCAATGGAAAAAAATGAAAACTTAAGACATGTTGAAATGTTAGTCCACTATAAAAAAATTTGCTTTCTTACAGTATATTATAGATTATTAACCAATTTTGAAAGCTATTAATCTTTATAATACACATAATCTAATATCTGATCTAGTAATTTTTTCTCAATATGCAGTAAGCATATTTAGAATACAGTAGAATAACCACAGCTGAGCACTGCTTTCCCTCATCACTCATATGGTTTTCTTGTATAAAGAATATGGCTGTAAGGCCTTAAGTTACATCTTAAGAACAGCACCAAACCAGCAAACTTTATAGGCAACTCTGTAACTGGAATACTTGCAAGATAAATTTAGCATTATATTTAAATAGCCAAATGAGATTCTCCCAGAAATGCAAGAATGTGCCTTTATCTGGTTTAATTTAAAACATGGAGTAAAGAAAAAAAGACATCTTCTCAACTGATGCTTAAGAAGCATTTCTGATAAAAACCTTGATTAAAAAAAAATCTTCATTAACCTATAAATAAATGTCCCTTAATCTTAAGTGTATCCACTGGAAACTTACCAAGAACAATGGAGTCACAATATAAAACAATAAAAGGAACAGTTCAAGAATTACTACTATCACTACTATTAGTCAACACTGCATAGAGGTCTAGTTACTGTAATAACTATACAACATTACTGAAATACATAAAAGACCAAAAAAAAAAAAAATGGAGACTAAATTTTTGTATGGGAACACTCCTTACTCATAAGGAGTGTTTATATATATTTATAAAAATCATTCTCAAATTAATCAAAACTTCAGTAAATCCCAAATAAGATTTCTTAAATGAGATCTGGGAACCTAAAACCAAAGTTCAATTTAAGAGTAAGTAATTGTATTAACGAATTTCCAAAAAGAAGGGTAATGAGAGCATTTTGCTCTGCTAGATACAAAAGCATACTTTAGAAAACCATAGTAATTTTAATAGTAATGTCCCAGAAATAGGAAAAGAAATCAAAGAAATAGAAACGTGAAGTCTGGAAAGAGAGTCACATTAATATATACAAATTAGTTTATGATAAAAGTGACGTTTCAAATCAGTAGAAAAAAAAGATATACTTAAAAATTTTGAAGCTTTTTCATGAAAAAACACATCCAGTTCAAAGAAAAGAGTTTGAAATAAACCATTTCTAATGTAACAAATTTAAAATCAGTGTATAAAGGAGTCTTTTACATTATAAAACTATATTTGTACTTTATGAAAACTGGGCAAAAAAACAATTCTCTGAAAAAAATATTAACTGACAACAGATTAGTGAAAAATAAATATGCTCAAGGTCTTAGGTGTACAGAAATTAAAGGAGCACTTTTCTGACCATCACATAAGCAAAAATTTACATCATTCTCATACATCTTTAAGTCTGTTTAGAAAGCAAAGTTTAAAGAATCCTAAATCCAGAATTTAGTTTTCTTTTTTTTAAAAAGATTTTTATTTGAGAGAAAGCCCATAGGGGGCAAGGGGCAGTTGGGCAGAGGGAGAAGCAGATTCCCCACTGAGCAGAGACCCAACACACGGCTGGATCCCAGGACCCTGAGATCATGAGCTGAGCCAAAGGCAGCTGTTCAAGTGATTGAGCTACCCAGGTACCCCCAGAATTCTACTAGTTTTCTTAATCCTGAAGAAGTACTTGCAGATAATATAATTCTCATTATGGAACTGTTTTTTTTTTTTTTTTTTAAGATTTTATTTATTTATTTATTTGACAGAGATCACAAGTAGGCAGAGAGGCAGGCAGAGAGAGAGGAGGAAGCAGGCTCCCCGCTGAGCAGAGAGCCCGATGCAGGCCTCGATCCCAGGACCCTGAGATCATGACCTGAGCTGAAGGCAGAGGCTTAACCCACTGAGCCACCCAGGCGCCCGGGAGGTACAACTTTAAAAAAAAAATCTCCCAACCCAGAAAACCTCTCCGTAAAGAGAGCAGAGAAAGAAAATGGGAGAGAGAGGAGGAAGCAGGCTCCCCGCTGAGCAGAGAGCCCGATGCAGGCCTCGATCCCAGGACCCTGAGATCATGACCTGAGCTGAAGGCAGAGGCTTAACCCACTGAGCCACCCAGGCGCCCTGGAACTGTTTTTATTAGCAAAATATTAGACTGGATAAATTATGATGTATCTATATATGATATTAAAAAGAATGGGTTTGTAGAGTCATTAAATTCACAGAAATTATAAGGGTGGTTGCTGAGGGCTGAGTTTCAATTTGAGATGAAAAAGTTCTAGGGACAGATGATGTTGAAAAGTTACACAATGGTGTGAAATTATGTAATGCCTCTTAAGTGTACACTTTAGATAAAATGGTAAATATTCTGTATGTTTTACTATGCTTATATGTTCTTTTATGGTAGTGTACTTACATGGGTGGTTCCCAATATATACCGTTAAGGGAGCAAAGTATGCTGCAGAATAATAAAGGACGACCTTATTTACCTTAAGAGACATTTTTAAAGGAGAGACATACACACAAATGAATCTATGTAAACACTGACAAAGAGACTTTGAATAACATGTAAAATTACTGATAGTAGTTTCCTCTAGAGGAGATTAAAGCTGGCCTTCATACTTTTTCTGCCTAATTCTACTGCAGTCTTTCAAAATAATACATTCATGCATTATTTGTATAATCTTAAAAACCTCATCAACCTAATTTTAAAACAGATGGCTTAAAAACTCACTTTTGTGATGATAACTTCTTGCTTCTGTCCAAGTCTATGGCATCTGTCAAAGCACTGATCTTCAGCAGCTGGATTCCAAGCCTAACAAGAATATGAATTGCTTTATTACCACCCTGATCTGTGAGTGTTCTGCCCAATTCCTTTCATTTCAATATTACTCATTCACCTTTTACTGACTTAGATTTTTCTGACAGAATTCAGAAACTGACCTAAATGCTCCGGGGAAAAAAAATATACCCCACCCCCAACTATGACAGGCAGGTATTCCCCATCATTTCACTGCATGGCTTCTAGTATCTAATATAGTGCCTGATACATAGAAAGCACACAGCAATCACCCAATGCTTAAGTAATCAAATAGTACCTTTTCCACTTTAAAATTGATCTATGTCTGCTTAACAAAGGAAAAAAAAAAGGTTACACATCCTTAAATGACTTAATTTATGTCAGAAAAGATGTAATTTATTCCATTTATGAAAAAGTGTTCTCCCCTTTTGCTGATCTTTTGATTCTTTTTCTTTCACTTTCTTCCATTTGTTAAATAAAAGCACAAAAAAAGCTTTCAGGAGTAATCAAAAGTACTAAAAATTAAAGGCTTTGTTGATGTAATTTTCTGTATCTATATTTGAATCTGACTTTAAAATTGAACTAAAATAACATTAACTCATTAAATACAAGTATTATCATGGGGACTGTCTTAAAGTGAAGAATGAAACAAGCAAAGAAAAAAATAAGCAAAACTATACAGAGTTCCTCTGTCTAGAAAGACAGGAGTCAAGTGGTTTGGAAATAACTATAATGAACTATCAAGGTTAGCGATCATTAAATTTTAAACTATGGGATGATTCTTAAAGGATGTTTAGGACAAAGGAAACTTTATACAGCAAAGTACCACCTGAAAATGTAACAAAATCGCAAATGCCTATGTTGATGACAAGTTTGTAGTGTGATTCATACTTAGGCTGTTATTTTCTTCTGTTTAAAGTTCCATTGATGGGTACCTGGGTGGCTCAGTTGGCTAGGCATCTGACTGTTGATTTTGACTTGGGTCATACACTGGGGTATCGTGATATTGGGCCCCACATCTGGCTCTGTGCTGAGCACAGAGTCTCCCTCCCATCCCTAGCTCTTAAAAAATAAAGTTCCCCATGAGCTCTAGAGAAAAGGAGATTTTACTATTATTGTAATTTAAGTATTGGGTGATTTTTCATATAGAAGTCAGATTTTAAGAATATACTTAGCTTACGATTTTCTAAAAGTAACACATTTTATGTATATTCTGTATTTCACGATTGAATACATATTGAAATTGTTATTACCAAGAGCCCAGGTACATGTTCCTTTCTGTTGTCTTCTATTTTATCAAGGAACGTTCTAATGAGCTGGCAATATATATCTAGTATGACTACCAAGAGTCAAAATTTTTTTTTAAGTAGGCTCATGCCCAGCATGGACCCCAATACAGGGCTTGAACTGAAAACCCTGAGATCAAGACCTGACCTAAGATCAAGAGTAAGATGCTTAACCAACTGAGCTACCTAGGTACCCCTACCAGGGATCAAATTTATCTCATGGTAATATAAAACTGATAGCTTCCATTTTCAGCAGTATTGATGAAGGGAGGTAATTAACTTTATTCAAAAGCCTAAAACTGAATATTTAAAATACATCTTTAATGCAACATCCCATGAAAAGGTAAAATATTTTCATGAGTAAAGTTTTTTTGATTTAATCTTATTTTCCTGGGACCAGGCTTTTATTTTAGAAGTAGAAACATTTGAAGTGTTCGATGAAAATTTACTATGAACTGCTAAAACATTCTAGCAGTTTTTTTAAACTACTAAAGAGTACAGTCTGTGATCGGCTTTATAATACTATATTTGGTATTGACAACCTTTTCTGTATCAGATACTAATACTAAGATTATAACAAAAGAAGCAAGTAATTTGGGAATTTGTCCAAAAATCATCTAAGATTATCATCAGGTTAGTTAATATAACTTAAAACGCAATTACAATGACTTTTTTATAATAACCATAAAATATTAAAACTCTAGCAAAGATTTAAAACTTCATCCACAGAACTAAAGCAAGAAAATACAATAGATCACTGCCATCCATAACATCAGTATGAAATCTGTGAATGTTAAAATATGGTTCTGTTCGGTATTTCACTGGGGAGGTTACCCCCAGCTGAGGAAAAAGCCTTGGTAACGGGTGTATGCATGAACTAGCTAGCCTAATCAGAATAACTCAAATTTGTATCTCAGTGAACTTTGTTAATGAAATTTTCTGAATTTCAGGTAACAAGCTAAAACTACAAATCTTAAATCTGTGAATCACAGAAATAGCAAATAGGGTTGCCGCTGGCCCTGACACAGTAACCCAGTGCAAATTAGAAACTGAATTACTCCTGAGTGCCTACAGCTCTATGTGCTGTTAGAAGAAGGTGCTGCTCCTCTATATATGCTTCTCTTAGGTCAGTTTGGTGAATAAAGTTCAGAATGAATTTTAGCTCCCACTCTACAGCTAGATCTGTACTGTACAACTACAAGTGACCTGTATTAGATGCTAAAATTTATCTAAAATGTTCATTAATGGCATTAGTTTCTAAAACTGTGATGCTGGACCACCTCCACCTGAATCACCTATGACCTTTATAAAAATGCAGCTTCCTGGGTCTCATGCAAGAACTCCTTAATCTCTGAACACAGAGGTGAGAAGTTGTATTTTACCTAATATTTTGCACATTAAAACAGACCATTAAAATCACGATGGTAGCTACTTTGTCTACCTTGTTTATAGCCAGATTCCTGGTGCCTGTAAGACTCCCTGACACAATGCAGGATTCACATTATTTGTTGGCCAAATGAATGAAACCACTACACTTTCTATCAGTTAATAGAAACTAATTTAATATATGGAAGCAGAAAACCACAGAATCCTGGTTTGCATATTACTGCATGAGGTTGGGCAAGTTATTTTAATTCTCCGTGCTTCAGAGAAGTAAAAATAAGGACAATAATAAAATAAGGACAATAATAAAACCTCATAAGGATCCATCCTAGGGATATCCTAGAGATATTGTGCGAATTTCAGTTGGTGTATGTAAAGCACTTAAAACCCTCATTACACATTTACTAAGTTACTATTTTTACCAAGAATTTTCACAATCAGTTACAACTATGATGGTATTTACCAAATAGTTTATTTTTTTTTTAAAGTTTAATAACATACCAAAAAGTCTACAGAACTACTTACTGGATCCATTAAAAACACTCGAGAAGCGGCAGAAAGATTCAGACCAACTCCACCTGCTTTTAAGGATAGAAGCATTATGGTTGGAGATCCTGCTTCAGTGTTTTGAAAACACTGAATTGATTCAACTCTTTTCTTCTGTGCCATGGAACCATCCAAACGAGTAAACACAAATCCAGAGGCTCTGTGGAGGGACAAAAAAGACAAGTAACACTTTCCATTTGATTTAAAAAAATGTAAGTAATTACAAATCTGTTCATTCAACCAATTCTTCTACTCATTTATTTTGACAAATATATACTAACCCATCTACTAACATGTCATGCTCTGCAGTTTTTTTCTGATAAAGTCAGGACTAAATCTTTAAAATCCTATGCTCCCAGGCAATATTCTTTATTGTGATTCTGTCATTTTAGATAGATGAAATGAATATAACTGGTAAAACATTTTTTGCTAACCAAATCAAAATACACAAAATCCTTTCACTCAAAGTGAGAATCAATATTGAATTTACCTGAGTGGTGTTTCAATTAAAGACAGGAATGTTGTAAACTGAGAAACAACTAAACTTTTTATGTTGGGATTCTTCTTTCTTAAGTCAATCAGTGCATGCATTAGAGCATTAATCTGAAAAAAAAAAATGAGGACACCCATTAGATTCTATTTTGAATAGGCAAAATACATACAACTTTTTTTAAATTAGGAAAAGAACGTTCCTGCCCCATTATTTCCCTAAAATGCCAAAGTAAAAGAAAACTAATGTTTTTAAAAATTAAGATTGAAAGAATGCACTCAAACTGAAGCTCCTTTCCTCTCAAACTCACCACTAGAAATAAAAATGTTAACACCAACAGAGTATAATATTCTAACGATAGGGTTAAAAGCAGAATTATTTTAAGACATGGTATCCTTTTAAAAAGAAAAAAAAAAAGATTCTATTTATTAGAGGGTGAGAGAGCACAAACAGTGGGGACAGGCAGAAGGAGGGAGAGAAGCAGCCTCCTCACTGAGCAGGGAGCCTGACATGGGGCTCAATGCCAGGACCTGAGCTGAAGGCAGAGGCCCAACTGACTGAGCTACCCAGGTGCCCAAGACATGGTATCCTTTTATAAATGTAAAACAAATACTCAAATATTTGCCCATGTGTATTTTACCTTTGAACTAGATGTCCATTCCATATTAGACTTTTTCTCAGTGTCACATGCCAATTCTTCTGGAGGGCATTCTAATAAATTGTCTCCATGTATATCATTTCTGCACAAAGGACATTTAGCATGTGGCTGTATAAGAGTAAGATATGAGTAAAGTTTTTAAGAGGAAAAAATATAAATTTCCCTAAAATTTTTAAAAAGATGATAAACTATATCCTTAATAGCTAATGCTTTCTTAGACTTTTTATTAGATTCATCCATTTGAGATAAATTTGTACATGCTGAACTCCAGGCATGTAACATTCCTATGTGTTAAGTGGGACTGGGTAAAAAAGGGAGCTAAAGTATGGTATGTGATCTTGACTAACAGCAGGAACTTCAAACAAGTATTATTATACAATTTGCTCTGGAACATGGTCTCAACTCCAGAGGTCCACTTATAGTAGGATTTTTTTCAATAAATACAGTGCAATACTTATATATAATAATATATATTATGTATAGTATATACAAATCTATATACATATATAGTACAATATAAAAGGATATTCTCTTATCATTTTATTATTTTCTCTAGCTTACTTTAAGAATACCACATATAGGGGCACCAAGCTGGCTTAGTTGGGAGGAGCATGCAATTCTTGATCTTGGGGTCATGAGTGTGAGCCTTACATTGGCTATAGAGATTACTTAAATAAAAACTTCAAAAAGTAAATAACACATATAACATAAAAATATGTGTTAACTGTTAGTGGTAAGGCTTCTAGTCAACAGTAGATAGAAGTTTTATAGGAGTCAAAAGTGATATGCAGATTTTCAACTGCACAGGGGGTTGGCACCCCTAACTCCTACATTGTTCATGGTGAACTGTACTATTTGCAGACAAGTAAAGAAACCAAAACAGTATCTTGAACCTAACTACAATACAGCACATTATTTGGAACTGTTTTTTAGAAGAAAAAAAATATCCTTCTTAATGGCTTATAAAGCTAATGTAGACCTGTTAAATCCTATCAGACTCATTCAAAGCAGTATTTGTTGTGTCCATTTGTACCAAGACATGCTAATATGTCCTACATTACTATATACCAAATACCGTTACCAAAAAAAAAAAAAAAAAATCTGAAACTGAAACAATGTTAAAAGTATAGTGTGATTACCTTTAGGGAGCAGGGAGAAGGTAACTGATTAGAAGGGGACACAAGGAGACCAGGATAGTAGTTACATGGATGTATTTACTTCATAATTCACTCAACTGTACAATCATGACTTGTGCATTTTTTCCTATATGTATACCAATGAAAATATTTAAAAACAAACAAATACACCTCTACCTCTGCTGAAGAACTGCTTAAAGGATTATTCCACTTCAAAAAATTATACCATATATAAGAATCCAGGCCTACCTTATCCAATAAACAAATGAGGCAATTAAGCCCTTGAACTATGGTGAAGCCAAACTGAGATATGTTCTATGTGTACAATATCACCAGACTTTGAACACTTAAGTTAAAAAACCATGCATATTATCTCAGTAATTTTTATATTTTAGATAAATTAGATAAAAGTCATTAACTTCATCTATTTCTACTAGAAAATTTAAAATTACCTTTGTGTCTCACATTATTGATCTATTTATTAGACAGCAATGATCTTACCAACAGAACTAGGATACTAACTGATTATGTCTCTAAAAGTATACTGTCTTTTCATGTTTAAAAGAGCTTAATTATAAGAAATATATCAATATGAAATACTGACATACATAATTAACCAAAAAACATGCACTGGTAAATCCAAGTGCAAAACTCTTTAGTCGTTGGACTTAGGTTTCATTACACTCAAAAATGACTAGTGTACCACTCTGTCAAACACTGAATATGTACCTTGTACAAAACTAACCTGCTCATTCTGAATGACTTGGCAAATACAGGGTTTACAAAAGACATGTGCACAGTGGGTTATGACAGGAACTGTTAAAGAATCCAAGCAAATTGCACATTCTTCATCAGAACCTGAGCTCAGAATTAACTTCATCTTCCTTATTAACTTTTTCCGTAGTTCCTCAGGTGTATCATTTCCTAGAGAAAAGGCTGAAAAATTAATATCACAGCAAGATTTGTAATATGATTAGACAAGTTCATCTTATATAGGGAAAAGTTTTACTTGGGTAGTCTTTATTTAGGCTTCTTTTATCACAGGAGACAAACATGATTTAAATTTAAAGAAAATTCAGAAGCTGAAATAGTAGCTAACCCACGTAATACATCTTACACAAAAGCATCATTACAATCTGCACATACTACCACAGAAAAAAAAGGCAGATCCAATTTGAAACAATCACCTAAGAGTATAACTGGAAGACACCTGGAACACATCACTATTATTCCATTTCATTGGTAAGAATTTGTGAGTATATTCCACTTATGTCCTATCCTAAAAACAATGTCCATTTGACAAATAAGACACTATAGGCCATACAAAAAATTTCATTCTGATTTAAATATTCTTAACAAATATAATGGTGTAAACAAATCACATCTACTTACCTGAGGGACCACTGGAAGACACTGCATTTGTAAGAAGGTGAGTATGACAACAAATCTGCCGCAATCTAAGCAAAAGACCCAGGACATCTGCATAGTGCGCAAGGACAGTGCCTTCATTAAAATACCTAGGGGTAAAAAATGTTAAATATTATGAAGGCCTCTAAATATCATTCCCTATTCTAAAACGGTGGAATAAAAATGGCATTGTTCTTTTCTCTGGAAATCACGTCAAAAGTACCTTTAATGAAACCATAAGAGATTGTAACCATAAAGCAATATAGATCAGAAATGGCTGCCAATTGCAAAAGAAGTTGGATAGGAAGATGCTGAGAGACAGGACTCTAGATCTCAAACAGATCTGCCAGAGAACAATTCTTCAAAATAGATGGCAAGCCCTGAAGGTAAAATCAATATCCTTCATGTGCAAAAACAAAACTAGGGTGCATGGCTGTGGTCTGAACTTACATGGACAAGTTTTACATCAAGGCGAGAAGGCAAGCTAAACAAGGAAACACAGCAAACCTACTGTGTTTTCAGAAAAGATTATGGACACTAGAGTCCACATTATAAGGAACCCTACAGCTTCTGATCTTTGTTGTGTAAGCACAAATAAAACCTGAAACAACTCAGCTATAACCCTGAGACATAATTAACAAGGATACTTCCTATTAGTCTGGGACACAGCTATGCCTTCTCACCCCATTCATATTAACCTCTTGCAAATAACTAAGCCAGAACTCAAGATACTCAAATATAAGTAATCAGCAAAGAGCAACGGAGAACAAATGGCAGTGAAAGAATATTCATCAAAAAAATGCTGCCATAGGGGCGCCTGGGTGGCTCAGTGGATTAAGCCTCTGCCTTTGGCTCAGGTCATGATCCCAGGGTCCTGGGATCAAGCCTCACATCAGGCTCTTTGCTCAGCGGGGAGCCTGCCTCCTCCTCTCTCTCTGCCTGCCTCTCTGCCTACTTGTGATCTGTCTGTCAAATAAATAAATAAAATTGAAAAAAAAATGCTGCCATAAAGCAAATAAAAATTATGAGCAAGGATACTGCCATGATTTACCATCACAGCGAAATAACAGAGATGAAAAATGAGGTGGTATAGCTCAGGAGTGTAAAAGAGAAAAGTGAACCATCAGAAAAATGAAAGCCACACTGAAACCAGCATAAAAGAGACAAACCACTGTGAAAAAAAAAATGTGGGAAACATAAGAGATAAAAAGTAAAACAAAAACATAAGAATAAAATTTTACCTATGGAACAAAGAACATCCTACACACATGAAGATAAAATAATGGAAAAGAAAACATTTAAAGAAAACCTGATAGGAAAGGGAGTGGGGCGGCGGGGGGGGGGGGCTGGCAGGGGAAGAAAGCCTGGAATCCAGATTTAAATGGTGTATGTTTCCAGAAAAAAAATCAAGAGAGAGAGGTCTTGGTCAAATTGCTAGAGTTTAAAGAAAAACGTTAAAATAAAATCAGGGTTTTCTTGGGGCGCCTGGGTGGCTCAGTGGGTTAAAGCCTCTGCCTTCGGCTCAGGTCATGGTCCCAGAGTCCTGAGATCAAGCCCCGCATCAAGCTCTCTGCTTGGCGGAGAGCCTGCTTCCCCCTCTCTCTCTGCCTACTTGTGATCTCTGTCTGTCAAATAAATAAACTTTAAAAATAAATAAATAAATAAAAATCAGGGTTTTCAATAGAAGTACACCAGAACAATGACAGTAAAGGCTTCTGAAGGAAGAATGGATGATTCAAATACTATATACTAAGTCTATCACATACTTAAATATATTAAAGCAATCAAAGTACAGCTTAATGATTAGGAGCACAGACTCTAGAGCTAGGCTAAGTTCAAAACCTGACTTTGCCAATTTAACTGTGAAGCTTTGGGTAGGTTTCTTAACCTTTCTTAACTTCAACTTCTTCATCTTTAATGGTGGCATGGTAATAATACATACCTCATAGGACTGTTGTATTAAAAGAAGCTAATACATGGAAAATACTTAGAATAGTGTCTGGATTATGATAAGTAATAGATCTGTATGTGTGTGTATGTGTGTGTATATATATATATGCACATACTAGTAATATTAGTATATTATTAGTATATATATCATACACATATTAGTAATACTATGTCAACAATTACTTCTAAATATTCAACAGTACAAAGGGGCAATATAATATAAAGGTTGAACTTATAAGCTCTAGAACCAAACTGCCTAAATTTAAATACCAGCTGTCATTCACCAGCTGTGCGACACAGTACAAGTTTCTTAACTGCTCTGTGCTTCAGATTCATCTTTAAAATGTGGGTAATCCTTGTGCTGACTTTTTAAGATTATTGTTAACTAATACATATAAAAGCACTTAGGGGGCTCGTGGATGGCTCAGTCTGTTAAGTGTCCAACTCTTGGCTTAAGCTCAGGTCTAAGCTCAGGTCATGATCTCAGGGTCCTGAGATCCATCCTGTGTTGGGCTCTCTTCCCAGAGGATTACTTGAGATTCTTTCTCCCTTGCCCTCTGCCCCCTCCCCACTAGCACTTGCATTAAATAAACAAAAAAAAAAATTTTTTTTTAAGATTTTATTCATTTATTTGAAAGAGAACACAAGCAGGGGGAGTGGCAGGTAGAGGGAGGGGGAAAAGCAGGCTCCTGGATGAGCAAGGAGCCCAACGCAGGGCTCAATTCCAGGACCCCAGGGATCACTACCAGAGCTGAAGGCAGACACCTAACTGAGCCGCCACCCAGGTGCCCCTAAATAAAAAAAATCTTTAAAAAACACATATAAAGCACTTAAATAAATGCATTAACACCTAAAAAGTGCTCAGTAAATGTTACTAAATGTACTACATATTAAAAAGAATAAAAATAACCTATTTTCTAACGTTTCAATAGTTATTCTTCTCAACCTTTTCAAACAGAATAACCTCTACAAACAGTCTATTCCCTAGCATGGTCACTTATTATACTAATAGTCAGCACTTCAGTTTAACAAATCCCTTTTGAGTACCAGATAATTAGAGCAGAAGCCTCCTCCAACCTCACTAGCCATTCCTGTCTTCTTTGTTAGACCTGTTCTCCAACTTCACTCATTCTTGGTGATCTCATCCAGTTTCATGCTTTAACTAACCATCTATACACAGGTGACTTTCAAATTTACATCAAGAACAGTCCCATGAACTCTAACCTTGTATCTAACTACAAGACATCTCCACTTAGAAATCTCAGAGGCCATCATGCAATCAATGGGCCCAAAACTGAACTGATCTTCCCTGAAAAAAACTCTGTTCCTCCCATAGACTTAGTTCTGCAAATGGTAATTCCAACCTTCCAGTCACACTCATGTGAAAAATCATGCTGTTACCTTTAACTCCTCTCTCTCACTCCCCATACCGTATCAGTCAGCAAGTTCTGCTGGCTTTGCCTTCAAACTATAACAGAACCCAACTGTTTTTCACCCCCTTCATCACTACTACTACTGTAGTGAACACCGTGATCTCTTTCTTTATTGCCAGTTATCCCTATTTATGCCCTTACTCCTAGAATATCAATCTTAACACAGCAGCCAGTGATCCTTTTAAAATATAAATAAGATTATGTCACTCTCCTGGGTTAAAACCCTTCAAAGTTTTCTAATCTAATAAAAAGTAAAATCCAAAGTCCTTGAGATATGTGCAATGCCTTATGAAACTGTCATGTACACCCACTCCAATCTCTGACATCATGAGATCCTGCTCATATTACCCAGCAACACTTCCCTCTTTGCTGTTCTTCAAGCTCACTGAATATTCTTTCAACTCAGAGGCTTTACACTTGTGGCTCCCTCTGCCTGAAATGTCTCCTAATTCCACTCTCTTTTTAGATCTTTTCCCACACAGACCCTTCTCAGTAAGGTCTTCGGTGAATACCCAATTAAAACAGTTTCACCATTTCCCATTCCTTTTCTCTGCTTTAATTTTTTTCCATCAAATTTTATTTTTTAAAATTGTTTGTTCCCCTCCGTTAAAATATAAACTCCTTGAGGGTAGAGATTCTTGTTTGTTTTATAATGCTATATCCCAATATGTGTTACACAGGCACATATTACATTTTGGTTGACAAAATGAATATGAAGGAAATTTCAAACACCACTGAAAGATTTTGAACTCTGAAATCACTTGCTCAGTTAGAACAATCTTTTTCAATCTAATTCCTGTTAAACCTGCTTTGTATTCCAGTGACATTTTTAAATTTGAAGATTCCCCTATTTTCTCTGCCCTCTTCTGCCTTCACCTCTCTCCTACTCATTCTGGTGCATGGGCACTCACATCGAACATGTTCTTGCCTCAACTAGAATTTCTCACCTTCTACCAATCCCCAATCCCTTTATTATCTACTTCATAATTCCTATTCCCAAGATTTCACGTGCTGTTTGGAAAGTCGTATTGACTTCTACATATATCCAATACTACATAAAGCCTATCCACCACATTAAGAACCTTACAACTTTTTAGAATGGCTGTAAATCCCATGATCTTCCTCAACTTCCCACCACCTTTCCCTGTAGATACCCTTGCCTTATATTTCACTGACTGTACTCTTTACCACCCACTAGGCTTCATTTTTCTCCACCAATTTGCTTTATTCTCTTCTCTATCTGTAGTCTCTTCCATGGTCTCTCCTCAAGGCAGTTAACCCAAATAAAATGCAAAAAAACTGAGCAACCAACTATCAGTCCCATGTACCAGTCTGACTTTCTTCTTCCTTCTGCAAACGTCATGAAAAATGGTCTCATCCTACCTACAGCTGCTACTTTGTGGTACACACCTCAGTATTCCGGTGAAACTATGCTAAGAGTTTACACCGGTAACTTCTGAATCAACAAATTAAACAGCTTTTCTAAGTCTCTGCATCATGTGATACTACTAACCATTCCCTCTTTCTTGACTATGCTTTCATGGGATTCTCCCAACAGTACTTTCTTTCCTAATTCTGTTCTTCACAGAATCTTCTACGGTAATTTCTCTTTGTTTTCCTATTTCTTAAATATGGGCATTCCCCAAGGTTTTGTTCCTTAAATAGGTTTATTATCTCTCGCTATATATACTTCTCTCAACGTTTTTATCTACTCCCATGATAGACAGCCAGGAATAGAAGCAAGCAAGGTCTTCTCACTAGCCACTCAGAACTTGCCATTTCATGTAAACTTTTAATTT
Source organism: Enhydra lutris kenyoni (assembly GCF_002288905.1). Lineage (NCBI taxonomy): Eukaryota > Metazoa > Chordata > Mammalia > Carnivora > Mustelidae > Enhydra > Enhydra lutris. The sequence goes on along the minus strand of NW_019154086.1, from coordinate 39,704,578 downwards.
TTTCCTAACTTAAGGAATTACTCACCTGTAAATTATAATACTATTTCATTTACTTCAACTAATTTGTAAAAAGAAATTTAAATCAAGAGGCAAGTTACCTTTCTGTATACTTCAGACTTTCCTAACATTTCTAAGAAATACTATTCAGTTAAATTGGAAAGAAAATAAAAATTATTTTCTAAAATAGCTTTCTTTTTTCCATACCTTCCAATAGTAGCTCTGCCTTCATTTTTCACAGACTGATAAATTTTTCTCTCTTCATCTGAAAGTGTAATGTGCTGAATAAATACTTTACGTTCTGGTAACTCCAAAACAGGTTTTCCTTTGATTTTGCTTGTCTTTGTTCTTCTTAGGGTAATATTTTTAATTAGGGATTGTAAGCGCCTAAGTCAAAATAAATAAATAATTACATAACCTTTTATTTCTATATAAGTTGATTCAACAAGAACAAAAAAGAATATTTAATATATTACTACTATTTTAGAAGCAAAGTCAAGGTTTTTTTTTTTAAAAATCCCTTTGAGTCTTATCCAATCTGATAATCAGATATATATTCTATCAATAGAAAAATACAACAATAATGCATTCATTGCCCTCAATTCCTGTCACAGTTTAATCTTCTTTTATCCTGTCTTTATTTTTTTTAGCTTCTCCTTGATTTTGTTCTATTCATTAACTTATTTTTCACTTCTGTCAACTACATCACCTAATATTCAACATTCACATTCTTAAGTACCTACACAAAGTACAAGGCATTATACTAAATATCATAAAACGAATACGTGGAAAGATCTTACCTTCAAAAAGATTTTTCAGTAATACAAAAACCAAAGTACAAAAATAATTTTTATAAAGATGCCAAAAAAAATTCAAACATGATGTGACAGTTCAGAAGAGGGAGAAATGCCTTCTAGGATCTACAACCTTTACACTCCCTTCTCAACATGAGAAAAAAGGAGGCACATCAATTCTTTACGGAAAGAAAGGTTTTTAAGGAAAGGTTTTTCCTAACACTGAAATATAAATACAATTTCTTAAATTAGAATTTACATAGTTGATTCTGAGAATCAAGCAGACAGTTCTGTAAACTAGGTTGGTGGCTGTTGAACCTTTTTCACTGTAACCACAATAAGAAACACATTTTATTCCATCCAGCAAATATATATATAAAAACACATACACATATAACAGAAACCTTTCACAAAATAATACTACGTGTGACGATTTAAATTTCTTTAAATCTTCTACTATTTCATTTTCTTTTATAATGCTTGATGCCATCTTTATAATGATTTTACAACCTGCTAATGGATCCCAAACTCTACAAACCACTGCTCTAGGCAAAAACCTTAAGCCACATATTAGCCTAGTACCCTGTGAAATGGCTACCATACCAAGCTAAATTTCATTTATCTGTCTCCATGAGAAACAACTTTCTTTCTTAAACTCTTATGGATGCTAGTGTATATCATACCATTCAATTACCACTATAAAAAAGCTACATAAGTTGTGAAAATTTAATGAACATTAGATCCTCAGAGCATATAGTTTTTCCTGTCATTGTTTAATCAATTAATGGTGATTTCAAGGGCAACAGCAACACACAAAGACTATAAAGCTCTGCCTTTCCTTTCTGTTTGGCTAAAATCAAAGAAAGGGAAGGTTTTTGTTTTAGTGGTAGTTAGAAATCCTTGTATCCCCAAACAAGAATCAGTAGGCTCTGAGAGCCAAAGACATTAAGCTATAAACGCTCTTGGAAGAAAGCCAACAGTGAAGTTAAAATAATAGCCAAAGTGACAATTGGTTCAAGCTGCTTACAGTTATTTGTTGCCAATATTAATCAGTTTACATGAGATTACTTACCTAAGTCCTCCTTCATCTCCCATTGTGACAGGACGTTGTATTGTTCTATGCCACCATTCTCTATCAAGAAACGGTTTAAGTTTTAAAAAGGAAAGAAGAGACCACAAGTCCTTTAAAGAATTTTGAATCGGAGTACCTAAAAATAACAGAAAACTGTTTTAACTCTATAGTGTATCCATTCAGAATATCCATCTCACCCAATCATAGGAAACAAGAGTTGAAAATGGGCATTCTGCACCAGGCACACCCACTAACTATCAAGGTATAACTATAATCCATTGTTAAACATATACATAATCTCAAAATAAAGTTTTGCTATAATTTTTGCTCTCACTTGCCATACTAACAAAGAAAAAGACCATAGGTCCAGTAAATTCAACTTTCTCCTTATCCAAGAACATTTCTTTATTTGATTTTAAATCAGCAGTACTAGCAAGAAGGAAAAATGAATCTGAGTTTACACTCTCTTCCCCATGTCCCAGTAGAGGTGTCACAAGTAGCAAACAGGCCTGGCTTCAAGATAAGAAACAGAGAAATCGAGATTCTGATTGGAGAATTTAAGTGTTTAATGAATTTCCAAAGTTCAAAAAAAAAGTCTAGTGATTTGTTCCATAAACTGACTATAATTCAAATGTTGCCAGAGCATAGGCAACTGTGAAAAACAAGTCAAAATACTTTATTAAAAGACTTTCATGATTAATTATGGACAAACTTTATATACATGTGAAGTTTACAAAGTTACCTCACTAAAACTTACTTAATGATACATATTTGAGAATTAATTAAAAAAAAAAAAATAACCTTTTTACCTGTTAATACCCATCTTCTTTCTGCTTCTAAATCAAGTACAGCTTTTGTCTGCTGAGCATTCGGATTTCGGATGGCATGTCCTTCATCCAGGATCACTCTTAGCCACCTTATGCTATGTAATGGACTATCACCTTTAGTCTGAAATAAATGTTTCATGTGAATTAAAAAACACAGGAAAGTAAAATAGTACACTTCATGTAATTTGGTAAACACAAATTATTATTCTTTAATATCAACACCTACTAGGTGGGAGACAGTGCTTTAAGCACTATATACATACATCATTAAATGCCCAAAAGCTTATGAAGTATTATTTACTCCTATTTTACAGATGAGAAAACTGAAGCACCAAGGCCGGGAAGTATGTTGCTCAAAGGACCACAGCTAGGAAACAGCAGGGCTACCAATTAAACATAGAATTTAAACCTAAAGTCTGAATTTTAGAACACTTTAGAAACCTGAAGCATATTTCTTATATTCAACTTCTGAAATATGAGTCTCAGTATACTTACTCCGTAGTCATGAGTTAAAATGTTGTATGTAGTCAAAACAATATCCTGTTTTGAAAGCAAGGCTGGGTCTCTTATACGATCAGGACCATAATAAACATAAAAATTCAAGTGCACATCTGCTTTTATATGTTGTCCAAACTGGTCCTAGAAGAAAATTAGAAATATTTAGAATAATAAACAGATAAATAAATAATAATAAAAAAAGTTTGATAAACTATTGTCCTGTACACAAATCAAACTACTAAAATTACATAAAATCAAGTTTCCTGCAATCTAAGCTAAAATAACAATAGTAACAATACTAATTATTATCTTCTTGTCAGGAAAATGGATATATATGCAGAAATAATGCATTATATACATTTTGCTTAACCCTACCAATGAGTAGCCACTTCACTTTTAGGAAGAAAAATAACCAAATTTCTTTAAAACTGTATTTTTTTTAATTTAGTATTTTAACAGATCGGATCTTTAATGCTTCTAGTTAGTAAAGTTCATAAAATCAAAATTAAACTGTAAAAGAACAAGCAATATTTTCAAGAATGTAGGCAGAGATTCAAGATAGTATTCACTTTCATTCATTTATCACAGACTTACTATTTGCCAGGTTATCAACAGAAAGGTAGTAAAGCTAAAAAGAGAAATAAGACCTGGTCCCAGCCCTCTCTGAGGACATGATCTGTTTAAAACACTTGACTTTTTCTCTCAAACCTGAGAGATTCTGAGCAGGGGGAAAAAAAAAAAATCATGGTTAGATTGGAAAAAAATAAAAAAGAATACCAGAGAGGGGCACCTAGGTGGCTCAGTCAGTTACGCGTCTGCTGTCAGCCTCAGGTCATGATCCTGGGGTCCTGGGATCGAACCCTGCATCAGGCTCCCTGCTCAGTGAAGAATCTGCTTCTCCCTCTGCCCCTCCCCTCCCACTACTTCTGTGCTTGTTCTCTCTCTCAAATAAATAAAATCTTTACCAAAAAAAAAAAATATATCAGAAAAATAAAACTGAGAACCTATCATATGAAAGATGATAAATAAAGTCCTAATGTACCAGAAGAAAGAAAAGAATAGGTAAAAGATAACCAAGAAAAAGGGACTAATGGGAGGAGCCTGGGTGGTTCAGTGGGTTAAGCCGCTGCCTTCGGCTCAGGTCATGATCTCAGGGTCCTGGGATCGAGCCCCGCATCGGACTCTCCACTCAGCGGGGAGCCTGCTTCCTCCTCTCTCTGCCTGCTTGTGATCTCTGTCAAATAAATAAATAAAATCTTAAAAAAAAAAAAAAAGGGACTAATGGGACTTGAGGACTAATTAAATATGGGATATTAAAAAAGGGGGGGGAGACAAAGAAGCCTCTCACACTTTGAGTGCCTAGAAGCTATATGATAAAGATATAAAGAAGTTTAAAAAAGGAAGGGGAAAGTGGGTATAAAAATGAGAAAGAAATGGGGCACCTGGGTGGCTCAGTCAGTTAAACGTTTGACTTTGGATGGCTTAGGTCATGATCTTGGGGTCCTAGAACCAACCCCCATGTTGGGGGTTTGTGCTCAACAGGGAATCTGCTTGAGATTCTCTCTCTCCCTCTCCGTCTGCCCCTCCCTTAGCTCGTGCTTTCATGCTCTCAAATAAATAAAATCTTAAAATGAGAAAGAAATAGTATTATTATTTTAGATATTTAAAATTTTTGGACACTACAGAATGGCTGACTGGATATGTATATTAGAAATATTTATTTGTTTACTTATAAAGATGTATTTATTTGAGAGAGAGAGAATGTGCAAGTGGGGGGATAGGCCGAGCGGGAGAGAGGGAGGGGGAAAGAGAAAAAGAGAGAATAAATCCCAAGCAGGCTCTCTGCCAAGTGCGGAGCTGATATGACTCAATCCCAGGACCCCCAGAGATCATGACCTGACCAAAATCAAGAACTGGACACAACAGACTAAGTCACCCAGGTGCCCCTACTAGGAAAAGTAATATACTGGTCTGTAATACAATGGAGAGATGGACTTAACAAAGTTATCAGCAGATAGTACATGAAGCTACAGGAATGAGTAAGATTTTCTAAGAACATACATAATGATTAAAGGAAGTTAGGGCAGAACCTACAGGAGCAGTATTTAAACTGTGGGTCTGTTTTTATTGGGGTAATTTAAAATACTGCAGCAAATAAAAAAATAAAAATAAAGCAAATGTGGCAGACTTTTGAAATTCTTGAATCTTGTTAAGTAAATGCAGATCTCATTAAAAATGTTCCTGTTTCAAAAACCATACCATGCTTTAAGGTGGGGGTGGGCAGAAGAAGGCAGACTAAATAGAAACCATGGAAGAAAAACAGTGGTCAGAAAACTGGGGAAGCAACAAAATTAGGTAGGGGAGGGGGAAAATAGCAAAGTTTCAAGATGGAATACAGTGTTGATTTTTTAACTTGTAATTTATGTTCATTCCCTTCTTTACACAAAGGTTTAAAGATAGCTTATAAAAATAAGACATAACGGGCGCCTGGGTGGCTCAGTGGGTTAAAGCCTCTGCCTTCGGCTCAGGTCATGATCCCAGGGTCCTGGGATCGAGCCCCGCATCGGGCTCTCTGCTCAGCAGGGAGCCTGCTTCTTCCTCTCTCTCTGCCTGCCTCTCTGCCTACTTGTGATCTCTCTCTGTGTGTCAAATAAATAAAATCTTTAAAAATAAATAAATAAATAAATAAATAAATAAATAAATAAAAGACATAACAAAATGCTACAAAAAGAAAAATAAAAGAGCAGAGGGAAAGAAAAAGGGAACTCACTGAACATGGTAACAATGAGGTCCCTGCAGGCCTTCACAGTTTCTACAGAGGGTGGGAGCAAAAAACCAGACTATTGGGGGGGCTGAAGAGAGAATGATAACTGAAATAGCAAAGGCAAAAATACTAAGAAAGAGGATAAAAGATGAAAGAGTAAAGGTGAAAACTTACAGAATTTTATTAAGAAATCTGGTGAAAAAAGAGAAATAATTCAATATGAGAAAACTGAGTCAATGGGTTGCCTTGAAATGAAACAGAACAAATCTGTAGCAGGATTAGACCTGAAATAGAAAAAAATTAACTTTCTAGAGAAAAAGAACGATAGTATTGAGTTTCTAGTCACTGTGCTTCAGTTTGTGTGTGTATGTGTGTGTGTGAATAAAGTATGTGTTATTTCATTTTCTCTTGGGAAGATAACATGTCCAAATATCTAGAACAAGTATGTGCTAGAAGTGGGATTGGTATCTTACACCTTTAAATGGACTCTCCTCTATCTAAAGACAAAAAAAGGATGATAAGGTAGTTCTGGCCAGCTCACTAGGGTGCTATGACATTTATTTGCAGGCTAGGAAGAGAGTAGCTTATTGAAAGATTGCAAAATTCTAATTTTTTTAAAAAGATTTTATTTATTTATAAATAAATAAAAGAAAGAGACAGTGTGTGTATGTGCACATGAGAAGGGGGAGGGACAGGAGAAGCAGACTCCCTGGCTGAGCAGGGAGCCTGACTCAGAGCCTGGTCTGGGACTCCAGGATCATGACCTGAGCCCAAGGCAGACACTCAACCAACTGAGTCACCCAGGCACCCCACAAAATTCTAATTCTTGACCAGGAATCCATACAAGCCCAACCATCCCTCATCCTTAAAAATCAGTTTTTTCTATAATCTCATTTAGGCAAGACTTTGCCAAGGAGTTTCCTTTTGAAGCTTCTATTATCTAAAATTTTGTTTTCCACATACAAAATTATAATGAAATACTGATGACCCATTTTTAAAATACATATCCCCAAACTGTTTCTATCCCCATTAGTTCTACTGTTTCTACTGTTCTACTGTTTATATCCCCATTAATACTTGCAAACCTCACCCTCAAACTGTCATTCTAGTACCTAAGTATTGGCCTTCCCAAAATGCACTACATTTCTTAAGAGAATACTTCTGTTGGAATAAAAAAAAAAGACCAAAAAGACCAAGAAAGAACTAAACCTCACTCTTGTCCTAAGAGGAAAAATGACACCTAATCAGAGGTTAATTTAAAAAAAATATACACCAAAAACTTAAAAAGAACAAGAGTACGCAAGAGTCAAGAAGAAAGAAGCATAGAATCTGACAATTAGACAGTAACTACTAATCTTTTCCAAAGCAATTTAGAGAAAAAGTGGCAGAAGCCAGATTACAAGTTAAATAGTAAATAAAAGCACAAAGTGGAAATTAAACCCCAAAAGATAGGACAGCAAAGGAAAGGATAAGAGTAGCGACTTAAAAGTGAGACATAATCAAGAGGAAGTATTCAAAATTTAAAAAGATCCTGGGGCACCTGGGTGGCTCAGTCGTTAAGCATCTGCTTCTGGTTCTGGTCATGATTCCAGGGTCCTGGGATCAAGCCCCGTATCGGGCTCACTGCTTGGCGGGAAGCCTTCTTCTCCCTCTCTCACTCCCCCTGCTTGTGTTCCCTCAGTGAATGAATGAATGAATGAATGAATGGAATGAATGAATGAATAAATAAATAAATATAAAAAACAAAAATAAATTAAAAAGATCTAAGTATGTTTCATGAAAAAGCCAGTGGGAAAAGACTAACCAGACAAGAAAAAATAACAGATAAAATGCAAAGGTGGGAAGAGATGGAATCCAATGTACAGACCTAAGGTAATGATCTTAAAAAGACTAGGACCTCTTCCATCTCTGAGATTAGAGGAGGAAAGGTCAGGAGAGATGCAATAACCATGGACGTGGCAAGAATAGAAGTTCATGTCCAGCGGTCTTTCTGTTCACAATACTTCTAATAGAGCCATTATTTCATTTTAACATGCAGCTTGAAACTCAGACTGGAAACCTAACCAAGCTGCTCCTTACAAATAATACATCAAGAGGTTCCATTCCAATGTAATATTTTAGACTAGAAAAGCAATCTGGAAGAAAAAAAAAAAGTTTTCTGGTGGGTAGCCTTAAAAGCACAGGCTCTAGAATCAGTATGTTGGAGACTATATCCTAACTCCGTCATTTATTAGCTGGATGATCTTAAGCAAATTACTTAAGTTCTGTGTGTTTCAATCTGATCACCAGGAAAGTGAGAATAATGGTTGTGAGGACTAAATGAGAAAATCAATTAAAAGAGCTTAGGGAAAAACTGAGCTTAGTAAATGCTACAAGTTGTTATACACAGAAGTTAGTGTAGTTCTTAGAAAAGAGTTTTCAATAATTTGTAAATATAGCAACCTTAAATTATGTATCTTTCCTACCTTGTGGGACAGAAATGGCAGAGGAAGAAGTACAAACCTAATCTTGATAATAGTTAAAGATGTTTCCTTCTCTACTATAAATCTTCAAATAATTACTTTTATTCAGCAAATAAAACCCTAATTCACCTAACAATTATTTTAACTTAACGTGCTGACCTAGCTTATCTTTCCCAATGAATGACTCTAACAGAATACTTTTTACTATACAAGACCAAAATACAAATTATGTCATATTTTTAAAAGGCTGTGAAGACTTACAATCCAGTTGCTTAACACAGAAAGTGGGCAGATGATCAGTGTTGTTCTTGATCTCTCTTCAACATCAGTTTTCTTTGAACCCTCCATTGCAGATGCTCCTGAAAAGAATGAGTCAGTTGAAACAGTCTTTAGTTTTATTCTCATATATATGAAGTCAATAAAGAGATGACAATATATGCCTTCATGAAAAGAGAAAATAGGAAGAATTAAAATGAAGTAGATAGACTACTGTTTCCAGCCATGATGACGTAATAGGAACTAGATTTTACCTTGTCAATTTATTATTTTTTACCTTGTCCCTTTAAACAACTAAAATCCAGACAGTGATTACTTATAAGGGGAGGTAGAGAATTATGATTTAGAGGAGATACAAGGAAAAAGTTTGGAGTATCTCCTGATATGTATTTAAGTTATTCATAGTTATTCATTGAGATAGCATTTGTTTTATGCAGTTTTTGGAATCTGTACAGTCACAACCTCATGTAATTTCCTCCCACACTCTACTAGAGTGACAAACAGGATACAGCAAAAGTGGTGGTATACCACTTCTGAGATTAAGTTATAAAGGATGCAGTTTCTGTCTTGGGTGCTCTCTTCCTCTCTCTCTGTGCCCACTCCCTTTGGAGGAAACCAGCTGCCATGTTGCAAGAATACTCAGGCAGCCTATGAAAGGACACAGTATAATTTTATTTTCCATTCCCCTACTGGACAGTATTACATTACTTCCAGTATTTTTCTAAAATAACACAGCAGTGAAAACTACTTTTTCATGTGTCCTTCTACATATCTAGATGATATATCTATCTTCATTATATCTTGCCTAACTGTTCTCCATAGTAATTTATACTCCCATCCACAGTGCATAAGAGTTCCTGTTGCTGTCCAATCTTGCCTATACATGGCACTGTGAGGTTTTTAAGTGTTTGTAAATTTAATGGGTGAAACGGTATCTCTCTGTTCCTTTAGTTTGATTTTTACAGTGATTGACTCTATCTGCACAGCTTTCCCTACATTTACTGGTTCTTTACGTTTTCTTTCCTTAGAATGTGCATTTGTATTCTTAGTGGCTATTCCCCTACTGGATTGTCTTTTTCCAATTGATTTGCAGAGGTTTCTTTTACACATTCTAGATACTAATCCTCTGTTTAAGTTACACTTAACCAGAAATATCTTCTTCAGTCTTATCATTTTTCATCTTGTTTATGTTGCACTTTGATGCATGATAATTTAAAATGTAGGAGAATTTTATCAATTTTTTGACTTTTTGTGTCTTATTTAAGAAAGCACTATCATTTCTGTCTCCACTCACTGATTTTTCTTTCTATTCTGTTTTTCTTTCAGAAATGTGGTTACTTTTTTTTTCACAGCTATGACTTTAAAATTTTTCTCTTCTATTATAGTAGAAGTTATGTTATGAGCCTGCAAGAAAGAACTTTTTGAGATGAACTTAATTCTATCTGAATTCTAATTTTAGAATTAATTCTAAATTCACAAAAAGAATTCCATGTTTCTTAAAATTTCTAAAATTAGGGTCAAGAGTATTCTATCTGAAATGCCTATATTTTCAATTCAATTAATTAATTCTCAGACCAAAAGCTAGCTCTTTTTTCATCATTCTGTGTTGGGTCAAATATCATCTCCTTAAGCAGGACCCTTTCATCAATCATTATTTCACTATCCTCCTTTATTTTATTCACAATTCCCATTATTTAAAATTACATGTTCCCTTGTTTATGTTTTCCCATCAACAGACATAAATTTCATGAAAATAGACTTCTGCATGGTATATCCCCAACATGTAAGATATAGGAGAGTAAGTTACAGAGATACAATAACTAGACCCAGATTTCCTTAACCTTAGGGTTCAAACTCTTTCCTTCTCAAATATTTAGATTCTTATACAATGTTTTCCTCTGAACTACAAAATATAAAATTATAATAAAGATGACTAACATTCATAAATGACAAATTCTACTCATACCAAGAACTGAATCTTTATTATCATTTAAATAAATTCAAATAAATCAGCTTTTAAAGAGACATCAATTGCTCTGGGCCTTCAGTAGAAGAAGACATTTCTGTTACTCAGATGATTTAAGGACCTCTTTTCCATCTATTTTTTACCTAACTAAAATAAGCAGAATTAGAAAAGGTACTAGGAGAACATATAAACATGCACTTCCAGGGAAAATGGAATTATCTTTTTCTCTACTTTCTAAACTTCTTGTACATGTTCTCTTAACTGTTGTCATTAAAAATTTTTAAATTGAAAAACAGAAGTTTTAAGTTGAAAAACAAAAGCTAAAAAACCATGAAATTTACTGACCCTTTTTCAACATTCTCCTTTTTGTTGTAGGGGTAGATGAAGTAAGTGCACATGCAAACTCTGTATCTTCTTTAACCTTAGAAGATCCTGCTGAAATAAAACCACAGAATCATTAAGAAATTTGGAAACTTATTCTCTCCTATGCTGAGGTACAGGTACCTCCTGAGGATAGGAAATAAAAATAACACTTTCATACTCCAAATCTTAAGAGTGTATATTTTTTTTTATTTTTTTTTATTTTATTTTTTTTTTAAGAGTGTATATTATCCAAAAAAACCCCAAGTATCTGATGACCAAAATTGCTTGACACAAGCATATCATTCCTGCTCAACAAAGGAATGTAGTCACTTGTCATAAAGTGTTACTTCTCTTGAGGAAGAGATGTGAAAGCAGGAGCAACCATATACAAAGTGATTCAGCTTCCAGGTGGAAGAATATTTTCAAGGAAACGGATGTTTGACTTCTAATGATGAGGCTGCCAAATTTTCATATTATCAGCTGGTGGTAATGAGTAATTTTCCAAATATAATATAATTTCTCAACTAATTAGTAATACAGTATGATCTAGTTTACAGGAAAAGAAAGAGTTATGTTTTAAAGGTATAGAAAAAAGTAATGATACTCACTGGTTATTTTTACATCTATATGACAAAGTGAACAGTACTAACACCAAGAAGGAGCTCCCACCCAACTTTTATAATTATAATTTATTCACATAAGGTTTTAGTGGAGTCATTTTATAAGTAGTAAAAATTACTTTGTTTAAAGTTAGTTTAAATATTTCTGCTAGATTTTAATTTGAAATTAATCTTTCAATTTGCCTCATTTACCACCCTTGATAAGTGTAAACGGCAATCAGGTGTAAGACCTATTACTAAAAAATCCAAGATAGATAAATATAAACCTATGGAGTTTTACTTTAAGTAATCCTTAAGTGTAGATTATGAATACTGAGATTTATATACATACCTTTTACTCTTTTAGTCTCAGACTGTGGATTTTTCAGTTTCCCTACAACAAAATGAAATACAAAAACAGTCACACTAGGAAATTAGAATGTAAGACACATTATCAAAATCAAATCCATTTCATACTACCTTTCATTTTCTGTGGCAATTCACTTATTTCATTTTCCTCTGAATCACTGCTTTCAGTGTGCTGGATAGCAGTTTTTCTTCTAAAAGAGAAGTATACACAAATTTTTTCAAACCAAACCAAAATGGGATATGAAAACATCAGTTTAATACATGCAGTATAAATGCTTCTGTGTTGCCTGTTTGTCTTCTGAAAAAATTTCAAGGAAAATTTGACAGGTGTATGTAAAGTTTGCTAAAAGCATTTTGCTTTTATATGCAGATGCATTTACTACACAAAATACAGTACCACTACTATTAAATTTGAAAAAGCCAACCATCCTAAAAATAATACTCATTTTTAATACTGAGCTTAATATTTGGCAATTCAAACAAAACATCTATATAAAACTAGAACTAAAAAGTAACTCTTGTCAAAGAAAATACTTCTAATATAATGAAATGAGCAGCTAAGATGCAAAAATGCAATTCTCTTACAATGAAAAATTTTATGTATTTTGTGTAGAAACAGTACATTACAGTGGTTAAGCACCTAAAAATAATGGACTTTGGAGTCAGACTGCTAGATACAAATTTCTATTCCCCTACTTATTTGCTATGTGACTTTAGGGGAGTCACTTAATATTCTTCTATGCCTGTTTCCTCATTTGCAAAACAGAAATAAAAATACAATTCACTTCATAAGATGTGTTACAATATGCAATGTCCCTAGAACAGTGCCTGTTGCATAGTAAACGCACATGTATTAACTATCCTATGTGTGTTAGTTATTACTTTTTCCTCCACGGCCTCATTACTATTTCCATGTCCTTTATATCTTATTTGGTGAATCTAACAGTGCTGTTCTCATGCTCATGGTCAGTTCAGAGTTGTAAGATTTTAGATCTATACGAGAAACTGAGGAGTCCTGGATTTGTGCTCAGTTTAGACAGGTATTAATGACAGAAAACAATTAACAAAGCCCCAGTTTTGAGATCCTTATTGGACTAGCTAATACAGACTCAGTTTTGTGGTCCCACCTACAGATATTATGGCAGACAATATATAAAAAGCCAAGTATGTAGACCTACTTCTGAGGGTAAATGAAATTTATAAAGTGAACAGATTCAAGTTAAGATCAGAGGAGCATTATGTATTTTATTCAAATTCTCCCTCTAGTTTACATTAATATAATACTCTCCATAAAAAAACCTCATCACGTCTTATTTCTAAAGGTGAAATGACAACTGCGATGAGCAAAGAGCGCTTCTATTAAATCATCTAATAGCTGTCTGTTTTCATCCCCTCAAAATATAAAGAAAACTCTTCTAAAATCAACAACAACAACAACAACAAAAAAAAAAAACCTTAGGAGCTAGATCTTAGTTCCTATGTGAAAGAAATAGAAAAAAGGTGGTAGAAAGATAAGTAATTATTAAAAACTACCAATTCACTTATTTCATAGATTAGTATTACTTTTCTTCACCTATAAAATGAGAACACCTACCTGCCTAAGTCAGTGATTTTGGAAGTTTTAAGTAACAGAATGAATTTGAAAGAACTATATAACTGAGATAAATGGTCATATTTCTCTCCTATATCTAAGAAAATGGAGAAAGAGTTTAAACAAACATTACATACAATCAAACCATAGCAAAGTTTACCTTTTGGGGCGGGAGCTAGACAATTCTGACTTGGGATATTTATTCTTTCCCTTGACATCTGAAATACTGGGTTCTCCACTACATCTAGATCCTTTCATTTCAAAGAAAAGGACAAATATACAGAGTATTAGTAAATTGTCTTGACTACTAGCAGTATCCTTAAAACCTTGGTTTTCCAAATCAATAGTTCAACTTTTTAAATATCTTCATTCTTGTTCTTTCAATCGGCCAGCTCCTCTCTCTACCCCCTCACCACAAAGGTCTACACCATACTGGAACCTGTGCTTAGACTCTTTTAACTCCTCTGACTCCCAGATGATGATCTACTTCACTTCACAAAGAAAATCAAATGCTATCTTCTATAAACCCCTAATTTTCCTACATTTTATTCCCTCAATTATCTATATTTTCCATCAACCTTACTTTCTCCTTTCCTTCTAACATTAACTCACCTATCTATTCTCTTGATCTCACTGCCCCCACAGAGGCCTACAAATTCTCTACATGGTACCCAAAATCTCTTCCTATCCATGGATTTCTTTCAATTGTACCTTCATCTCTAACTATTTTTCCATTTCTATTTCAAACTTAGCAAAATACATAATAAATAACAACTGTTATTTCCAAGTCTTCACCTACTGATCTTAAAATGTTTTTGGTTTTGCTCCACTCTAACCAAACTTCAAAGATTAATTTTGTGAATTTATTGCTAAATCAGCTATGTAACTGCTAAATCCAGAGATCTCTTTTCAGTTCTCCTCTACTTCACAATTTGGCTCTTACCTATCTTTCTACCCTTAACTGCTATTGTCCATGTACATTACAATTACCATAAATTATTCTGAGGTCTCAGAACAAAATATGCTTTATGTTCCTATTGTTTTGTTTTTACTGCCCTTTCATGTAATTTCTTCTCAACCAAAATGTTCTCCTCAGCTTCTCCAACTGGTGTACAACCACCCAATTCCATCATGACCTCCTTGATGAAATTTTTCCTGACTACCAGTTCTCATGAGATTTTTAGAAGAGATCCTAAAATTTTTACATATTACAAAGCCAGAGCTCAAATTACATCATCAGACTGGAAAAATGTAAATACAGGATCATGTTCAAAAGTAAACCTTACCTTTGATTAGTCCATCTGCCTTTTCACTGGTATTGTTTCCTCCAAGTTTCATAGATTGATCGTTAACATTACACTCCTGGATGAAAAGGCATATTTCTTACATAGCATTGCTGTCAGTTTTAAATAAACTTAAAATGCATCCTTTATATTGCTTTACTTTACATATTAAAGATTACTTAGATTGGTACTCCATTCTGGAGCAATGCGGGGAGGTGCATTAAGTGAAGAGGAAAAAATAAATAGATTAAAAATGTTTTCATAGGTATCTCAAAAGTGAAAACTAGTTGGTCTTTATCTGTTCAAAAGGAATACAAATAGCAAAACTCAATTATAAATGGCATATAATTACTGTAAGAAACATTAAACATGAAATGGAAATTTACTTTAGAATTAAAAGGAATTCTCAGACTACTAACTTTTAGCCAAGAGTCCCTACTCAGTAAATAACTTATCTTTAATGAGGCTGCCACTGCCATCCTTGTTCTCCAGAATTGCCAAGGTGGGTAGACAACAAGAGTACAGGTTTCAGAGTACCTCCTATCATACTCTATTAGGGATTTTCTTGTCAACCCTGACTTTTTCTTTTTCCCTTCATGTATATCCCTTTGTTTCAAAATCTATCAGTGTACATATAGAATACATGAATACCAAAACTTCTATAGAAGTAAAAATTTACAGTTCTTTGTAAAAATATTTTTAAATGAATCTAAAAGGGTAGGGTTCCTCTAATCTTTAATTTTTAACTTCATTCTGTAGGTACAAATGACAAATGCCAATTGGGGTGAATTTAATTCTTCCCATTAAAAAAGAAAGGCACGTGATTAAGTCATATCAAATAGAGAATAGGACTGGGAGGCAGGAGTACAAAGTAATTTTTGCTGAGATTGGGATAAGAAAGGATAATTTTAGTATTAAAAAATACAATTTGAAACATCTTCTAAAATCCTACAAGTTTTACTAAAAATGTAGATGAAAAGATCCATCCCCTTCTAATGATATGAGTCTAAATAAGCTGAAAATTTTAAATATAACATATCTAGAAATCATGTTAAATAGTTATTTTAAGTAATTGTTATTTGTATTTTTTCAGAGCTCAGGATATTTTATTTTAATCAATGTCAAATATTTACACTAAGACTGCATAGGCATTATAAAATTAACACACTGCAGTCCAAAATTGCCATTTTTATCATAACAGTATTACACCTTTCTTTCCTTTTTTTTTTTTTTTCACAAGCTCGATAAATGATCTTATTTTTTTCTCCAAGTTTTCATTTAAATTCCAGGTAGTTAACAGTATACTATTAGTTTCAGGTATAGAACTGAAGTGATTCATCACTTAATGTACAATACCCGATATAAGAAACTGATACTAAAATTGCTTTTCATCAAATGTTCTATGTACTCCTCTTCAATAATTAGTTCAACCATTTATTAAACAAAAGCAAAAAAGAACCTAACAGTTTATCCACAAATAAAGGATGCTCATTACTCTTTTTTTTTTTTTTAAGATTTCGTTTATTTAGGGGCGCCTGGGTGGCTCAGTCATTAAGTGTCTGCCTTCGGCTCAGGTCATGATCCCAGGGTCTTGTAATCGAGCCCCACAGCGGGCTCCCCGCTCAACAGGAAGCCTGCTTCTCCCTCTGCTTGTGTTTCCTCTTTCGCTGGGTCTCTCTCTGTCAAATAAATAAATCAAATCTTAAAAAAAAAAAAAAAAGATTTGATTTATTTATTTGAGAGAGAGAGAGAGCGATAGATCACAAGTAGGCAGAGAGGCAGGCAGAAAGAGGGGGGAAGCAGGCTCCCTGCTCAGCAGAGATCCTGACGAGGGGCTCGATCCCAGGACCCTGAGATCATGACCTGTGCTGAAGGCAGAAGCTAAACCCACTGAGCCACCCAGGAGCCCCTCATTATTCTTTTACAGGAAATGATTTTGCTCAGCAAGTTTTTTCTACACAGAGTTCAAAATTAAGCCATCTACAATGTCCAAACCTATCAAGTCATATTACACTCCAAACTAATGGAACTTAAATCAATGACATTTCACTCTATAAGCTTGGACTAGCTAAATCTATTTAAAACTGTAATATTTTTGTTGCAATAAATTCTTAGCTGGAAATCACACTTTCAGCCTCAATTTCAATAAATTTGACAAAGCAGAAACACAACACCTTCCTGCTACGTAACACCTTAAATGCATGGCTGATTTTTGGAGCTGGGGGGAGGCCTTACTGGTAATAGATAATTTTTTAAGCTAATAATTGCTACTGAAGCTGAAAGTTGTCTTGCGTTGTGGTGTTCTGTTTTAATAACAAAATGTAAGAAAAACAGGATATAAAGTATCAAAACTACTCATGGTAAGGAACTGAATCCCAGATATTTGACAACAGAGTTAAATTCCAACAAAAGTACAAAGTAGGAAATGCAACCAAGGTGGAGAAATTAATAATACAGACTCTGAATAAACAGTGGCAGGAAACTGATACACAGCCTCTTTGAAAACTAAAAAATTAGAAGAGCAGTAGTTTAAAAAAAAAGTCAAAAATTAAGTCAAAACACGTTAAAAAAAAATTTAAAGAAGAGGTATTTTGTATATGCTTTTTGCTATTATTCCCTACTTTAAGTTCTTTGAATTTTAAGCTGAAAATGGAAAATAACTGTTTCATTCTAATAACATTTATTTTTCTATAAAACTAATTCACTTGTTATTCTTAGAAACTGAGTAGAAGCATGTTTATATGCAATATGAAAAAATATATATAAATTAAGTATCAAGAAAGTCACCCTTGTTATCATCACTAGGACATGATTGTCACTATGTATGACTACATTTAGACTCATACATACATAAATACACCTTTCTAAAATGAGACCCCAGGGACTTGGGGAGGTCAGTCAGTTAAGTGTCTGCCTTTGGCTCAGATCATGACCCCAGAATCCTGGGATTGAGTCCTGCATCGGGTTCCCTGCTCAGCCAGGAGTCTGCTCCTCCCTCTCCCTCTGCTCCTTCCCCAACTCGTGCATGCTGTCTTGCTCTCTCTCAAATAAATAAATATTAAAAATAAATAAAAATAAATAAATAAAATAAAATGAGACTCAACTCTATTCACAAATGTGTCCCTGGCCTCTTTTTTTCTTTTAACTAAGAAATATAAAAATAAGTGTTCTTCAAAAATAGGATTTTATAGTTACAAAATATTAAATTTTAAGGCTATATAATAATATAACTTATTGGGAGGAGTTTCTTTTCTGCCTTAAATAAGGCATAGAGGAAAAAGTTTGTACTTTTATCTCTGGAAAAAAAATGGATTTCTGAGGATTTACTTACTTCTTTATTTTTTTAAACAAATTTACTTTTTTAAGTAGGCTCCTTGCCCAGTGTGGAGCCCAACACAGGGCTTGTACTCACAACCCTGATGTCAAGACGTGGGCTAAAATCAAGAGTCAGATGCTTAACTGACAAAGCCACCCAAGCACCCCCCTGATAACTTCTTTACATAACTTCTCTGAAATGGCACTACTGAGTCACAGATTTATAAACACTTTTAAGATTCTTGATATATATTACCCAATTACCCCCAAAAACACAATACCCAACTTTCACTCTTATAGCTACACATAAGAGAGGCCATTCATCATTTCTCTAAAAACACTGGATATTATCAATTTTTTGGCAAATTATTTTTTAATGACAAAATTAAAATGAACCAGGGACTTTGGAGAAAACACACTCAACTTTACCTTCTTCAGCTGACTTTTTTTAATTCTTTCAATAGGAAGAGGTTTGCCATCATGGAAGTTGGTAAGAATAACTGCAATGGCTGTCAGAGTTTTGCCCTTTAAAAATGTTTTTAAAAGACAAATGGTCAGATTCGGAAACCTAGTTAACCAGAGAACATTCCAAAACCAATTTTAAAATCAAGTGGGCAAAATCATATAGCATTCAAGGTCACAGAAGCATACTATTGTATTAATCTACATATTAATAAAAAGTACTTTATTGATTAAGAAATGCTTTCCCACACTGTATTACTAAGAATTATTAAATGGTTTACTCTATAAAATACTATAAGCATCCCTGAAAGACTATTATAAGATGTTTAACCCTGAACTAATAACTTTATCATGAAACTACAACTTTGCTTGCCATGTAGTTCAGAGCTAATTAAATGATTAGTAATTCCAGTATGCACATGAGATAATTTTATTAAATTTCACTTAAAGATCACTGTTAAGACTCAAAAGCTTTAACTTATCAACAAAGCACAAACGACATATTTCTTGTGCATTTTTCTTAAATAGAAGCACGTAACTTTTCATTACTTTCCATAGCTCAGTTTATAATTAGCAATACAGAAATAACTCTTTGGCAATTTTAAAATAGTTAAAGCAGCAGTTTTCTAAGTGTAGCCCACAGGTCCTGGAGTTTCCCAGGACCCTCTCAGCAGCATGTACAAATCTATTTTCATAATACTGCTAAGACCTTATTTGTGTTGATATCTATAGTAATGCCACAAAAGGGAATTATGGACAAAACCATTGGTGCCTTAGCATGAAAACAAAGCAGCTGGCACTACATCATACTAGTGGTCATTGTATTCTTGGCTGCCACATATTCACATATTACAAAGAAAAAAAAAAATTCTACTTATAAGAATATTCTATGAGAATATTCTTGATGAAGCAGTACACATGACTTTTATTAAATTTTACCTCAAGTATACATGTAAATATTCTTAAGTATAACAAGATGGGAAGAGCACATCAAAATACTCTTGGTTCCACACCAAAATATGAGGGCTATCTAGAGAAAAATGACTTGTGAGACTGAGGTTATAAGCTCAACTAGCACCATGCATCACTATTTTTACTTAAAAGAATGACCAACAATCAGTTATTCATGACTGAGTGGCAGACGTTTTTGAAAAATTAACAAAGTACAGCTATCTTCAAGGGAAAATAATTGACAGATTTGTTGTAAGTGATAAAATCTGAACCTTCAAGCAAAAATTAAAATGTTGGAAAACTTGTATCTGGGGGTGCCTGGGTGGCTCCGTGGGTTAAAACTTGTATCTGACACCATGAGCACAGCAGCTTCCCAAAATGTAGATGCCTTTCTAATAAGATTCGCAGTACTATCAAAGAATATAAACTTTTGATACTATATAATGAAATGTATCAACATCTGGCAGATCTGTGTAACTCGATGAACCAGTATTTTCCAAATAAGCAATGACTGATGTTATAAAATTATGCATAAGCGCAATATTCATTCAATGTGCAAGCTACACCAATGGATTTTAATGCAAGAGAGTACAAAAAGCTCACTCATACCATTTTTAAGTTCCATGTTGTAACTGTTATCCATTAATAAACTAATACTTGCTTAATTTTGTTGTACCAAAGAATTACACAGTTATCTAAAAAGACTATTAAGATACTCCTTATGTTTCCCAACTTCGTATCTGTGTGAGAACTAATCCTTATGTACCTGCATCAAAACACCTTATCAACAGAATGAATGAAAAAGCAGTTATGAGGACTCAGAATTCATCTCTTGGGCCAAACATTAAAGAGATTTGCAAAAATGTAAAACAATCCCAGTCTTATCTAAATTATTTTTGTTTTGGAATAGTCCCTTTTCATTTAAAAATATGCTATGTATGTTAATAAGTAATGAGTTTATTGTTTTTAAATTACTAACTTCAAAATTTTTACTTTAATATTTAATACTATAAATATTGATATAACCCATAAATACAAAAAGCCCTTTGGGACTGTCAAAAATTTTTAAGAATGTAATGGTTATTGAGACCAAAAAGTATTAAAACTGCTAGTGTAAGGAATCACAAATATATATTTAATACTCTGTATATCATAATACTGTGATAGAATACAAACAATTCCATGTAACATTGTTGTCTTTCCCTCCCTTCTGTAAAGATCCATGAAAGATAAGCTACCTCGAATTTCCAAAGAAAACTGAAAATACATTCATACATTATTGTATGAATATTGTATTGTTTGTACCTTAACAAAATAAACCAAAACAAACAAAAAAATATAGTCTCATTTTAAGTGAAATAGAGAAAATTATTCTATACTGAAAGTGAAATCTAGTCCCATACTGGCACCAACATATTCCTATCTACTTCAAAATTACCTTCTATAAAATCTTAATTACAAAATAAAATTTTATGAACTCAAGAAAAAAAAATAATTACCAGACCCATATCATCAGCTAAAATTCCTCCATGGACATTTTCTGGTCGGTCCTTCTCAGAAAAATTTGTTATTGTGTTATAGTATAAGTCATTTCGCTGTTCCCAAAATGGCGGAAGGTCTTTACTGTTTTCCCGTGAAACCATCCAAGCTAGAGCTTGTTTTTGATGTGGAAGCAATGGTGTTTCAACAGCCTATAAATAAAAGGAAGGTCTTAAATAGAAATAAAACCAGACTTCTCTTTTTCTCCATGCAGATTCTGGAAAACACTTGACCTTGTACTAAAAACTACACAGATTAACATTGTATTTTAAAATTCCAAATAGTTCTAAATAAAAAATATTGGGGGGTGCCTGAGTGGCCCAGAAGAAATCAGGCCAATCAAAAAAGTTAGAGAGGTAACCTGGGGTTTACACACCAGACAAAGTCTCAAGCCCTACTAATAACAAGCAGGAAAATATGATAACTACAATTACAAAACAAAAAGGTTAACAGAGATAGGTAGAGACCAAAAAAAACCCTGATTTATTTGTAGACTGATTTGAGAGGGTTAAGTGTCTGACTCTTGATTTCGACTCAGGTCATGATCTTGGTGTCATGGGATTGAGTCCCACATCAGGCTCCATACTCAAAGTCTGCTTGAGATTCTCTCTCTGCCCCCCTCTGCCTCTTCCCTCTATCTCACATAAGCATGCTCTCTCCCTTTCTAAATAAAGTATTTTTAAAAGTTAAATAAATAAATACATACATACATACACAAGTAGAAAATATTGGCTCAGTACCTCAGCTGGTTCCATTTCATGAGTTTTATCATCTTCTTTTAAATCTTCAAACAATTTGTCAAATTCTGTTTTAAGCTACAACAAATAGGAACAAGAAACATCATGAAACAAACCAATTAAAATAATTTCACTTAATTCAGAGCTCCCAAATCATTTAATTAACTAAAAGATTTGAATACCAAAAGGTACCTAACACATTCTTTGAGTTGCTACACTGCTCACTGAAGGCAGAATGAATAGATGCTTTAGGTGTAAGAGGAACTGTGTTACAATCAAAAGAATATGGATGAGAGGCACCTGGGTGGCTCAGTGGATTAAGCCTCCACCTTCAGCTCAGGTCATGATCTCAGGGTGTTGGGATCGAGTCCCGCATCTGGCTCTCTGCTCAGCAGGAAGCCTGTTTCTCCCTCTCTCTGCCTGCCTCTGCCTACTTGTGATCTCTATCTGTCAAATAAGTAAATAAAATCTTAAAAAAAAAAAAAAAGAATACGGATGAGATAAATCTAGGGTTTGTCACAGCTCTGTCACAAATCTGTACATAACGGGGCCCCTGGGTGGCTCAGTGGGTTAAAACCTCTGCCTTCGGCTCAGGTCATGATCCCAGGGTCCTGGGATCGAGCCCCACATCGGGCTCTCTGCTTGGCGGGGAGCCTGCTTCCTCCTCTCTCTCTGCCTGCCTCTCTGCCTACCTGTGATCTCTCTCAAATAAATAAAATCTTTAAAAAAAAAAAAAAATCTGTACATAACACTGGGCAAGAGATTTAACCCTTATTGCCTATATCTCACTCCTAGAAAATGAAAGGGATAATTTAGATTTAGAGTGTCTCTAAGGTTCCTTCTGCCATTGCAATTCTGTGATTCTATTAATTGTATTCAAAACATTCTGTCAGATCCTACCAGGTACATTTATTTGACTTTTTTCCTATGTCAATGACACTTCATTTACTATTACTGCAAACAACTTGCTATGTGCTACAAAATGTTAATAGATGATTTTTCTCTTATGCTAATTTAGTTGGTTCTTTAAACTGATCTAATCTAATTCTGTAACAACATGTGTTATAATTACTTTTATAAATAAGCACATGACTATAAAGCAGTAGCCCAGAAGATATCAGGCCAAGTCAAAAAAGTTAGAGGTAACCTGGGGTTTACCCACCAGACACAGGCTCAAGCCCTACTAACAAGCAGGTAAAATATGATAACTACAATTACAAGACAAAAAGGCTAACAGAGATAGGTAGAGACAAAAACAAAACAAAACAAAACAAAACAAAAACTGATGTACTTATAGACTGATCTCCATTAATTTATTTTATATTCTTTTTTTCCCAAATTAACTTAGCCTAATAGTATCTTAGATTACAAATTAGACAAAGTAAGAACTACACTAATGCCTACGATTTAGAATTTTTTTTGCATTCCATTTGCAAACTTACTGAAACAAGTTTCAAGCTTCAATTTTTTAAGATATTTGAACATTTAAAAAAATCCAAATAATATAAAAACATCAAAACATACTAAAACATCCCATGCATATACAACAATGCATGTGTTTTAATATATGTATGAATGTGTATGCATTCCTTATCACTGCTTTCTTTTCACATAAAAGTTTTTAACATAGGCACGCCTGCATGGCTTAGTTGGTTAAGCATCTGCCTTTAGCTCAGGTCATTATCTCAGGATCCTGGGACTGAGCCCCATATCAGGTTCCCTGCTCAGCAGGGAGTCTGCTTCTCTCTCCCTTCTGCCCCTCCCACCTGCTTATGCTTGCCCTCACTTGCTCTCTAAAATAAATAAAATCTTAAAAAGTTTTTAATATATATTCTATAACATGTTTCATAACTTAACATACCCGAAGATCACAAATACTAGCACATACATATTTATCTTATTTTTTTAAACACTATCTTCAACATTTAAAATTCACTTTTAGATTATAAAATAAAAAAGCAGCATACCTGCTCAGTTGTCATCTGTACTGCAGCATGAACTGGCATACTATAGCTTGGTCCAGCTCTTCCAGAGCCCCAACTATTTTCTAAACTAAATCCTAAAGCTGTAATTTACAAAATGAAAAGAATAAAATCATCAAATGAATTATCTTTTAGTAAGTGACATTTAGAACCTGTGTTCGAAATATATTTAAAAGATTTTTTAAAAAACTAAAAGTCAGGAGCGCCTGGGTGGCTCAGTGGATTAAAGCCTCTGCCTTCCACTCAGGTTGTGATCCTGGGGTCCTGGAATCAAGCCCCGTGTTGGGCTCTCTGTTTGGCGGGGAGCCTGCTTCCCTTCCTCTCTCTGCCTACTTGTGAGCTCTCTCTCTGTCGAATAAATGAATGAAATCTTAAAAACAAAACAAAACAAAACAAAAACCCTAAAAGTCATTAAAAAATACATTGTTAAAATAATTCCACATTTTTAAACAAACTCTTGCCAAATAAATAATAGTTCTTCATTTCCTACTGGGAGATTCTTTTTGTCTTTTTCAAAGATGAAGTTTAAAATCAGTGATTTCCAGATATTATCATTGGGGAAACCTAGGGAAGGGAATACAGAACCTCTTTGTACATAGTGTGTGTGTGTGCATGTACACACACACACACACACACACACACACACACACACCTTCCTATGAAGCTATAATAATTTCAAAATAAAGAGGAAAAAAAATCAGGTATTTCCTTAAAACGATTTCTGAGTTACAACTCAGAGCCTTCAACACACAAATCAGTTTAGCCAAACAAACTCAAATTATTTCTCAAGAGAAGAAATGTTTTACAATTCCTACATCTTAAAATAGCAAAAAAATAGGAGCTTAAACTCTAAACCTACTTTTTGGTGCAGGACCCAATTTAAATCCATGCTTCTTCAACTGATCTAAAACCGCTTTTCTATGTTCTTCTTTTCCCCAAAAAGTCATATGGAGAGGCATGGTAAAGGCATTGTTTGCACCAAAAGGAACGACCCTATTATATTTAAGAGAAAAAAAAAAAAGAAGAGAGAGAAAATTAGAAATGTTTTATTTTTTACTTCCATTAAGAATGTGACTATGAAATATTGTAAGCATCTCATTCAAATTTTGCAAGGAAGTGAAATAAGAAGGAACTCTATAGGCAAACTAGAAAGACAGAAGTAGTACAGGGACAGTATCAACAACAATCACTTTCTGTTCCTCTGTTTTTGGAACAGAAAGTCAGAAGAAACTGAAAGATAGAATAAAGCAGGGTAACCTATAACTGAGATTGTAAGATAGGTACAATAGTAAGTTTAATTGGGGTAGAGCTTTCACTAACAGAACCACTGAGGGTAGCAACCAATTCTGGGAGAATGGGGAATGATTTGCAAGAACTACATCTGACCCTTAACAACATGGGGTTTAGGGACACTGACCCCCTATGCAGTCAAAAATCCACATATAACCTTTGACACCCTAAAATCTTAACTACTAATAGCCTATTGTAAGCCTTACCAATAACATAGTTAACACATATTTTGTAGGTTATATGCATGAAAGACTGTGTTCTTAAAGTAAGCTAAAGAAAACATTCACAAAATCATAAAGAAGACAGAATACATTCACAGTACTATACTGCATTTATTTTTTAAAAATCTGCATTTAAGTGGACCCATACAGGTCAAACCCATGTTGTTCAAGGGTCAACTGCATTTTTGACCCAGGATTCACTAAAAATTTATTCTCAATATCCAAAAAATTTAATGAACTGAGAATGGAGAAAACAAGTGAGAAGACATTACTCAGTATTTATCATCCAACCTCACCTTTTCATATTCTAAACATTCCATATTTAAAGTTGAGATCACAGACTAAATGCCTAAAAGAGAAAAAAAGGTAACCAAGGAGACTGGGAGTTTTAAAAAAGGAAGGGGTGGTAGAACTGGGAGCGTATAGGCCTTGCCTAAAGTAGCAGCTGCTACTCTGTTCCAGTCAACTAATGCCCTGTGAAAATGAAGGTCAGATCTTCCATTTGTCAAGATAAATCTATATAAATAATTTTTACATTAGGTAAAAAATAAACTTGTATAAAATGTAGAATATCCAGATATTTGAATATTAGAAACGAATGAAAAATTACAAAACACTATGTAGGCAAAATGAAACTCACTTACATATGATCACAGGCTACTAGTTTACAACCTCTGATTTAAACACTTTCAAACTCCCAAATCGATGCACTAAAAAGTTTGGACACATGGTGTGGACTTCCTAATATTTGGGCCAAAGTCTATTATTCTCCATGGTAATAATTTAGTAGAAAAGTAAGAGCATAGTTGTTTCATGGCTGGGGTAGTGGAGGCAAATGGGAAGAGAATTAACACATTTATTAACACACAATAAAGGCATAGTGATAAAAGTTGTAAGGGCAACTATATAGCCTCTTAACAAATTCAAAGATCACAACTTCTAATTATTAAAACTAAACTCTGAAAATACATTACCCTTCAATCTGTGCCAATTTGTTGTCCATGATATAGGCCAATGCAGCTGCAAGATCTTTCTTTAAATGGCCAACCTGATTTCCATTTACATTGTTTACTTTAATTGCATTCTTATCATAGGGATTATTGGGCTCTCGTTGTAACGCAACCATTTCATTATTATTAACCTAATAATAAACAGATAATATTATAAATAATAAACGCAATAGGAGCTTTCTTCATTAAACTTTTCTGGGCTTCCCATTTATTTTTTAATACTTAATAACAGCATATAAGAAATGTATATTTTATTAGACTTATATTTGTATACTAACATAAAAATATATTTTATAATATTTTTTATAGTATTTTTTAAACTTACATTCACTGGAAAGTTAAAAGATCCTTGATATCTGCATGATACATTCAAAACTAAATAAAAGAGTCACACTAAAATTTTCAACATCCTAACTTCCGAAAACAGGTGATCTTTATTGAGTGCTTATTATACGCTATTCTAAGTACATTACATAGATTATACTTTTCAAATTCTCACAACTCTATCGGTAGGTACTATCATTACACCCTTTTTACTGATGAAGACACTACAGCACAGGAAAGTTAAGTAACTCGACCAAGGTCATAAGGGTATTATGTAGCAGAATTAGAATTTACATCCAAGCAAGCTGGTTCCTAAGTGTGATTTCTCCATACTCTAAAAAGGGAAAAAGATATTAATTCTAAGTCGGAATGTAACGAAATTAAGAAAATATATCCAACCTTCAACTCATGCCATTCTGATTCTACCAGATTAAAATTTGCCTGAGGGTGACATCACTGAAAACAGAAGAGTTAAGGACTTTTGAAAATTCTCTCTTCCATAATGGCAATGAAAAAAATGGCAGAAATTGTCAGAATCAACTTTTCCAGACATCTAAAAAACCAACCAAAGGACTGCAGAAACCTGAAGGGTGTTAATTCAAGAAAAACAGCTAAACATCAGTGCTCTAGTCCCTCTCCAGCTCTCAGCTGCATGATAGCATTTAAAAATAACTTGCTAAAATTCTTGGTGCAGTCTAGCAGTCACCAAAGGGAGTGCAATGGAATAGAATCTTTCATAGATTCATTCCCAAAGAATTGTCATTATTTGACCTGTATGATGGTTCTCCAGAAGTTCTCCACTTGCAAAGTGATTTCTATTTGATCTCTGAGCACATCCAATATAAAAAAACCTCCTTCCTTGGGTGGGTGTTTATCAGAAACAATTTTACAGGCAGTGGGTAATAGCTGGGGCAAACAATACAATAACCAAAAAGATTAAAAGGAAAGCTGGAGACTAAGATGTCCATCTCTGAATGGCTTTGAAAAGCTCCAATGGCTTTGAAAAGCTCCAATATATTTCTGGGAATGTAGAAGGCCATATTCAAGCAGAGGGCTGTATGCATGCCTGGGGCTGTGCATACGATCGGGGAAAGACTTCAGAAGACCCTAAGCTCACACCTCTGACTAAACTTGTGGCTCTGAACAAGCAGGACATGAATGTTAAGGAATCGCTGTCAACTGAAGAGTGCCCCAAATGCACATAGATCCCCTCATTTAGTAAAGACTGAGAGACTGGTATAATTATAAGCTGACTACTAAGTTAACCAAGTGCAGACATCAGTAGATTTTACAGGGTTAATTCAGGAAAATCATTAAACAAGCAACAATTACCAAAATTAGCAACAACAAACAACCCTGGAGACAGAGAAGAATATCTAATTTCTACTGTTGCCACATTATTTAAAATGTCTCCTTTTCAACAACAACAAAAGACATGCAAAGAAATGAGAAGGTATAGTTCACTCATAAGAAAAAAGCTATCAACTGTCCCCAAGGAAGCACAGATGTTTGACCTACTAGGAAAAAAATTTAAAGTTATGTTCAAAAACCTAAAGCAAACCATGTCTAAAAAACTAAAGGAATGCACAAAAACTATGTCTCACCAAATACAAAGTCTATTGTCAAAAAGTGAAATTAAAAAAAAAAAATGAAGTAAAAAAAAAATTCACTAGAAAGGCTCAATAGCGGATATGTGGAGGAAGAAATATTAATAAAGTTGAAGACAGGTCAATTAGATAGTCTAAGAATGGTTACAGAGTCTGAGAAATAGAAAGACAAAAGAATGGAGAAACATGAACAGGCTTCAGAGATCTGTGGGACAATAGCAACCATATCTAAGATACACACCAGTCTCAGAAGGAGAGGAGAAAAGGGGTAGAGAGAATATTTGAAGAAATAATAGCTGAAAACTCCCCAAATTTGATGAAAAACGTTAATCTACATATCTTAGAAAGTCAACAAACTCCAAATAAACTAAAAGAGATCTAAACCCAGACACAGCATAATTAAGCTGTGGTAAAAAATGCTGAAAGCAACAAGAGGAGAAACTCCTTCTTATTTATAGGGGGATCCTCAATAAGGTTAAATATCTGACTTCTCATTAGAAAGCATAGAGGCCAGAAGACAGTGTAATAACTTTTCAAAGTGCTTGCAAAAAAACTAAAGCCAAGAACTGTATATCCAATAAAACCACCCTTCAAAAGTATAGGAGAAATTAAAGACATACCAGTTAAACAAAAACTGAGAAATCACCACCAGCACACCTGTCCTATAAGAAATATTAGAGACCTACATCTGAAATCAAAGGACTAGACAATAACTTGAATCTACACAAAAAAATAAGGACTACAGGTAAAGGTAATTAGGTAAATATAAACAGTGTAATTTCTTTTGGTTGTTAACTTTTTTCTCCTACCTGATTTAAAAGTGCATAAAACAATCATAAATCCATGTTGATGAGCATTCACTGTATATAAAGATGTAATCTCTATGTTAACAGCACAAAGGAATGGGGGATGAGGGAAATGGAGCTATCTATAAGCAAAATTTTGTATGCTATTAAAATTAAGTTGGCACTAATCCAAACTAGATTTTTATGAATTAAGATATTAATTGTAATTTCCCAGAGCAGCAAATAAGGAAACAACTCAAAACATATAGTAAAAGAAATGAGATTAAAATGGCACACAGAGAATATTAACACAAAAGATGGCAGTAATGAAGGCTAGACAGAAAGGTCACATATTGTATGGCTCAATTTATATGCAATGCATACAGTAGGCACATCCATAGAAGTAGAAAATAAATTAGTAGATACCAGAGACTGAGGAGAGAGAATAATGGCAAGTGATTTCTAATGCGTACAGGGTTCTTTCTGGAGTGATGAAACATTCTGGAACCAGACAGTGGGGATAGTTACATAACCTTGTGAATAAAAAACACTCAACTCTATGTACATTGAAAATATGGTGAATATTGGTAGGGGTGCCTGGGTGGATCAGGGGGTTAAGCCTCTGCCTTCAGCTCAGGTCATGATCTCAGGGTCCTGGGATCGAGCCCCGCATCGGACTCTCGGCTCAGCAGGGAGCCTGCTTCGCCCTCTCCCTCTGCCTGCCTCTCTGCCTACTTGTGATCTCTCTGTCTCTGTCAAATAAATAAATAAAAATTTTTAAAAAAATGGTGAATATTGAGACACCTGAGTCACTCAGTTGGTTAAGCATCTGCCTTCAGGTCAGGTCACTATCCCAGCATCCTGGGATTAAGTCCTGCATTACGCTCCTTGCTGAACAAGGAGCCTGCTTCTCCCTCTGACTGCCCTTTTCCCAGCCTGTGTGTGTGTGTGCACACCTGTGCACTATCTCTGACAAAATCTTTAAAAAATAAAAATGGTGAATTTTATGGTAGTGATTTATCACTTTTTTAATTGTCTGAAAAAGACAAGGGAATGCTGCTTCAAACCACCACCAAGATCTGTCTACTGATTTTTCACTATAGCTTGACCAATCAGATTATCAGACAGATATTCCTCTCTAGTCCTTTGGAGATATTCATAAGGCATTGCTCTATCCTCTCCCAGTCCCATCCTCTCTGCCAATGCCTGCAAGCCTGATATTTTTTTACACAAAATTATGCAAATCCCAGGAAATATACAACCTCAAAAAGGCCAAAAAAGAAAAAAAAAAAAAACCAACATTTTTAAGATTTTATCTCAAACAAGAAAATTAGATAAGTTTCTTTTATTGTAATAAATTATCACTTATTAAAATTAGGTAACTGTCACTACAGATGATAGGTAATTACTGATAGTAGACAGTAGATAGATAGTAGAAAGTAATTAATGATAGTAGAATTTAAAATAGGAAACATATAAGTCAAAATGCTAGAGACAATAAGAACAAAGA
Organism: Enhydra lutris kenyoni; assembly: GCF_002288905.1. Lineage (NCBI taxonomy): Eukaryota > Metazoa > Chordata > Mammalia > Carnivora > Mustelidae > Enhydra > Enhydra lutris. The sequence continues at coordinate 39,673,984 of NW_019154086.1, read as the reverse complement.
AAACAAGACCTGAGCACCAAGACAAAAAAGGACATATTAAAAAAAAAAAGATTAAAAACAAAAAAAAGAGAGAATTACGACTAATCATAATATTTTTAGAATAGGAAAAAAATCATCTATTTTATTATAAAATACTTTGATGTGTCAAGAAATAAATTTAACCATAAGCTTAAAAAAGCACGTTAAAAAAAAAAAATTAGCAATTCCTGGGGCACCTGGACTGCTGAGTCAGTTAAGCCTCAGACTGACTCTTTGGCTTAGGTCATGATCTCAGGGAGATCCAGCACCACACAGGGCTCCACACTCAGCAGGGAGTCTGATTCTGTCCCTAGCTCTCCCTCTGTTCAAGTGCAGACAGAGGCACTTGCACGCACATGCGTGCTTTCTCTCTAAAACAAATAAATAGGCTAAGTCGGTTAACCATCTGCCCTCAGCTCAGGTCATAATCCAGGGGTCCTGGGATTGAGCCCCACATCAGGCCCCCAGGATTCTTGCTCAGCGGAGAGTCTGCATTTCCTTCTCCCTCTGTCCTTCTCCACCCCTCCCCAACTGGAGCTCTTTCTCTCTCAACTAAATACAATAAATAAAATCTTTAAAAATAAAATAAATAATCTTAAAAAAATAGCAATGCCAACTTTTTGTATCAAAATTTAGGAGATACAACTAATATAGTACTTTGAAGAATGTTTAAAAGATTAAAAGCTATTTTTTTTTTAAAGATTTTATTTGACAGATAGAGATCACAAGTAGGCAGTGAGGCAGGCAGACAGAGAGGAGGAGGCAGGCTCCCAGCTGAGCAGAGAGCCCGATGTGGGCTCGACTCCAGGATCCTGAGATCATGACCTAAGCCGGAGGCAGAGGCTTTAAGCCACTGAGCCACCCAGGCGCCCCAAAAAGCTATTATTATTTTTTAAAAATATTTTATTTATTTATTTGACAGAGACACAGCAAAAGAGGAAACACAAACAGGGGGAGTGGGAGAGGGATAAGCAGGCTTCCCAATGAGCAGGGAGCCCCATGTGGGGCTCCATCCCAGGAACCTGGGATCAGGACCTGAGCTGAATGAAGGCAGATGCTTAATGACTGAGCCACCCAGATGCCCCTAAAAGCTATTATTAGTAAGATTAAAATGAAACATTCAAATCGAAAATCTAAAAATAAACTTCAGGAAAATAAGATAACAGATATAAAACAGAAAGAATGAAGAAAAATAACAACCATTAAGAAAAATCCAAGAAAGGTTGTTTGAAAAGATGAAACTTAAATCTCTACCAAGGCTAACTGATAAAAACTAGACACAAATATATAGCACAAAGAATGAACACAGTTAAAATGTTACTAAGCACAACTCTGCAACAATAAGTATGAAAATTTAGATGATTTTCTTTAAAAATATAAATTGCCAAAATTGACTATTTCAATTATGCTGAGTTTGAATGAAATGAGAATTAAAAAGTACATAATGTATGATTTAATGCATATAAATCTCTAATGCATCTTTAATGCATAAAGCTCTAGGACAGGCTAAACTAACTGTGAGCAACAGAAATTAGATTGTAGTTGTTAGGGCAGGTAGAGCAGAAATGAGCAACAAAATACAACCAAACTTTTAGGGGTGATAGAAATAATCTACATCTTGTCTAGAGTGGTGATTATCATGTATTTATCATTCTCAAAACTCATGGAATCATTTACTTAAAAATATGTATATATTCTCATGTAAATCCCATCTCAATAAAACTGGAAAAGTTGAAAATAATAACTATGCAAAGTTAAATACCTCAATTTTTATTATATTTTCATAATAGTGATCAACCCCAAAATGCCCATCAATAAGGAAACTAAAAATATGATATAGATTTGTACTGACATGAAAAGATAGTCCTAATATTCTACCAGGAGAAAAAAGGGTGACCACTATCACAGACTAATAACGATCATATTTTTTAACACATAATATGATTTCAATTTACACGCTTATGTTCACAGAGTGAAGTGTGAAAAAATAAAATGAATAAGTTATGGTCCAGGATGATAAACTACAGGGAGATTTAATGTTGTTTCTTTTAGCCATTTTAAAATAATGAATATGTATTACTTATAAAATAAATAATACATATTTTAAAAAATAAAAAAACTTAAGTGATTATTACTTTTAATGGGTTCAATATTTTTATTAGCTTATTAGTATCACAGAAATTATTCTAAGCTCAACAAATAGTAAATGTTCTAAAATCAGAAACCATAATCCAGTATTTCACAATGGCTTAAAATAATTTAGGAAACAATCCAAGTTTTGAAAAAAAATAGCACAAATCAGAAATAGGCAAGCTCAGAGATTGATAGGAGAACTAAAGAAGAGATGGACGGGGATGCCTGGGTTCCTCATTCAGTTGAGCGTCTGTCTGCCTTTGGCTCAGGTCATGATCCCAGCGTCCTGGGATTGAGTCCCACATCAGGCTCCATGCTCTGTGAGAAGTCTGCTTCTCCCACTGCCTGCAGTTTCCCTTGCTTATGCAGGCGCGCTCTGACAAATAAATAAAATATTTAAAAAGAAAAAAAGAGATGGATAGGACATAGGAACTGATAGATTTCAGGAAAAAATTAGAAATGAAAAATTATTTCAGAATTAAAAACTAGAAGGAACACAAAGTGCACAGACCTTATGGATAACTACATGGTAAGGGAAATAAATGATGAAAAATTAAAAAGTGAAGAAGTATGACAGAAAGGACTTCAGAGGGCAAAAGATATGAACAGACACTTCTCCAAAGAAGACATACAAATGGCTAAGAGACACATGAAAAAATGTTCATTATCATTAGCCATCGGGGAGATTCAAATCAAAACCACATTGAGATACCTACCATCTTACACCAGTCAGAATGGCCAAAATTAACAAGACAAGAAAGGACAATTGTTGCAGAGGATGTGGAGAAAGGGGAACCCTCTTACACTGTTGGTGGGAATGCAAGTTGGTGCAGCCACTTTGGAGAACAGTGTGGAGATTCCTCAAGAAATTAAAAATAGAGCTTCCCTATGACCCTGCAATTGCACTATTGGGTATTTACCCCGAAGTACAGATGTAGTGAAAAGAAGGGCCCCAATGTTCATAGCAGCAATGGCCACAATCACCAAACTGTGAAAAGAGCCAAGATGCCCTTCAACAGACGAATGGATAACGAAGATATGGTCCATATATACAATGGAATATTACGCCTCCATCAGAAAGAATGAATACCCAACTTTTGTATAAACATGGATGGGACTGGAGGAGATGATGCTGAGTGAAGTAAGACAAGCAGCGAGAGTCAATTATAATATAGCTTCACTTAGTTGTGGAGCATAAGAAATAACATGGAGGACAGTAGGAGAAGGAAAGGAAAAGTGAATTGGAGGAAATCAGAAGGGGAGACGAACCATGAGAAACTGTGGACTCTGAGAAACAAGCTAAGGGTTTTGGAGGGGAGGGAAGTGGGGGATTAGATGAACCTAGTGGTGGGTATTAAGGAGGGCACGTGTTGCATGGAGCACTGGGTGTGGTGCATAAACAATGAATCTTGGAACACTGAAAAAACAAAATTAAATTAAAAAAATTTTAATATAATTTAAATTTTTTTAAAAAAGGATTTCAGAGACAGCAATAGACATATACACAGGCACAGATATATGCAGAGGAGACCTAATACATAGATGGTAGAAGGAGTCCCTGAAAAACAAAGCAAACATTTAAAGCTATAATTAAAGAAAAAATTTCTGAAACAGAAAAAAATGAAGTTACAGGGCAATTATAAGACCTTTCAAGATAAGGAAAAATATCCTTTAGTTATGGAGGCAAAAATTCCCAATTCACTTATATGGGAGAGAAATCATATTGTCATCAGAATTCTATACAACATTTTATGCAACATCAAAATATCACATAGCAAAAATATGGGTCAAGGACTTTGTATTTAGCCAAACTGCCCGTTAATATAAATGTCACAATTAGAAACATAGAGAAACTTAGGAAATCTTGTTCTTTCCTAAGAAATTTCCTAGCAACACATTTCAAACAATTACAAAATATTCTAAGAAGCTCCAATATAAAGAAAATATAGGAGGGGTGCCAGGTGAGGTGGCTCAGTCAGTTAAGTGTCTAAGGGTCATGAGATCCGGCCCCTTGTGGGGCTCCACACTTGAGTCTGCATAAGATTCTCTCTCTTCCTCTCCTGACCCTCCCCCCACAGGCTCTAGCTTGCTCTCTCTCAAAAAAAAAAAAAAAAACTATAACTTTTTTAAACAATCAAGAAAACTGATTATGGATTAGTTATTAGATGTAATAAGGAATTACTAAATTTGTTAAGTATGAAAATAACAAAGTTTGAATTTTTTTAGAGAGACGAACTGAATTATATGAATGTGAACTCATACAGTAGAGATTTTTTGTCCTAAAGGACAAAAGAAAAAGTGATGAAAGAAATGGGAGAAAAATTTGTTGGATTTGGGTATATGGATTTGGGTATATGGGAGTTTGTTATACTATTCTACTTTTATGCATGCTTAAAATATTTCATAATAAAGAATAAAACTAGTGACACATCATCCAAATAACACAGAAACATCCTACATAACCATAACAAAGACAATTTCTCACCAGCTATGAAATCATGTACTATCTCTGTCTCTCACACACACACATGCAAATAGAGATACAGTAAGATAGACATAGGGAGAAAAATTGGGAGACAGGTAGTCTTACTACAGAAAGGGGAAAAAAAGGACCTAAAAATAGACAATTCCCTTATCTAGCAGGAATTAATCTTCCTAAATTAAAAATACTGAAGTAGAGAAATGCGCTAAGGGACAGAAAGGGAGAAAGCAAAGAACTGACTTGGAAGTTACTCTACAAATGTACCCCAAGTATCTGCTTTTTGGGCCAATCATTTAACCTTCCTAAGTTTTAGTTCTTCAGTTATAAAAACGGGATAACAGATGTTCTATCTACCTTTGAGTCATTACAGCTATCAAATGAAACCATTCAGGAAAAAGTGCCCTGTATATTACAAGCAGGATATAAATGCAAAAGAAAATTAGGCATTAAATATTGGTTATCTCTTAACCAGATACATTCTAATTAAAGTAAAATAAGTAGTAACTGTACATATCACCTTCAAATTCTTTTCTAGGTTAATAAGATAAATACATTTCAACTTAATATCTAATACTCACTACTCCTGTGTAATAGCGTAGTCCAACTACGTGACCTCTCAAAGTTCCAAATAAAACTGAATCTAGCTCTTCATCACTAGTTAGGAAGTCATCTGGAGGTATAATATCTTGGAATTCAAAACGGGGAAAGAAAGTTGGATATGAGAGGCGTGGAAAATTTCCATGGGTTCCGTATTGGACAGTCTGCAAGTACTTCCAAACAGGATCTCTATTAAAAAAGAAAAAGCACAGGAAAATGATACACTATTTAACCAAAGACCATGTTATATACACAGGCCAACTGTTTTCTCATTTTATTTCGACATGTTAAATCTTTAGTGGGAACTGTTATATAAAGATGGACAGAGTGCTACTATGGGTAAAGCAGGAATTGGAGTGGGAAAGGTCTCCAGGAACCCTACCTGTTCAGTAATGCCTCTTCTACCCACTGAGTACTCAAAATGAAAACTCCAACAAGGGCTCACAAATCTTTTTCCTAGTGATGATTACCTATTTAAACTAAAATGTATATGTCTGTAATTCTAATAACACACCAAATTTCAATAAAAACTGAACTAGAAAGGACTTGCAAATATAGAACTATTATTATACGTGAAGCCATCTATACGGTTACAGATAATACGTCCAGCATCCACTATTTTAATTCTCTCCAAACAGAACCCTTATTCAGGCATCCAAATCATACCATCATGGGAAGCTGACCTCAAGCCTCCCATTCCCATTGTTTTAAGGGTACCCTCAATCCTTTCATGGATAACTGTTCCAGGAAGAGGCATGTACACCAATTTGGAAAATGAAAAATAAGGGGAAGTCCACTGAGGGGCTTCCTGAAACTCTCCTAAGAACGACGGAAGCTATTTCCCCGCGTTTTCCTTGTACGCTCCGCATACATCTGGCTCCATTGCAAATACGTATTTCCAGGTATGTACATGCACATAAACTGTAAGCTACCTGGGGACAAGGGCTGTCTTAATTGGCCCTTTATTCTGAGCACACCGTCTAGCGCACATTGAGCATCTAACGGGTGCTCACTGAATAAAGCTCTGATCAGGACCCCAGTTAAAGAGCGGAGCTTTGAATCCCGGGCCACCCAGAGCCCCCCCATAACTCCTGGTATGCCCAAACCCGGGCATGAGGCTCGCCTGAAGAGCCTCCCCTCGCCAGCTAAGGTAATGTATTTATTTCTCCCGCAGTGATATGAGCCACCAGCAGGACGAATATAAGCTGCACCGGGAACGCGAGGAGAACTCGAAGGGAACGCAAGGAAGGTCAGGTTCATTTGGGGACGCCGACAGGCCGTTACCCCCTGCGCCCCACCCCCTCCGCCCCCTTCACCTCTTGAACATCCAGGACATGGCGCTGAGCGGGTAACGAACGGAACGCTTGGGCGCCCCAGATAGCTCTCGAGCCGCCTCAGTACGCCTCCCTCCAGGCCCCACAGCCGAGAAACTGAGGGTAGGTTCCAAGCGCCGAAGGAAAAGCGCTCTGGTGGAAGTGAGACGCCGCGAATCTAGTCAGACGTCGACGCCGTCGCCTTCTAGCAACAATCTAAGAGACCAGTGACGCTTTGTGACTGACACTGGCAAAGCCCAATCGCGAGGAGAGGGCCTACAGAAATAAACCAATCAGAGCATGGAAGGGAGGGCAACTCCGCCCCACGCAGGGATTCAAAGACTGTAGGGGGTCCCGGCTGCAGGGGCGGTTCCATCCGGGTTCTTCCCCGCCCCCGAGGCGAGCGCGCGGGAAAGCCACGCGGCCCTAGGAGTCAGAGTGGCGTGCGGGCGGTGTCTGCGTTTTCGGTTTGATTCCCAGCTTCAAATGCAGCAGAATGATCCTCCTTTTCCATTGTTTGTCTCAGAACCATTCTTCAGGCCTGACTTCATCCTGCCTCATCCTTACCTCATCTCATGTGACCTGTAGCAGGATTTTAGACTGAATAAGCTCCGCGATTTTATGAGCCCTGGAGCGACCAGCGAGATACTTTATTTCATTTCCTGGGGTGAACCTCGGGTGATTGCCCTCAAACTATTCATTTTAAGTGTCACTAGCGAATCTATGAGACACAACGAATTCAGGAGACTTTAATTGGAATTTAGATTTACAGGGTTCCCCCCCCCCGCTTCCATTTTCTTTTTTAAGGAAATATTAATTTCTAGCAGTTGTTGATTGCTGGGAGTGATGAGCAGGACCAGCTACACCTGAGGCACGTGGCTGCCCATGTGAATAGGTGGAAAGAAGCTTGTTTTCCTCAAGGAACCATAGGAGGAACGGAGCTACACAGTTGGCTTTTGAGTCCGAGGAGAATCAGAAAATGTACTTTGGAGGGGTTGGCCAGCGGGCTGACTGCAACCAAGGGGCTGGCAAGGCTGAGCTCTGCAGCTTGGGAGCCCAGAACAAGCTAACTTGGCTGACCTTTAAAATGGTGCAGCAGCACCACCACAGTAAGAAGCTGGTGCTGGTTTTGAACGGCACTTAGGCTCTGTGTAACTGTCAAAGAAGAATTAAAGGATCAAAGAGGAAATGTATCTGTGAAGGTGGTCAATATTGGCACTTGCCCTTCATAGAGTGGTGCTTTTTACATTTCCTTCAGCAGAGTATGAAGAGTAGTCAATAAGACAGTTTTTTGAAGAGGCATTTGTTCATTTTCTTAAGCTATCATCTGTAAGCATGAACTAGCAATGGAAAGAGAAATTGAATTTGCAGCAATTTATTCATTTCACTAAACAGAAGGAAGATGATGAAGAAGATGAAAACTGGCATTTCAAATAATATTAATTTACTTTCTTCTGGAACTATTAGATAAATGGCAATATAGTTCAATTTTTGGTGTGCCAAAATCTAAGTAAGTTTTTGGAAAATATGCCAGAAAGCACTCAGACTGAAAATGTTGTATGTGTAAAATCAATGAAGAAGCCATGATCATTAGACTGAAAGACAAAATTGCTAATATGAAAATACAGGTAAACCCAACTCCTTAAGATCTGTAATTACTGCCCCATTGTTAAAGAATGCAGATTAAGGTAAAAAATTGCCATTTAAAGTCAACTTTTTTGACATTAAAGTCAACAATTTTAGTGTTTTACATTGTTTTACATTTCAGATCTAGCAGCTGAACAGTCTTTCACTTAGTCATGGCACAAAGAGGATGGTGGTGAAGGTAAGAGCCGGATTCCATAGAAATTTAGGGTCTGTGATAGAGTTTGTATTTTATTTTAAATGCAGTAGACCCTCAATTGTTTTAAGCAAGAGAATAACACTGTGCGTTAGGCTTTAAAGAATCCATTCTGGCAGCGATGTGGAGATTATAGGGAAAAAACAGAAGTAGGCTGCTTAGTAGATAATTAGGAAACAATTGTGTCCAGCTAAGAGATAATGGTAGCTTGGAAAAGGGAGATAATGAAGCCAGAGAACCAACACAGTGTGCTGATGGATTTGGGTATGGATGCTGAGGAAGGGGAAGGAATAAAAATTCCTCCAGCCGCTCACTTTCCAGTCACAAACACACTTTCTCATCATTCCCTGTTTATGCGCATTAATCATGTCACTCTCCTGTTTGATGCTGTGAGCTTGAAATCAAAGAATGGCAGGTGTGACTCTTTTTAATCTGTCCCCTACCTCCCACTGCTATCACTTCCCAACCCAGCCTGCCTATAAAAGCCTTCACTAACTTCTCTAAAAATTATGAATATTTTCATACAGACCCACCAAGGCCATTCTCACACCCCACAAAATTAATGATAAATCGATCTTTGGTATCTTCTAATAACATAATCAAATTTTCACAATTGTATACAAAAATTTTTTTAAAAAATAATTTTTTTTTAAAGATTTTATTTATTTATTTCACAGAGAGAGATCACAAGTAGGCAGAGAGGCAGGCAGAGAGAGAGATAGAGGAGGAAGCAGGTTCTCCGCTGAGCGGAGAGCCCAATGCGGGACTCGATCCCAGGTCCCTGAGATCATGACCTGAGCCAAAGGCAGAGGCTTAACCCACTGAGCCACCCAGGTGCCCCTTAAAAAAATAATTTAACAGAATGGAATTTTGAAACCCTTGGCAAAGAAAATAAGAATCTGAATTTCTAAAAGGCCGACTGTAATACAAAATATTCCAAGTTTATGTCCTAATAGGTTCTGGAAGAATATATGATGTTGTGTGTTTGCTTGTTTGCTTGCTTTATTCACCTGTAAGGAGATAAAGACAAAGTTCAGTGGAAGAGGAGAATTTTCAGGAATAACATATTAGAGTTCACAGAGTAAATCTTTCTTAAGTGGATCTCAGGGAAAGAGCCTGAATGCCATCACCCTAGGCCAAGCACCACAAAGGGAAGGATAATAGCCCAGTAATTTCTGGGGATCCCATTAAAAAAAGACAGCTATGCTTCATTTTCCAGAGTGTAGCCTCAAGGTTCTGCAAATCTTAAGAGTCTTAAGAGATCAGAAATGTGCCAGGGCAATGAAGAGTAAAAGCTAATAAGGTGGCTCTGTTAAGGAGCTCAAGGGCAGCCTTTCAAAATCTTTTCATAATTCCCAGTGAGCCTCCAGCACTGTGAAGTTTCAGTAGTTGGTACCTGCTGAAGTTGAATGGATCCCAAACATAGCCTATAGGGTAAGAGAAAGGAGAATGAATCTGAAACCTGTATCTAATTGACTTTAAATCTTAAAATGCCTGCACAACCTGGAAGTGACTAAATTAAGTTACCTCCCATTAGGAAAACTGAAGGTATAAGATAAATTAAGTTCAATAAAAAAATACGAAATTTCATCTTTGTAAATGGAGTCCGTGATCGAAATTAATACATACTACATATTCATACACATACACCTCTCAGTGACTTTACATTTATATAGTTATAGCAGATACCTCTAGCTGGTTGACTTAGAAGATTTTCATTTTCTTCTTTTTACTTACATGCATGTAAAATTTTCTGTTTTGAACATGTATTGCTTTTCTGCCACAAGAAAATAATGAAAGATAAAGTATAGTAAAGAAATTATGAAGTTTTTCAAGTTTTTTTTTAAGATTTTATTTATTTATTTGACAGAGATCACAAGTAGGCAGAGAGGCAGGCAGAGAGAGAGGGGGAAGCAGGCTCTCTGGAGCCTGATGCGGGACTCAATCCCAGGACCCTGAGATCATGACCTGAGCCAAAGGCAGGGGCTTAACCACTGAGCCACCCAGGTACCCTTCAAGTTTGTTTTTAATTAATGTTAGCCTTAAAGAAAAGTTGCAAAATTACTACAGAATGTTCCCTCACATCTCTTACCCTATTTATTTTAACATACACAATCACAGTACAATTATCAAAATCAAAAAACATTGGTACAATACTATTTCTAACTTTTTTTTTTTAAATAAGAAGACAGAGGAAATGATGGAAGATAAAATCTTTTGTAACTTAGCTATTTACAATGGAATTTTCTCAGACTTAATCAGGACCACTACAGATTCTGAGACAGATTTCTGGGTACAACAGCTGGTAGGGCAGAGGAAGGTAATATATAATGAATACCAAGTAAAAGTCTTAATAATATAATGAATATCAAGTGCCTGCCTTTAAATAATAAATGCTTATTGCCATTACTATTATTGTAATAGAATTATTATCTAATTTTCTCTAGCACTTAACAAGAAGTATAGTTGATTGAAGCTTATTTCCTGGTGCTCAGCAGCTGAGTTATTCCCAAATATCAGAATAACACTGTTTCTAGAAGCCAGTCATTTTCCCAGGTGTGTGTCCTTGATCATACTGAATTGTTTCATCAAGAACCAGGAGACACTCTGATGCCAACTCCCATTCTGAGAAATCTGTGGTGTTCCAGATTACAAAGGACTTTCCCAGGAGATACTAGTTTCCTCCTCCTTTAGGCCTTGACTCTTAGACTAAGTGCTCCTACTCAACAGAAGACCAGAATTTGCTAAAGAATCAGGGATCTTTAGCTTGGGATCTATCCCTTCCTTTGTGTCCTGCACAGGACGCTTTTCTGAACTTCAGGAAAGCACAACTCCGAGCCATGGAATTATTTAGGGTTCTTGTCATGGCTGTGGTGAAAGTTCTTATTTTTTTAAAGATTTTATTTATTAATCTGACAGAGAGAGAGAGACAGGGAGAGAGGGAACACAAGCAGGGGGAGTGTGAGAGGGAGAAGCAGGGCTTCCGGCTGAAAAGGGAGCCTGATGCAGGGCTCCATCCCAGGATCCTGGGATCATGACTTGAGCTGAAGGCAGATGCTTAACAACTGCACCATGTAGGTGCCCTGAAAGCACTTATTTTAATAATACTACAAGAATTGGTGAATGTTTTTCTGCCTTTTTTATGGCTAAAAAATTAAAAGACCAAAACTTCAACTCTAAATATACTTTGGACATTATCAAAAACACTTTTTTTTTAAAGATTTTATTTATTTATTTGACAGACAGAGATTACAAGTAGGCAGAGAGGCAGGCAGAGAGAGAGGAGGAAGCAGGCTCCCTGCTGAGCAGAGAGCCCGATGTGGGACTGGATCCCAGGACTCTGAGATCATGACCTGAGCCAAAGGCAGAGGCTTTAACCCACTGAGCCACCCAGGCGCCCCTCAAAAACACTTTTTAAATGTGAGAAACTTCGGGACGCCTGGGTGGCTCAGCTGGTTAAGCAGCTGCCTTCAGCTCAGGTCATGATCCCAGCGTCCTGGGATCGAGTCCCGCATCGGGCTCCTTGTTCTGTGGGGAGCCTGCTTCTCCCTCTGCCTCTGCCTGCCATTCTGTCTGCCTGTGCTTGCTTGCTCTCTCTCTCTCTCTGACAAATAAATAAATAAAATCTTTAAAAAAAAATGTGAGAAACTTCACTGTATTAGCCAATCAGTTTAAATCATCAGTCATCATCATAATTTACCAAACTGCTGCATCCTACAACCATAGGATTATGGTTTGTTAACCCAGAATTAAGGTTTAACTTGCCATTTCCAAAAGTCCTTTAGAAAGTTAAAAAAAACTGCAAAATGTTAAACACATTTCTCAAATTTAAAGAAAAAGAGTATTTGAATAGATTTTTAGAGGAATTTAATCTCCTGACCTAATAGAATTAGAAATTCCAAAAGACTCAAGTTCATAAACATGAAATTTTAGGGTCAAAATATATTAATATCCTGCTTGAACTGCTAATTTTGTAGCATTTACAAATAAAATTTCCATTTCTCAAATATATTTAGATAAGATATTGGGGTCAAAAAGAAAGTCAGATGTAACTCTAGGTGAACAGGTAGCACCCTTAGGAACTGGGTATTTGCAGTCACTACTGTGCACTTGAGTCTGATATATGATATAAACTTGCGTGGTCTTATATCCCAGTCTGTGCACTTTATCAGGCTAGGTTGGGCAGGTTACCCTGGGGAGTGCAGAGAGTTGGCAGAACTGCTAGCAGTGTACTCTGTGAATAAAGCCCATTATATCTGACTGCTTCTTCCTCCGTAGCCCCAGGATGTACTTGTAAGCACCCACCTTCCCTGAACTTTAGCTAAATTGCTGCCACCAGATGAAAAGGAAAGAGCCTTTCTACCATAATGTCTTTTGGGTTCCTCTTAAAATATTTTTGTACAAAGTACTGAGTAGGACAGTTCTCAATCTTTTCCCAAAAATCCCTCTGTTATTGAAAGACAACCTAGAACTTTATTCAGGTTATTATTATTATTACTTTTAAAGATTTTTTTTTTTTTTTTTAAAGAAAGAGACACAGTGAGAGAAGGAACACAAGCAGGGTGAGTGGGAGAGGGAGAAGGAGGCTTCCTGCCAGGCAGAGATCCCAATGTCGGGCTCCATCCTAGGACCCTGGGATCAGGACTTGAGCTGAAGGCAGATGTTTAATGACTGAGCCACCCAGGTGCTCCAGGTTTGTAATCAAGGTTTTTAATCAAGAGTTTTTAATTAGCTTTAACAAACTTGAATTATACATTTTGAGTAAAAATAATTTTTTAAAGCTTTTTTTAAATCTATACATTTTTATTTTAGGAGCTATGTTTACCCTTTTTTTGACACCAAAAATAGGTGGATAAATATTATTAGCTTTGCCAGGGGTTCCTGGCCTCAAGCCGGGACTTACAGAGGTCTATGTGCTAGACACTTGTATATACACATGCAAAAATGAATAGTACATGATAATATTAAGAATAAAAGACAGGGCGCCTGGGTGGCTCAGATGGTTAGGCAGCTGCCTTCGGCTCAGGTCATGATCCCAGCCAGGGTCCTGGGATCAAGCCCCACATCAGGCTCTCTGCACAGCGGTGAGTCTGCTTCTCCCTCTCCCTCTATAATCTCTCTCACTTTCACTCTCTCTCAAATAAATAAGTAAAATCTTTTAAAAGAATAAAAGACAGCGGGAAGGGGGTACCTGGGTGGCTCAGTCAGTCAAGCATCTGCCTTCAGCTCAGGTAATGATCCTGGGGTCCTGGGATCTAGCCCCACTTCCGGCTCCCTGATCAGTGGGGAACCTCCTTCTCCCTCTCCCACTGCTGCTCCCCTGCTTGTGCTCTCTCACTCACTCTCCCTGTCTCAAATCAATAAATAAAATATTAAAAATAAAAAAGAATAAAAGGATCATGTCGGTCAGTTAAGCATCTAACTCACTCTCAGCTCAGGTCTTAATCTCAGGGTTGTGAGTTCAAGCCCCCACTGGGCTCCACACCCAGTGTACTTAAAAAAAAAAAAAAAAGAATAAAGGATAACAATGCACAAATAATACACAAAATACACAAAAGAAATACTGCATGTCTTAAATGGTTTTATAAAGCAGCAAAGTGAACAAAATGAGATACAAATCACTAAACTGCAAGGGAAATTAACAAAGCAGAGTAATGGAGATAAAAATACCATGCTCTGGGAACTAGGAAGCGGTGTTTAGAGGCTTCATGAACTTGGAAGCAGCTAAGCTGGAGGAAAATGACAATTTCATTTTTTAAAAAGATTTACTAACTTTAATGAGAGAGTACATGCACAAGAACAGAACAGAGGGAGAGGGAGAGAGAATCCTCAAGCTGACTCCCTCGCTGAGTGCAGAGCCCAAAACAAGTCTCCATCCCAGGACCCTGGGATCATGACCGGAGCTGGATATTTAAATAACTAGGCCACCCAGGCACCCTGGGGAATGACAATTTCAATGGGTGGGTTGCAAAGGGGTCTTTAAGGCTGGAGAAAAAACAAACAAGTCAGAGAAGCAGCCAATTTAAAATATGATTAAGTGCTTATTGTGGGTAAAAGAATGTCTAAAAGACTGTATAAAACAGAGAAATGAAAATCTCACTCAACTAAATCCCAAAAGAATGCAGTTCTGAATTTCTCAATATCAATCAATCCCAGGACCCTGGGATCTTGACCCCAGCAGAAGGCAGATGCTTAACTAAGCCAACCAGGCACCCCTAGATTTCTATTCTTAAGGGAGTTCAAAGTCCCAAAACACAATAAAATTACATATTTTCCTTCATTACTGAGGATTATCCCAAAGGTCTACAATCTAAATGCTCATTTCCCAATCCCAAGAGTAGTGTTAATGTTCTCCCTCACATCATACAACTTAAGCTAACAACTGAAAATATACACAAAGACATTAAAAGTCACAAAAAAATTGGGGAACCTGAGTGGCTCAGTCATTAAGCATCTACCTTTGGCTCAGGTTATGATCGCAGAGTCCTGGGATAGAGCCCTGCATGGCTCTCACTGCTCCGTGGGAAGCCTGCTTCTCCCTCTCCCACTCCCCCTGCTTGTATTCCCTCTCTCACTGTCTCTCTGTCAAATAAATAAAATCTTTAAAAAAAATTAAAAAAAATAAAAGTCACACAAAAAAGTCAATAGTAGAAAAAAAAAGCAAAAACAAAAACAAAAAACAAAAAACCCGCCAAAAAAAAAAAAAAAGCTATACGTGGCATCACACTAACAGGCTAAACTTAGCTAAAGACACAAAAATTTACTTGTTTTACTTGAACTATGGGCATCTTAGGAAGTACTTGAGAAATTAACAGATTATTAAAATAGGGTAAAAATTTCAGGTGGGAGCAGAAAACTAAAATCACATTATACTCTACTAGAAGCCTTGGCCCTAACTGTACTCCTTGCCAGGTCCCTGCCTTAAAGTCATTCCTTCACGTTTCATCGCCAACTTCCTTCGCTCTGGGAAACCTTTCTCACCTACTTGCTTCTGCTCAGCAGAGCCATTACAATACATGCCCTTCTACTCACGCTATTTTGTCAGTTTGCTTGTTAGCCTTTCCCAGATTGTGAGCTCTGGAATGAATAAACCCTTTCCAGTAGGAAGGTCAGACTGAACCTCGATTAAGAAGCAGAGGGACGAACAGTCGCCGTGCCCGCCGCCTTCAAGCTGCACCAATCCAAACCCCAGGTGACACCCAGCATGTGCCTACTTCGCAAGGGAGCTAGCACCAAGGTCCAGAGCGCATTGCACTTGAGGAGTTGGGCATGCGTGTTTGCAGACCAGAAACTACTAATCCCAGAATCCTCTGGGAATGCATTTTCCTTATCCAGGACTATGTTTCCCAGAAAGCCCTGCAGGGCTTCAGTCAGTGTTTGGAAGCTTTTCTTTTTTTTTTTTCTTTCTTTTTTTTTTTTTTAAGATTTTTATTTATTTATTTGACAGACAGAGATCACAAGTAGGCAGAGAGACAGGCAGAGAGAGAGGAGGAAGCAGGCTCCCCACTGAGCAGAGAGCCCGATGTGGGGCTCGATCCCAGAACCCTGGGACCACGACCCGAGCCGAAGGCAGAGGCTTTAACCCACTGAGCCACCCAGGTGCCCTGGAAGCTTTTCTTTCATCAGAATACAAAGGGCAGAATTAACCGGTGTGTTGGGGTGATTCCTTATGCCACAGGAGCCAGAGCCACGGAGACAATCCCTAGCTTTCCCAGGATGGCTTCAGCGAAGGCTATTTTAGACTTGTCACAGTTTGTTAGACCATGGTGTCATTAGAAGTTCCAAGAAATCTACATTTTGGGAGGAGTGGAAAGGGGCGTGGAGACAGCTACACCGGACCCTGCTTTGTGCCAAGCAACGGCAGATGGCTTAGGACTGCTAGGTCTTCTCCACTCACACTGGCCGAGATGGTGTCTTTTTTTTTTTTTTTTTAAGATTTTATTTATTTATTTGACAGAAAGAGACCACAAGTAGGCAGAGAGGTAGGCAGAGGGAGCGGGAAAGCAGGCTCCCTGCTGAGCAGAGAGCCTGACGCGGGGCTCGATCCCAGAACCCCGGGATCATGACCCCATCAGAAAGCAGAGGCTTAACCCACTGAACCACCCAGGAACCCCCCAAGATGGTGTCTTGGTCCCCAGAAGCCCGTCTCCTGGGAGTCACACTGGTGGCCACTAGGCATCTGCTGCAGAAGTCTTGGTAGGGACAGTGTAGCAGCTGGCTGTTTTCCGTCTCAGTCTCATTCCCCGGGGAAACTACCTAAACGGGACCCAGACCTCCCTTCTCCCCTATTCCTGATCTTTAGTTCCACTCCATTTCTGCTTCAGAGACTCAATTCTGCCAGTTTATGTACAAGAATACACCCCACCCCTTCTCTCCACCTCCAGTACCTAAATCCTCAGCCTCTATATCCAACACTGATATCCTACTTTCTCTCAGACTCTATAGTCCCATACTTTTTGCTAGTATCCTGACATCATTTAGTGTTACCTCATACTGAGCATGACATCTCTAGTGCCCTTTTAGGCTCTGGTGCCCTATTAGGCTGAGGCTCCAAGTTAGCCAGGGGTTATCTGAAGCGTGCTGGTGGAGAACAGTTCTGTACTTGGGCTTCAGTCTCCCCGCTTGATATGAAGCCCCTTGGACTCAGGACAGAGAAGAGATGTATGTATCAAGATGAATCATCACCTACCGATGATGGCAACACCTTCCATTACGCCTTATTCTCACTTGTAAAATGGAGACAGTTATTATCCTTAACCAGAAGGCCCAGTCAATGACTTTCCTAGCCAACAGTGCAAACTTTGCCCTCTACCCCAAAGAAGAAATAGAACCCTAGGACATAGAAGAAAGAGATTATTACTTCTCTGGTGGTGCTCGCATTGGGAAGTTAAGATGAGGCCACTCTGGGGAGGATGACTTTGAAAGGAAGGGGAAGTTGGAGGACCGATTACATTTCAGTTCCTCAGCTACCAATGGTTTTCTTATGTGCTCTTGGTTAGCTTACTTCCTAAACCTAAAGTTTCCTTTCTAGGTATATGTGTTTGTGGTAGAGGGACACACAGGTGGGGGATAGTCCTCATTGACACCTTTTCCCAGTGTTTAAAACATTCTTATCCCAAGTAGATGATTTTTAGATTCTAATCTCACCACCAGGGGGCACTATTGACTGTCTGAAGAGCACTTCGTTTACAATTTGAACAGCCCTGTTAACTGCTGTCATAGTTTTTACACGCATTACTTAGAAAAATGAAACAAGGTCCCAGATAAAGGCATCGATTTATTTAGCACCATAAACTCACAAGGAAAACCAGTCTGTTAAGCCAGAGGTTCCCAACTTTGTTTCAAATTGGAATCTTTAAAAGATACTGATTGCTGGGGCGTCTGGGTGGCTGGTCTATTAAGGGTCTACCTTTGGCTCAGGTGGTGATCCCAGGGTCCTGGGATGGAGTGCCATGTCAAACTCCTTGCTCAGCAGGGAGCCTGCTTCTCCCTCTCCTCCCCACTCCTGCTGTCTCTCACTATCTCTGTCTCTTTCTCAAATAAATAAAATCTTTAAAAAATATATGCTGATTCCTGGGCCCTGTCTTCAAATATTCTAATTTCACTGATAAGGGTCACAATGTGGGCATCAGTACTTTTAAAAGCTCCCCAGTGATTCTAATGTGCAGTAAAATGTGGGAACTGAGGCCTTAAGTCCTCTGCTCAGTTTTAAGAAAGGAGTGTGAACCTGATCTAAGCTTTGTATGTTATCAACGTCAGAGGAGAAAAGCAGGAGTGTTCAGGGAAGCATTTCCAGGAATGTTGCTCCGCTGGAAACAATGCCAGCCTCTCTGTGCTATTTAGTATTTCCTAGAACAAGAGCCTTACTGGAGTAACCCTGGGAATTAAGTTGAAAATTGATAATAATAGCAGCTTTTGCTTACTAAGCTTCTATAATGTGCCAAGTATGTCTTACCCTTAACAGGCTTTTAGCTCATTTAATTTTGAGGATAAAAAGCTAGAACCTATCATTATTTTCATTTTACACATGAGGAAACTGAGGCACAGAATGGTTAAATAATTTGCCTGGGATCACACAATACAGCTAGTAAATTGCAAAGCCAGGGTTCAAATCCAGAGAGTTTGTCTGTAAAAGCACAAACTCTTTTTTCTTTAAAGATTTTATTTATCTATTTAATAGAGATCATAAGTAGGCAGAGACGCAGGCAGAGAGGAGGAAGCAGGCTCCCTGCTGAGCAGAGAGCCCGATGTGGGGCTTGATCCCAGGACCCTGAGATCATGACCTGAGCTGAAGGCAGAGGCTTAACCCACTGAGTCACCCAGGCGCCCCAAAAGCACAAACTCTTAAACACCGTGCTATCCACTTCCTAATCCACAAATAGTGAATTTTTTCCTTTTCTCCCCACTTGGTCTATGTTCCCTCCATTAGTGTTCACACCCATTTTCATCCCCTCTCCATTCTCCACTCTCATCTCCAAGGCCTACATTTCTGGCCATTGTTCATTTTCAAGTCACTCAAGTTTCTAGCCCTACATCACACTGCGTACTCGGAGGAGATAGGAAGATATAAAATTTTCTTACTATGTGGCAAGCCCGTCACTAAAAGTTTTATGTATATTATCTCAAATGAAGCTTACAATAACACTGTTGCAGTTGAAGAAATCAGCTTAGTGAGGTAAAGTAACTTGTTCAGCTGTTTGGCTTGGTTTTAGGCTGTTTGCCCTGACTTTACTCAGGGCATTTCCATTTGTCTTACAGGTCCCAGTAAGTATTTATCGAAAAAGGAGCGCCGCATTGGCTCAGTGGGTAAAGTGACTGCCTTCCACTCTGGTCATGATCCCAGAGTCCCAGTATCTAGTCCGCATCAGGCTCCCTGCTCAGTGGCAAGTCTGCTTCTGCCTCTGACCCTTTCCCCTCTCCTGCTCTCTCTAACTCACTCTCTCTCAAATAAATAAGTAAACAATTTTTTTAAAAGAAAAAGGAAAAAAGGGAAGAAACAAAGGAAAGAAGGAAGGAGGGAAAGAGAGGGAAGAAAGAAAAGCGAAAGAGATTTCCTCTGTTAAAGAGGATGAATTCCCAACTTTTGCATCAACTTGGATGGGACTGGAGGAGATTATGCTGAGTGAAATAAGTCAAACAGAGAAAGGCAATTATCATATGCTTTCACTTACTTGTGGAGCATAAGGAATAACATGAACAAAATTAGGAGAAGCAAAGGAAAAGTGAATTGGGGGAAATCAAAAGGGGAGATGAACCATAAGAGACTGTGGATTTTGTGGGAGAGAGTAGGGGGGGTGAGCCTGGTGGTGGGTATTAAGGAGGGCATGGATTGCATGGAGCACTGGGTGTGGTACATGAACAATGAATCTTGGAACACTGAAAAAATTAAATTTAATTTAAAAAAAGAAAAGAACTAAAAATACATGCATTCATGTAATCTATTTACACTTTTAGGACATAATTTGATAGAATTTCAATCATGTTGACTTTTTTCAAAGTCCTAAACTAACATGATAGCAAGGTACAAGACTATCTGCCTATGAACATGCTGTGTGTGGATAACAACTCCGTAACTGAACCATTGCTATCACTTTCATGTGTTTGTATATATGGTTATATTTTATAAACTTAGCTCATCTTGGAAATCTGCATTTACTCCATAACTCAGGGAGACTATTCATAGACATAACACAGTTACGTCTTATTTATGTTTTAGTGAATGAAGGTGAAAGTAAAGTAGTCTGAATATTTGAAAAACAAAAAAAGATATTATTAATATTACAGAACAGGTCCAAATTCCTTTAGTCTGAACCTGAGTGAAGAAGTGGTTTTCCTAACATCATTCCACCGGGATGAATTCTGAAGCACCATTTCCCTTTGGCTTGTATCTTTTTCTGGGTATGTATCTTGTGTTCCCAGCAAAGGAGAAAGCTCTATGTTTCACATTCCCTCACTTCACTCAGCACATTGGCTTGTATGTCATAGATGCAAAGAATCAACAGCGCTTTTACATATGGCTGACACTTCATCTTGCCCACTCCCCTCAGTCTGCAGCTGTGGAAACTCAGGTCTAGGGAGACTGAGGGTTGGCACCAAGACCACCGTTAGTTGTAAAGCTGGGATTAGCATTGACTATGGGCTGAATGCTCTTGGCACTCTTCCAAACTCAATAAATATTTGTTGATTTGTGGGTCGATTTATTTTAATGTCAAAATGACCTGTATTGTGATTGGTACATTATATATGTAGAGACTTGGAACTATTTCATGAGGTAGTTACCGCTATAAATAATTTTGGGTTGTAACACCCTTTCAGATTCATGCAGCCAAACAGTTTACTGAATGGTTCTCAAAGTTTGGTCTGGAGATCAGTAGCATTAATATTGCCTAAGAATTTGTCAGAAATGCAGTTTCTCTGGCTACTGCAGACTTGCTGAATTGGAAAGTGGGAGTGAGGCATAACAAAAGTGTTTTAACAAGTTCCCAAGGCATATCTGATGGACGGTCAGGTTTGTGAGCCACTGGTTTAGTGTGAAGTGTCTGTTTGGTTTAAGAAATATATATAACCATAAAAGACTCTTAATCTCAGGAAATAAACTGAGAGTTGCTGGAGGAGAGGGGCATGGGAGGGATGCGTCTAGGTGATGGACGTTGGGGAGGGTATGCGTTATGGTGAGTGCTGGCTGTTGTGTAAGACTGATGAATCACAGACCTGTACCCTTGAAACAAATAATATATTATATATTAATCAGTTGAATTTAAATTAAAAAAGAAATATATAACCAATGAAAACTCTCTAAAGATTTTGTATAATACTCTTTAAAAAAACCCAGATATCCTATTTATATATTACCTTGATTAGGACTTGTCTGGCCCAGAAATAAGAAAATGGTAACTGAAAATATTTTGTCAACAACTCAGTTTTTACTATAAAAACATTCTCCAGAATAAATCTTTCTGAAAAGATAAGGGATTAGACTCTCATGACAAAAGCAGTGCAAGGCCAGTAATTGCAAGTTTATGTGTTTAACAGGTACATCTTCTTAAAAAAATTAATAGGGGTAGTTCATAGAAAATTCTGTTAGTTCAGAGTTCATAGTAAAATAATGTTAACTCATGAAACAGGTATATTAATACTAGGTATAGTTAATTTATATATGTTTGCCTGTGTGGGAAAAAGGGAATATGTACTTAGAATGTTTGAATCTGAGAGGTCTGTGATTATTTAGGAAACAGTTTTCATACAGTTTCATCAATAACCTAGCTCAGTAGAGGATGTTACTAATTCTTTCAAACTAGGAGTAATTTTACATAAGGAAATTCCAAAAGAGGCCACTCTTGAATAAGATAGAAGCTGAGTGAGCTAGCATAACCCAGTCTGGAAGTCACCAGAAATGTAAATTGTCCCTTTGAACAAAGGAGGCATCAATTCCATTAGCCCTGCCTTATTGGTAACGCTAAAGGTAGTGATGGATGTATGTTTGTATGTGCAGGAGTACACGTGTGTGGCATTAGGTATAAGGAGAAATTTTCTTTAAGGAAATTGGGACCTGTAGCCCAGAGGACTATTCTGGGAATCTTGTGAGAAACTGCAACTTTTGGAAATCACCTATTTTGTTATTTATTGTTACTCCCTGTTTGTTTTATTTTCCTAGTATTAGTTCAGAGCAAATATATTCAAAATCCAGAATACCAGAAGATTGATTTTAGGAGTAGTCCTATGGGAGAAAGAATCCCAAGGCCCAGAGTGGGTAGGGAGGTATCCTAGCGACAACACTGGCCTGGCTGGGCCTCAGTGAAGGCATTGGCATGAACAAACCAAAAGGCCCACGCAGACGTTCTCTTGTGATCATGCGTGACATTCGGAAAATGGGAGTTGTAAGGACCTATTTAGCCAGAGCGATTTCATCTCGGTTAAACAGTGATTTTGTTGTTTATGTAGTAAAACTTAAACTGACCCTGCCCCCTCCCTCAGGGGACTTACTTAAAAGCAAGTCCGGGAAACTAGTAAAATATGGTCGACCAGTCCCAGGTAACAGAGCCCAAATACAAGGCCGGGTCAGGTCAGGTGGAGACAACAGAGCCCGAATGCGGGGATGAATTGGGCCAGGTGGAGACATCCAGTCAGTGGAGTGCGCATACTGTCTCCCTAGCTACCAAGAAGTGTGGGCCCCGCCTTTTGGGTGCCAATTCTGACCAAGGTGATAGGCTAGTTCAAATGTCTACTATGGGGTGAATTGTAATTCAATTGGCCACCCGTGTGTGACCTAGCATGACCGTGCAGCTTTCTCTGTGTGGTGCAATCTCCTTGGCCACCTGTGTGTGGCCAGGCTCAACCCCACATGGCCTTTGCTCTATAAAAGCTAGTCTGTGAGGGTGGGAGTGGCTCGCTCTCTTTGGAAGAGGCAGCCCCGAACGGTCAGTTTGATTCTCGATGCTTGGCTTGAAATAAAGCTTTGCTTGACCTTCGCTTTGTATCAGTCTCGCTCCTTTGATCACAGACCTAACAGGAGTAAAGGTTGGCTTTGGTGGCGACTCGGACATACAAGCAGTTGCTGCCCGGCTTTCTAAACTAAGTATCATTCACCCTTTCTTTAAAGCCCATAACAAATTCTGGATACCAATATACTTTGGGTTGCTGTAGAAATCCACAAGCTCTGCTTTAATAACACTTAGTAGTTTACATTTCTAGAATGGTTTGTCCACCCCTTTGCCCTTATGAGTTGCTCTCTTTAAGTAAAAATCCACAAAAAGACATGAAGTGATATATCAGTAATAAATTCTGGGCTGGGATATTTTGTTCCTTTAGATAAGTTTTCCTGAGTGAAAATTCCCAAAGATGCTCTCTGGACATTCATGTTTTTTAAAACATGAACAGTATGGATGGTTTGACTTCTATATTTTTAAATTGAATGAATAAAATAACTATTGAAATAAAATGTCCATTTAAGCAAAACAATGTGAAAGACCCTACATGTTTTTTCAGTGAGGAATTGGGACATAGAGGAGATTAGATGAGCATCTGCTGTGGATAGTCCCATTTTAGTCGCACACTCTCCTCTGTGCTCAGTGGGTCTGGAAATATTAACAGAAAAAGGAGGAAAGTCATGGAGGTCAAAGAGGGAGACCAACTCTCTGTTACAGCAGAGAATTAAAAGGATTGCACATTACGTGGAAGGGGCTCAAAAATGAGAATGGTGCAAAGAGGCACTGCTTTGCATTCTTCCTGGTCCCCGCCTTGATGTGTCTCTAGCCTTATTATATTGACCAATCCTGTAAATGTAGAAACTAATCTCCAACTTTGCAGGCTGCAGGACAGCCAATCTAACTTCACTCCCCCTTTCCAGTCTATTAACAAATGTTGGGATACCAGCAAATGAAAGGGGCAGCCATAGCACAAGAATGGGTTGATCGATAAATGAAGTGCATGGAAATGATTTTGAGAGCAATTCTACATTTCTGTAGAAGCCAGCAAATTGATCCAAACATTAAAAGTAGTAAGATTCACTTGAGTAAGAGATTATGATCTTTCCATCACTTTATTGTCTGAGTAACAGTCGCTGAATACTGTAACTTTACACATGCTGGGGTCTAAATGCCAGACCATCTGTGGAGATGAGAGATGCTGCATAAGGTCCTGGCAGTCTTCCGAGAGAGCTCTGCAGCTGGAACCCACTTTTGCTTGAGGCCTCTAAAATTCCTATTAATAACAAAGATTCTATTAAAATAATATGTCTTCTATGGGTGCTGTGTGGCTCAGTCAGTTAAGTGTCCAACTCTTGACTTTGGCTTGGGTCATGATCTCAGGGTCGTGAGACTGAGACCCATGTAGGAAGATATTCTCTCTCCCTCTCCCACTGCTCCTCCCCACTGCTCGCTCTCTCTCTCTCTCTCTTACATGCTCTCTCTCTCTCCCTAAAACAAAGTAAAAAGTCTTCTAGTGTTACATTTGTGATTATCACTCTTGGCTTTCTGCAAACCCATAAAGAAGAAAAGTGAGTCTACATGGTCTGGAGGGTATGTTACACAGAATGTCGGGGAAGTAATATTAGGGAGGCCCTAAAAAGCAGCAAGACAGTAAGTCATGGCAAGATCTGGGAACAAAGTGCTAAAATCCTAAGAGAACAAGCAGGGGATTTTTAGAGAACACAGAGAGGACTTCTGTGTCTATGGCACAATGGAAGAGAGTGGTAGGAAATGAGGTGGGAGAGAGATAATGAGGTTGACCAGATAATATAGGGCCTTGCAGGCCAAGCCAGGAAATATTAGTTTTGATCTGAATATCATGGAAAGCCACTGGAATGTTTTGAGTGACACTGTTTCTCTTTTATTTAAAAAAATAAATTAAAAAAGCATTTAGAATTTTTAAATATTTCCCAGAACATAGCAAATATCTTAGAACACATTATTTACCATTGAACTCGAAACCACATCATTCTTATTTTAAATTTCTTTTTTTGGGATGACATATTTTTTTTAACTTATTTTACTTAAATTCCATTAGTTAACATATAGTGTATCTTCAGTTTCAGATTTAGAGTTCAGTAATTCTCTTATTTTAAATTCTCAAAGAAATACTTATGAAATACCTTCTATATAACTGATGTTCATACATGAGCTTTGCTTTGCAATTATGTAATAATTTGCTAATTAATTAGTTAATTAGCAATTTGATTTGGGGTAAGTCTCTTAGTTGTTACACATCTTGTAGTCTTTTAAAAAATTCCACGTATTGAAAGTACACAGTCTGACATGCTATAACATATGTATTCACCCATAAGCCTATTACAAAAATCAGGATAATGGACAAATCTATCATTCCTAAAGTTTACTCCTGCTCTTTTTTAATCTATCATATCTCTGCCCCTCACTGAGACCCAGGCAACCACTAATGTCTACTACTATAGTTTGTATTTTCTAGAATTTTATTTAAATAGAATCATTTATATTAATAGTACATTCTATTTTTGTCTGGTTTCTTTCATTCAGCATAATTATTTTGAGATCTAGCCATGCTGTTGTATTTATCAACAGTTCATTCCTTTTCATTGCTGAGTAGTATTTCATTGTATAGATAAAACAAAATTTGTTTACCCATTCATCGTTGATGGATATTTGGGTTGTTTTTGAGTTTTGACAGGTATACAAAAAGCTGCCATGAGAATATGTGTACAAGTCCTTTTAAGGATATATGCCTCAGTTCTCTTGGGTAAACACCTAAATGTAGAATGGTTGGCTTATGTCTAACTTTCTAAGAGACTGCCAAACTATTTCAAAAGTTGTTATACCATTTGACAGCCACATCAGTTGCTCCATATCCTCACCAACATTTGTTATGGTAAGACCTTTAAATTTTCATTACTACAATAAATGTAGAGTGATCTCTCATGGTAGTTTTGACTTGCATTTCCCTAAGAGCTAATGCTGCTGAGCTCATACTGGAATCTTAATGCCCAACGTGATGATGTTAAAAGGTAGGGCCTCTGAGAGGTAATAAGGTCATGAGGGTGGAGCCCTCATAAATGGGATTAGTGTTCTTATATAAGAGATGCCACAGAGCTCTCCACAACTTCAAAGAGGACCCTAACCCTACTATACACTAGCACCTTCATCTTAGAATTCCCCAACTCTGCAACTGCGAGAAATAACACTCTGCTGCTTATAAGCTGCCTAGTCTGTGGTCTTTTGTTCTAACAGCCCAAATGGATTATGACAGTGGCTATCCATGAGCTCAGGAAACAGGCCTTGGGAAAAACCAGAACTGCAGGCTCTTTGATCTTGGACTTCCGACCTCCAGACCTGGGGGAAAAAATTCTATTTAAGCTATCCAGTCTGTGCTATTTTATCATGGATACCCTAGCAGACTAATACAGCCTCCCATAAGGAAATCTGGGTGTGCCTACTGCTGCCCCTGCATTTGTAACAGGAATGTAAGCAGGCAACTCTTCTTTATAGCTACTGACATATATGGGAACCAAGCACATCCCCCACCTTCCCTTGGCTAGCATGTCTACTCCCTATGAATCTTAAATGAGCCACGTTTATTTAAGGCAGAGTTGGCTATCTCTAGAAGGGATTGGAGTTCCAGGCTGTGAGCAAATATCACTTCTTTCTCCAAAACATTTTTAATGTAGGTGAAATTACAATAAAATTTTAAGTTTAGTCTTGAAATTTTAATTTAGTACTGGAATTGTAATTTTCAGTCTTGAGGGAGGAACTAAAAAAAGGACACACATGGCTTGTATTTGTGGAGAGGGGCGTTCATGAGTGTTGTATCCGAATGAGTAGTTGTAAGCAGCTGTTAGTCTGTTCTCTATAGGAGCCATCTATGAGTTTTCAACCCTACGTTGTGACTTCCTTGTCCAGTTCTTGGTCTCACTTAGTTTGGTGAATGACTGTATCCCAAAAAGTCCCTATTGGTTGGATTAGGTGAAGGACAGTAGGAGACTACTAAGGGGTACTTTATTCATCTAGATGGCAAAGGGAATGGAGGTATAATTTCAATAGAGGTTTAACTTCAAACCAATTGCACTTAATTTGTAAATTCTTCCAGGAAAAAAATTCATGACGGTGAGAACTAGAAACTGACCAAAGGAAAATTTGCTCTTCAGGGACGCCTGAGTGATTCAGTGGTTAAGTGTCTGCCTTCCGCTCAGGCCAGGATCCCAGGGTGCTGGGATCCAGTCCCACCTCAGGCTCCCTGCTCAGTCTGTGCTCAGTCCGCTTCTTCCTCACCCTCTGCTGCTCCTCCTGCTTGTGCTCTCTCTCTCTCTCTGTCAAATAAATAAACAAAATCTTTAAAAAAAATTTTTTTTGCTCTTTTTTAGTTTTGTCCCTACATAAGTAAGGGGACACCGAAAGTAAGAGAACAACCCACAAGCCAAACTCACATATATTATTTCTGGATAAAATTGTACAGAGTAGCTCTAAGGCTCACTTCATCTTAATATACAGGGGCGGGGGTGGTTAGTTTTGTTTTTTAATTGGGATTGCAACTATGAGCTCCACCTTGAGACATCAGGAATGGATACAGGATATAGATTAGTTTTAGAAGCACTGGACTGAGAGTTAGTGGATTTCACCCGTAGTCATTCCATCCTCTGAGGCTCAAACTAACTATCAAATACATGGAGTTCACTAGGTGATAGCCACCGTTCTTCCGTAAATACATACATACATACATACTTACATTTCCTTTCTCCTCCCCTGCCTTCCTTTCTTTTTGCAAAGCACATTCTAAGTGTTGTTCTTTCCAATGAAATCATCTAGAATTTCCAGGATTTTGGAACAACTCTTCAGAGTGTTTAGCCCGGTGTGGAGCCCTGTGCACTGCACTTCACCTTTCACAGCCCTCATCCTCCTGAAGCTCTGAGGCTATGGCGCCGGGGTGGGGGCGGGGGGAGGAGGGAGAGTACAAAATGGTACAAGACAGCAGATAATCAAATGCTGAGACGTATTCAAGGGCCTACACATCTCGTCTAGCCCAGTGCAGTAATGTGAAATGACCAAAAAAAAAAAGGACACAGCGGTCTTTGCGCCGCCAACCGCGGGGCGCCGAGAAGCGGCCGGCACTACAGGGTTGGGTCAAAGGCCCCGGGACAAGAAGCCCTCCGCGCGCAGGCGCACCGGGCGGAGGCGACTGCTCCCCGGACCCCAACCTCGCCTCGTAACAGCCTCTTTAAGAAGGGGAGCCGCAGGCAGCCTGGGTGACGCTCACGTGACTCAGCTCTGTGCAACTGCTGGCGGAAGTGGTCCAGCCTCTGCGACCCGAGCGGGGTCTCCGGCGCCCCGCGGGGCGTGCAACCTGAGCGGACACCGCCGGACTGCCCCGGAGCCGGTGGTCGGGATGGTGCAGCTCTACAACCTGCACCCGTTCGGGTCGCAGCAGGTGGTGCCCTGCAAATTGGAGCCCGAGCGGTTCTGCGGCGGAGGACGCGACGCGCTCTTCGTGGCGGCAGGCTGCAAAGTGGAGGCATTCGCCGTGACCGGACAGGAGCTGTGCCAGCCGAGGTGCGCCTTCTCTACGCTCGGCAGGGTACTGTGCCTGGCCTACAGCGAGGCTGGTGAGTAGCAGCGAGGCCAGGGGAAGCCCAGATCCCGGCTTGGGGCCTCCTTCCTAGAGGACTCAGCGTCCCCCGCGGTACTCTGGGTGGGGAAGAGACTTCCCGGAACTTGCTGGAGGGTCTCGCGGGGTCTGGCTACTCACCCAGTAGGAGAGTAGAGCCGTGCGGTTGTCATGGCAACCACAGGTGCGCGCTGGCTTCTAGGGGGCGGGGGACGCTGTCTGCTGGCTCTTACCTCGCTCGCTCGCCCGAAAGGTTCTACTCACCCAGACACTTAAAAACAAACAGTACAACTCCAAAAACCCCAAACTCAGAAGTATAGAAAATCTCACTTACAAAAGTAGGGAGATTGGTATACTGAACCCCAGATACTCCCAGCTTCACCAATCATGCCAACTTATGGCCAGTTCTTTTACATCTATACTTGTATCCACTTCTTGTCGGTTTTTGAAAGCTGTATTGTATGCTGGTTTTTAAATCTATGCAAGTGGAACTCAAGTCATAAACTCCTCTCTCCCACCCAAAGCAGCACAGCAGCCTCCACTACCCATTTCCCACCGAAATGTGAAGCAGTACCAAGGAACTACTATGTGGGTGTATCTCTATTTTAGAAAAATCCAACACTTAAAAATAGGTGGTACTTAAGATAACAGAAGGATTTACCATAGGCTTTTTTTAACTGCTTAATAATGCCCTTAGAATTTGTTTCCTCCTTCTCAAGAGGGATATAAAGGCATAAACTGCAGCGTTTATGGTAGAAAAGCCCATGGTTCAGGGGCTTACTAATGAAGTGGAGAGCATGAACTTGGAGGATTGGAGATCTCTTTCTAATTCCTACTCTGTCTGCTACTGGTTGGATATGAGTTGTAGAAACTTTTGGATCTCAGTCTCTATTTAGAAAAAAAAAATTGGAATTACTAGATCAGAGATTTCCAGGCATTGGGATTTTGTGGGTCCATAAAAACCTATGGGGCTATCATCATACTTAGTATCTGACTATTCATTTTTTCCAGTAAAAATATATATTTTTAAAAGTGAAAAGCCCTGCTATTTACTCTAACCAAAGAGAAAAAAAGCATTTAGTCCTAAACATTGGATATCTTTGCTTTATGAGCAACTTACTATGCTGTTATTTTTTTCTTTTTGACTAGTGAAGACATCAACAGAAGCCTGCATTGATTCACAGATAATGTTTGAGAACCACTCATTAGATCTGTATGTTCTCTTTCAGCAGAAGATTCTGATTTTGGAATTTAGTAGAAATACTTCTCAATCATTTGTCAATATTGGTGGTTTTCCCCATCCCACCCCCCTTTTAAACATGGAAGTTCTTGCCTTCAAGAGCTCTACTGAATGGCAAACTCACCAGTCTCAAGGTGTGATGTGTGTGTGTGAGAGAGAAAGAGAGAGAGAGAGAGGTAGAGACAGAGAGACAGACATATTTACATGATCTGCCCCATTCTTCCAAACAGACAATTATTCTAGATTTGGAAGTGGCAGGCATTACGTAAACCTCTAGTTTTCTTCCCCATCAGTAGTAGTGATTGTTGGGATCCTTGATATTACTACCTGTGCTTTGGAATCATCTGGGGGAGCTTGAAAATATGCTAATGCCTGGACCACAACCACAGAGAAACTGTCGGTTTCCTGGGGTATGCCCCAGCATTGAAGTGAGTCTGATATTTAGCCAAGATTCAGAACCACTGACCTAGTGCCATACTGGTTCCTGTAGGCAGTAAGTAGCATGGTAACCTTATTAATGAGGCCTTGAAAAACAAAGACTTTTTATAATCAAGTTGGCTGTCCTAAAGAAAGTTCAGGAGTCATGTGCTATGGCATTAGCATGAGTCAGACTGCTCAAGGGTAACTTTGAGTCCTCAGCTTGAAGACTGGGTATAACCCCTGGGTACAGCTTCTATTAACCCACACATAGCTGACTCCTAGCTATGCTGATACCCAGATAACTTGTCTTCCACTTCTCGGCTAGCTTTTTCTTTGGTCTCTTTCCTCCCACCCACAGTAATTTAGACATGGGGATTCCGGCTCTACAGGCCTGTAGTAAATCTCACCCTGTCAGAAACAGAATGAATCTTACATCAGTCATTTATATTTACTATAACTGCTTTGCAAGTCTCTTACCCAAGTAGAAAACACTTCCTTTCCTTTCTTTTTTTCTTTTTTCTTTTCTCTTCTTTTCTTTTCTTCTTTTAAGATTTTATTTACTTATTTATTTATTTATTTATGTATTTGAGAGAGAGAGAGCCTGAGAGAACAAGTGGGAGGAGGGGCAGAGGGAGAAGCAGACTCATCCCAAAGACAGATGCTTAACTGACTGAGCCACCCAGGTGCCCAATATTTTCATTTTTTTAAATCTCTAATTAGCAGGCTGAGCCACCCAGGCGCCCAATATTTTCATTTTTTTAAATCTCTAATTAGCAGGCTGAGCCACCCAGGCACCCAATATTTTCATTTTTTAAAATCTCTAATTAACAGGATGCAATTTTCCCTTTATAAAATTTGGAGGTGTTAGGGAGAAAGAAAGTAGGTAGAAATTTTGAAGGATAGAGGACCCTAACATTATCATCAGTAATGGAAACTTCATTTAGGCTTTGTGTGTGAACTAAGGAAAAGGAGACCTGAGAACTCACTGCTCTCAAAGGAGAAAGACCTGGTAGCCAGGGTTGAGTGCAGTGTGGGGAGCTCTGGTACAGGACATTTGTTTATGGGGTTTCTGAAGGTGGTGGGGCTGGGAGGACAGGACCACATGGCTCTCATTGCCTGTTCTGTAGCACAAGTGTCTTAAATGACTCTGTCTATTACATCCCCCAAACCCTACTGTCTCTTTACTTTTCTAGAGCCATAAAACATATTTTGAATGCGTTGCATATTATTTCTACCTTCTGATGTCAGTTTTGTCATAGGAGCAACCTTTTCCTTAAACTGGTATTAGTGTTAGCCAGGTTTATGATCTTGCTGTATAAAAGGAAGTTTATTATTTTAAAAAATCAATAATCTCAGTTTAAGAATAAATATGAGAATGATTTTTAAATTTACTTAATGAAGACAGAAGCTGTTGGAAAGTAAGTAGAATAAAGCCCTGACCATATATATAATGTCTAAAAAAATTTATAAGTCTGTCAGAGGAAGACAAATACCATATGGTTTTTTTATATGTAAAATCTAAAAAATTAAAAACAAAAACTAATTGATGGTTGCAAGAGGTGGGGTGGGGGCAGTGGGAGAAATAGGTGAACTGTTGTTTTTTGTTGTTGTTTGTTTAAATAAATTAAATTTTTAAAAAAGTTTCTTTCATAAAGAGCTATTAACCTCCACAGAATCCTCTAGACTTATATCTCCTTTTTAACATTTTGAGAAATAGCGTAATTGGGGAATGAGCATCAACTTTCCAGCTAACCAGATCCAGGTTTAAGTCCCAGCTCTATCTTGTTGGCTGTGTTGCCTTAGGCAAGTTACCTAGCTTATCTGAGCCTCAGATTCCTGATCTATAACATGGAGAATGAGAATATCTTGAAGGTTTGTGGTGAAGATTAACAGAGAGAACTCTAAATTTCTGATCATAATACTTGTCAGGTAAACACACCTACTTTAGCAAGTTCTAGTGCATCATTATAAAACTAATCTGAAAACATACAAGGCAGTCTGGGCACTATTTACAGTTTGTAGATTATATATAAATGATAAATTGCCTTTATCAGTGAAATAGGTATATGTTTATAAATGGATGAAAAATATTTTATTTAACCAAACAAATATTCTTAGTTTTAAAATTCATTTACTAATTTGAATATGGCACCAAAGCACGGGCAACAAAAGAATAAAGTATATTGGATGTCATCAAAATAAAAAACCTTCATGCATCTATAAAAGACACTAAGACACTAACAACAGATTGAAAGGGCAATCCACAGAATGGGAGAAAATGCTTGCAAAGCATATATCCAATAAGGGATTAATATCCGGAATATATAAAGAACTCCTATAACTCAACAACAGCAAAAGCCTCTTCAAAATGGGGCAAATAGACATTTCTTCAAATGGCCAACAAGCACATGAAAAGATGCTTAACATCACTAGTGACCAGGGAAATGCAAACCAAACCCATAATGAGATACCGTTTCATACCCATTAGGATGGCTATTATTTACAAGAAGAAAGAAAATAGCAAATGTTGGTGGAGAAATTGGAAACCCTGCGTACTACAGGAATGTAAAATGATAGAGCTGCTGTGGAAAACAGTACGGTGGTCCTCAAAAATTAATTACCATATGATCCAGCAGTTTCACTCTTGGAAGTCTATAAACAAAGTAATTGAAAGCAAGGACTTGTGCAAATATTCATACATCCATGTACAAATTTTTTTTATTTACATTTTTTTTTTAAGATTTTACTCATCCATTTGACAGAGATCACAAGTAGACAGAGAGGCAGGCAGAGAGAGGAAGGGAAGCAGGCTCCCTGCTGAGCAGAGAGCCCAACGCGACGGCGACGGGGGGCTCCATCCCAGGACCCTGAGATCATGACCTGAGCCGAAGGCAGAGGCCTAACCCACTGAGCCACCCAGGCGCCCCCCATGTACAAATTTTTAAATGAGAGCCAAGAAGTGGAAGCACCCCAATGTCCATTAGCTGAAGAAAAGATAAACAAAATGTGGCATAGGCATCTCTGTACCTGCATGTTCGTTGCAGCATTATTTATAGTAGCCAAGACATGAAAACAACCAAAGTGTCCTTAAACATGAATAAATAAAATGTGGTGTATACATAAAATCGAATATTATTGAGCCTTAAAAAGGAAGGAGATCCTGAGACACGTTACAACACAAATGAGCCTGGAAGACATTATGCTAAGTGAAATAAGCCAGACACAAAAAGACAAATATTGTATGATTCAGTTTATATGAGGTATCTAGAGTGGGCGAATTCATAGAGACAGAACCTGGAATGGTCATTGTCAGAGCCTGGGGGTGGGGGAGATGAGGAGTTATTGTTTAAGGGATACAGAGCTTTGAGGAAGATGAAAAAGTTCTGGAGAGGGATGATGGTGATTGGGGCACAACAATGAGAATGTACTTCAAACTATTGAACTGTATTCTCAAAAATGGTGAAAATGGTAAAATTTTACATTATGTATATTTTACCACAATAAAAATTTGAAAAAAATCATTTACTGAGGAAATTTTAGGAAGATGGAAGGCAACAAGGGATCTTTTGACCCGACTCCATCCAAACTGCTTCTCTGGAACAGAGTGAGCAAATTCATGGAGCCTGTAGGGTACAGTTAGGTGTTTGGCCACGATATCCAGGGAATGAACAGGGGCAACTCCATTTCTGTGGTATCAAAGGGACCAGCATCAAGAGAAGGTGGCTTTCTGGAAAGCTGGCTCATTTCGGACAAGGAGGGAACCTGGCCAGCCCAGAGTGTGGAAAAGGGACTGACTGCCTGCTTGCTGTGTTAGTATATGGGAAGTCATTATGCTAACAGCTCTGTGTTTCAGTTTCAGTTCCCTGGAAAAGGGCTTATTTACCAAATAATGTTGGTAAACAGTGTGTTCTACATTTGAAA
The DNA here is from genome assembly GCF_002288905.1 of Enhydra lutris kenyoni. Lineage (NCBI taxonomy): Eukaryota > Metazoa > Chordata > Mammalia > Carnivora > Mustelidae > Enhydra > Enhydra lutris. Next base: position 39,639,956 of record NW_019154086.1, on the reverse strand, counting down.
AAACCTTGTCTTACCTTCCCGTCAAAGTCTAAACATTAAGAATTTAAATTAAAAAAGCCACTAAAATAGAATATGTAAGAGTATATTTATGTAATTTGGAGGGCATAGGAGACTGTCTAAGCCAATTAGGAAACCCAGAGGCCAAGAAGCAAACGATATATGTCTGACTACATGCATATCTGACTACTTTTACTATGGTAAAAGATGCCATAAGTGAAATCAAATGTCAGAGAATAGACTACCAAAAACAATTTGCTATTCATGACCAAACAAAGATTAATATCACTTTTACCCGGAGAGCTGCTATTTCTTATAAGAAAAACAAGTCAAACATCCTAATAAAGTAGATACTTGCAGAAGAGAAATCATACATAGTTGATAAACATGGGAAAAGATGGCCAGCTTTAGAAATGGTCTGGAAAATATACATTATAATAATCATAGTTGTTTCCCCATCACACTGAGTCAGTGCTAGTGAGGATATGGGGAAATAGGCATGTTCAAACAGTTCTGCTGGTAACATGAGTTCCTATTATGTAATTGTGATAGAATCTGGCAATATCATTTTTTTTTAAGATTTTGTTTATTTATTTGACAGAAGGAGAGTGAGAGTGGGAACACAAGCAGGGGGAGTGGGAGAGGGAGAAGCAGGCTTCCCAATGAGCAGGGAGCCCGATGCGGGGCTCCATCCCAGGACCCTGGGAACATGACCTGAGCCTAAAGAAGGCAGACACCCAACGACTGAGCCACCCAGGCGCCCCAGATTCTGGCAATATCTTAAGATTTAAAACGTACCTGCCTTTTGGCCCAACATTTTTCACTTTTGGGATTCTATGCCATTGAAACAAACCTCTAGAAAATAAATATATAGGTATAGTCCTGTTTATTACAGCATGAAGTATAGTGGCAGAAAAACTTGAATATATTTCAATAGGGGAATTGTTGAATAAATTATGGCACATAGGATACATAGGATATGCAGATAATTTTCAATAAAACAATGTTAGATACCCATGTATTGACTTGGCGAGTTAAGATTTATTGGTAATTTTTAGAAGTTGTAAATTGTTAAATATTTTCAGTGTGATTCCATTTTGGTGGGAAAAAAAAAAAGACAAAACACTAGTCTACAGTCCATGTTTATATGAAAGAAAGGTATAGAAGGGCACATACCGAGCTCTGTGAGTTAACGCTGGCTCCTCACGAATCGGACTGCAGGAAAAAGATTATGCTTTTCATCTGGCATCTCTTCACAGCTTTTGATTTCTCACAACAGAGAGTAACCATAAAATTATAATTTAAACAATATAATAAAATCAACAAGTAAGGGAAAATTAACTTGAATTTAAGTTTCATTTACTATGTATAGCTTTAGGCTACTTCTCAGAGTTGACATGAAGGTGCGACTTGTGGGAAGAGGGGTTTCAGAGCCTCAGGAAATACTCAGAACTAATATAAGGAATATGTACAATTTCTGTGTAAGCTGCATGAATAATTAATAGATTATCTTAAGATATGATGGGGAGAGATTTATTTTGGAGCCTAAATGCCTAATGTCAGTTAAAAATATACCTAAGATCCTAGGGTTTTGTTCTCATCAATCTTCAATTCAGCCAGTCACATTAGGATTCACTAATAGTTCCTTTTCATGGCACACAGTAAGTGGTTATTTCTAATGACAAATTCTTAGTATACTCTCATTTCCTTCTCAGGAGACTATTTGGCCACAATTGAAGAGAAAAACAAAGCTACTTTTCTACGTGCCTATGTGAACTGGAGAAGTAAAAGGACTGAAAACTGTCGCGTGTGTATCCGAATGGTTGGACACAATGTAGAGGCACCTTTCAGTGAAACCTACAAAGACCAGATGTCTATTATTGAAATGCCGCTTTCTGAGGCCCCCTTGTGCATCTCCTGTTGTCCAGTGAAAGGAGACCTTCTTGTTGGTTGCACCGATAAGTTAGTCTTATTTAGTTTGAAGTACCAGATCATTAATGAGGAATTCTCAATATTGGACTTTGAACGTTCTTTAATTATACACATAGATAATATCATTCCTGTTGAAATTTCTTTTTGTGTTGGTTATGTTGCTCTCATGTCAGACTTAGAAGTCTTAATAGTAAAACTGGAGTCAGACCCTAAAAATGGAGAGAGTGTTAACCACCAGCCACATAAGACCAACAATTCAATGAAACAGACAGAAGGTAAATAATGAATTTAGGTTGCTTTCTTATCTTAGGTGTAGAGAAAACCCTTACTTCTGGCAATCTCTGAGGGGTGATAGTGTGTGTGTGTGTGTGTGTGTGTGTGTGTGTGTGTGTGTGTATAGTATGTGTGTATATGTACACGTATGTGCATATATCACCAAGCCACATTATTTATAGATTCAGTTATTCCTGGTACATGGGATTTGGGTTTATGTACTCTGTAGCATGTCAGTGTGTTTCAGCATATACTCGTCAATAGAAATAATGGAAGAGCTAGGACGAGTTTCTAGCCCCAGTTCTCAGAAGTTGAATGGTCTTGGGTTAGGAATACCATCTCTCTGAGTTTCTTTTTTTTATTTTTGAAGATTTCATTTATTTATTTGACAGAGAGGGAGAGATCACAAGCAGGCAGAGAGTCAGGCAGAGAGAGGGGGGAAGCAGGCTCCCCGCTGAGCAGAGAGCCCCATGGGGGGCTCAATCCCAGGACCCTGAGATCATGACCTGAGCTGAAGGCAGAGGCTTAACCCAGTGAGTCACCCAGGTGCCCCAATCTCTCTGAGTTTCAACTTCCTCAGGTAAAAAATTGGGATGGTAGTATCCTGTTGTACTTTATTAGTTGTGAGAAAAAAATGAGGATGGGCCAAGGCTTTTCAAAACCATAGTGCCTTGCAAGTATATGAGATGTCTGTGTGTGAATAAATAAAATTACCATATGTTTATTTAATTGGTCTGGGGTATTGTGAAATTTAATTTTTATTCAAGTAGTACTTGGACTTATTATACTCTTTTCTCAAATTTTATTTTTTCAGATGTTCATAATGAAACTTTGCAGCTTGAGTCAGATGACTTTGTTATCTGTCAAAAGCCCATGGAACTTCTCGGGGAAAAAAGTAGCCAATCTGGAGTATCTTTTACACTGGAGTCCACTGGATTAGCTGATGAAAAAACAAAATATTACCATGTTCAGCATCTGCTCTATAAGTATTATAACGCTTTTCACTCACTAGCATTTAAGATCTATTTACCTGCGTAGAAGTACATGGAAATTAGATCTCTTCCTCTTTCTTTCTCTTTTTAAACTCGCAGACGTTTTGCTCCTGATATTTCGTCCTATGTCTTTTCTGATGACATCAAGTTACATTCACTTCAGCTGCTACCCATTTACCAAACAGGTAAGTAAGGATGGCATTTCTACAGTGCAGTGAGGTGAAAAGGCTCTGGCCTGGGAAGGGAGACTAATGTGGTGAATACGTTAGGTTCTTCTACTGAGTCTCCCTGTGCCCTTGGACAGGTTCTGTGGTGAATAATGCCAAGTTCCTTAGCAAATAATGCTAAATAGTGCTCCTGTGAGCACTAGAAAGGGAAGTTGTGTCTACTTAGGAGTAGCCATGGAGAGGACATGACAAGCAAAATGCATTTCTCTTTTTTGAAATGGTTACTTGGCCCGAAAAGGGAAATTAGAGCCTTGTCCTAGCTGGGGGTTTTTAGCTGGGTATGTGGCAAAGCTTCGTTTGATGGTCTTGCGAGCAAGGTGGGAAAATGTTGACTGAATGGGAAGTTCATTCAGAGCAGTGGTTTTCAACCTTGTTGCACATTGGGCTTACTTGGATGCTTTAAGAAATACTGATGCCCAGGTTCTACATACTGGAGATTCTGACTTAGTTAACCAACTACAGTGCCTGGGCATCAGTAGTTTTTTAAATGCTCCCCTGGAACCAGTGGGCAGCCAAGACTGAGAATTTGCCATTGGGTTCTGTACTTAGTCCTGGCCTGCCTAACATCTTTAGATGTTGCCAGAGACAATATAAATATTATTCTGATTAAATATGTTTATAAACCTCCCTTATTTTTTTCTTTCTTTTTGTAGACATTTATTACCTACTATTTTGGGTGTTGTGCTGAATACTAGGGAACCAATAATGAGGAAAGTAGGCAAAGTACTTGCACTCGTGGAGCTTATTGTCTTGGCGGGGGGGAAGCAGACATTAATCAAATAATTATTTGATTATTATCAAAGAGTATACGATTACATACTGAAATGAGTGCTCTGTGGGAAAAGAACCCTACCTTGAGAGCCTATAGCAAAGATGCTCACCTCATTTAGGGGTCAAGAAAGGCTTCCTAGGAAAGAGGATCTGAAGAGTGAATCATGGCTGATTTGGAAATATGGAAATGATTTGGAAATATGGTTGGGTACAGAGGAAGCAACAAAGGCGTTTTGGTAGAGAGAGAATCTTATGTTTGAGGAACTGAGAGAAGCAAGACTGAGAGGTAGAGCTAGGCAGAGAGGGTCGTGAGGCAAAGTTGGAGACCAGAGAGGGCCCAGAGCCAGGTTAGGGGGTCAACTATCTAATGGCTTCTCCCTTTCTCTCTCTTTGCAGTAGCAATGTGCTGGACTAATATCGTAGAATTTCCCATAATCTGAATTTTGCTAATTGAGTCCCCACAGTGTCATTTAACATGTTCCTGTATCTCCTATATTTCCCTGTGACTTGGTAGTTTGATCTAAAGCCATACTGTTCAATTTGGTAGCCTTTACCCACCAGCTGTTGTTCAGCACTTGAAGTGTGACTAATCTAAATTGAAATACATTGTTAAGGGTAAAATTCCCACCATTTTTAAAATTTTTTTAATAGAATTTATTTATTTATTTGACAGACAGAGATCACAAGGAGGCAGAGAGGCAGGCAGAGAGAGAGGGGGAAACAGGCTCCCTGCTGAGCAGAGAGCCTGATGCGGGGCTCGATCCCAGGACCCTGGGATCATGACCTGAGCCAAAGACAGAGGCTTTAACCCACTGAGCCACCCAGGTGCACCATTTTTTGAAGAGTTAGTACAGAAATATATATATATAAGAGATCTCATTAATTTTTTTATTGACTGCTTGTTGAAATGGTAATAGGGATATATTGGGTGAATACAATACACTATGAAAATTTTGCCTGTTTCTCTTTACTTTTCAAAATGTGATTACTAGAAAACTTGAAATTACATATGTGGCTCATGTTATATTTCTGTCAACAATGCTGGTCTAGACTAAGTCTTGATTAGATGACAATGGTGGTAAGGATTATGAAGATGATGATTTGGTAGCACAAGTAGTGCTGACTTCTGTTGGAAGGTACTGACTCTTTTGGTGACTCTTCTTGTGATGATTATTACCTAGATCTGTTAATTTATTAGGGGTTGCAAATGGTGATATTTTAATTATATCACTCCCTTTTCATTTCCTACCGGCATTCTTCTATAAAGAGCAGTTTTCCCTAAACAACTCTTTGGTTATCCCCTGATAGACTCTTTTCCTTAGAAAAGTTAAGATATTGATTTCCTTTATTTACTGATTTCATGGGTTTCCTCCCCACCCCATTTTTTTCATGCAGGTTCCCTTACTTCTGATAGAAAAAATTTGTCTCAAGAAAAAGAGTTGCTGAGTCTCTTCTGTTTCTTCTCATTACCTCATGTGGGCTATCTGTACATGGTTGTCAAATCTGTTGAATTAATGTCAGTTTACCAGTATCCTGAGAAGTCTCAGCAGGCGGTGCTCACACCACAATTTTTGCATGTCATCGCAAGGTATGTTATAGTGTTACTTGTTGGACCTGGAGTCACTTATTCTGCATATTCTTGGGTTGCTTCTTAAATCAGAGAATTAAGAATGTGTGGGGGTGCCTGGGAGGATCAATCGTTTAAGCCTCTGCCTTTGGCTCAGGTCATGATCCCAGGGCCCTGGGATAGAATCACCCTTTGGGCTCCCTGCTCAGCGGGGAGCCTGCTTCTCCCTCTCCCTCTGTCTCTCCCCCAGCTTATGCTCTCACTCACTCTATGACAAATGAATAAATAAAATCTTTAACAAAATAAATGAGAATTGTGTGAACTGGTATATAGTGTTATAAATTAATGGTGTATATTTGTCTTTTGATGGCCCATACCTACCTTTTCAATGTCAAAGATTTAGATTCTGGTTTTGCCTTTGTTTTATTTTCTTAGATTGGATAGGGGTCTTTGTGAGGAAAATTTTTCATAGGGAATTTTAATGAAAAGTCGGTGGAGCCAGTCAGGACATCTCTGGATTTCTTTTTAGATTTTTAAATTTTTTTCTCGACTGCCCTATCCTTTCTGTGTGAGTTATTTCATAATGGTTTAAAACTGTGAAGGAGCCAGAAAGACTACCCTCTGATTAGTACAAATGGGGAAATAAACCAGAGGTTGGGATTGGCAAGGTCATGTGGCTAATTGGAGGCAGATGCCTTTTGAGTTGCCTTACCCTAATATGCTGGCATGTAACTTGGGTTCCTGAGTAGGATTTTAATCTCATTTCCTTTTATCTCAGCCGTAACTGATGCTTCTGGTTCTATTTCCTGTTTTTTGAGCTTAGGTTATGTGCAAGACACTGCATTGGGCCCTCTGGCCAAGCACTTTGAATAAGGTACACCATCTGCTTTCTAAAGCAACAACGTGAAAGAAGGCCAGAGATGCAGGCTTGCGGCACAGACACTAGGGGATTTGTGACAAATATCTTTAGACTTCGTAAAAGTGGTGTAGGCACTGCGAGGAGAGAAATTACTTCTGGCTGAGTCATACAGGAAAGTTTTTTGTGCTTGGAGTGAGAAAAGCTAGTTAGAATCTACAGATGTAGATTAGAAGAGAAGGGCATTATAGAGGGAGTGAAGACTATAAACAAAGGCTATGTCTAGTTTTGTAGGAGCAAATAATAACTAATTGCAGAGGGCAGTGATTTTTAAATTTTTCCACCTGATTGGTAGTATCAGTAACTACAGCAGGTGCTAGAGTATATTCAGACAGCATAGAATTCCCCTGAAAATTCGCCATTCACTCATCATGTAGTTGCTGCCCTCTCCTCCTGTTTGGTATAGGGAGAAATGCTATTTATCATGTGTTTCCTAAGTGAACACTGTGAAAGTAACTAGTCTCAATTTCTGTGTTGCATATAGCGATGTTCTTTAACTATGAAGAAGCTGAAATGCAGAGAAGTGGTACAAATGATGCTCGAGAGAGAGCTCAAGGCTTTGAATTTTAAGGACTTCTTTAAGGTTTTGATCAACAGTGATGTGATAAGAGCATTCATTTAGGAAAATTAGTTGTAGCTTTTATGCAGGATGGATTAAACACAGGTAAATCAGGTATTGAAATGGTTCAGGGAAGGATAACCAGGGCCTACAGCAGTGAGAGGATGAGGAAGAATGGATGGAAGAGGCTGCGGCAAGAGAATGACAAGACTTCGTGTCTGTTGGGATGGTGGGAATGGCGGAGGCATGAGGAAACCTCTCTTGAGTGTTGAGGCTGCTTTTATCAAAGTAGAGGCTGGCGAAGTGTGGGGCGAAAGAGAAGTTTGGTTTATGAGTTTGAGGCGCTTAGGCAGTATCAAGAGGAAATGTTACGTAGGCTTTTGGACACAGAACTGAAGATCAGAAAAGAAAGGGAAACATAGATGCTTTATTACCATCAAGAAAGAGCTGACTGTCCAAATAGCGAGCATGGCCCCAAGAGTGTATAGCAGAGAAAAGTAGTTGGAAAACTAAACTCCGGTGAAGGTCATGTTTAGGAAAGGAGAGAAAGAACAGAAGGATTTTCAAGAATGCAAAAGAACCTAAGGAACTACAGCATCTTAGAACCAAGGAAAAACTAGAGGGAGAAAGAGTAAAGTTTTAATTTCTCTCCCCAAATATTGATGCAAAAGACTATTAATCTTTTCTCTGATTGCATAGATGTAAAGGACACTGAGAATTTAGTGATTTGATTCCTTAAACTTATTCCCCCCTCTCTCTTAAATATAAGTCATGAATTAGTTTAGAATGTAGAGTCCTGGAAACACAGTTATGGGGATTTGAAGGGACTGAATTTTTCCTGTCTCCAGGTAAGAAATTATTGAAGTTTTTCTTAATATCAGCACCAGAATACATTCTGACACCCTTAACTTGACCATGGAAGCACTAGACATTAGAATAGCAGTTACTATATGTAAATTCAGATTCTTTTTTTTTTTTTTTTAAGATTTTTATTTACTTATTCGACAGAGAGATACACAGTGAGAGAGGGAACACAGCAGGGGGAGTGGGTGAGGGAGAAGCAGGCTTCCCGTGGAGCAGAGAGCCTGATGCAGGGCTCGATCCCAGAACCCTGGGATCATGACCTGAGCCAAAGGCAGACACTTAACCACTGAGCCACCCAGGTGCCCCGTAAATTCAGATTCTTAATAAAGATCCCCACCCCTATTTTAAAAATCCTATATTTGTTGAACTTTTTGCATATTATTTTGCCCAGTAAATACATATTTTAGAAATATCCTGACCCGTAAGTTTGTCTTGAAAGTTCCTTAGAGGCTGGTATTTTAAAAAAAAAAAAAAAAGAAAAAGTTTTTTGAAGAATCTAAGAACAATATAAAATCATGTAAAATGTCATCCTTATAGAAATACTTAAATAGGAAAGTCCGCCCTCCCCTTCCCCGCCAATAATCCTAGTCCTCGGAGTTCACCATGTCAACAATTGGCGTATATTTAGGGCACCTGGGTGGCTCAGTTGGTTAAGCCTCTGCCTTCAGCTCAGGTTATGCTCCCAGGATTCTGGGATCCAGCCCCGCATCGGGCTCCCTGCTCAGCAGAGAGTCTGCTTCTCCCTTTCCTTCTGCCGCTCCCACTGCTTGTACTCTCTCTCTCCCTCTCTTTCTCAAATAAATAAATCAAATCTTTAAAAAGAACAATGGGTGTATATTCACCCAACTTATTTAAAAAAACAGTGCACTTACTACTAAGATTGGTTTTTTAGAAGTGGATCATATGACATCCACCGTTCAGCACCTTGCTGCTTCACTTAGCAGTGTATCCTGGACATCTTTTCATGCCAGCACACTTCAGTTCACTTTATTTTTCTCTTGTACTGCTGCTTAGTATTCCAGCAATAGCCAACAGCTGGGGTACTGTAGGCGGAAGTGAGTCAGAGGACCAGTTTTTTTAACCTCTGGAATCTGCTACTCATTTATCTTTATGGTCATAGCTACTCTCACCTGTCCTTGCATAGGTGCTTTTTTGCTTCTCACCGTCTCAAAGTCCCTTCTATTCATTTTTACTTCCTGGTGCTAACTCTCTATTCTAGATTTCTAAGTGGTGGTTCTATTGTTCTAGAGATTATCATGACTCCAGAGGTCATGTCTTAGAACGTTGTGGAATGGACAGAGATGGCAATGAGCTGAGGCTGCAGTGGAAACCCCCCAAAACAGAGAAAGAACGCCCTGAGTGATACATCTTACCTACATTGTGCCAAGTCTCCCAACTGCAGAAATATCTGAATGCCTTCCTTATAAAGAAGGATTTCTTCTATTTTTTTTTTAAAGATTTCATTTATTTATTTATTTATTTATTTGAGAGAGAGCGAGAGCTCGGGTGTGCACACACAAGTTGTGGGGAGGGGCAGAAGGAGAGGGAGAAGCAGACTCCTTATTGAGTGGGGAGCCTGCTGCTGGGGTGGGGGTGCGGGGCGTCCACCCCAGGGCCCTGGAATCATGACTAAGCTGAAGGCAGACGCTTAACCTCCTAAGCCACCCAGGCACCCTGAAAGCAGACTCTTAACTGACTGAGCCAAGAAGTATTTCTTCTAGGGGCGCCTGGGTGGCTCAGTGGGTTATGCCTCTGCCTTCGGCTCAGGTCATGATCTCCGGGTCCTGGGATGGTACACCTCATCGGGCTCTCTGCTCAGCAGGGAGCCTGCTTCCCCCTCTCTCTCTCTGCCTGCCTCTCTGCCTACTTGTGATCTCTGTCTGTCAAATAAATAAAATCTTTAAAAAAAAGAAGTATTTCTTCTATTATAAGATCAGTGCTAGGTTTGCTTTATTTCAACATATTTCATTTTTAATTCTCCAACTTTTTAATTTGTTTTTATTATTCCTGTGGGGGGGAAAACCCGCTATAAGATGGGTTTTGTAGCAATTTCTAAGTTAACTGTTTTTATTATTTTTTAAGAGATTTTATTTATTTATTTGACAGAGATCACAAGTAGGCAGAGAGGTAGGCAGAGAGAGAGAGAGGAGGAAGCAGGCTCCCTGCAAAGCAGAGAGCCTGATGAGGGGCTCGATCCCAGGACCCTGAGATCATGACCTGAGCTGAAGGCAGAGGCTTTAACCCACTGAGCCACCCAGGTGCCCAGTTAACTGTTTTTAATGTAGGATTGGAGTGTTGATTTATCCACTAGTCACCAGGCATCCATTGTGCCCTGACTGTGCGGTCTCTAGGTCATTTTACAGTGCAGAAGAAGCCTGGGGTTGTAGAAAGAGCTAGAGGAGTGTGAGGAGTAAAAAGACCTGGGGTCTAATTAGGCTCCATCCTCCAGAGATGTCTTAGACCAGTCATAAGACTTCCATGCCCTCATCTTTAAAACAAACTTCTGGAGTGGATAATTCTCAAGACTCCTTCAGATAGTCTATAATTTTCAGTTCTACTATCAGATATGTGTTTGCATAATCTAAGTGTGTTATCCAGTCTGATCTAGGCTCAATTACATCCTGAGATGAGTGGGATAGAGATAGTAGTCAGGAAACTTGTGTTCTAATCTTGATTTCGATAGTCACCTCTTTGTACCTTGGGCTTTGGGAAGCTCCTTGGGACATCATTTTGTCTGTAAAATGAAATATTGACCCACATCCATGGTTCTTAATGAGGCATGTACAACAGAGCCACACATGGAGCTTTGTAGAATTATACATGTCTAGATTCAGCTCTTAGAGATCATGGTTCAGTAGGGCTGAGGTGAGGACTATGGGGACCACTCCATGGGGATTCGGAGGTGCTCTCTTTGTTAAGAAGCAGACTAATCGTCAAATGCTGGTGGGTCTTCTCTACCCACCATTGCCCTGTTTGCCTGTGTGAACTCCTCCCAACTATGGGCATGTTGATTATTGGCCTCTGCTCTGCTCTGCTCAGTGGTGTCTCTCCTGTTCCTTAGCAACAACCTACAGTGTTTCACAGTGCGGTGCAGTGCGGCGGCAGCTCGTGAGGAGGATCCATACGTGGACACCACCCTGAAGGTTAGAACTGGTTTTAGATGACAGTAAAGTCTTACAATCAAAAAGGGGTACAGGAATGCTTACAGCTTTGCCTTTGGGTCTAAAATGGTGATCGTTAGAAGTCTGAAGATCTTGTTTATCAAAGCAGAACTTTTGGACATAAAATAGTAAGCATTTTGTGACACTTTTTAAGATTACTTTGAAAATATTTCACTCAGAATTTAGGTGAAGGGCAAAGTTTTTAAAATTTGGTAAAGAATATGTGTAGGGTAATTTCAGAGAGAGTACTTTACAACTATAGTATACTACAATTTTACTCTTTTTTAATGGGAGTACTGGTGACAGTTGTATATAGCTATTAACAAAGCACTAGAGAACTCTGTGTGTTCAAGGACACAAATGCATGAAAAGAATTGATTTCTACTGTTATCAGATAAGCCTATGATATATTTCTATTGTCTTAAACTGAGTGTTAATGGATGTGCTAGATTATTAGCCTCATTTTGAGTGAGAACTAATATGCTTATTTTCTGAAGAGCTCTTGACCACAGAATAACCATAGGCAGTTTTATGATGAAATTCTGTATTTTCTGACCTTGAATTTCTGTTCTCAGAAATATACTGATCCTTTGTGTGATATGCTTCATATGCTATTCCACTTCTCAGGTATAAACTACTTGAATGGATATTTGTTATAAAGCAACATGCTGCAGGAAACTTCCAAAGTATGATGGCCTATACTTTTTTTGTAAAGATTTTATTTATTTATTTGAAAGACAGAGTGAGTGAGAGAGCGAGCACATGATCGGGGCAGAGGCAGAGAGAGAGAGAGAGAGAGGGAGAAACGGGGCTCAATCCCAGGACCCTGGGATCATGACCTGAGCCAAAGGCAGACACTTAACCTACTGAGCCACCCAGGAACCCCATGATGGTCTATATTTTATAAGTTAATGTCTATCTGGCACCTGAAACACCTTTTCCTGGAAAAGTAAGTGTTCAGTACTGATGGTTAGGTTGCTTTGTAGTGCTTAATATGTCTGAGGTCCTCTTCCACTATCACGGTCACCCAAATTGTGACATGTGATAGCATTTCACGTGATCTGAGTTCTCTGTAACTCTTTCATGCAATGGGCTGTGTATAGCTTTCTGTTGCTGACCAGGCATACTGTCTGCCTTCAGCCTCTTAAGAAACCCGACTCACAGCTTCCCCATGCCTTTCTATGTTTAAGATACGCACATAGCCTCTTCAAGAGTATATTTTAGAAATAAAGGTTATTTCCCTAGTAAAAATGGAAAGCCAACAGATTCTTTTTCCCTCCCTCCTCCCAACACCTTGCTTTGCTTTTTGTTTTCTATTTTTCAAACCTAAGAAAGACATAGGCTTAACATAAGTGGTGATGCTGGAGTGAGGGGTACATCGTGGATTGAGGTAGGTTCAATCTGCATTTGAAATTAAATCGTGTTGTAGGTCTTCTCAGTGTCTCCTAAAACCAGAGGGAGGGAACAAGGAAGAGAGGAAGGGCAAGAAGAAGAGAGATGGGCAGCCTGCTGGTGGGGAAGCTGCCCTTGAGGCCCGTCCTCTTGAAGGTGGCAGAAGGAAGGACAGTGATGATCACAACTCATGGCTCCCCCCTTTCCTGCAGCGCTACCATTCTGAAACGCTAGATACCACCTGTACCAGCGCACGTGTAGCCTCTTGTCAACTCAGACTTTGCGAGCCGTGGTGTCTGAGAAAGATTTCACGACCTCAGGATGTCCAAAGTGTACATTTTCCCTCCCTTTTCTCTGAGAGCCTGACTCATCAGCACTAGCTAAGGCCATCTCATCTATTCTTAGGAACAAAAAAATAGATGGAAGGGTTTCCCCAGTTATACAAAAGGACAATGAAGATGACTCAGAACCAAAATAGTGTTAATGGATGAGAGGGCACAGGCCTGGCAGCATCATTTTGTGAGCTCCCAGAAAGAGTGCTTCTATTATCTTACCCATTCTACTTGAATTAGTGCTCCTTTACGGGGACAGGAGCCTGCTCCTGGTCCAGGATTTTCTCCCGTTTACCTGACACACTCTGCCGGTCATCCATTCCAGGCAATGTTCCCACCTAAGGAGCTAGCAATGAGAGGCCATCAGAACATGCAAGCATTTCTCTTCTGTTCATCCATCCACTTAGAAACCATTGATGTTCTCTCTGTGCAGTAGAATGACCTTTTATAGTGTCTAACTTTTCCTAACAACCACATTGTGTCATGTTCCTGAACCAGCTCACTGTCAGTGGGGATCTCTCCAGCAGGTTATCAGCCCACAGCTGTGCTCCGAGAGCTGCTCTGTCAGCCACACAGGAGTTCCCACAGCCTCGAGGGGCTCAAGAGCACCCGCTGCCTGCATTCACTCAGTCAGCAAATACTAAGTAGCTCTTTGGCAGGCACACATGGAATAGGTAGTTGGTTACATAACTTTGGACAGAACAACTTCCTCCTCTGATAAGAATAGGAATTCAGATTTTTTATTTTGGAGAGGGGGTGGGTGGGGGAGCAGGACAAATAAACGGACTGACTTTTGAAGGTTAAAGTTCCTGTACCTTTATTTCTTGGTTAAATTTGTGATGTTTCCTTTACTAGGCTTGCCCACCTGTCAGTATGGATGTCTGTGCTTTAAGAATACAGCTTTTCATAGGCTTGAAAGCCATCTGTCACTTTAAAAACCACCTCATACTTTTGACCAAGGCAGACCCTGAGGCTGTTCCAGAAAGAAGAGAATCACCTAAGAGGCTTCTGTAAGCATCCCCACACTTCCACCCATTCCTGCCAACGTTTCTGGAATGCATTGTTACTGGTATATTTTGTGTGTGTCCTAGTTTATCTTTTTAAAAATCAGAACTTTGAATGATTAGATGGTTTGTCTGTGCTTTTTTTTTCCAGAGAAGGAAAAGAAGGTCCTAGTGATCTCCATACTATCCTTTATATTAACCTTGGAATTTTAGAAGATAATGAATTATAAAATAGTTTCAATAATAATCTGTGGTATTTGAGATAAGCTAAAGGACATGCTCTTCAGTGTAATTAATAGGAAAGACAGAGCCTCTAAAGCTAATCCAAACTACAAGGCTCTTTACTACTTTTTTTCTTTTTTTCTTTGACCTTCCAGTAGTTACATTTTTATCCAGGTATTATTTTCTGGTATTTTAATTCAAAAGAAATTAGTAATGCATTTCTTACCTTAAAGCACATTCATGATATATAGATATGCGCTGATCGACCTTAAAATTGCATTTGATAACACTAATCTCTGGTTGACTCTTAGATTTTCTGCTTTTACATTGTTTGGAATTGAATGCTTAGTTCCAGACTAGTTATGCGTCTGTCCAACATTTCCTGTTCTGTGAACTTAGTGGTAGGAATTAGATGACAATGAGGATGAGGATGATAATTTGTGTGTTCTCCTATGAATAATTTAATCAGGAAAGAAATCCATCCGGGGGGAAGAGAAGCAGGTAATGTACAGATGGTCCTCTACTTAGTTTGACTTCCAAGTTTTCAACTTCACGATGGGGTTGAAGGCAATACCCATTCACTAGAAACTGTACTTCAGATTTTGAATGTGGCTGTTTCCCTGACTAGCAATCTGTGGTATGGTATTTGGTGATGCTACAGAGTGGCAGCGGCAGCTCCCAGCAGCCACGTGATCATGAGGGTGAACAACCAATACACTCACATCTATCCTGTACCCGGAAAACCATTCTGTTTTTCACTCTGTACAGTATTCAGTAAATTGCGTAAGATATTCAACACTTTATTATAAAATAGGCTTAGTGTTAGATGATTGCTTCTGTGAGTGTTCTGAGCCAAGTTTAGGGTAGGCTAGGCTAAGCTATGATGTCTGGAAGGTTAGGTGTATTTGATTTATGGTATTTTCAACTTTTCGTGGGTTTATTGGGAGGTAGCCTCATTGTAAGTCAAGGAAGAGTTGTATTTCTAGTCAAACACCGGTTTTTGTTTTTAACATGAGTTTTTGCTTTTTCAGATTTTTTTGTGCCTGTGCTTTGTCCCACCAACAGGAATAATCAGAGGTTGTTTTGGGTAACCGGTCACTCAGAGTGTGTACAGAATGGCCTGAGACTGACTGATTCTAAAAGCTTTCTGGCAAGAGGAAGAACAGTTCACTGTCTTGCGAATTATTGACATTTTTTGTCATTGGACAGTTTTATAAAAATTCTATTTTTAAATGATTTTTTTAAAAATTTCTAGTCTATTTGAAAGTTTCATTGGTCAGAGCTCTGCATTTTAAAAAAGATTGTATGCTAAAGAAAATGCATCACATAGTGAAAGCCAGAGCTAAGATAGTGCTTGAAGTGGACCATGGCTATGTATGTGTATGTAGCCCCAAGTGTTTGGCCTAGTGTTCTGTTGCAGCTTCTGCTTGGATCGGTGGCGTAAGGCAAGAGACACTCCTGAAGGCCATGTGCAAGACAGACACTGGGCACAGGCACTCTCACAACCAAGTCTCTCTTACTTTTGAGGGGTCTTGCCTGTTCTTTGAGCATTTTGCCCATTTGAGACTTCTTGTGGAGTAAATTGGAAGCAATTGGTTTATCAGTACATGAGAGTTGTCAAATTTTAAATGCTGTAGGGCTATGTAGCGTTGTGAACTAATGTTGTATAAAAATCCACTGTAGAGCTAATCACTGAAGAAAATACTCAATGCAAATGATTGCATAATTCTTCTTAGGTATCTAATATTTACCATTTAAGATTACCATATATTAATTCTGTGTCTTACCTTGTAATTCTCATCTTTTGTTTTGCTTTCAGTTCTAGAAAAGGAACCAGTGGTAAGCTTAAATCACCTCCTGTAGCTGAGGCTGGGTGGAATTTGTATATTGTGGATACGATCTCACCAGTGCAACTGTACAAAGAAATGGTACTCCTTTCACACTTCCAGTTTTTTTTTTTTAAGATTTTATTTACTTGACACGGAGAGAGCACAGTTGGCAGAGCAGCAGGCAGAGGGGGAGGTAGAAGCAGGCGCCCTGCCGAGCAGGACCCTGGGATCATGACCCGAGCTGAAAGCAGATGCTTAACCCACTGAGCCACCCAGGTGTCCCAAAAACTCTACTGGATCCTGGATCCTTTTTTTTTTTTTTTTTTTAAGAATTTATTTATTTATTTATTTATTTGTCAGAGAGAGAGAAAGCACAAGCAGGCAGAGGCAGAGAGAGAGGAAAACAGGCTTCCCACTGAGCAAGGAGCCCAATGCGGGACACAATCCCAGGACCCTGGAATCACGACCTGAGCCAAAGGCAGTTAGGTCAACCGACTGAGCCACCTAGGTGTCCCTTTCACACTTTCAGTTCTTATTGGTAGAAATTTAGAGTCAAAGTCATGACCAGATGTTGATTCTAATCATCACACATTCAGAATGCCACAGCCAACCAGCTTGCAGGCTCTGTCTGACCGCAGAGTGTGGATCTTCAGTCACCTTCTCATTTTCACAGCTCCTGACATTTGAGGAGCCAGTAGAAATTCCCTTCACTAAAATAAGACTGACTTACTCATACCCACCCTCCAAAGAGGATCGATTAACCAGTCTGAACATAAATAGCCTTTGACCTTTACTTTCAACCCTAGCAAAGAGAACCAGGAAATGGAGGTGAGAGAAATCTTAGATCATTTATCTCCATCTCACTCTGAAATATTAGCAGATTGTCTCAGGGCCCTGCACACCTGCCTCATTGTCCTGTGGGTAGTGGCCTGGGGTGGGGGGGCACCCTTCTACCTTTTCTAAGAGCGACAGCTGCCCACTCATCACTAGCATTTTTTTTTAACTCTTTCTTTTAAAATAATTTCAAACTTACAGAAAAGTTGCAGGTTTAAGAATAGTAGAAATAAAACCCTATATATTCTCCACACAGATTTCACCCATAATCAACATTTTACCCCTTTTGCTTCTCTCTTTCTCTTTTTTTTTTGTGCTCTTGTACTTTCTAAACGCGTACACACACCCCCACACCCCCTCACCCCCACACTGTGATCCATCGGGAGGTAATTTGCGTTCATCAGAGCCTGATGCCTCTAAATACTTCGTTGTATGTTTCCTACAATCCGGGTATTTGTTTACATCACTGAAGTACTGTGAAATGCTTAATAAGTGAATAAATATGGGACATGTATTCCAGTGTTGTCAGTTCACTAGCATCTCCCTTCTCCACTACAGGGCCGAGTCTAACCTCAGGTGGTGCATATAATTATCATATCTCCTTGACCTTCTTTTATCCAGAATAATTTCATAGCCTTTTTTTTTAATGGCATAGACATTTTTCAAAATAAATTTTTGCCCCTCCACCTTTTAAGATTTTTTATTATTTATATTTTCTTGTTTAAATTCAGGTTGTGTATGCTCATTCTCAGCTAGAACATTGCACAGGTAACATTGTGTCTTTCTCAGGGTGTTACACCAGGAGACACATGACGCCTGTGCCCTTATTGGTGAGGTTAATTTTGATCATCAAGTCAAAGTTTTGCCTGATTTGTCCCTGGCATTTTAATGCTGATAATTATATCAGCTTTGCCCTGTCCTTTTAATCTTGCTTAATGGAAAGTCTTAAAACTTATGTAGATGATTTGTTTGCTGGAATCTGAAAATACTGATTGATTCAGATTAACTAGTGATAATTTTAATAAGCCCACAGTGGGTTACAGAAATAGACCAAGTAGAGCCTAAATTTACTGACTGAAACTACAATAAAGGAAGTATACTCAGTCTGAATTTAAGAAAGATTTCAATCATAAAACTTAAAAAAGTTAGCTGTTTCACGTTTGTTAGCCTTATTGAACTGTGATCCAAATATTGCTAAGTTAACAGTATTATTAGTATTACGTTATTTGTACCTTCTCTAGTGATTAGCACGGTTTAACAAGGGAATGTTTACAATCAGGTATGTATTAAACTGGCTCATGGAGTGAAAAGAACACCTTAGCTAGGCCTATCAGAATGATAAATAACCTCTTTTTAGTCTTTTATGATTTAATCTGTCTAAATATGAACTTTACTAACAAAATGTCTAGATATTCTTTTTTTTTTTAAGATTTTATTTATTTATTTGACAGAGAGAGATCACAAGTAGGCAGAGAGGCAGGCGGGGGCAGCGGGGGTGGAAGCAGGCTCCCTGCTGAGCAGAGAGCCGGATGCAGGGCTCCATCTCAGGACCCTGAGATCATGACCTGAGCCAAAGGCAGAGGCTTAACCCACTGAGCCACCCAGGTGCCCCGTCTAGATATTCTTAAGAACCAGGAAACTTATGGGTGTCTTTCTGCAGCAATATTAGTGGCTGGCCTTTTTTTTGTTTGTTTCAGGTAGACTACAGTAATACCTACAAGACTGCAAAAACCCAGAGCTGTATCCACCTTCTTAGCGAGGCTCACCTGTTAGTGAGGGCTGCCTTGATGGATGCCAATCATTTGGAACCTGGAGAAAAAGCGGAGCTCTTGGAAGCATTTAAAGAAAGCTGTGGGCACCTTGGAGACTGCTACAGCAGGTTGGTGATGCTTCTTGGAAACTTGTTAAAGAAGCCATCTGGAGCTTTGGGTATAGGTGCCAGCTTTCCCATCGCTGGTAGCTATCTGATGAATGGGGGAACGCTTGAGGAGAAGTGGTTCATTTCTTCGTGTATTCCATACGCGTTTATTGAGCACATACTGTGTGCCAGGTACTGTGCTAAGCTTAGAGCCACAGAGGTGAACATGACTGTTTCCTGCCTTCAAGGAGTTACAATTTTTTAGACGAATAATGACTCTCCAGTTCATGAGTCTCCCTCTGCTTAATTTAGGAACTAAATTTCTTTCAGGTCTTCGGGACCTGCTCATGACCATGAAAATCTCAGAGACGGGCATTATTACTGGTTTATTGCCTGTTAGCCTTAAAAGAGAGATACTATTTTGGTGGTCTGGGATTTTAATCTTTGTAGTCAGTGCTTTTATGAGTTCAGAAAAGGAGTGGGATGAATAGTGGTTTTTATTTTTGAGAATGGACTTTATAGTTTTTTTGTATATGGTTATTTCAAAGGCTTACTTGACCCATGGGAATGATTATAAATTAATAAAATAGACTTTTCTCTCCTATCAATGCCATTATTTTAGAGCCACATTATAAATCCTAAATTCACTTAATGAGTTATTTTTCTGTTTTTATTGTGAGCAGGCAAAAAGAAACTGTGTTAATTAGAATGACTTTACAGAATAAAACTCAGAACTTGTTCCAACGACATACAGCAGTAGAAGAGTATTTTGAGATTTATGTCTTCCGGAAAGCATTATCTATTTTATTATCAAATGTGTTAGACATCCAGGCTTTAAAAATGACAAATTTGAGGGTTTTTTTTTTTTTTTTACTTCCTTCCCTTTAGGCTTGACACCCAGTATTCCCACCTCGCCTTACCATATTATAAGATGTCTGGTTTGTCTATGGCTGAAGTTTTAGCCCGAGCAGACTGGCTACTAGAGGATGGATCACAGAAATACGAGAGGGGACTAATCTTTTACATTAATCATTCACTTTATGAAAACCTGGATGAAGAATTAAGTGAAGTGAATATGGTTTTCTATTTACTTATATCTAACCTTCCTAACTTTTCATTTTAGCCATTTATTTTATGTGATACTGTTTAGAAGTCAGGTTTCAAATGTTCTTCTTTGGGATTATTTTCTCCTTTTCCTAAAAAGGTTATAAAAATGTCCTTTTCTTCATTCATAATCCTAGAATTATAGCTTGGAAAAGAATTTATAATTACCTTCTCCTACTTTCTCATTGTATAGATGGGGGAATGTGGTTCATTGTGGCTGAGCAACCTGTCCAGTGTGACAGGCGCGCATCTCTAGAAGAACGACACACACCTTGGGCCTTGCCCTCCTTCTCATCTGCACCCCTTTGCACAACACAACCCTAGTTCTCCCAAACTCCAAGTGTCCAAAGCTTCACTTAGGAAATCGTGGCCCAGTGACCTTAAGACATTGTTAAGGCTTGTTTTTAGCCCCTCCTGTGTTTTTAGAAAGAATTGAGTCAAATATCCAAAGCTGAACATTATAAGACCAAATACTTTAAGGTTTGGAGAGAAATGAATTTTTTTTAAGAAATTACCTCATTAGGTATATTTTGTACTAAGCTGGAATTTTTAAATGTCTTTTAAGTGTAATTTAATCAAATATTTATTTTCTTCTTTTGAACTCTTATTAAAATTAGAAATGCCAGCCACATCTCTGTACATATTTTCACCACTTTTTCTGCATTATACCTCAGCAAAGAGATCACTTCAGGTCATCTCAGGTCTCCCACATTATCACTCTGTCTTTTTAAATCCAAACAGAATACTTACAATTGTGTCTCATTTGGAAGTTTACATCTTGGTTTTGTGTCTCTTTTTTTTTTTTCTTTTTTTTTTTTTTTTTTGCTGATTTTGTAGCTCTGTGTTGGTTAACTGACCTTTTATTTCTTATTCATGTTCATTAAAGGAATTAGCAGCAAAAGTGGTCCAGATGTTCCATGTAGCTGAGCCAAAGCAACTGCCCCATATTCTCTGTAGTCCTTCTATGAAGAATATTAACCCTTTAACTGCCATAAGCTATCTAAGCAAGCTGGATACTTCCGGGTTTTCATCGATCTTAGTGACATTGACCAAAGCAGCAATGGCTCTGAAAATGGGAGATCTTGACATGCACAGAAATGAAATGAAAAGCCATCCAGAGGTACAGTGCCCTGCTTGGTATTAACAGCAGGCTGAAACAGGACCTGGTAGCCCTAAGGTGTTTAGTTTTCTTCTGGCTTCTGTCTAGTTCATTTCTTTTTAGTCATAAAGGAGAATAGACCTCATGCTAGAAAAGAAGTGACCCAAAGTGGGAGTACGTGGGCTTTGATCTGGTGAATGAAAAAGAAATGAGTGATCAGTGGTAGCAATGGGTATCCAAAGACCTCTCAACTTTGCATCAGGTGCTTTCAGAGCACAGTATTTGGTTCTAAAGAATATATAGCGTCTGCCCTGAGCTGACAGTCTGATCTAGCGTGAGGGATATGGTATGTCCACTGAAACAGAACAGAGTGCTTTGTGTTCAAGTACAGCAAGCGGGATGTTAACCATGAGCCTTAGGAGTCTAGTAGTGGAGGAAATGGCCTGCACTTGAGAAAATCACAAATGACATTAAGGAAGATTGATATTGAATGACAGTATTGAAGAAAAGGTAGCTTTTCCTTCGAAGAGAGCCCATTTAGGTTCATGAGCCATAGATGTTAATCCGGCAGAGGAGGAAATTAAAAGGTAATGTTAAATGAGCACTTATTATGCCCCCAGTCCATTCTAAGCCCCTTGTGTATGCTATCTTATTTAATTCTTGCAACAGTGCTCTAAGTTAGATGTGTTATTATACCTATCATACAGATGAGGGAACTAGGACAAAGAGGGAGAAAGGAGTCGTCCAAGACCACATAGCTCATGAGTGTTCGAGCCAGGGTTTGGAGCAGGCAATATGGCTTTGGATCCTGTGGTTCTAGACTCTTATTTTGTTGCCTGTGGTCAGATGCCCACAGTATGACTTCAGTTTCTAAAACAAGACAGCAGAAGTGCTTTACCATGGTACAAATGACATGTTTCGTTACGATGAAGAGAGCGAGTCAACATCGAGGTGTCCTCTGCTTTGAAGAGTACAATTTTAGAAAGATGAATTTTCTTAAGGTCTAGTCTTTTTATATTTGCAAGGTATATTATTTTTAAACAAGTAGACTTAAATATAAAGCTCTGTACAAAAATAGGATATCCTGATACTTAAATATTAATAACTTCTTCAAAGACAATTAACAGTGATGTCCTTCTTAGAATGAGAACTTTGTAGTTAGAGAAAAAATTGAGATTGAAGTATTAATAGCTTAACCATGAACCTTGAATGCACTGGCATGTATTTTCAAGATGAACGCAGTGTACATTTTGACCCTAAATTTCTTGTTTATCTGAAGATGAAGTTGGTATGTGGCTTCATTCTGGAACCCCGGCTATTGATTCAACAGAGAAAGGGACAGATTGTTCCAACCAAGCTGGCAGCACACTTGAAGGACACTCAGCCTGGCCTGCTTGTGGCTTCAGTCCTGGGCTTACAGAAGAACAACAAAATTGGAGTTGAAGAAGCAGATTCCTTCTTTAAGGTTTGTCACTTTTCAAAATGCAGTGGCTCTGGACAGGCTGATAAAACTGGTGTGGGACAGGAAGCAGAATAAAAGACTGTGTTTTCATTTGTTTATTGCAAAAGAAGACTTACACGTCACCAATTTATAAAAGTACACATTAAAAGGATGTATCTAGAGAAATTCCATTCATGCAACCTGGAATCTGGTTTCTGTTCAAACATCTCAATCTACTTTGCCATAGCACAAATGCTAATGATAAATTATTAAATACATGGTCCCCATGATGGAGTGCTACTCAGACTAGCTATAACTTGATCGATACTATATTTATCTGGGCTATGGGGGCTTATTTCACTGTTTTCAAGGTGCTTTGTGGTAAGGATGAAGACATCATTCCTCAGCTCTTGGTAGACCTTTGGGAAGCTCAGCTCTTAGCAGGTCTCCCAGATGTGGTTCTCCAGGAACTCTTTTTCAAGCTCACATCGCAGTACATCTGGAGATTATCCAAGAGGCAGCCCCCTGACACCGTACCACTGCGAACATCAGAGGATCTGGTGAGAGACTAGAATAACATGTTAAATTAAACTTGTATACCACACATTACAGTAGTATACTTTGTGATTTTTAATGGCTTAGAATTAAACCTAATTTATATTACCAGATATCTTATAAGCAGGAATTAAAAATACACTTAAATCTTGTCCACAGGTCCTAGGAGGAAGCCCCTATTGGGCTCTGTGCTCAGCAGGGAGGCTGGAGTCCACTTGTCCCTCTCCCTCTACATGCCCCTTTGCTTGTGCATGTGCTCTCTCTCAAATAAATAAAATCTTTAAAAAAATAAATAAAAAATTTAAAAAATATATAAGGAAATACTTAGTGCACCCCCCCCATTTTTGGTGCAGTTTTATTCAGTGAGAATCAGCAAGTCTGATTTTCCATTCCCAGGAAAGTATACGCCTAATTCTGTGACATGCAGAAGATTAGCAGTTGCTTGTTCTTGGTGGAATAGATGAAGAGAATCTTGTTTTGTTGTATTTTGCTTATGGTAAATTTCTTTTACATTTTAGATTAATGCCTGTAGTCATTATGGCTTAGTTTATCCTTGGGTTAATGTCTTAATATCATCCGATTCCTTAGTGGATAAAAGTTATACAGAAGACCTTTCAAAATTACAGGTAAATAAGAATGCTTCTTTTTTATGAATATGCATATTACCATATAGTATCAGATTTAAATTTGGTAAAACCTCATTGTCCTGTTAATCCAGAGTGTATACTTTTTTGTGGGGAGAAAATCCATAGTTCGGCATACTCAGGAGCTCTGGAGGGCATTCCTGCCTCTGCCTGAAACTGCTGAGAGGAAGGCTGGTGGCTCCCAGAGGCTGGTTTTGTTGCCTGCCGAGAGTGAGTTCACCAGGTCATGGGACTGTCTTGCCTTATTTTCAGAATGTCCTTGGAAACACTTTGTGAAATGGAAGTATGGCAAATGTTTAGCGATTTTTATTGATGGAGTTTACTTTTTGTTTCGTATTCACTCATACATGTTAGACCTCTAGCCCAAGCTCACCACTCTCTGTCTTATAGAAAGTAGGTTAAAGTAGCCTGTTTATCTGACTCCTGAGGAGAACTTAAAAAAAAAATAATAAGTGTGATCAGAAAATGTAGATCATCCTGTGAGAATTCTGATCGTGATACTGTTTTTTCCACAAATGAGAAGTAAAGTCCATCTTTGATGTGGTGGGCCAAGCTGGGCTAGATATGGATATGACTTTATTTCAGGGAGGCCTGTGGTCCAAGGACCGAATATATCCCCACATTTGCTTTGTTTGGTCTGCCCAATGTAGTGCCAACATATACAATTGAAATTTCAAATGAAGAATTCTGAGTTTTCAAGTTTTTTCTTGAAAGATTAGGCAGAACTGGTAACCTGGGGGCTCTCACTGCCTCTGCAACCTGAGAGTTAGAGCAAACTAGTGGCTCCCCTCCGTGGTCAGTGCTCATGTTGTCCTGTCTGCCACGGTTCTTATCTCTGGGTCCTCCTCGTCCAGATATGGTGCCTGGTGTCCATTTCCCTTACATCCAGCTGCCTTCATTCATTTCCATCATCTGTTTTGGCCTCTTTAGACTTTAGAGTTTGTAATCCCTTGATTTACATCGGGAGCTGGTGTAAGTGTGCTTACTGCTTATAGAAACCAAAATGTCAGGTTGGGGATGGGGTCCAGGAAGGAAACTGAAGAGCCCATATTGCTTAGACTCAGCCTTTAGACAGGTCTGAATTGTATATCCAAAGATAGAGTTACTTACATTCATAAAGAATTGCCAGAGAAAATTCTTATTGGCTCTTATCTCTAGTCCCCTTACAGTACAGAGGCTCCTTAGGACTTAGCCTCTGATACATTCACTAAACAATTATTCCTCAAGCATGTGCTGTAAATGTGTTCTGTGGCATTGGATAAGCCAGGCAGGGCCTTGCCCTCCCAGAATATATGTATTAATTACGTATTTAAAATCACAATTGTAACTAGTGCTATTAAATCTTACCAGATAGAGCTTCAAAGCATATTTATAATCACTGCTTGAAAAAGTGTAATTGAGTGATCTTTTAAAATTCATTTTAAAGTATTTAAAAAGAATACATTCTTCTGGGAATCTTTGCTGTTAAAGGATAGAAATGTAGTCAACCTATACTTTAAAAAATTGTTTTCCTAATTTTATCTCTTTCTAGATTATCAGTGGGTTGATTGGTCTTAGTCATTAAGTAAAAAAAAAACCATCAAGAAACAAAAAGATCTCATTTGTTTTCACCTAGAGGAATAGGAGGTTCAGAATTACCTGGAGAACCGTTCCAAAATTGTGTGATTTCCCCTCTGCCCTGCATCCCACTGTCACCACACAGATTTGATGAGTGTTTATCTCTTATCCTCAATCACTGTAATAGTATATTTGTGCAATACTTAAAAAGCTATCTATAAATCATCTAATGTCAAAAAGCTCCTATCTGGAAAGACACAGTAACTAGTCAGTGCCCTGCCTTCTACCATAATTGTCACAGTCCCCTCCCCCACTTCCTTGCCAACCACTACTCCTGAGATTGTGTAGGTAGAGAAGACAGGGTTTGTGGGTTCCAGCCCTACAGAGCTGGCTGAGAATGAGGGACCTAGATCACAGAAGGAAACAAATGTGCATATATTGGGAAAGAAGGTAATTTCCAATACTGAAAACAAAGGGCATTTCCAGTACTGAAAACAATACTGCTAAGAAGCATATGACATTAAGAGTAGTAATAACTTTTGGAGCATTTTAAATTCAGTGATATATGTGTTGTCTGGTGTTTCTTATTTTTAAACTTTTTGATGATATGGATAAAACTAAGTAAATGTTCATGGGTAATCAATTTTGTACCAAGCTTTGACTAGCTTCATTTAACCAGGGCTTGGGTTACCCATGCCTTGCTCCTTCCTACCCTGCCCATTATCCAAATTAATCAAAAGTTGAAAGTAGAAATAATCGGTGTTTTCTTTCATGTGGGAGATCCCACAAGTGGTCAATTATCATGCTTGCTCTCTTGTTGTCAGGAAATTATTCAGATGAAGATGACTATTGAACTTGCAGGAAGGAAAGGGACCAACCTTATACTCCTAGCCATTCCTTGGTAGATATTTGGAATAAAATAATCACGCTGACTGTAAACAAATAATTCACATTCCATATCCTCTTGTGCGTCTGAGAAGATGCTGTAGTAAAAAGGATACAGGAAGAAAAAAAGTCAGGATATGACCATCTCATCTTTATCCAGAAGAAAGTGAAAGTAGAGATGTTTTGGTGGTAGTAATATTTATAGTTTAAATGTTTAAAAGTAAAATACTAACAAAATTCTCAATTTTGTGAATATTTGAGTATTTGAATACTCAAATACTGCCTACTCTGTCTTTCAGCGTGTGGCAAATAGTACTGATACAAATTATTAGGTTATTAACAATTGCTTTAGTTTTATTAAATGTTAAATTTTATTTTTGGTTATATTTGTAGTACATGCCTATTATAGAACATTTGGAAGATACAGGTGTGAAAAAATAAAAAGTGGACTTTGTCCTTCCATCCAGTGAGCTGATTTCTATTTCAAATCTCCGTGATCTTCCAAAGGCATTTCTTTATGTGCATGTAGCTGTGTAGTTTTTATAAAGTTGATCCTGCTCTAAATATAATTTTGTATTGATATTTTTTACTCATCTTTCTATTATGAGCATTTTCTCATTAACTAGACTTTTAAAATAATTTTGATGGCTATATAATAGTCCACCATATGAATGTACCATAATTTACTTATCCCTTATTTAACATAGATCCTACTTGTTCATTATTACAATTACTACTGAAGTGAAATGAACATAAATCTTTGATCACAATGTTGATTATTTCCTTAGAATAGAGTCCTAAAATAGTCCCATTAGTTTTAATTTACAGTCTATACAAAGCAACTAAAACCATATTAATTTAGAAATGATTGCTTTCTATTAAGCAGATTTTTATTCTTTAAACTAGAGGTGGTTTCAAAATTCTTTAATACTTTAGTCTGCTTAGACTTATAAATAAATATTGTATTGCATTCATCTTTTTGTTTCCTTTTTCTGTTTTTTTTTTTTTTTTTTGGCAAGGGATGTTGGTCTTTTTAAAAAAAAATGTTATACTATATATTGTGCTTTAGTTTTTTGGGCCTCATTCCATAACATTTCACTTTTCTGTTCATAGTCTCTTATATGTGGTCCTTCATTTGACATAGCTTCCATTATTCCATTCCTGGAGCCACTCTCAGAAGACAGTATCGCTGGCCTCAGTGTCCATGTCCTGTGTCAGACGCGTTTGAAAGAGTATGAACAGTGTATAGACACATTGTTAGAAAGATGCCCAGAGGCGATCATTCCATATGCTAATCATGAACTGAAAGAAGAGAATCGGGTACGCTTTTCAGCTATTTCTTTTAGGCTTGATTCCTGATAATCAGAATTGATGATCTTGTTGTCTTATCTGCAAAATGGGGACAAATTATATCAGTCCAACCTCACAGGTCTGGGTGGGTCAAAGGAGCATATATGTTTAATATGTTATGTGCTTTGAGTACCGTTAGAGGCTATTAAAATGTATGGTGATTATTTGTTATCTCTATTAAAAACCTTTTGCTTGGAAATAAATAGGATATTACCTGAAGATTTGGGAAATGATGTATGATGGGAAAATATTATCTGGACTATATGATCTTTAGCTGAGAAATTGGAAGAGTTTAAACTTGAGTACTCTACTCTCCCCTGCCCTCCTGTTCCCCTCCCATCCCTTCCTCCCTCCCTCCCTCCCCCCCTTCTGGCCTTCCTTCTTGTCACCTAAAGATAACAGAACATGTCTACGTTTCTTCTTCAGAATATCCAAGTACATACGTACAACATCCATGTCATTAGATTTTCAAGTTACAAACCTGATTTATGTTATAGTTTAAACAGAAGACTGGCTGCTGATATAACTTTTGTTGTTAACAAATTTTGGTACCTTAACCAACATGATATATTTTGCCCTGTGCTTTCCTGCACAATCTTATTCTTGTTGGAAGTTTGAATGTAAAATGCATCAAATTTAAAATGTGTTCATTTTTTCCTAAGATAGACTTTGTGGTGGAAAAAACTGCTGCCTGAACTTTGTCACAGAATAAAATGTGGTGGAGAGAAAGGTCAGCTTTACCTGTCATCATTAAAAGGTAAAATGATCTTTTTTTGTTTGATTATAAATGAGTCTTAATTTTAGTTTCCATAATTTGCTGAGGTCTTGCTTCCTCTAGTCCTGAGATTCTCAAATGAGGTGAAGAGGGTCTAAGCAGAATCATCTCAAGAGTTTAGTTCAGCATTGATATGCTCTCCCTTCACATTAGATATTCATTTATCTCTTCTCTTCTCAGCCATGGAGCTGATGCTTTTAAGTCAATCTTTTCAAGCACTTAACAAGTTAACATAGTCATAGAAACTCAGAACCTTAGTATTTTAAAAACTTGAATAGCCATTAATACAGTTATATTTTTATTGATGATCTGAGTGCTTAATTTATTTCATATAGGAAATTAAGATTATTATTATTAATTATAATTATAAGCAAGTATTGAGGAATAACAAGGTTCCCAAGGATTTAAAAGTTGAGTATCTAGGGGTACCTGGGTGACTCAGTGGGTTAAAGCCTCTGCCTTCGGCTCAGGTCCTGATCCCAGGGTCCTGGGATCGAGCCCCACTTCGGGCTTTCTGCTCAGCGGGGAGTCTGCTTCCTCCTCCCTCTCTGATAGGGTGTTGGTGGTAAAATGGTGAGCATAGCTGCCTTCCTCCTCCCTCTCTGCCTGCCTCTCTGCCTATTTGTGGTTTCTCTCTCTCTCTGTCAAATAAATAAATAAAATCTTTTTTTAAAAAAAGTTGAGAATCTATAAATAATGCAGTGTTTTACAGCATAGGCATTGTTTGAATTTGCAAAATTCATAGTCACTTATAAATCATGATAGATATATGGTTATAAATTTCTCTAGTCTTATGTGTTACTGTCACTAGATAATTGTTGGCCTGATGACAAAGGGTGTGGTTATATTGATTTCAGTGTGCATAATCGATTAGAAATGGACAGTTCTGGAATTGCGTTTTCCAGCTGATGTGACTGGTTTTTAAAGTGTTAGAACCTGTGGCGATTGGAGGGTGTTTTTCCGAAGATGCCTTAAGTAAAGTTGCATGCTTGTGACCAGGAAGATGTGGTGGCTTGATACTACCTTTTTGTCCTACTTATCTCCCTGAGTGAATTTTGGGTTTTTGGAAGGTGGAAATGTCAAATATTTGATTGCCTTGTCCCCGTTGTGTCACGTTTATCTCACAACTTGGAACCAATTATTTGTGTGGGTCACTTTGCAGAGCAACTATCCCACATCTCCGTACCTCAGCAGCATCATCATCTGAAAGGACTTCATCCTTTCCTCATCCACATCCACGTCCCCTCTACCCCTAACCCACCCATAATCATTCCTCCAAATGTTCCATTTTCCTGTATCATCAGAATATATCCATGTGTGTGCATACACACATGCCTGACTGTATGTGTGTGGCTCATAGGACTAAGTGCTGGGTGTGATTTATGTTTATTAGACTCCAAAGCCCCAAGAGCTGGTATAGCATTTTATTCATTTCTCCTGTTGTGCCCTCCTCACCGGCCATATGCCTCTCCACAGGAAGCATTCTCTATTAATTGATTTGAAGGGAAGACACCTAAATAACTTCAGGTCCATTTCCAAGGGAGCGGTAGTGCACTGAGAGGACACCAGGACTAGAGTCTGGAGATCTGGAACTGAGTTCCAGGTCTGCGACGTACGGAGTGACCAGAAGCAGCCCAATGTTTTAGTATCCTGAGACTAATGAGAAGTTCCGTATTGATTCTAGAACAAACATTAGGCAAAATCGTAAGATGGCAAAGTTGGAGATGGAAGTCAGGAATCTATATAACATATACTTAGGGAGCTTGGATTTCTTGTATATCCAATGCAGCGTTTCTCAGCTTTGGCACCATTTACATTTTGGACTGATAATTCTTTTGTGTATATGCATTTTAGGACGTTTAGCAGCGTTCCTTGCTGCTAAATACCAGTAGCACTTCTCCAGTATGATAAAAATGCCTTCAGACAGTTTCAGGTGTCCCTGGGGAGCAAAATGATGCTGGTTGAGAACCATTGCACCCATGCAGAGCCATTGAAACTGGAGCTAGTGATTGGCTTATTTCCAGGAAATACTTGTTACTGTTTTTGTGGTAATGAACTATGCTTATTGCTAAAAATGTTACTACTGTAGTAAATTACAAAAATGAAGTTTAGAAAGTCATTTAAAATCCCATCAGCCAGAAATAACTATTTTCAGCATCTGATAAATATTTTCTAGACACACTGGGGGATATAAAGTCCTCTACATATTTAAGATATTGACCTTATTCTTGGAGTTATAACCTATATCAGCCCCTCATTGGTTGGCAGAAGAGGGGAATTGGGCAGTGGTAAGACTTTTGTTGGCTCTATAACCTTGATACAGTTCTTTTTATACCTAGGATACTATTTATAGGCTACACATTTAGGCTAAATAAACTGGTTTGATAGGGAAGTACTGATAATTCATGTTTTTCATATAGGTTTTGTAAACTAGTTAGTAGTCATTGTTAATTAAGTTTCTATTAATATTTTAGATATGCATCATTGTATTTTATTTAATTCTCAAAGGACTCTAGAAGCTAGCAGATGGTACCACCTCATTATAGATCAAGAAACTGGGACTCAGGTTAAGTGACGTTCTTAAAGTCACAGAATCTGTCTGACTCCAGAGTTAGGGATCTTTCCCATTCATCGCTGCTGATCTATTCATTAACTTTTTAGCAACAGGGGCATGTCAGCCCTTTGTGTAAGCGTTGATTTAGGATGCTGAATATTAGAGAAATGACTTTGGATGGATGCGCACACATCTGAGCAGGAGATTTTATATTCTAGTCACTCTGCAGATAGAGTAAGCGGTGGGCAGGTGAGGATCACACAGGGAATGACACGGGTGTTTATCACCAACACTGTTCTGAAAGGTCACCCCCTCTTTTCCCAGCAGAGGGCAGCATGTATGGATCAAGAAGCAATGGAATCATAAAATTACATAGTTCTTTTTATAAAAATGTTTCCTAAATCCCTTAGTAACTAAAGATATACACAGGAGTACATTATTTTACAGGTTTGAAAAAAATGGTCGTGAAGACAGATTTGTGCTTCTTAATAACATGAAAATCTCATAATAGAGAGGAACTAATTTAGGAAAGTGCCATCCATCAATTAATAGTATTTCCTTTCCTAGCAATCTTTATAAATTAGCTGCAATACAGCCCTAACATTAAAGACAGTATCCACATGATTTTAGTTTTCTTTAGAGGCTAATAGAAGTATATTGAAAAAATGATGTAATAATCCAGCAATGAAACAGTGAATCAAAATTGCAGGGAACTAATATAAAATAAACTTAAAAGCATTTTAGAAAGATTAAGAAGTTGTTAAAACCATAAGTAGTCTGTGGATTTTAAAGACCAATCTTTTTTTTCCTTCCTTTTGTGATTATAACATTTTGCTGCCTGACTGAGCTTCTAATTAGTTGAGTGTTAAGAAAATTGGATGAAAGACAGACATTCAATTCTAACTCAGATACTATGTCCTACCAACAGAAACATTGTCAGTTGCTGCTGTGGAGCTAGAACTACGGGATTTCCTGAATGTCCTCCCAGAAGATGGCACTGCAGCGTTTTTCTTGCCGTATCTTCTTTATTGCAGTCGAAAGAAATCATTGACTTGAAGGTATCATTTGGAAAAATACCACAATGCCATAGAAGACTGACTTTGAAAAAAAAAACAAAAACGGAATATCCAGTAAAAATGTAAATAAAGGATTTTCATATCGAATAAGCACATTTACTGCAGATGCTTTCAGGCTGCTTACCCGGTGGTGGTATTATTAGTTTGGTACTTTATGACCTGCATCCATGTAATTGTCCAGAATGTAAATAAAAAGCCACAAAACTTAAGAATTTTTTCAAAGAAGGTATATGTTTTTAAAAGTAGACACTGACTTTTATTCCAAGTAATATCAAATCAGTGTTGTTGGAGAAGTGACAATCTTTTTCACCCCAGAAACATTTGGTTTCTGTTTGAAAGAATATTTCTTCTTGATTTTTTCCAGATTTCTCAATTAGTTTACTCCTTCTTTCTCTTCTTCTTCTTCTTCTTCTTCTTCTTTGAATAATTTTCTTTGAGAAAGAGGTTAATGTTTTCCCACAGTAAAAGATTTCAAACTTTACTTTTTTGTTACTTTTAAAACTCATGCTGTGGTTTCTCCCTGAACCAATGAAGTAGAAATTTACAAACTTAAATGTTTTCTTGTCTGGCCATTAACATAATTTGTTGGAGGCATGTTTTTCAGCCAAAGCCTTGTTTCTATTTTTTGTTGATGTGTACTTTAGCTCTTCTAGCTAGAGTATATGTGAAAATAAAGAAATGTATCATTGTATTCACAGTTGTGTCTTCTTTTTTAACCTCTTATTAAACAATTTTGAGTCCAAGTTCAGCTCATCAATAGTGTGCTTCGACTTTACTTAAGGCTGGGCAAAAATGCTACTCACCACACATCTGCCACAACTGTATTTTGAAACTTTTCTCCTGATGTCAGTGTTCATCTTTACCAGGATATAATCTGTAGAACTGTTTGTCAATTTTGCCTTTCTCCAGTTCCAGATTATTCTCCTTTTGACTGTCTCTTCAAGGGTTCACAAAATCCAGGTGGATTGGCATTATTTTAATTTTTTATTTTACCTTGTTTTATTTAATTTAATTTATTTATTTAAAAATTATTTCATTTAAATTTTTTAATTTTTAATGTATTATTATTTTAAAGTAATATTTTACTTTCTTGACACCTACGCCCCCATGTCTGCTGATTCATTAAGAATGATAGCAGCACCATGTTATAGGGATTGATGGGAACCCAATGGTTGGAAACAATTCAATGAATCTTTATAGCAATCCTTTAAGAACCATCAGGGACAACATCTGGGCATAGATTTTGGGGGTGGGGGTGGAGAATACAGTTTTATAAACTCCTGGTGGTGGTATGAAGGACCTATGTAAATTAGTTATAATTGTATTAGAGTCAGTCATGTATCTGTTGATCTTTTCATATGATACAAAGTAACAGTTTCCCCCACAAATTCATGAAAGTGTATGTTTTCAGTCTTTTTTTTAATGCTTATAGCCATTCCAAAGTAAACTTTTTCTTCATCACTTTCACGTACATTGTTATGAATATTTTTTTCCACTTATCACCAATTTATTTCTTTCAGCCAGACTTGGTCTCTATAGAAAAAGAAATTTTAAGACCATTATTAAAAACAGTACTGTAGTCCCCCCTTATCCATGGTTTCCGTTACCTATGGTCAATTAGTCGAGAGGCAGATGTTCCTCAGAAGGTCAATATAGTAGCTTAATGCTATGTCACAATGTTTATGTCATTCACTTCACTTCACATTTTATCTTCTTATACCATAACAAGAACAAGAAAGATTAGTATATCCTGAAGGATCAGGATGAGGTGGGTTTTTTTGTTTTTTTTTTTTTTTAAGATTGTATTTATTTATTTGTTAGAGAGAGAGAGCATGAGCACAGGCAGACAGAGTGGTAGGCAGAGGCAGAGGGAGAAGCAGGCTCCCCGCTGAGCAAGGAGCCCGATGTGGGACTCGATCCCGGGACGCCGGGATCATGACCTGAGCTGAAGCAGCCGCTTAACCAACTGAGCCACCCAGGCATCCCAGGATGAGGTGTTTTGAGAGAGAGAGAGAGAGAGAGAGACCACATTCACATAACTTTTATATAGTACATTATTAAAGTTGTTCTATTTTATTATTGTTGTTAATCTCTTACTGTGCCTAATTATAAATTAGACTTTATCATAGATATGTATGTATAGGAAAAAAATAGTTATATATAGGATTCAGCACTATCCAGGGTTTCAGGCAGCCACTGGGGGTCTTGGAACATATCCCCTGTGGATAAGTGGGGGACTACTGTATAAGTCATGTGGTTTAACTGTATTCTCATTTTTAATATTAGTTATTTTGTTTAATTATTGTTTTTTTATTATGTTATGTTAGTCACCATACAGTATGTCATTAGTTTTTTGATGTAGTGTTCTAATTATTCTCAATTCATTTCTATTTTTCCATTTTTTGCTTTTCTTTTTTATTTAAAATCAATTAGTTAACATAGAATGTATTATTAGTTTCAAAGGTAGAATTCAGTGATTTATCAGTTGCATAAAACACCCATTGCTCATTACATCAAGTACCCTCCTTAATGCTCATCCCCCAGTTACCCTTACCTCTCCCTCCTACCCTCCAACAACCCTCAGTTTGTTTCCTAGAGTTAAGCGTCTCTTATGGTTTGTCTCCTTCTTTGATTTCATCCCATTTTATTTTTCTTTCCCTTTCCCTGTGTTCATCTGTTTTGTTTCTTAAATTCCACAAATGAGTGAAATCATATGATATTTGTCTTTCTCTAATTTATTTTGCTTAGCATAATACCCTTGAGTTCCATCCACATCATTGCAAATAACAAGAATTCATTATTTTTGATGGCTCAGTAATATTCCATTATATATATATATATATATATATATATATATACCACATCTTCTTATCCATTCATCTGTTGATGGGTATCTGGCAGAAATTTCCATTTTTTTTAATATGTTTAAAAACATGTCTCATTCTAGTACTGCTTTAACTAAAGAAAAATTACTTTGCTCCCTGCAAGATGTTCATTAATTATAAAGAGAAAAATAGTAACTTTATAATAAAGAAAACTGGCAGAAATCTCCTTAATCAAATGCTCAAAGTTAACATAATGAGTAAGGGGGAAAAAATCAGTATCTAGTGCCTCCTGACATGTGTACTTAGAAAAACAATATCACTTCCATGAGAATCTTGCCAAAAAATGCATAACTTGAATCTAGTCATGTGGAAACATTAGATAGACCCAAATTAAAGGACATTCTACAAAGTGGCTACCCTGTATTCTTTAAAAATGTCAAACTCAGAGCACCTGGTTGGCTCAGTCTGTTGAGCGAACAACTCTTGATTTTGACTCAGGTCATGATTTCAGGGTCATGAGATCAAGCCCTGCGTCAATCTCTACACTCAGCGGAGATATTGCATGAGAATCTCCCTACCCCACCCAGCTCTTTCTCTCTCAAATAAATAAATCTTTAAAAAAAGTCAAAGTTATAAAGACAAAGAAACTGTTCAGACTAAGAAGACAAGCCAACTAAACACAACACATGAGTGGGATCTTCTTTTTCTGTAAAGAACGTGATGAGAATAATTTGTGAAATTTGAAAAGGGTCTATACTATTAAATCATCTTTAATTTCCTAATTTTGATAGGTATATTGTATTTATATATAATAATATCCTTATTTTTGGGAAATATATATATATTTACTCTGTTTATATACATTTAACTTTTTATATATGTATTTACTATTGTATGTGCGTTAGAGAGGGTGGGGGGCAGATAAGAGAGAGAAAGGGAAAGCAAATGTGGCTATGTAAAATGTTAACAGTTGAGGAATTTGGGTGAAGGGTATATGGGAATTTTTGGTACTCTTCTCACAACGTTTCTGTAAGTCTGAAATTATGTCCAAAAAAGTTTAAAAATTCCTTTTCATTGAATTAACAGGTGGTTAGGTATTTACCATGCAGAGTATCGGATTGGATTGCAGTAGTTACTAAAATACAGAATATACAGTCCCTACCTGTAAGTAACTGAAAGCTAGGCAAGTTTTTTTCCTACAGACAAAAGACTATCTGACTGTAGTAGAAATGTCACAGTCTAAAAAGAAAGTACCTTTTATATTTATCAGGGGAGGTCTTTATTATGCCTCCTCTGGTAGGGGAAATGAAGCATTACATTAAGTATGTCAGAATATCTACAGTTCTTTTCTTATGATGTTTTTCATTGTGGAGAAAATTGCCTGTCTCTCTCATATTTGACTCTTCATCTTGTTCAGGAGTTACTGGCATTGAACCCAGCGGTTTATTTGCCTCTTCCCATCTTCGGTGTTCTGGGGCTCTCAATACCACTCTTTGTAATAAAGGCTTTTACGAGAATCGTTTTTTACGTTACCAGGTATTTGTGTAAAACCCTGGAGCAGACATGAAAACTTGTCGTTTGCACTCACTGTTGATCTTTGAATGACTTTTAATTTGGGGGAGATTTATTTCTATATTTTCTTTCACTTACATGTCCCCTTTAATGCCCATTTTGAAGAGGAAACACAAAGCATTGTTTTCTCTACATCATTTCTCCCTGTTGGGTTGGCCATCACCAATTCCAACAATTCCGAACTCAGAAGACCCAAGAAACACCAAAGGCTGCAACCACACACCAGAATTTCTCTCTGTAGAATACATTTTGTGACTATTTACCCAGGAAAGGGCTGTTTCTTTTCCTGTGTTTCCTGTGCTTCAGGAGGGAGTATTATTGATGGTCTGGGGGAAACAGGGAATTTAGATTCCATTTTTTTCCCCTGGATCTTTGCTATAGTCTGAACATTGGAGTCCCCTCAAATTCCTACATTGAGAACCTAATGCTTGTGGTTGAGAGTAACTTTGTAGGGCCTTTGGGAGGTGATTGGGTCGTGAAGGTGGAGCCCTTATGAATGGGATTAGTGCCCTTGTCAAAGAGGCCCCATGGAGCTAGCTTGTCCCTTCCACCATACAAAGATAAAGTAAGAAGTCTGTAACCAGGGAAGGAACCAGACTAGGTAGTTATTAAACAGCATATATTTATTTTCACAGTTCTGGAAATAAATATATGCTGTTTAATGACTACCTAGTCTGGTATTGTGTTAGAGCAGCCTGAATGGACTAAAACAATCTGACAGTGACCAACAATACTTTCCCTCACCCCTAGAAGTACAGAATGACATCATTTCTGCCTGACTGACTACTTGAAATTATATTGATGTTTTGGGGAGGATGGGTGGGGAGAAGTTTCTTGTGTGCCAAGTACACAAGAACAACTACAAAAAAAGTTAAATGTGTCCTAGTAAAAACGAAATTAAATTCTAAGTGTGTCTTTTGTTAGCCTTTCAGTAAATAACATGACCACTCCCTTACATCAGCTTTAGGAATAACTGCGCTGCCTCAGAGTGGTGTCTGTTTGTATTAGCTGAGAGACTTCTGGTGCTGTTATCAGACCAGCGATCAGAGGATAAGCTGTATCCCACACCATTTAGCAATAAAAAAAAATCCTATTTCGAGGTAGAGAAGGAAGAGATCAGGGCAGCAAATTCATGAATGCTTCCTATTGGGGGAAATATTTAGGCAAAGTAGTGCATCTTAATTATATTGGTGATACATGACTTCTAGAATTGCTAGCTCGATATTCACCTGCATTTGGCAGAACCGTGTAAGTAGTCTCCATTCCAGCATGAATGTGGTCAGTCACATGACAGTGGAGTAACCAGATTCCAGGTGTCCTTGGAAACATTTCTAGAGTTTGGTATGTCCCAGGGAAAACGTCAAAGACATCAGAAGTATAAATGCCCCTGTGCTTAATTAGAAAAATGACAAATATTATATAATGTTTATTGTATGTGAGAGTTCATTCAAATAATTTTTCATTGGCCAGCTCAGGGATATTCAAAAAGTGGATGAATATGTTAAAAAGAGAGAGAGAGAGAGGGAGAGAGATCCTGCACATTTGTATGTCCATAGAAACAGTGAGGTATGTTGTCTTGGTACTGCTGAGTGCCTGGCAGGATGGGCCACAAAGTGCGTGTGAAGGGAAGATGTGAGGAGAGTGCACTCATCCATTTGGATCATGTGGCACCTCTTACACTTCAACTTCAGTTTGCCTTTTATCGTTGCACTTGAGTTACACAACAGAATTTAGCTGTGCCTCATTTCAGTCCCAATCTTACTTTTGCTGAACCTTATCTAGATGAGCTGGTCTGTGAAGCTTTATGGCAGGGAGGGTAATGCTGGAAGCAGGAAAGGAGGCCCAGGGAGAAACCAGAACCTGAGACAGTTCAGGTAGAGGCTAGACTAGACACAGAGTACTTGTGGGGAGGGGGGTGGTATTTCTGCAAGGACAGAATTGCAAGTCCCCTAAGAATATAACATCTGTGTAAACCAAGTTACAGAGAGCAAAATGGCCTTTTCTGCAATGGGCTTTGTGGTAGTTTCTGAATTTTTTTACATTAACTCAAAGGTAAGAAAGAGAGCTTTTGACTCCTACTGAAATCAGCATTGGCTGAGAAGCAGAAGTAGCCTCGAGATCTTGGGACCGATCAGTTGCCTCACACCAAAATGATAAACTTGTTCACTTTAGGCCATTTCAGGATTCAGAAGTTAGAACAGGTAAAACTTATAATAAAGTCTTGGCTCTACCCTCTGATCCATCATATGGACATTCCCACCCTCTCTACTAATGAGTCTATTCACATGCCTCGCCCAGCAAATATGTGAGCAGAACTCCATGAAAACCCACTAAAAATCCAATGAAGAGCCCAGTGTGTAACAAAGTTTGGTGACAACAATTGAAATTGCTGCATGGCACACTCTTTGGAAATAATTTAGTAGTCTCTTGAAACTTTTTTTTCATAAGTCTCTCTAAGGAAATATTTTCTTCATTTGTGTTAAAACACTTTCCAATAGGGCAAGAATAATGACAGTGGATCACTCTTACCTGATACCCAAAGCTGTGGCCATGAAAGTGTACTGAATGCAAGTCTATTTCATTGCCCATCCCCATCAGGTACCAGTTGACTTCATCTCCCACGTGCATTGTGAGGCCTTGCAGGTTCCCAAACATTCTTCCATTAATGGCTGGGGAAATCACATGATTTTTTTTAATTATTTTTCATGATATTTTAAATCAGTAGCTGTTTCAATGACAATATGATTACTAGGTTAATGTATGGGACCTTTTTGAGGTAATAGAAGTTATTTCACTACAGACGGGGAAATGAATACTTTCAGGTCAATAAAGTCGCGCTTCTTTTCTAGTCATTTAGCACCAAAATCCATAATCCTAAGTGTGAATTTAAAAGGGAATGAGACTTGGGAACAGGGAGAGAAGTTAATAGGCGGCTTTTGCTTTGAACAGAATTCTAACTCACATACAGAGTAAGGCAGAACTGGTTTATTATAAAATGAATAGTCTCCAAACTAATTTCATTTGAAGGAAGAAAAGGGGGAATTTAGGGTTAAAATAATGTCTCATACCATGCATTTTATTGCTTTCTATGAATTCCTCATCATCTTTGTTTACTTTCTCGGGGTGTTCAGAGTATGTTTTGATGTTGTCATCTATGTACCAGGATTCATTTTCATCAAAAACAAAAAACAGAAGGGAAAATTCCAGTTTTCTTATGGGATTGAATACTTTCATGTAATATCTCCGGCAAACAATCAGTGGGCCAATTAATCCACTATAAAGATCCTGAAAACAAGCAAAAACATCAGTGATCCTTGCGATAAAGTCAGCATTTCAGACAACTGGGACCTTGGGAATTTTAGAAGGACTGATTTAAGTCACAGACTTTGCCTAATGTGGTGCTGTCAGGTCAGTCACCTCCACTTGTAGATAAGTTGGACTAATGGTGAATGGTAGGTAGGTTGAATGGGTGATGCTGAAGTAACAGAAGTACGTGCAGAAGCCAAATATTAGCTCAGCTAATGAACAGCAATGTGAAAGAACCCCATGGATGGTGTTGGATTGCCTATTCCATAAATTGAGCGCTATACCTCAATTCATCTCTCAAAATCCAGAGATAAATCAAACAAAGCCTGTGCCCTCCAGGAACTTAGTCTAGTAGCGAAAACAGAGGATGGAAGAAATGAATCACTTGTGGCGATGGAGGTTCATAAAGTGTAAATGGACACAGAGGAGGAAGACAACAATTGACAAATCTATGAGACGTTTGGTTTGGGGGTGTCAGTAATGGCCGATTAGGTCTAGAAGGCCTTCAAGCTCTATCATGTTCAGCAACTTTAGATTTTATCTTGTGGGTCATAGGGAGCCATTGAAAAATTTAACATGGCATGGCAACATATTTGCATTTTAGACCAGTCGTCCTGGTGGTGAGTGAAGGAAGGATTGAAGGAGGAAGAGACTGGATCCTGGGGGCCATTGCAGTAGTTAGGCAAATTACAATGACCCGATCTGTGGAGATAGAGAGAAGGAATAGACTGAATTATATGTAGGTGGGTAGACTGCCTATGTGAGCCAAGGGGAAGAACTAGATACTTCATACCCAGGGTTCCAGCTTGAACAAATGAGTAGATTTGGAACTTGTGGTATTGCTATAGGAAAGACAAGAGGGGAGATGGATCTCAATTCCATGTTAGAGTGGCTGGTTTCCAGTGCTGGTGGGACATGCTTGTGGAGATGTTCAGTAGGCTGATACATAGCTAGGTCTAGAGTTTAGGAGAGAGGTTTGGACTCGAGATTTAATTCTACAAATGAATCTATGAACAAGTTTTGATTTGCAGTTGTTGAGTGTTTTGTTGGCTTTGAAATATTCAATCAAATAGCTTTAGTTGTGCTAGATTGACTACTGAGATCAACACTTCTATTATCGTTAATAGAGCTCTGAAATCATGTACCTCAGTTCTTTGGGTTTAATGTATTTTTATGTCAAAAAGGAAATAAAATAACTGCATTAATATTTAATTCTGTGTTACCCACAATCAGAAGTCATAGGGTTAACACAGTTACAACTTTATCCTTAAAAAGAAACAAACCAAAAAAATGAAACCAAAGTGAATTGTAGGAAAGCTTCCTTTCCTGGGATTTTAAGATCAAATTGGATCACAAGAAAACTCTAATTTCATCTTCCTTCAACTGTGTGTCTAATTTGGGGGTTTTCACAAAACACAAATGATTTAAAGTTTACCTTAACTTGATCCACAGTTGAATAGTAAGCCCACGGAATACAAGCAGAATCCTTTATTCCAGCTCCAGATCTTTCTGGGATCTTCCATATGTAAGTGCGAATTTCACCTGAATTGATCAAGTGTTAATGTATCTGATTATATTTGGTATATATTTGGTATATAAATATATACTGAGTCTTAATAACTAGTGACCTAGAAACTGGAAATGTCAAGGTAATTAGTGTTAAAAAGCAGTAGAGCTCTAAATTGTTTTTAGGAATTTAGTCTTAAGACAAACTCTAAGACATGCTTTTATTTTTTTTTTAATTTTTTTTTTTTTTAGAGAGAGCGAGCGAGCACAGGCAGACAGAGTGGCAGGCAGAGGCAGAGGGAGAAGCAGGCTCCCCACAGAACAAGGAGCCCGACGTGGGACTCGATCCCAGGACGCTGGGATCATGACCTGAGCCAAAGGCAGCTGCTTAACCAACTGAGCCACCCAGGCGTCCCAAGACATACTTTTAGATCTTCTTTGTCAGTCAGGGATTAACTAGCCATATACACACACACATATAATACCACCAAGCTAGAACCTGGCAATACCAATATCACAATTTGAAGGAACTTTAGAACAGATCTTTTTTTAGCTTTAAGTCTGTTCCTGTAAAACACTCTTCAACCATCAAGTGATTTCCCCCAGTGCAACACCTTCCCCCAGCCTTCTCTGTGTTTGTACCTACATGCCGTTTGTCATTCCCTAGGTTTCACTTTGGCCTTCCTTTTCTCCTTTTTCATCATTATCCCTAATGATTCCACAATTCCTGGTGCAGAGCCATTAGCTCATGGGATCTTATGGGTCACTAACTTGTCCCACTCTGTCATACCATACACAGCTCTGTCACATACGGGACA
This sequence comes from Enhydra lutris kenyoni, assembly GCF_002288905.1. Classification (NCBI taxonomy): domain Eukaryota; kingdom Metazoa; phylum Chordata; class Mammalia; order Carnivora; family Mustelidae; genus Enhydra; species Enhydra lutris. The sequence goes on along the minus strand of NW_019154086.1, from coordinate 39,598,159 downwards.
CTACCACACCCTAGACCTTGACACTTTGAAGATAGCCAGTTGCTCTACCCTCCTAACTTGCCAAGGCCTTGACCTTCTTCCCTGTGCTCTGGACTCTTCTCCAGGCTGATCTCTGCTTCGCATTACCTCAGGGGTTCCTATCCAGCTCCTCACCAGACCTTGACTTGTGTGGTCTGTCTGTGTGGCCTCTTAACCATCCACTCCCTTTATGTAGACCTCACTGTTACATATTCATACTTTTAGACTTTCATTAGCCAGAGTCTGGCCAGCCTTTTCTAGGGAATCAAACAGGACAGGAGGGATAGTCTCAAGAGATGTGGTAGACTTTTTCTTTTTTCCTCAAGTCCTCCATCTTACCCACCCCTGCATCATCACCTTTTTTCTAAGCAAAACCTTTCACTGAGAATATAGAGCACAGATTCACGACCTGAACTTATCATCTTTTCATCTGTACTCTTAAAATCCCTTCAGCCAAAAAATAATGTTTCCTTTTCTTCTCCATTCTCCAACCTGTTCTGCTACCCATGGTGGTTGCCCAAAAGCCTGGCGCTGTCCTTGACTCTCCTTCCCTAATGCTCCCTAATGCTTCATTTTTCAGCAGGGGCTGTTAGCTCCACCTTTAAAAAACAACCAGAATATGACAACTTACTACCTCAGCTGCTTCCACCCTGGTCCAAGTCTCATTTTTTTAAAACTCATATTATTGCAGTAGTCCTCTAACTGATCCTTGATTCTGGTCTTGTCTTCCGAAGTCACTTAACCCACATGTCAGCCAGAAGAGGACTTCACAGAGTATTCATCAGATCATCACTCTCCAGCTCAAGCCCTCACATGGTTACTAGTATAAAATCTGAGGTTCTGACTACGGCCTCTAAGGTTCCCTTTCCTCCTCCTGCATCCAGCCCCCTGCCCTCCCTGGATCTCATCTCACATTCTGTCTCCTGTTTGCTCTGGCCTCTAGCCCCCTTGCTCTTCCCATCTCAGGGCCTGGAATGCTCTTCCCCCATAACTCCCTGTAGCTCATGACTTACCATTTAGGTGTCTTCACCAGTGGCGCCTCCTCAAAGAAGCCCTCCTGATCACCCTACTTAAAACAGTGCTCTTGTTACTTCCTCTCTCTCATTCACTTTAATCTTTTCCATAGCACCTTTTATACATTGATACTATGTATATTTATCTCTTTTGAAAGAATATGAGAGTCACAAGGACAGGGCTTTTTATTTCTAATCCCCTGAATTCACACAACCAACTTTATAGTGTAATTTATTTTTTCTCACCCATTTTTTTCTCACTTGCCAAATTTGGGAACTGCTAAATTACTAAGAAATAGCCCTTTCCTAGAAGCCAACTTTACAACTGAAAGAAGAAAAATATAGTTTTTAATTAAAAGAAGTGTATTTAACCTCTTCCAGCTTTTGTACTGTGTTAACTGAAGTTATTGCGTTTCCAGTACATGCCAGATATTGGGCTAGAATTGGGGAGTTTAAAATTCCATGGGGTGGTCTCTGCTCTTAGGACCGTGCCTTCAGCTACCGGCATGGAAGCATTCAACCACACACAGTATGCAGTAAATGCTGTGTGGGTGTGGAGAGATCATCTCTGCTCATTCCACCTTGAGTATTTGCAGATACAGTAGTCACAGATGTTTTCCTTACAGTTCTGTGTATCCCTCTCTCGTTCTCTCCCTCTCTCTCTTTCTCCCTTCCCTTCCTTTCCCTTTCCTTGTATGTGCATGGAGGCGTACACACAGATACACCCCCCTGCATGCCCTCTTTTTTAAAAAAATTTTTAAATTTTTTAAAGATTTTACTTATTTGAGACAGAGAGGGGGAGAAAGAGGGAGAGCACAAGCTGGGGAGCGGGGATGCCAGAGGGAGAGGGAGAAGCAGACTCTCCATTGAGCAGGGAACTCGACAGAGGGGCCGATCCCAGGACCCTGAGATCATCACCTGAGCTGAAGGCATACTCAACCGAATGAACCACCCAGGCGCCCCCCTGAATGCAGTCTTAACCACCTCTTTCTTCACTTCCTTAAGACACTCATTTAGAAGGAATACCTCTCTGATAACAGTCATTTGTGGGAAGCCTGTAAAGTCTATTAAAATGCCACCCCCCACTCCTCCCACTACCCCCCGCCGCCGCCCCCCCCCGCCCCCCCGCCATGAGTACCTGGTAAAGTTGGAGTAACTGTAGAACTCTCTGTTTTCACCCCATGGGCATGTATTGAGTAGGGCCTTGTGGCCATGTTTTTAAAGATAATTTTAACTATGTCTCCAACATCTGCATGAAGTTGTGGACCTGCAAGAGCAAAAAAGAAGAGTGGCTTATATACCTATCAGATAAGAAGTTCTAACTCATTAATAGAAGCAAAGATCAGGTAACTTTCTTAGCATGAAGGCAGGAGTCATACTAAATTGCCAAATTGCTTCATACTAAACTACTCTTGGATTTACACCTGGTCTCAGAGGATTCAGAATAAAAACACTAGGAATGGTTGCCTCCAGAAATGGAAACCGGGGGTGCATTTCTCATCAAGAGTCCTACAGGATGTTTTGGCCTGAAAGTCCCTTGTAGGGCAATGGCCTAATCCTGCTGAGTCAGCTATGACCCTACCCTGACCAAGAGTCATTGGGCAGCACTTGCTTTCATTTCTCTGCATTTGGACTTCCAGACCTTCCTGAGTGTGAATTTGTGGCAGTATAGCATTTGGAAGGGTGGGTGGCACTACCCCTCCCATTTCTACCTTCTTCTGTAGCCAATCTTAGCTAGTCTGCTGCTAAGAATTTCCACAACCCAGTAACAATGCCATTCTCCCTTGGGTGTCTTATTTCAGGGGCTGAGGAGAACACGCCTCACGGTATCCTGTTAGTATGGAAATATGTTGGGGTTGGGAGTGATGTCCCCTGCACTTGATGATTTTCCAGAAAATTCCCAAGACAACTGTTGGTCAAGTTCTTAGACATTCTCTCTTAAAAGGATTCCTGAAAAATCAAAAGCAACTTTTCCCATGACTTGTGTATGGTAACAATGTTTTCTTTCTTTATTTCCTTGTCTATGTGTACATTTTTTTTCTCTTGGAGTTAACTACTAGATGGCAATTAAAAAAAAAAAAACTAATAACTATGATTTGGGAGCTGGAAGAGAGGTGGAATAACAGAGAGAATCTGATGAAGATTTTCATTAGAAAATAATTTCTAGGAATTTCACCAAAATTCACAGGCATCAATTTGATGAATACCAGATACATATAATTTCACTAGCAAATGGGATAATACATTGTTTTTGAGGAAAATAAGCAATATTTTTGAAATATTTTTAGAAAATACAGGCTTCTCATTTTTATTACAGAACTTTTATTTTTATTTCAATACCTTGGACTGTGAACTGGGAAATTAAACCCTTGGATGCATAGCTACCCCACACCCGATGATTAGAGTACCTAGAATTCCCAGATGTTCTTCTTCAGCATTTCTCTCCATGGGAACTCTGAATGTGCTGTCGGTGTATTGCCGATACACAACTTTCTTGTATTTGGAGCCTATGTAGAATTCTTCCTTATCTAAAAATGCATTTGAAACACTTCAAAAAAACAATACACACACGAAGGTTAGTAACTTTCTTAATGAAAGTGGAAACCGAGTTAAAAATTTTGACTAAAAACACAGTTTTCATTTAAGTAATTTTGCAAATTTTTAATAGCATTCCCCTATTCCAGCAAGAAAGAGTAAGACTTTGAAACTAGATAGGCATGGTAGAAAGTGCTCCTTGCTGGGAGGAGAGCAACCCAAGACCTGTGCTGACTCTTCCACTAGCTAAAATGACCTCCAGCTAGTCATTGCCTGGTTGACCCTCAGGTTCCTCACCCCCAAAATGAGGTATGAGATGAGATGATCTTTAAAATTTCTCTCTAGCCCTAAAATTCTGAGCCCAGATTTCATCTGTGAAGGGTTCTCTGGTTCCTGCAGTATTTCTGGTTTATAAGAGCTGAAATGGCCCAGTGTTTTCAACCACTCCTTTTAAGTTTGCAATGACTCCTCATGGCCCCTGTAGACTTTTTCTTTTTAAAGATTTTTATTTATTTATTTTAGCAAGAGAGACAGAGGGAGATTGCAAGCAGGGAAAGGGACAGAGGGAAAGGGGGAGACAGAATCCCAAACAGACTGCCCACCGAGCACAGAGCTTGAAGTAGGGCTCGATCCCAGGACGCTGAGATCATGACCTGAGCCAAAATCAAGAGTCGGTTGCTCAACTAACTGAGCCACCCTGAAGCCCCAACTCTTGCAGCTTTCTGACTATTTTACTCCTGTCACTTGAAATAACCTTTCACTACTTTATACTGCAAACATACTCCCCGTTAGTCAGTCAAACTAACCAGCTAACATTTGCTTAGCTATAGGTTACCAGAGATGTTGGGCACCCCAGATCTGAACACATGTCTGATCTCTCAAATCATATCCGTGAAAGCTTAGTGCATGATGTGTGAGAGGATGGAGGAAAGAGTGGTTGGAAAAGTCTTCACGAAGTGTCTGGTGATACTGCTTAACGTGCAGTTTCCAAAGCTCCAATAATGATCCTTTACTTAAACTTATTCACAATGAAGTTATTTTTTTACATTTCTATAATGTTCATGTTGTTGGTGGTTTTGAAGCGTATTTTCCTATGACTTCTTAGAGGACATAGACCATGTCTACTATACCGCCCTCAAGAATTTAAAATATTCTTCACACATAATAGTTTTAAGAATGTAAAAGAACAGATTACTGAACCGGTAAGGAACTCTCTGAAGGAAAAATAAGAAAAGCAGCAAACGGCTGATAAGGAAATAATATTTAAGGTTTGAATTTAGGCATTGATTTTTGTTTAAGTTTGACAATCAATAGCAAGATAAGGACACATGAGCATAAGAAGACAATCCAACAGAAAAGAAAGAAAGAGCGACTACAAAGAATCAAATGAGATAGATAGAAATTTTCCTGTGAGAAAAATGCCAGAACAGAAATTAATGAGGAAAGGTTCCTGGGAGGCATTCTGCTATGGTTCTGTTGTTACAGTTTAATGCAACTGTTCGTGTTTCTAAAATTTAGCATAATTCTTAATTCTCCGAAAGAGAAAACTAAAAAAAAATTGGGAATCCGAGTCTGGAGATTTACTTTTGTTCTTGTAAGTGATGCAGCTCCCGTTCCCATTCCCTGCTTGGGGAATAATCCCATTCCACCTCTACTGCTGCGATGTAGTAGGTCCTGTGCGACAGGTAGAAGCTTGGATCGTCAGACTGTCCCCTGCATTTGTTCACAGTGTATTTCTGCTTCATGCCTCCTGTGTAGTGATCAGTTGTTAGGCATTCAACATCAAAAGTCCCTGGAATGGTAAATAAGAAAGCGTGTCACTCCTTTGCTCAGCACCTTCTATGGCTCTTCAGCTCACTCAGGATCAACACGTGGCTCAGGTGGATGATCACCTCAGCTACCATTCAACTCTATTCCAGTCACAGAGGCTTCTTTGCTGTTCTTAGAACAGGTCAAGTGTGTGCCTGCCTCAGGGCCTTTGCCCTTGCTGTTTCCTCTTCCTGGATGATCACATCAGCCAGCACTCATTCTGTCCCAGTCACAGAAGCTTCTTTGCTGTTCTTAGAATAGGTCAAGTGTGTGCATGCCTCAGGGCCTCTGCCCGCCTCAAGGCCTCTGCCCTTGCTGTTTCCTCTGCCTGGAATACTCCTCCCCAAAATATCCACATAGCTTATGTCCTCACTTTATTCAAGCTTCTCGTTAATTGTCATCATCTCAAAGAATTGTTACCCACCTTCCCCCATCAGTCACAAGCCACTTTTTCTGCCTTATTTTTCTTGATAACGTTTATAGCCACTTGATTTTATATATATATGTATATATATATTTATATACATTTATATATAAAAATATACTTGCTTCTTGTCTGTCTCCCTGCATTAGAATTTCCACTTCACAAGAAAAGGCACTTTATGGCTTTTGTTGACTGTTGTATTTACACTTGCCTAATGAATGAAGGAAGAGGTGACACTGGACTTGTCTTATGTTGTAGTGGTATATGATGAACCAGATAAAGCCGAAGCAAGTTAGTGTGTTTTACATTTCGGTTAAAGTTCTTTCTTTCTTGTTTCAGTTTGTCTTACTCGTTCAGAACCAGGCCACAGGTATCTCTGAGGCTGCACGGCTATCATTCTAGCATGGGACACTCAAACACAAACAGCCAACAAGCCAACAATACATGAAGGCTACAGAGAGATTACCAAAAGTCTAACTGCAGAGCTGTTAGAGAAGTCGTTCCCTTTCTAGTCTGATTTGCCAGCTATCGTTAAAAGGAACATAACAAGAAAACATCCCGAGGACTCTATAACATGGAAATGGGAAAAACCACAGTCTGCTCTTCACTTGTCACTCCCTCCCTTCCCCTCAGCAGCAGGAAACGGACCTATCTGCCACACGCTTAGCTAACAGTGGCCCAGACATGCTCTTCAAGGGAGGGAAGGGCACATACTTGGGGGCTTGGGGAAGGGATGAGTTGATCACCCAACCCAGCTTTTTAAGCCAAAATGACATGAATCCATTTAGCGGAGACTTGTCTAGGCTTTAAAGAAATGTACCTTCAGTATCGGGCTGCATGAGGAGTGTAACACTTGTTTGAGGGAAGAGGTTTGCCGTGTCTCTTCTTTCTCCTTTTGACAGATACGTGTTTCCTGTGAAGTAAATCCCGTGTACATCAGCCTCATTTCCAGCACTGAATAAGTACCACATGACTGAATCTCCTTGGCACATGTTGAGACCAGGCTGATTCCCATACATGAAGCCATTCATGGCTGTAAAAGTCGGGAAATAATATTTTGAAAGTGATTTATCGTATGTCCTCCTACGTGACAACCTCCCAGATTTTCCAGAGCCAACTTTGTTGATCTAATTTTTGAAAGACCCATTCATGCTGCCCCAACCCATTATGCATCAAGAGTGTCTCTGCAACCCCTTGCTGTACCCAGCACCCTCAGAACATCCCTGGCTAGAAGGGGAAGAGCTGAAGGCAGAGTTCTTGAAGTTCTGCAATGTTCTTCCCAGCTAACCACTTCTTAGTTCTCTCAAGAGTTGGATTTGTGAGGACCTAAATGAATGAATAATAACAGCTATTCCTGGGCACTGCAGACTGGGAATGTGTTTGTTGCTCTGGATGGAAAATTGTCTGATTCATCTTGAATAACAGGGAAGAGTGAATGCAGGAAGTTTTCTTTCACTGCTCTTACTAATAGGTAGTAATCTTGACTTCTCCAAAATGTAAAAATACGAACTCAAAAAAAATATTATCATGATTGTGACCAGTATTGATTCAATTAAAAAAGCAACATGAGTTTTTAACACAACTTTACATTTGTTTCTTCTTACTATGGTGATTTTCACATGTAGTCCATTAGCAGTGTGGGCATTCTGAACAATTAGTTCACTGTCTCTAAACCTCTAGAATTATTCTGGGAACGAAAAAGAAAATCTGATGCTAGGTTTCAATTAAATAAGAATTTCTGGAGGTTGCCCTGAGCATTTAAAAAACAATTTTAACAGTTCTAATAAAACTCCTAGGGGAATTCTAATTTGTAGTCAAGGGTTAGATTCATTAAAGTTCATTGACAATAAAGGCCACATCTTTCTTTCTTTTGAATAATAAAATGAGGCTGTCACTATTAAACCACAGACGAGAAAAGCATCTAATCCAGTAGTTCTCAAATTTAGGCATATTACAACGATGTAGAAGGTTTTGTTACATAGAGATTGCTGGCCTCACCCATAAAGTTTCTGATCCAGTAGGTAGGAGTTGGGGCCCCAGAATTTGCATTTCTAACAAGTCCCTGGGTCATGCTAAAGCTGCTGATCCAGGGACTACATTTTAAGGACCAGGTATCTAATTGATAGATTTTATGTTTTATTATTCTAGATTAAGCAAGATGAAAAATATTTGACTGATACCTTAAATATTAATATTACCCTCAGAGTTGTATTTAATCATTTGTTGAAAATTAATCAATGGGCAAAGTAATTAGCATTTTGGTTTCATTAAAAACGTTACATGGGCCGTACTGAAATAACTTAATATTGGCAGGTGATGCATACTCACAGTGCATCTTATTAGATTCCTGAAAATCTTCATCTTCCTTATTCACCAGATGAGGGGCGGTTGTAAACATTCTAATATTCTCATCCAGGAGTAAACTTTCATTCTCATCAAATACTGTGGGAAACAGGTAGAACTCCTTGTCTACATTTTTCTGTAAATTGAGACAAGAATAATGATGTGAAGATAGGACAAGTGAAGCAGAAAGACTTAGCACACAGTACTATTTGGGCACAAATTCACCAAAGGAAGGAAGAAGTTTCCATTCCTCTTTGTAGATGGGGCTCATGAAATAGTCCAGTTGATTGCCAGAGTTTTCATTCCTATCTTTGTAGTAGGTTTTTGATTCAACATGATCTAAGTCTCTCTCTGCACCTACACCTTCTGACTCCTCTCCTCACCTTCCTGCCAGCTCTGCCCATACCACTGAACACACCAAAAACAGTGACTAAAATAGGGGGAAAAGGTGCCTGTGCCAAAAATTGGGGAAAGTGTCATCTGCATTCATGAAAACTTGAAGAACTTCTGTAAGGCAGAGCAGGGGAAGCAGATAGAGGGAGAAATAGTCTGTCAAAAAAAAAAAAAAAAAAAAAGCCTCTAACTGAGGAGGACCAGGAATCCACACCATCTCTAGTCATGTGAACAAACATTCTCACTTTCTCTCTCGCTGTCCCTAGTGAAACATAAACAAGCAGAAGTGCTATTTGGTCTATGGAATATGTCAGTAGTTCAGAAGAAGGCAATCAGTCCAAGAAATCAAAACATATGAGCCCTTGAAAACTAGATACTCCCTCCAAGAAAAGTTTAGAGATTATTGCACATCTTTTTTCTGAGATAATTTTTTTCAGATGAAAAATACAATTATCAAATTTCTAAAAACCAACTAAAGCAGAGACCTGAAGGTTAGATCTTATAGAAAACTGAATCCTTGATGGGGATAATTTTTTTAAAAATGTTTTATTTATTTGAAAGACAGAGAGAGAGAAAGGTGGAGGGAGAGAAAGTCTCAAGCAGACTCTGCGCTGAACATGAAGCCTGATGTAGGACCTGATCCCATGACCCTGAGATTATGACCTGAGCTGAAACCAAGAAACTGACAACTAACTGACTGCACCATCCTGGTGCCCCTGTGATGGGTATAATTTTAAGGAAGCTCCCATAAAGAAGAAGAAAAGATTGAAAGATGAAAAATACATACATAGTAATGATTTCAGAAAGAGAGACATTTTAAAAGAGGGAAAAGCAATGATAATAAATAATAGTGGAAATGTTTACCACCAGAAACAGAAAATTCAGATTCAAAAGCTTCACTGAAAACAAGGCAAAAGTAGTCATAGAGATCTATGCTTAAAAGTAGTCTGGCAAAATTTCTGAATTTCAGACATAAACAAATTTCTACAATAAGTGATTTTAAAAATGTTATCACAAACATTGAACTTCTCTAGTACAATAAATGTCAGAAGAAGATGGAGTAGCATTTATGTTTTTGAAGGGAAAAAATTATGATACAGAAATTCTATGCCTAGCAAAGAACAACAAAAATACATTCTCACATGTGTAGGGATTATAATAGAGGACTGCTACATTCACTTGTATTCTGATCTATAGAGAAAACTTCAGTGAAATGTGTATAGGCCATATTTGCCAATCATAATGTAACAAAACTAAAAAATACTAATAAAGGGAAAAAAGTTAATAAAATTAAAAAATCACATTTGATCCTAATAACTCTTAGAGAGGAAGCAAACATGAATTACTAAATATTTAGTAAGCAATGTCCATGACAACAAGGCATAATGCATGGGATACACTAAACATATAAACTGAGAGTCTGAAATACTTTTATTTTTTAAATTTTTTTAGAGAGAGAGCACAACACACATGTGTGCACAGGGTGGGAAAGGGAGGGGCAGTAGGAGAGAGAGAAAATCTTTTTTTAAAAATATTTTATTTATTTATTTGACAGAGAGAGAGAGAGAGAACGAGAGAGGGAATACAAACAAGGGGAGTGGAAGAGGGAGAATCAGGCTTCCCACTGAGTAGGGAGCCCAATGGGGGGCTTAATCCCAGGACCCCGGGATCATGACCAGAGCCAAAGAAAGATGCTTAACGACTGAGCCACCCAGGTTCCCCACAGAGAGAGAATCTTAAGCAGGCTGCTCTCCCAGTGTGGAGCCTGACACAGGACTTGATCTCATGACCCTGGTATCATGATCTGAGCTGAAATCAAGAGTTGACGCTTAGCCAACTGAGCCACCCAGGCACCCCTGAAATACTTTTTATTTAAAGTAAAACCAAATAAAAATAAATGTTTGTAAATATCTGAAAATTTTAGAAAAGTAAAATGAAAAAAGGAGAAAAGAATTAATACAGGCAAAAGAGAAACTGTTTAATAAATTAGAGCACAAATTTGAATGGCTAAACCTAAAAATGTATTATTTGAAAAGACCGATGAAATACCCAAATCTCTGGCAAGTCTAATTAAAAAAAAAATAAGAGATAACCCAAATATACCACAATAAAACGGAGAAAAGAATATAACCACATGTATGAGGAAGGAACAAAAGATCATTATGTACAATAAGTGTGATAAGCTGACTTAGAGGAAGGTACCTGAATAGACCAATATCCATAGGTGAAATGAAAATGTGGTTAAAAGACGTTATGATAGACAGACAGAAAGAAAGAAACCCTAACTACTTCTTTTTAAAAGTCACACAGTTAAAATAATTTTACAGACAATCTCTTTCAAATCTCTAAGGAGCAGATGATTCCTATCTATTTAAACAGTTCCAAAGTATGCAAATCTTCCCAATTTACTTAATTGGGAATTATAAGTCTTCTGAATTTATTTAATGAAGATAGTAAAACCATGATTTAATACTTAAAAAAGCACACACAAAATCTAAAATAATATCACTTACAGCTTAAATGAGAAATTCTAAATAAAACACTATCAAGTTCAACACAGAAATATATTGAAAAAAAAAATTAAAAAGCCATAGTGCTCATACCACCAGCATTTTTCAATCTAGATCTAGAACAAACAATCCTAAAATCTGTATGGAACCACAAAAGACCCCAAATAGCCAAAGCAACCCTGATCAAGAAAAGCAAAGCTGGAGGCATCACAATTCCAGACTTAAAGCTTTTATTACAAAGCTGTAATCATCAAGACAGTATTGTACTGGCAAAAAACAAAACAAAACAAAACAAAACAAAAAGACACATAGATCAATAGAACAGAATAGAAAACCCGGAAATGTATCCACGACTATACAGTCAAGTAATCTTCAACAAAGCAGGAGAGAATATCCAGTGGATAAAAGACAGTCCCTTCAACAAATGGTATTGGGAAAACTGGAGAGCAACATGTGGAAGAATGAAATTTGGCCACTTTCGTACACCATACACAAAAAAAAAAAATTTAAAAATGGATGAAAGACCTAAATGTGAGACAAGAAACCATCAAAATCCTAGAGGAGAATATAGACAACGCCTCTGATATTGGCCACAGAAACTTTTTATAAGAAAGACATGTCTCTAAAAGCAAGGGAAACAAAAGCAAACATGAACTTTTGGGACTTCATCAAGATAAAAAGTTTCTGCACAGAGAAGGAAACAATCAACAAAACAGCAACCTAAAGAATGGGAAAAGATATTTGCAAATGACATATCTGATAAATCTATAAAGAACTTATGAAACTCAACACCCAAAAAACAAATAATCCAGTTAAGAAATGGGCAAAAGACATAAACAGACGTTTTTCCAAAGAAGATATAGAGATGGCTAAGAGACACTTGAAAAGACCCTCAACATCATTCATCACCAGGGAAATACAAACCAAACCACAATGAGATCCCACCTCACAACTGTCAGTATGGCTAAAATCAACAACACAAGAAACAACAGGTGTTGACAAGGATGCAGAGAAAGGGGAACCCTCTTACACTGCTGGTGGTAATACAAACTGGTGCAGTCACTCTGGAAAACAGTATGGAGGTTCCTCAAAAAATTAAAAATAGAACTACTCTTCTATTCAGCAACTGAACTACTAGATGTTTACCCAAAGGATATAAAAATACAGATTCAAAGGGGTACGTGCACCCCAGTGTTTATAGCAGCGTTATCAATGATAGCCAAAGTATGGAAAGAGCTCACATGTCCATCAACGGATGGATCAAGAAGAGGTGGTATATATATATATATATGTGTGTGTGTGTGTGTGTGTTTGTGTGTGTGTTTGTGTGTGTGTATATATATACATATATATGAATAATACTCAGCCATTAAAAGAATGAAATCTTGCCATTTGCAATGATGTGGGTGGAACTAGAGGGTATTATGCTAAGTGAAATGAGTCAGTCAGAGAAAGACAAATGCCATATGACTTCCTCACATGTGGAATTTAAGAAACAAAACATATGAACATATGGGAGGAGCTAAATAGAGAGGGAAAGAAACCATAAGAGACTCTATAGAGCAAACTGAGAGTTGCTGGAGGGAGGTGGGCAGGGGATGAGCTAGAAGGATGATGGGTATTAAGGAGGGCACTTGTTACGATGAACACTGAGTGTTGTTAAAAGTGACAAACCACTGAATTCTATTCCTGAAACTAATATTGCCCGTATGTTAACTAACTAGAGTTTAAATGAAAATTTGCAAACAAACCAAAAACCTCACAGTGTCCAAGTAATGTTTTTCCTGAGAAGGACAAGACTGGTTCAACATTAGGAAATCCTTAATGTATTTCATCATGCTTACACTTCAAAGGAAAAAAGATATATAACAATTTTTTAAATAAAAATGTTTTAAATAAAAATTTTTAAATAAAATTACACATTTGGCCCTAGCTATTCCCTTCACTTTCTCCAAGATCTTTGCAAGTCTTCCTCCTTGAAATTTAGATCTCACCTCAAATATTACATCCACCTTATCTAAACTAGAATTTCTGTTCACTATTACATTACCCTAAGTAGAAATTCCATGTTCATGGATAGGAAGACTCAATACTGCCAAGCTGTCACTTCTTCCCAATTCAATCTATAGATTCAATGCAGTTCCAATAAAAATACCAGAAAATTATTTGTGGATATTAACAAAGTGATTTTGAAGTTTGTACAGAGGCAAAAGGCCCAGAATAACCAACATAATACTGAAGAAAAACAAAGTCAGAAGACTGGACATTTCCCAACTTCAAAACTTACTACAACACTGCAGCAATCAAGACACTATGCTACTGGTGAAAGAATAGACCAATACATCAATGGGAAGAATTGAGAGACCAGAAGTAGACTCACATAAATTTAGTCAACTGATCTCTGACAAAGGAGCAAAGGCAATACAGTGGAACAAAGATAGTCTTTTCAACAAATGGTGATGTAACAACTGGACTTTTACAAGCGGGAAAAAAAAAGAATCTAGACACAGATCTTACACTCTTCACAAAAAGTAACTCAAAATGGATCACAGACCTAAATGTAAAATAAATAAAATAAATGTAAAATAAATAAGGCTCCTAAAAGACAACATAAGAAAAATCCAGATGACCTTGGCTAGAACTTTTGATATATAACACCTAAAGTCACAAACTATGAAATAAATAATAGATAAGCTGGACTTCATCAAAATCACAGTTTATGCTCTTTATAAGATAATGTCCAGATAAGTGAGAAGACAAGCCACAGACTGGGAGAGAATATTTGCAAAAGACACATCTGATAAAGAACAATTATCCAAGATATCAAAGAAGTTTTAAAACTCAATATTAAGAAAACAAACAACACTATTAACCAATAGGCAAAGACATTAACAGATACCTCACCAAAGAAGATAAACAGATGGAAAACAAGCATATGAAAAAATGTTCTACTTCATATATCATTAGAGAAACAAACATTAAAACAAAAACAGGTTACCACTACACACCTATCGGAATGACCAAAATCTGGAACACTGACCACACCAGATACTGGCAAAGATGTGGCACAACAGGAACTCCTGTTCATGTCTAGTTGGAATACAAAATGGTATAGCCATTTTTGGAAGACAGTTTGGTATTCTTACAAAACGAAATGCACTTTTACCATACAGTCCAGCAACGGGGCTCCTTGGTATTTACCCAAAGTGGCTGAAAACTTATGTCTACACAAAAACCTGCACATGGATATTTATGGTAGCTGTATGCACAATTGCCAAAACTTAGAAGTAACCGGGATGGTCTTCAGTAGGTGAATGGATAAAAAATCTAGTACATTCAGACAATGGAACATGATTCAGCACTAAAAAGGAATGAACTATTGAGCCATGAAAAGACTTGGAGGAAACTTAAATGTGTATTACCAAGTGAAAGAGGCCAGTCTGAAAAGGCTATATACTGTATGATTCTAACTACAGCATTCTGGAAAAAGGCAAAACTATAAATTATTAAAAAGACCAGTGGTTACCAGGGGTTGGGTATTGGTAATAAGAGATAAATAGGTGGAAAAGGATTTTTACAGCAGTGAAAATATTCTATATGATTCCATAATGGTGGACACTTCCATTATACACTTGTCTACACCCACAGGATGTAAACACCAAGAGTGAATCCTAAAGTAAACTATGGACTTTGGATGATAACAATGTGTCAGTGTAGGTTCATCAATTGTAACACATGTGCCTTCTGTTGGAAATGTTGATCCTGAGGGAGGCTGTGTGTATTGTGGGGGGGGGGGGGGGGGGGGGGGGGTAGGGGATATATGGGAAATCTCTATTTTCTTCTTAATTTTGCTGTTAACCTTAAAGTGCTCTGAAAAGTTAAGTTGACAAAAATAATAGTTAAAAAATAAAAAACTCTAAAGCTAAAAATAAAAGGTGCTTATAATAAGGGAATAAGTAAGAGGGGAGAAAGGATAGGAGCTAGACTTCTTTGAATATGTCTCTTTTTGTAGATTTGATGTTGGAACCAGGAAATATTTTACATTATTATAAATAATATTACAATTTTAAAGGCAATCCCTAAAAGAAAGAGAAGTACAATTAAATAAACCTGTGTATCTGGTGGATAGCAAAACTACACAGAGAGGAACTATTCCAAATAACTTTAACTTTGTAATTTGACTGAACATCCCCAGTGGGATCTACTCTAAGGACCAAAAGGCCAGCAAACAAATCTTAAATTGTTTTCAGTAATTATATTCTGGCCGTAGTGTTGTAATTATGTTTCTGAGGTTATTGTATGTATATTGTGGCATGAATTGAATAAATGTTTATGTTGATATCATTGAGAACTAAGATTTTTCAGTGCAGCTGAAGGGAGTACTGATGTAAGATAAATAAAGTTAAGTAAAAAACAATAAGAATCCTTAGACCTGAATTTGAATAGAAAGTATCAGTATGAACTCATGATGAATTTTCTCTTAAAAAAGTACCTTTTCAGGCGCCTGGGTGGCTCAGTGGGTTAAGCCGCTGCCTTCGGCTCAGGTCATGATCTCAGGTTCCTGGGATCGAGTCCCGCATCGGGCTCTCTGCTCAGCAGGGAGCCTGCTTCCCTCCCTCTCTCTGCCTGCCTCTCTGTCTACTTGTGATCTCTCTCTGTCAAATAAATAAATAAAATCTTAAAAAAAAAAAAAAAAACTTTTTCTAGTTCTGCCCATAGGAAAGGGCTAGGAACAATGATTAAGCCAATAGAAATGAGTACCCATAGTGCCCAGATTGTGGTTCTGAATATAATTTCTTACTGAAAAGAACTAGGGCTTTTTGGGAGAAATGGTTGGTTCTAGGTCTGACTCAGAAAGTGTATAATATGAACCTAAAATAGCTTTTTATACTAAAAATCAAGGAAGCTTCAAGGACTACTAAGTTCATCTGAAAATGAAGGAATCAACCAGAACAAATCTCCTCCGTGGCAAGAAATAGAATTTGGGGGGCATCTATAGGGATAATATCAGTGATTTCAAACATACCAAATATTCTTAAATCCATGAGTTCACAATAGCACTTAATAAGAAAAAATTATTAAGAATCTTTGAAGTATGTTGGAGAACTATTACTTTGAAAACTTGTAAATAAAGGGAAAGAATCAAGCATTTGTCACTCCTTTCTTATAGAATATGAACCTCAGGCTAACCAAACAATCCATGAAGGGAAGTTTCTGTTTATGGAAACATACTGGCTAATAAATAAAGAATGATGGGATCAGGATGTTACTATTGTACAATCCGTGATTAGTTTATGAATCTAAGAAATGGTTCTCAGGGGCCAACAACATTCCCAGCTGATGGAAGTACCCAGTAGCACACATGAAGCAGTACTGGGGGAAAAAAAAAAATCTAACCTGAATTTGATCAAATCTGTAGATCTAGCCACTGATTTATAAGAAATTGAGGGAAAGAGAAAGAAACATGCTGAATGACACCACAGGAGTATGAACAGTAAATCCAGGCATGGGAAACTTCCATAAGATAAATGACTGTTGCCACAGGAAAAAAATGCAAGGAAGTAACCTTGAGAAACACAACAACTGATTGCAATGTGGGTCATTATTTGCATACTGATTCAAACAACAAACTTGAAACAATTAAGAGGCAGCTGGAAAAATGGGAACACTGATTAGAAATGTGATGAAAAAATTTGATTAAAAATTGATGATACTAACATTATTATGATGATTCTAAGTCATGATAATTTTATTGAAGCATTTTTTAAAGAGTCCTTATCTTTATAGGTTCATATTACAATACTTAGAAATAAAAACATGATGGAGTTAGGTATTTCTCTTTCCTGGTCAAATGGTCATTTCCTCCTTTCTAAAAATGCTTTAAGCAGTACTTTCTTCAGTGACTGTTGAATGACCAATTACCATTTTTTATTTGTGTGTTGAAGTCTAAAAGTATCATAAAGACCCTGGGTTCCAAGAAAAGTCTGTTTCCAACTCATCTTGAAATAATCATGTTAGCCGGAGAATTTATGCATAGGAGAGCTCTTATGAAGGGGAGAAAAATTTGTAATAAATATTATGTATTAAATCCTCACTCTCTCAAAACCCACAATTTTTCTTATAATAATGATAATTCAAAGGGATTGGGAAGTCATTTATATTTTCCCTCATTGGACTCACCAGTCTCCCGTTTGCATGTAAACTTCCTTTCCTACATATTTTTATTGGCCCAATAAGCCCAGTGAATATATCTTTGGTGGGATCCACAGCAGAGTAATACATCTTAGATAGGCAGATGTGATCTTTGTAAGTGGGTCCCACTTCTTTGGGGACAGTCCATTCATAGGTGAATGTTTGTTTGGGTGCTACACGTGAAGCTGGAGGAGGCACACCTGTGAGAAATGTCACATTGGAGAGGTTAAGTATGCTTTCTAATGTGGTCATTTGAGCCACCAAGTAGACCAGGTTTAGTCCAAGACAACCCACTTCTCAGTTCCTTATTACGAATTAGAATGAAATCCTACTTGAATGGTGTCCCACTTGTGCTCCTGTGTCAGGTCACAGATGGGTATGATTTCCTTCAGGAAGCCTCCTCTTAACCGGTCTGTGACTGGTGCCTGCTATGGTCTGAATGTTTGTGTCCTCCTAGAATTCACATATTGGAATCCTAATGCCCAATAAGATACTCCTAGAAGGTGGGGCCTTTGGTGGATGATTAAACCATGAAACTAGAGCCCCCCTAAATGGGATTAGTGCCCTTAAAGAGAGATCCCACAGAACTCCCTAGCCCCTGCTACCACATGGAAACACAGCAAGAAGTGTGAGACCCAGAAAAAGGTCCTCATCCAACCATGCTGGCCCCCTGATCTTGGACTTCCAGTTTCCAGAACTGTGAGAAATGAAGTCCTGTTGTTTATAAGCCACCCAATCTGTGGAATTTAGTTACAGCAGCCTGAACGGACTAAGACAGGGCTGCTCTCACAGCCCCTGATGATGTCCCCAGCACCTTTCATGCTAGGTTATGTGTATTTCCCCCACAAACAGAATGTAACTGCCCTGAAGGAAGCAGTGTCTCTATATTTCCTTTGCTAGAACAACACCTGAAAAGAGGGTATACTCCATACATGTTCTGTTGAACAAAACTGAATTAAAAATAACTTCAGAACTAAAAGGTAACTGCAGATGATCCTGTTCAAATATCCTGATTTTATACTTGGGGAAACTGAGGCCAGAAGGACTGAATAACTTGCCCACAGTCACACTGCAAGAGGTGGCAAAAGCACTCGCCTTCATTTGTCAGCCTGATATATAGAAATACCCAAATGCGTGCATAAAATGGAATGTTTGTATTATTAAAGTTATATTAAAATGCTTATAACGGTAAGGAAACAAACTCAGTATAAAAATACAATGACAAGTATTTATATACTATGAACTCAACTACATTCAAATATATATTATATGTACACAGATGAAAAAGTGGGGGGTTATATAAGAGTATCATAGTGGTTATCCATAGAACTATAGATAATATTTTTGGCTGTACTTTTTCTATTTTTCAAATATTCGAATGAGCATCTAATCTTAAAATTGCAAGAACATTTTTCAAATCTAAAAATCACCCAAACAGTACCCCAGAAATGCATAATTGATATAATCCCAATAAGTTCCTACCAGCATTATCAAAAATCAACCAATTAAGGCAGGACAAAATTCCATATACCAGTTAGAAATGGAAGGAGAAGAGGTTAACTTGCTTCCTGGCATGATGCCTAAGAATGATATATGAGCAGCTTCCTTGGAAGCTTCTGCCTTCAGTTTTTGCTGGGCAGTTTTCCCTGGTGGACCAGCACAGCAGGTTGGTAAATGTAGTTTGGTTACAGAATGTTGTACTCACTTTCACTCAGGGAGTTGTGAAGTGAAGTATAGTATGTGCCTTCGTTGTTCTTGCTGACCCTCACCCCAACTGGCTCAATACTGAGGGGATATGCTCCTTTGTTATGGAAAGTGACTCTGATGGTATCTCCCACCTCTGCCCAAATGACAGGACCTAGGGACAAAGAGAGCATTATTAGTCTTCCTTGGTATATAACAAACTCAATACGTAAGACAGTTGTTTACTTTGGCTTGTCCTCTGGCAGAAACTGCTGGCAGCTACATGTTATTTCTGGCAAATGGAACACCTGCTTTTTTGTTTTATTTAGTTTTGTTTTAAAGTCTGTTATCAACTTGACATGGTGAGGCTAGAAAGAGATAATAAAGGCTTTCTGATTTATCTTCAGGTTAAGGAAATTTGTTATAATTTTTATCCAAGTTGGTTCACCAGCTTTATACATCGACAAGAAATTATTAGGTGACTATACTCCTCATCCTAGCCTTCTGCTGGCCAGATGTGTGATATTTGTCCCAAGAGTCAGGGGACTGCTAGTTAAACCTTGACCACCCAAAGAGGGTAAGTTAAATTGTCTAGGATGTGAAGAGTAACATTTTTATGGATTTTATTTCACTAAAATTAGTATTGTTACCAAATATAGAATAAAAACATATATAGTAGATATTTTATGTAATACATAAAATAGTATTTATTGAGAGCTTCTCATGTGCTTTTCTGAGTGTTAATGTACATTAACTCATTTAACCCTTACAGCATCTTTATGAGATAAGGACTGTTATTGTTAATTTTTTAAAGATTTATTTATTTAGGGCGCCTGGGTGGCTCAGTGGGTTAAAGCCTCTGCCTTCGGCTCAGGTCATGATCCCAGGGTCCTGGGATCGAGCCCCGCATTGGGCTCTCTGCTCAGCAGGGAGCCTGCTTCCTCCTCTCTCTCTGCCTGCCTCTCTGCCTACTTGTGATCTCTGTCAAATAAATAAATAAAATCTTTAAAAAAAAAAAAGATTTATTTATTTATTTGAGAGATAGAGTGCGAACGCCTACCGGGAGCAGAGAGAGCAAGAAAGTGAAGCCGATTCTCCGCTGAGTGTAGAGGTGGATGCGGGGCTCAATCCCAGGACCCTGAGATCATGACCTGAGCTGAAACCAAGAGTCAGACACTTAACTGCCTGAACCACAAAGGTGGCCCAGGACAGTTATTGTTATTATTGTTCCTGATGAGGGAGCAGGAGGCTGACTGAAGACAAAGCAAAAGCTGGCACCTTGCACCCCCTCTCCATCCGCTCCCCCTCATATGTGTAGCATTCCTCAGGCACCCCTGACTGCCATAAACGATAAACAAATAGTTAACTTGCAGAGATCACAATCCTGCAAGACAGGAGTCTCCCTTGGCTTACAAATGTCCCAAATCTCACTAACAAAGATGATTGATAGCAGGATTGTGACATCCCACCAAGAATCTCCCAACTATCTTGATGTTAATGGCTGGCCTAAAGACAACATTGATCAAGCCGCAAGGCAAGGCCTCCGGTAGGCCTCCGATATCCTGGCACCTTGTAGGCCCTCTTTAGCATATGAAAGTTCCATTGAAGCCTCCCTTCCCCTCCCCTCCCCCCCAACCGCAGGGTACATAACCTGCCATCCCTCACAACCCGGGGCAGCAACTCTTCCTGCCCACGGGTCCTGTCCCCGTGCTTTAATAAACCACCATTTTGCACCAAAGATGTCTCAAGAATTCTTTCTTGGTCATCAGCTCCGGACCTCAGCCCACCGAACCTCACCTAGGTTCTAGAACTTCATCATTCCCATTTTACACAAAGAGAGCAGGTAGAGCAAACAGTACTTTCAGAGGTCACACAGCTCATAGGCGAGGCATGAGGACAGTCTGAATTCAGACTCTGTGCTCACCCACTATATTCTGTCTGAAGGTTTGAGCAAGAACAGGTCTCTGGGTTGTGCACAAGGTTCTAAGACAGACTCTGCCTCTTTCATTAGTAGCCTGGACTTTAATTCTAGAGAAATGTACTTTCAGTTAAAAATGAGGCTAATGGCTTTGTTAATTTATTTTATTTTTGTTGTTGTTGTTGTTGTCAATTTAAACCAAGTCATAAACACACATTTCTCCTTACCTTTTTTTAAAAGACTATATACTTATTTGAGAGAAAAATAGCAACAGAGAGCATGAGTGGGGAGGAAAGGGAGAAGCAGACACCCCACTGAGCAGAGAGCCCAAGGCGGGACTCAATCCCATGACCCTGGGATCATGACCTGAGCTGAAGACTAATCAACTGAGCCACCCAGATGCCCCTCTCCTTACCTCTTGAAGAAAAAAAAAAAAAAAATCATCATTTGAAGTCAGCAGAGCTTTTATTGATGAAGATTTACTATTGGTAATTTACATTGGAAAAGTAATTAGCTGCTATCCCTTAATTATTAAATGACCATCCACATCCTTAGTTTATATGTAGAAATCACACTGTAGGTCCTGAAGTTTCTGCTCTTTCTGAGATTGGGTAGGTAGCCCAGGACAAGAGTACAACAGTCACAGATACTCTGCATCAACTCACCCAGGATGCCAAGATGTTCCTCTTCAGGGCCTCTCTTCTTTCGATTTGTGAAGGAGGCATCTGTGTACTCACGATAAACCAGCTTTTTATAAGATCCTCCAATTCTTGTAGTGCCCTGTTCAAAAAATACCTCTGAAGCACTGCCAAAAGAAAAAGGGTTTAACACTGGAGTTGAGAGCAGAACAAAAAGCAGGCATTCACATAGGAGAAATTGCAAAGCAAAATTATGACCAGTGCTCAGAGGCAATGCTTATTTATGATTTGCTAAATATTCAGACAGAAGCGGCTGGTACTAGGCACCTCGTAGAAGGCTGTTCAATTAATGAGTGGGGTATCATGGTGTAGAGTTTTCATTTTTTTCAAGTGAAGTGGAAAATTTTAGGATGACCCACATCAACTCCTAATAGTCATTAAATGTTCTATAATGGAATCTTTAGAACAAGTTACAAAATGTTTAAAATTCAGTATCTACTGTTCATTACATATTAGCACAAGCCAGGTACTTAGGAGCTTTCATTTATTATCTGAAACTCACATGATATGGCAACAAAGTTGGCATTATTCTCCCCCTCATTCTTACAAATGAAGAAATTAAATTTCAGAAAGGCATCTGACTTGCCAGAGTCAACCCATTCCTCTCTTCTCCCATTTGATGAATGTATTAGACACCTGCTTTTTGCCAGGAAACTTGTTATGTGCTGATGGTATAACCAGAAGCAAGCTGGACCCACCCCTGTCCACAGGGACTTTATACGGATCAGAGAAGACAGACTATGAACCGATCAACATAATAACATGCAATAAGCACAAGGTGTTATGGAACATTCTCCTGGGCTTAAGGGAAGTGTTGGGAAGAGGCCCCAAAAACTTTCCAAAGAAAGTGATTTTTCAAAATGATCTAGAAGAGAGAGAGTCAAGTTAGAAAGATGAAATATATGTGGTGGGGAGAATGGGGTGGGTGTTTGCAAAGAAGCAACACACTGTGGAAGGTTCAGAGGAAAGAGTGAATGCGGCATGTTTTATGAAATATGACCGGAGCATGGTGTACAGGGCAGGGCAAAAGAGAGAGAAAGAGGCCGATGAGAGAGAGTGAGACTTGGAGAGATAAGGAGTGGGTAGCAGGACCCAGTTAAAGTTTCAGTACTCCATCCCAGAGCAGTGGGAAAGCTCTGAAAGATGTGAGCATCCAGGAGTAGTATTTTAAGAGAACCCCTCGGGTGGGGGAAAAGTAGACAACTGTTGGAGACATTTAGGATACACCGAGGCAGTACATAATGAAGAGAGAAGGAAGGAGTGGTGATGTGGGGAGTCAGGGATGGTGCTCAGGTTTCAGGCTTGACTGAGGGATGCACAGTGATTGATACTATTTACACAGAGAAGGAAGCTCAGACATACAGGGAACACAATAGGTTCAGATTGGACATACTGATTTGAAGGGACCTCATCCAAGTGGGGTGTCCTTTAAACAATTTTAAATGCAAATCTACAATTTAGAAGATGCAGCTTTGGAGTCATTGCATCTGGATGTCAGTGTAGACTGGGACCTAAACATCTGCTTCAGGAATCACAGACCTGGGTGGAGGCAGGCCTGGCCACGGACATGGCATGTGTCATTGAGTAAGCTACTTAACCTTTCCAAGGAGCTGGGGGGCAAATAAAGCTCCCCTTAGGAGGTGATGTTTGAGCAGGGACTTGAAGCAGGGGTGTGGCATAATCTCATCAACATTTTGGAAAGCTTACTTTGGGTGCTTTATAGAGAATGGATAGTAGGAAAGGAAGTCTAAGCAGGGAAGAACGGAGGCTGTGGAAGTCATTAGACATAGACAGTAGTTTCTGTGAATCTAAGGATACTGTCAAGAGAGTGAAAAAAAAACCTATAGAATGGGAGAAAATATTTGCAAACCATATATCTGGTAAGAGGTTAATATCCAAAATATGTAAGGAAGTCATAGGCTTTAACAACCACTACCAACAAGAACAAAAACAAACAACCCAATTCAACAATGGGACTTGAGGACTTAAACAGATGTTTCTCTGAATGACCAACAAGAACATGAAAAGATGTTCAACTTTACTAATCATCAGTAAAATACAAGTCAAAACCACAATAAGATACAACTTCACACCCAATAAGAGGCCTACTATAAAAAAAATGTGAAATAAATATTGGCAAGGAAGTGGAGAAATTGGAGCTCTTGTACATTACTGGGGGGAATGTAAACTGGTACAGCCACTGTAGAAAGCAATATGGCTGTTCCTCAAAAAATTAAAAATGCAATTGTCATATGATTGAGCAATTCCATTCCTGGGATGTACACAAAAGAATTGAAAGCAGAGATGTAAGCAATGTTCATCCTTCCATGTTCATAGTTGCATTATTCACAATAGCCAAAAATGGAAACAACCCAAATTTTTATCAACAGACAGATGGATAAATAAAATGTGATACATGTGTACAATGGAATATTACTGAGCCTTGAAGAAGAACAAAGGCTACGACATGGATGAACCATGAAAACATTAGGCTAAGTGAAATAAGCCAGACAAAAAAGGACAAATACTCCATTATCCCACTTGTATTAAGTGCCCAGAATAGGCAAATTCACAGAGATAGGAAGTGGAAGTTATCAGGGATTGGAAAGCTATTATTTAATGGATACAGTCTTTCTATTCGGAATGATGGCAAAGTTCTAGAAATGGATAGTGTGGATGATGGTACAATTCTGTGAACAAACTTAATACTGCCGGATTGCACAACGCTGTATTTTCTCTTATTTAAAAAAATATTAGTTAATTAGCTAATTAATTAACTAATTTTTATTTGACTTCAATTAGCCAAAGTATAGCACTGTATTTTCATGAAAGGAAAGCTAATGCATTGATTAGTCTAATTATACTCAGTATTTTCTGAGGAATTTGTTAAGCATCTGATAATTTTTAAAATCATTTTCTTTCATGAACTCAAAAGTCATATTTCTAAAGGGAGATTCATACCAAACACTTTAATAAATATTTAGCAGTGTAGTTACTCAGTTTCAGGTACCAATTATAATGTTAATTCCTGATTCCATCTTTTGTGGATCTTTCTCTTTCTTTCTTTTTTTCTCTCTTTCTTTCTTTCTTTCTTTCTTTCTCTCTTTCTTTCTACTTTCTTTCTTTCGAGTCCTATTTTGAAATAATAGTCTTTTTCCTGAATTACCTTCCAGGGGCTGTTAAGTTTTCTTTGGTGAAGATGTCTATTCCAGAAGGTGCATAGTTCCAGACGATTTCCTCAGCAGCGATGTAGTAATGTCTAACATGTTTCCCGCGAATATTGTCCTCTGATGAAGGCTTGTTACAGTCTTGTACCTGGAAAAAGGCCTGGAGACCAGCTGAAAGCCACATGGAAGGAGACATTGGTTAATGGAGCCAATGGTTTTTCCCTCCTATTGCCTTGTAAACACTGCCGGTGAAATAACAGATGGGAATTGAAGAAATAGACAGCTAGAAACAATACTAAAAATTAGAGTAAACTGCGGTAACTAAATTACTGGTGGAAAATTCAAGCAGTAAAACTTCTCTGTATGGCACAGAAGAGAGATATTAAACACTAGTATTTTAAAAAATATGGTACCAATCTTTGTGGTTTCACTTGGGAGGTCTTTTGGTGAGAAAAAAGGGACACATTAATAGATAATTAACGAAGAGAGGTTTGGCCTCGCTTCATATTTTAAGGGCCAAAGTGGAGTGAAGGAGGAGGAATAGAATGAGCATATATGATTATTGTTCTCAGACAAAATCAAAATGGTTATGCACCCAGTGTGTTGGGTCTTCTGAGGCCAAGGTCATATTTAATAGGTGAGGTTATGTCTGAAGGTCAGAGTTAACATACCAAAAAGACCCAGATTAAAGTTAATTTCTTCAGTAGATCAATATTACAAACTAGTATTTTTTTTAAGAACTAAGAATGTTCTTATATTGAAGAGATAGAGGAGGAATTTAGCTATTTAAACCAAGGAACAGCTGGACTCAAAGAACAAAGTTGGTTATATTTGATAGAACCAAGGAAAAAAAAAGCTATCTTTCAGCACCACATGCAAATCTTCTGGCATTTACGATAATGTGTATTTTACAAAGCTAAGAAGTTATATAGAGAATTATACTTTTAGGACAGGAGTACACAATCAGAACCAGTTGTTATTTCCCCCAAATTAGTATGCTTTCACATTTCATTACTTTATAAAATTCCAGTCTTTCAGTCCTTTTTATTACATTATGATGCATACTGTCATAGGAATGAATTTACGTTACCAGTTCAAGGTTCAGATTATTCCTGATTCCCCATCATTACCTCATTAGTGGTGTAACTGAGACATGATGCTATTTCAGCTGACAGCTCATTTTGGGTAAAGATGCCTTACCTTTCAGGTGGTTAAGATTCTGACAGCTAAGCATCCATTCTCCAGGATTCTGGGCCACCATGAAAGCTTCGAAGAGGGTAGCAGGAAAGAGATTGACTGTATCAATTCGGTAGTTCTTATTAGTCAACACCTGGCCGTGGAAGAAGGCTGCATGCACATCCACTTCATTACCCATACCAAAAAGGTACCATCTGACTCTGTCCTCTGCACACATGGAGAGTCCCGGGAGACTTCCAAAAACGTATCCATTCACAGCTGTAAGCCAAGAACAGAGATTGTGACTCACAGACATTGGTGCCTGGGACAGTAATAGTCATTCTATAGAAACAGAATGAATTGGGGATGGAAAATACATGACATATATCTTGCTGCTATTCCTCCCTCCTGTACCCACATCAGACATCTCTAATCAATCACAGCGCTCTTATTTTAGACCTGAATTCAGCCTCAGGAATTTTGTCAACACAGCATTAGCGGATGAACACAACACTGAAGATGAAACCTGTTTTCTTTCTCCATTAGGAGCTATCCTCATTAGTATGTGTATTTATAAATACAAATATGTGCTTATATTCATACATACATACAAAATGTCTACACATAAAGTTTTAAAAAGACTGAAGCTTATTTAGTAATCAATCATGTATCATGTTGATAGGGGTAATATGAATGACTTTAATGTTTTCTTTCTGCTTATCAGAACTCTGCCAATTTTCTACAGTGAATATGAATTACTTGTGTAATAACACGGGGAAAGCTTTTTTTTTTTTCTTTTCTTTTTTTAAAAGATTGGCAGAAAAAATTAGAAGAGATGTGGAGGAGGAAAGAAGAAATGCAGGGGAAGGATTGTAGGGACCAGTACCAGAGCCACAAAGCCCTAAAAGTCCAAAGGCAGGGTGATGTAAAGCCTTTTGAAGAAATTTAGGATCACTATTCAAACTCGGTGGTCCTAGAAGTAAGGTGAAAATTGGTTCTCAGTAGCACCATGAATTATACAACAGAGGTACAACCAGACTGACCCAGACTAGATGTTTGAGTATCTTTTTCTAACATCTATTTTTGATTAGTGCAGAACAGAGACAGGATTGAAGTGTAGAAAGAGGGCCTTCTAGCCAGAAATAAGCAAAAGTTGGTGAAAAAATTCTGTACTTCGTTAGTCAGTTATTTTTCTGCTTTGGTAGTTATTTTTTGTATTATTGATTTAAGTAAAGATTATTTTGAAGAAGCTAAACATGAACAAAATGTATACTTCTTGGTCTAGTTGATGTTAAGAGAAGTGATTTTTTTTTTAACGCAAATTCTGAGTGATAGAAAACTTTACTAAACTCATTATTTTGTGTCTGGGGGCACAATTAAGAACTAAGGAGAAACCTAGGCAGTAAACAAAGCATTTCTAGAAGAAATAAAGTGAATTAAAAGTTAGAAAAAAAATGATGCAGATGAAAAATGTATGAGTAAAAGAAATACCTTGTAGAAGTAGTGGTTTGAACTATTTTCCTAAATACAGTTCAATGCTTTATGAGTATAATTTTTTTTTAAAGATTTTATTTATTTCTTTGATGGACAGAGATCACAAGTAGGCAGAGAGGCAGGCAGAGAGAGAGAGGAGGAAGCAGGCTCCCTGCTGAGGAGAGATCCCGACGCGGGGCTCGATCCCAGGAACCTGGGATCATGACCTGAGCCGAAGGCAGAGGCTTTAACCCACTGAGCCACCCAGGCGCCCCTATAAGTATAATTTTAAGCATTTAGTTTAATAATTTTAGGCCGCCTCAAATAACTTTTGGGATGAGCTTGGAGGTTAAACAAATATATAAATAAATATAACATGCATATACATTAAACCATAATTGATGATGTTTTCTACTTATTAGTTTGGGAATAATTTGGTGTATCCAGTTTTACTAGGCACAGAGTTTTGATTTGATCTGTTTAGCTGAATATGGAGTTGCACATTTAATATGCCTTCTTATCAAGGCCATACTAGAAACACACTACTTAGTGATGTCTGGGTGGCTCAGTTTGTTAAGCATCTCTCTTCATATCAGGTCATGATCCTAGGGTCTTGGGATCAAGGCCTGCATCAGGCTGCTTGCTCAATAGACAGCCTGCTTCTCTCTCTGCCTGCTGCTTCCCCTGCTTGTGTTCTCTCTCTCTCTCTCTGACAAGTAAATAAGTAAAAATCTTAAAAAAAAAATATAAAGAAGCACACTACTTATTCATGTGAAGGATAAACCTAGCAGACCTAATAGATCAAGAAAAATAAGACCAAAATTAACACATCTTCTATAATCTTACAATACATCCTGTTACTCTCCTGGAAGTCTTCATCATCTTTGTCAACTTTCTCTGGTTCAGAGCAATAGGTTTTAATGTTGTCATCTAGGTACCAGCTGAGATTTTCATCCACCACAGAAAACATCACCACAAATTCTTGGTCAATATTTTTTTCTTTTTCATTATCCAGAGAATCTGAAGTGAAAATTACTATTTTAGTACAAGTTAATCTTTAACATGTATTTTTAGCAGGTGATTTATAGCTTTAAAGATTTATTTTTCATATAAAGCACAAATCTGGATTAGTCACTTCTGTTTTACAAACACAAAAACACCAGGAAATTTTATGGTCAATGTCCAGGGCTTGGAGATCCTCATATATCTGAATATCCACTGACCACATAATTATTCAATACTTTTTGGCAGATGTGAAGGATGGAATTTAAAGTATATGTTCTGGTCCCATAAGCTGAGACAGTAAGTCTTTGCAGGTAACTCATTATCCCAGTAAGAATTAGATTTCAAGCTCTTGAATTATGTCATCTTTGTCATGATGCTAGAAATAGATACTGTGATCCCGTATTGACCAACACAGTACAGACAGCTACAGACCTATCACCACAGAGTGCTGCTAAGGGGGTCACTTTCAGTAAAGTCATACATCTCTTCAACACCACTGTTGGAAATTACATAGAGCAAAACCTATCTTCCAGGAAAGCATGTTTCTTACTGTTTAGCAATGTTGTGTGAATGCTTGTTCCATTTATCCCTTCTTTTTTTCCTGTCTTGCTGTTTCTTTCCTTTTTTTCTGGATTCACCCCCCACTCAACCTTTCCTACTCAATCATAACACAGAAAAGTTGACTTATAGTTAAAAAAACAAACTGCCCTGTCTCTTGCCTTTTGGTCATACATTGTGATCAACAATGGAAAAAATGTACCTTTTTTACAGATTATTAAAGGTCCGATGAGTCCTGAGGCAATATCTTTTGGAGCATCAATGTGGGAATGGTAAATCCTGGTCACACAATTGCTATCTTCCTCACCAGGACTCTGGTCTTGGGTGGCATCCAATACGTATGTGTACTGCTCGCCTGGATACACTTTGTCATCTGCTTTGTGAAAATCTGTCGTATTGTCAGGATAGATGGCCCCTGGGAAGCAATATGCGATAAAGTTACAACATGAATGTATTTGAACTTAAATGAGAGAATAGATGCTCTATTAATTTTTTCAGCAAACATTTATACAATTTCTAGTATGTGCCCTCTTGGGGATGTAATGATATCCTGTTTGGACACAGAGGAGTGAAGGAGTGAGAGGCTAATGACTAAGGGGTCTGGAAGCTTCACAGAAAATTTGGTCATTATTATTTTTTATACTTACTGAATCTTAAGGGAGTAGTAATAGAGAATAGTGACTTTTGGTTTGCAATTTAAAGAACCACTTTTGTTTTGGGGTCATGGTATGGAAGCATGAGCAAAATGGCTACTCTCTATTATAATTTGGAACATCTTATATGATATCAAATTTTTGCCCATGAAGTAACTACAGATTTTTAAAAATTTTGTACTTTAAATTTTGGAAATTTCCAGAAACATGTAAAAGCTGAGAAAATAGTATAATAAACTTCCACGTACCTGTCAATTGAACTTTAACAATGATAACTCAAGGCCAATCCTGTTTCATCTATACCCTCACTTACTCTTATCTCCATCACCATCGAATTATTCTAAAGCAAATTCCAGGCATCATATAATTTCACTCATAAATACTTGAATATGTACCTCTAAAGGATAAGAGCTCTTTTTTCTTTTCACAGAAACAATATAACTACCATAACTTAAAAATGAGTAATGCCCTAATATACCATTAAATCATAAAAAAAGAAATAAGATGGCAGTCAACCTCCATGTTAAGAACATATTTGTTTGTTTCAGAAGAACAAACAAAGATATATGGTCAAAACAATCACCTTCTAAAGCAATACCTCTTTAAAAAATTAATAATTAAAAAAATCTAATTTTATCTTCATTTCTAGACTTAATCCTTGTAATTCCAGTTAGCATGGCCTCCACATTTTCACTTATGATAATATCTGATGTTCATTGAGTTATTACTATGTACTATTATTGTCCCTATTTTATATATGAGGACATTGAAGCACAGAGAATTTAAAAGAATTTAAGAACTTGCCTAAGATCACTCAGCCAATAAAAGTCAAGGCTGCACTGAAACTTGGTCTATTACTTTCAGAGCCCTTGCTCTTATCCACGACAAAACACCACCTCTTTCACTCATCATTACCATCATCGAGAACTAAAAATGAGTTTATCCCAAGTTAGGTTGGGATGGGACAATGGCCACAGTATGTTCACACGTAGGAACTTCAGAGGTGAGACAATCCCTCTTTCAAGTCCTGTTTCCTCCCTCTGGATGTTTGCCTTTTCTAGGCCTTAATGCCCATTGCCTAGTTCTCTCATTCTCTTTGGCTGGGAGGGAAGTCCTCATTCTCACTGACTCACTCATTCTATCAGTCTGCCCAGAAGTCCCCTTACGTTCACACTTGAAAAAGCAAGCGCAATCGAGGGAAACAGCATTATTATGATGAACCAAAATACTTGTTAATAAAATCGCTTAAAGCTAAATGACACAGTGATAGGTCTTATCCAGGAGGGGAAGCCATAATCTTACAAGTTAAAAAAGTGCTCCTACTGAGAAGCTAGAGGAAATTCCAGCTTGAGTATGAGCTGAACTTACCCTCATGTTCCTTACGGTAAGTTATTCCGTGAGGATGAAAAGTGTAGGGCCTAGAGGCAAAGTTTTTTAAGTGTACATAAACATTATCTCCAGTTTCAGCTTTGATAATAGGGCCTAAAAACCCTAGCCAGATGGGTTTTTGTAAAACCGTTGTAAAGGTTTTGTCTGTGTACTGAAGATAAAGAGCCTTCTTATAGATCCTTCCAATTCTATTTGGGCCATTTTGAAGATAGACATCGGAATGCTCCCTGCAAAGGAAAAGAAGACAACTCTATCAGAAGCCATCATTTCAGGGGATAATGTTATAATTATAACATCTCATGTGATTAAAGAGAAATTAATAACCACATCACATGAAATGTTTGCCCATTGTTGTATGGATGCTTCCCAAAAAATGGAGAGGACAGAGGGTACTCATTCTGTTATTTTAACTGGGAGGCCTCCCACCTCAGGTGTGTAGCAGAGAATCATGTGTGAAGGCACCATAAAATATGGTATATCTTACCAGAGTATTTTTCTACAGGATTTTTATGTTAAAACCCAGAGGCGTTATGAAAAAGACTACAAAATTAAAGTGAAATATTAAGATAAAGCAGTTAAGAGTTTACTCACGGTATACCTCTTTCAGCTACTAGAAAAAAATGAGTTTATAAGCAGTTAATCTGGATATTTGAGACTTTTGTGTGTGCATATGTTTTGTTTTCCTATATAAATAAAATTTATGATGCTAAATTAGTTTTATTTGTAGTTGTATTTCTTTTAGCATCACTAAACCAAGACTGGAATTGATGCATGCAATATGTGTGGGTTTTAAAATTACCTTTGGATTCAAATTACCCTTATGTTCTTTTAATCCTTTGCTACTGAAAATACTTGAACACTGAATATTTACATTCTGCTTAGTGGCTGATTCATAGTTGCTCAAAACTCTTCTAAAAATATTAGCAAATTAAATTATAACCGAGCAGGAAGAGGAGGAGAAAGAAAGACAAGAAAGGAAAAGAAAGTGAGTTTGGTATTCAAACTTTAAAGTGATGCTTATGTTGTCCTTAACAGAAGGCTCTGGATCGCTCAGGGAGATTGATTAGTGTTACCCATTGAGGAGGACGCACTTAAAACCTGGACTTGGGCAAGCCCCGCCACAAATAGATCTCCTCCAGGAGAATAAAAACTTCTTACACTCAGGCTAATGATCTGAGGTTTGTGTTTCTTCCTAAGAGAGAGTGTGTGTATGTGTGTGTGTGTGTGTGTGTGTGTGTGTGTGTGTGTGTGTGTGTCTTGCCAACATTCACCACAGTGACCTTTGATTCTTATGGTTTCTACTCAACCCCTGTGGAGCTGGAAGTCTGGATGGAGAATAAACTTGGTCTTATTTCCACAACTGTAAGCTCATCGGAGAGAGTAAGAGAGACGTTTCCTTCTTTTCTTCAGAACAAGAGGAGGGATTGTCTGGGAGCTCTGGACTACTGTTGCTGCAGAGTTTAAAGACCTAGTTGTTAAAAATTCTAGGGTTGCAGCCTAATATTTCTTTTCTTTTTCTTTTTTTAAAATTTATTTGACAGACAGAGATCACAAGTAGGCAGAAAGGCAGGCAGAGAGAGAGGAGGACGCAGGCTCCCTGCTGATCACAGCGCCCCATGCGGGGCTCGATCCCAGGACCCTGAAATCATGACCTGAGCTGAAGGCAGAGGCTTTAACCCATTGAGCCACCCAGGCACCCTGCAGCCTAATATTTCTTAAGTTTTAATGTGCTTGGGGATCTACTGAAGACCTTGATGGAAGGCAAGCTCCTGAGCACCAGCACCATTGTTTCTGATGGTGCGCATCTGGGCAGGGGCTCAGGCATTCATAGTTACTAAGAAACACCCTGGTGTGTTGTGTTGCAGGCATTCAGCACTGGGCCATGGGTAACCTGAATATCGAAGACTCCAAAGTGAAGGGGAAGAGAGCTGCCTAATCCCAGACGCAGTGGGATTTCTTGGGAAGGCGAGACAGAACAGTGGCAGGCTCTGTTTCCGGAGCCTACCATGGTAGTGGCCAGGCCAGTGGTATAGTTGCATGAGGACATCTGAGTACATCTGAGAACGGGAGTCAGTGAGCGGAGCTGCTTGGCAGAGGTTCTGGGGGCTGAGCTCGGGCAGCAGCAGCAGGTGCTGAAAACAGCAGAGCACCATGCCTTTGATTGACCAGAGGACTCTGACGACGAGGAGTATCTCATTCTTGTCACCGTATAACGACGACGCCGTATCTCCCAGATTGCGGGAACTGCGGGATTCTCAAATTGCTCACTGAGAAATGAACCCTTTTTGATGGGAAGGGGCCAAGCTGGGCATTAGAAAACAAAGAAGTGACCTCTTTTGCTGTGTTTCTCCTAATTGTTTTCATTTTCTAATTGTTTGAGTTTCCATTTCATTAGAATAAAATAGAAAAACGAATTCAGGAAGGCTCAGAGGGATTTCGAGAACATCAAAATGCATGGGAAAACAGCAGGACAGAGGGGGTGAATTCTTCCTCTAACACTGCAGCATTAGCATGAAAGGGGCAGTCCTCATAAGCAGATGTTTTAACAACCAAAATTCTGAGGCACTGCAGGCTACTGAGATTAAAAGCAGATTCATCCAGTCGGGACTGCTGTGAGAAGGTTCACGAGTACGATTTCCGTGAGGCACACAGCGAGAGCACGGCTCACAGTGCAGAGATGGAGCTCCTCTCTGGTCACCCCAGCAGGCCCTGGCACACTCAGTCTTACACAAGCCCGTCCAGTTCTGAGGGTAAACTTTCTCCAGTGTCTCCTAGTGGTAGGAGATCAGTCCTGGTGATATTTAGATTCAGATTCTAATCCGTGTTCTAAAATGCCCTCTTGATTCACATTTTACGTAGGCCCTCAAAGTCTTAGGGCTTCACTCAAATACACTGTGTACTTGTATTTTCTGAGCGTGACTCTGAAACACGTGAGAACATGTCACATCCCATTTCAATAAAATGCAGTGGGTTTTGTCGGAATGCCTTTGTTGCATGGAAGTTCCCCTGTATTAATCACCTCCTAATACAGGAGGAGCATGGCCTAGGCCTTGGGATTCACTCTTTGTACCCAGAGATTTGGGGGAGGCAAAAGCTGCTTTTGAACTAATTGATCAGAAGTTATAACATTTTCAGGGTTTTTGACATTTGGAATTCCTTTTATATACACAGCAATATGTGAAATATGTTTCCCATCTTTTCTTTTTTAATAAAATTAACTTAACCAAATTGGGAAATATTTCATGTCATATGATATGATTTTCTGAGGGAGGTCTATTTGATTATGTTCTGTCTCCAAAGGAACATCAAAGGATCATCAGAAGATGTCTATTTAATTTCAAGAGCACAGCTTGGGGACAAGGGTCAGTTACTAGAAGCTTGCAGGAAGTTTGCCAGTCAGATATTCAGTCAAAAGAATCCATTATAGTTGATCTTTGAACCAGATAATTCATATTAATTGTAGTTCTTCCTGTTGACAATTTTAACAGGCTCTTTTTTACTCATTACAATAGATACTACCTCCCTGTCAGTAATCACATCCTTCTTTTTTATCCCCCCAGCTTCTAGAATCCTATAACCAACACAATTTCTGGTAGATTCACACTCAGAAGTGAGTTTTTAATGGTAGTGGAATTTAAAAAATTTTTTATACTGCCTTAGTAAGACGATAATAATGTTACATCCTTCCATAAATTCAGGATACACTTGAATGGTCTTTGTTTATGTTTAGGCATAAGTACTAAAATGTGGGTAATGTATGGGAAAAGTTTCTGGATTCTTGGCTTCATCAGTCGAGACACAGAACATTAGTTTTCTATTGCCAAATAACAAATTATCACATAGCAACTTCAAACAACACCCTCTGATTATATCACAGTTCCGTGGGTTGGAAGTCTGGCACAGCGTGACTGACTTCTCTGCTCAGGTTATCACAAAGCTGACATCAAGGTGCTTTCTCATCTGGAGGTGCTGGAGAAATCAACTTCCAAACTCAGTCAGATTATTGGCAGAATTCAGTTCACTGCAGTTGTAGGATTGACATCCCCACTTCCGGGCTGGATGTAACCAGGCTGGATGTAACCGGGCTGGATGTAAGCTGAGGACCTGACCGAGCTCCTCATAGCCACCTTACTCCTTCTCAAGTGGCCTCTTCTAAATGCAAGTCAGCAGTATTTTCTTGAATCACCTCAAATCTCTTCTCTTTCTTCTTTCACTAGGAATTCTCTGGTATAGATTAGGTGCACCCAGATCATTATCCTATTTTATTTTTATTTAATTTTATTTATTTATTTGCTTGTTTATTTATTTACTTAAATTCAATTTAGTTAACATATACTATATTATTACTTTCAGGGATAGAATTTAGTGATTTATCATTTGCATACAATACCCAGGGCTCATTACATCAAGTGTCCTTCTTAACCTCCCAGTTACCCCTATACCCACTGCCCCTCCAGCAACCTTTAGTTTGTTTCCTAGAGTTAAGAGTCTCTGATGGCTTGCCTCTCTATTTTCAACTTATTTTATTTTTCCTTCCTTTCCCTTATGTTCATCTGTTTTGTTTCTTAAATTCAACATGAGTGAAATGGTATGTATGGTATTGTCTTTCTCTGACTGACTTATTTCACTTAACATAATACCCTCTAGCTCCATCCACACTGGAAAAGGCAAGACTTTATTCTTTTTGATGGCTTAGTGGTATTCCATTATATACAATACCACCTGTTTCTCCATTCATCTGTCAATAGATATCTGGGCTCTTTCCATAGTTTGGCTATTGTGGACATTGCTGCTATAAACATTGGGGTGCATGTGCCCCCTCTGAATCACTATGTTTGTATCCTTTGCATAAATATCTAGTAGTGCAATTGCTGGCTCATAAGGTAGCTCTATTTTTAACTTTTAGAGGAATCTCGATACTGTTTTCCAGAGTGGCTGTAGCAGTTTGCATTCCCACCAACAGTGTAAGAGGCTTCCCTTTTCTCCCCATCCTTGCCAACATCTGTTGTTTCCTGAGTTGTTAATTTCAGCCATTCTGACCAGTATTAGGTGGTATCTCATTGCGGTTTGGATTTGTGTTTCCCAGATGATGAGTGATGTATTGTTTCATGTGTCTGTTTGACCATTTGTATGAATTCTCTGAAGAAATGTCTGTTTACGTCTTCTGCCCATTTCTTGATTGGATTTTTTTGTGTTTTGGGTGTTGAGTTTGATAAGTCCCTTACAGATTTTGGATACTAGCCTTTTATCTGGTAAGACATTTGCAAATATCTTCCCCCATTCCATAGGTTGCCTTTTAGTTTTGTTACTGTTTCCTTTGCTGGGTCATCACCTTATTTTAAAGTCAACTGTACCATCGAATACAATGTAGACCATGAGAGTGATAGCTCATCATACGTACAGGTTCTGGAGGGTTAGGGACACTTCCAATGTGGTGGATAAGGAGATGGGGCCTTTGGTGATATGCCTAGGTCATGAGAATGGAGTGCTCATAAATGAGATTAGTGCCTCATGAAAGAGGTTCCAGAGAGATTCCTAGCTTCTTCCACCATGTGAGGACGCAATGAAAAGGCTTATGAACCAGGAAGAGAGCTCTTGTTGGTACCTTGACTTTGAACTTCTCAGCCTCTAGAAAAATAGATTTCTGTTGTTAATAAGCTACCCAGTCTGTGATATTTTGTTCCAACAGCCTGAACAAAAACTGCTGGACATGCTGGTAATCAGAGACAACAAAGGGAGAAACAAATTGCTACCTAAACTCATCTTTACAAAAAGTTTAGTATAGTATTGGTGAAATTGCTAAAGCTCTTTCAGTAGTCACTGCTCAGATTTATTTTAAAAAAAGATCACAGGCAGAATGACCAGTGTCCTTTAGAGTTCACATGACTCTAGGCTGTTGCTGAAGCCACAGATTATCAAACCTATGTTGCGCAACTTCCCTAAGCACAGAGGAGACACAAGAGTATTTAAAACCAAAGGAATTCTCTGTCCCCCAGCACCCCCTCCCCCACCATTCTCAATAAACTCCCTCTCTCTTCTCTCACTTCTGGAATTACAGACTTCTTTATGGAAGCATGCTTGGGTCAATGTTTTGCATTTAGTTTATGTCTAGTGAAGCTGATTTGATTTTTGATCATGAATAAGAGCAGGAGAATGGTGGATGGGAGCATGGAGTATAGCAGTACTTTTTTTTTTTTTTTAATGTGTTTTGTTTCCCTATAGAAACTGCATATAATTTACATTGTATTTAATCAGGGAAAATACTGCCACTATACAAAATAGTTTGGTGGAGTCATGAAATCAGGTCACATTCCTAAGAAGAAATTACGACCTAAAAACCAGACTTAAAGAAATTATTGAAAGGTGTATTAGTTTTGTTTACGATCGGTTATTTTTAGGTCAGAAACTTTTCTTACTGTACATTACTAAATTAATAACGTAATGGTTAAATATTATCATCAGCTATGCATTATCTTTTATTGTGAACATTTTCAAACATGCATAAAATGAATGAGAATAGCATATACCCGTCAACAGAATCAATGAAATTGATTATATACTAATTATGAAAATTGGTATACTTGCTTAGCTATTTTTAAAGATATAATCTTAGGAGCTGATGGTCATTGGGTTCATTTGTGCTTTGTCATTTTGAAAAGTAGTGAGCATTGGTTATGGTGATAAATATTTAATTAGCATTATTAAAAGTGATGACCTCAGTATAAATTTCCATTATAAAAACATCAAGAATGATACTCTTGCATTTCTGTAGGGTGACTTTTGCTTGAAATAAGGGGGGGAAGGTTCACCTAAAACATGAAAACCTTTAAGTTACACAGTTTTTTTTGGGGGGGGTCACTATAAATATCTCACATGTTTTGTACCTGTGTGATGGACCAAGCACTATACTAAGAGCTTTACATGCAGCCACTCTTCAAAGTACCCTACGGGGTATTCTTTATCTCCATTTTACAGATTAGCAGGCTGAGGCTGAGAAAGACAAATTGAATTAACTGTCCGGAGTCATCCAACAAGTACTGAGCGCAGTAATACCATATTTGTTAAAACAGTGTTTGATTTCTATAAATGAAGTTTTAAAGAATTAAAAGACATTTTATTCTTACCTACTAGTAATCAATAAGTGGTATGATAAACATAACATTTTACACTGTCATTATTTAAATTAAGGAACTTTTGCATAAACAGACAGGAAGACTGAATCCTGATGAGACACAAAATAATAACCAGAGGAGATAAGAAGGAGTGCCCGCAGATCCCCCCAGGACCGAGGGGAAAGGAGTTAGGCAGACTTTCCCCCTAGCCAAAAATGCCCAGGAATTTAGAGATTTATTAAAGTTTCCTGGATTTCCAGTCCACATTTTGCAGTTTCCATATACTGCAAATTAATAAAATATTTTATCTTATTGCCTTTATTTTTTAATTGATAGTTTATAAATTTGGTCTTTAAACAAACAAACAAAAAAAAGAGTGACTTACCTGTCAACTGAAATAAGTTTCTTCTCACTGTCAGAGGCATAGTCCCAAGTTGTTTCAATAATTCCAATGTAGTAATGCTTCTCTTTCGCCCAGGCTGAGTTACTATAGAAAAATAGAAAAATACCCAGCCACAAAGTCTTCATTTTTTTTCCTCTTGGAGCCTAAGAAGCAATGAGGCGAAATCAGAAGCCGGCAATTTTATGCTTTCTTCCTTTGTTTGCTTGATTGACACAGCTTAATGTTGCACAAAAGTAAATTGTTTCGTCAAAGCAAATAACGTTTCCCACTTCAGCTCAGTTCTGGTAAACTCAGAAAGAAAAGTTTTCGGTTGCCAGGCTTCTCTGATTACAAATAAAAAGTCAACAGTTATTGTTGGAGCCTCTAGAGTGTGCATAACTCTGCTTTCTTCCATTTATTGTGTAAATTCCAGGAGGGCAAAAAACATCGCTAAATGTTCCCTTTGTTCCTTGAACAATAAGCCACAGTACAGTGCCCTGCACGCAGTGAACTCTTAATAAATCAGGAGGAAATTATGCAAAACAGTTTAAAACATGTCACTCTTCACTTTTGAAATACTTAGTTGCAACTTGGTGATACAAAACATGATATTTAGTGTGCCAAATTTAAGAAGCCCACAATAAGAATCTTATTTTGAAGGATTTATCTATTTTGTATGCTCTGCACACATCTACATAGGAAGTTTACCATATTATTCTGCATTGCTACATGCAAATAAATAATAGAGCATAATAGGGGTTGCTAATTCTATTTTATCATCAAAGAAATCAGACGTAAGTAAATCTGTTTGCAAAAGCAAAGGTTGCTCTTAGTAAACAGAAGTTTATTATCAGAAATAAATAGAAGTTTATTAACAGAAAATTCTGGTTGTAACACTGCACAGTTTGTGTTAATATAGCCTTTTCCTCTAGAATCTTCAATTCATTATTCTTTGTCTGAAGTTGTTTATAGAAATAGACTGGTAGGGGCGCCTGGGTGGCTCAGTGGGTTAAAGCCTCTGCCTTTGGCTCAGGTCATGATCCCAGGGTCCTGGGATTGAGCCCCGCATCAGCATCAGCGGGCTCTCTGCTCAGCCTGCTTCCTCCTGTCTCTCTGCCTGCTTCTCTGCCTACTTGTGATCTCTGTTTGTCAAATAAATAAATAAAATCTTAAAAAAAAAATAGACTGGTATAGGAGAAAGGACCCTGATGTTTGTACAATCCATTAATTTAATAGGTGTTCCTGAGAGAGTCTGCTGTGCACCAGGTCCTGTTCTAAGCACTGGGGGTACAGCAGACATGAATCTCTACCTTCATCAGCCTACATTTTCATTGTGAAAGACTGACAATGTACAAATGAAGAATGAAACAGCTAGTATGAGCGACAAATGCTAGGGAGAAAAATAAACCTGAGAAGGACAATGATGAGTGCCAGGGAAGACAGCAGGATGAAGATCAAAATCCAATGGCACATCACGTCACATCAGGCATGATGTTTAACCCTGGCCTCAGTTTCCTCACCTGTAAAATCTGTCTCAGCAGACTGTTGTCCAGATGGTAATTGAAATGACCCACCATGTTAAATCACACAGAGATGCTGCTCTCACCGGGTCATAGTAATCTTACCTAACTGCCCTGATAGAGAAAACTGAGCCACATTGCCCAGGATGTCCCAAGACCTCCTTCCAGAGCTACCTTTAACTGTAGTGCCTTCATGCCCACTGAGAGGACCACTGGCCCAAATCTGTGCCTCGCAAGACACTGTTCCTTTTAAATACTGAAGCCCGGGGGAGGCTCCTATTTCCAAATGGTCTACTCGGAGGAGACATCTTTTAGCATTCTCCCCAAAGGGAGAATGGCAGAAAGCCACTATATGAGCCAGCAGCTTTCTGGACATTTGCTTCTTTCTCATCTTCTACTCCATGCTCAAACTCTGCCCTGAGGGACGTGAGGACAGTGATCAGATCACAGCAAAAGTCCTGTCCTTCTTTCAGCTAGTCTACCCCACTCCCACCCAAAAAAACTCCCCAAACAAACAAAAACTGCTCAGGTAGTTACTGAGGGCTTCAGAATGTATATCGGTAGCATCCCATACACTGGGGGCAAAATGAAATGGTTAAACAGTAACACCCTGCCCTGTGGGAGTAAATATTTTATGTTGCAATGCAGGAAGGGTCACAAAGTCCATATTTCTGTCCTGTTTTGTGACCGTTACCCTTCCCGTTAAAAGGCATACAGCTGCTGAATGGCGGGAAGTGGGGAGAATACTCTGAGCCCCGGTACTGTCTAAACAAGAGAGGCCACTCTGGGCTAATAAGCAACTGGCCATTGACAGGTCATTTACTGCAAATCTCCTTACAGGGAATCCAAGGTTGGACCTCAAAAGTGAACTTTGCATAATGTTGCAACTGAGATCTTCTGCGCTCAAGAAATGTGTCACAGCAGCATAAACTGGGGCGCCCACAGGAGAGTCTCAGCGGACTTAGAGCATCGCAAGAAAGAAGAGAGGAACCTGGATGGGACCAAATAGCTCGTCCACTTACCTGTGTCTGTCAGAAAGCTGTAACCTCAGAACCCTGGGGTACCCCTTTATAGTTTGTTATAAATAATTACTGCACAGCCAGGTTAACTGCTTAGTGACATGAGTAGAGACATCACACAAGTTTTAATCATTTTCCACAATTTCTTTTTTTGTTCTCTTAAAGATTTCTGGATAGGGTGAGTCTTACCTGCATCTAGCAATTAAGATCCTAGGGCTCGAGGTGCCCGGGTGGCTCAGTCAGTTAAAAGTCTGCTTTCAAGCCAGATGATGGTCTCAGTGTCCTCGGCTGGAGCCCCGCGTTGGGCTCCCCACTCAGTAGGGAACCTGCTTCCCTCTCTGTCCCTCCCCTCCCAACTCATGCGCTCTCTCTCTCTCTCTCTCTCTTTCTCTCAAATAAATAAAATCTTAAAAAAAAAAAAAAGGATTTAAGAAAAGATATCCTGGGCCTGATAATGGCTAAAATCAAGGAAGTTTCACTTTATTTCTGTCTGGCAAGATTCAATCTCTCCTTATCTCCACTATTCCTGCTTGTACCCTCTAGCTTCTTTTTGGTTGATCCATGAAAACTGCCTTTTAAGGTAAGATAGAAGGATTACTAAGAAACAGACCACTAAGGACAGTATCTCCCTTTGTGACAGCAGGAAACAGTATAAAATCCCAGGTCATTCTGTACAGGACCAGTCAGACCACCATGAAGCTATCTTTTTCACAGGAAATTGTGCAACTCTGGAATTTTATCAGTGAGTGTGGTTTCATATGGAACTCTGATAACAAGTTCCTTGATATGAACTAGTTTAGCACAAGCCTGGCTGATCCTGTTCTCTACTGCTCAGTTCATGGCTATTTAGGGAGTGATCACACAGACTGGGCTTTGGTTGTTCCATCCCCTTTGGCTGACCATTAATGGGTCAAGGTTCTCTCCAGCACATACTCACAGGGACAGCTGTCATAGGCAGGGGAAGAGAAAAGCCTAGACTCTCATTTAGCAAAAACCTTGATGGTGTTGAGGTCTACATCACAATGGGGAAAGAGATTTTTTTTTTAATGGCATAAGGATTCCAATTACTCTGTTTTTGTTTTCTTACATGGTGAATAATGTAGAAATCAAAACATAGGATTTGTTAGCAATGAAAGAGAACCAGAATAGTAGACTTATTTTTATAAAAGATGAAAGAATATTCACAAGCTTTGATAACATACAACTTCAATGTGTGACTTTTTTAAAAAACAGATTTTATTTATTTATTTGAAAGAAAGAGAGAGACTGGGTGGGGGGGCGGATGAGGAGGAGGGGCAGAGGGAGAAGCAGACTCACCGCTGAGCAGAGAGCCTGATGGGGGCCTATTCTCAGGACCCTGCTATCATGACCCGAGCAGAAGGCAGATATTTAACTACATAAGAGACTGAGCCACCCAAGCACACATCACCCAACCACACATAATGTGTAACTTTCCTGAAACATCTTCCTCTCTTGTTATGTTTAACCTCATTCCTTCTTGCTTTTGTTCCATGCTGGGGCAATATATTCTGTGTAGGTCTTAACACTTTGATTTGTGTCTGGGTCTTAATTTATAAAAAATGACTCTGTGATGACACAAAGAGGCCAATACCATTGAAAGAAAAGTCACAATTCCCCTAGACACAAGAGACGCACATGTCATGCAGGACCAGAGTTGTTCAGGAGGCAGAAGCAGATAAAGAGAAAGCACAGGCCACAGCTTTTGTTGGGGTTTGTGTAGGAAAAACAAGGCAGGGCAGAGTAAATAGCTTATGACTGGCTAGTCTGAATCATCTCAGCAGGCTTTGGGGCATAGAAACAGTTTCTAGTTGTTTCATAATAGGCTCGGATTGATTTAGGACAGAAGAACTAATGGCTTGGTGTGTGGGTTACATACAGGAGGTGGTTGGGAGTATGAAATCGGGGATTGGTTGTTTCACATATGAAAGACTGGTTCATTGGCAAGCTGTTCACTACTTCTAGGAATTAACTAGCTCTGGGAGGGGCAGTCTTTTCCCAGTTAACAAGGTCCCCAAAGAAATCATGGCATGATAAAATACTGAAAATTAAAAATTTCATATCAGAATAATCTGTTTACATGACTGTCCACTCAATTAGACTGGGCTTTCTTGGGGCCAATGACTATACCTTACTTCATCTTGAATCCCTGGCACTTAGCATAGTACTTGACACACAGCTTAATAAAAATTGAAAGAATGAATAAATGTTGGAGGAGCAAGATGGTGGAGGAGTAAGAGACCTAAATTTCGTCTGGTCCCAGGAATTCAGCTAAATAGTTATCAAAACATTCTGAACACTTACAAACTGAACAGGAAATCAAAGAGAAGAATAGCAGCAATTCTATGAAGATAAAAGGGACCACTTACTGGAAGGTAGGACATGAGGAGACGTGAATCTGAGGCAATACATGGGAAAATAGACCATGGGGGGAGGGGTCAGCACCCTGCAAACAGTAGAGCAGTGGAGCACAAAATTTGAAACTTTTAGAAGTCTACTCCATGGAGGGTGTCACTCCAGTGGCTAAGTGAGGGGCAGAATCCTCACAGGGACAGTGTGGTCTCAGAACCTGAGAGGCCACAGAAAGACTGGAGGTATCTGAGTGTGGCAGAGCTCCCAGGTATCAGAGCTGGGAAGCAGTCTGCAGAGAGGGAGTTGAGGAGGGGGCTCTCAGCTCAGGGTTACCTTAAACCGTGATCCAAGCCACATTTGGGCCACTGCTCTTTAAGCAGGGATGCCACA
Source organism: Enhydra lutris kenyoni (assembly GCF_002288905.1). Lineage (NCBI taxonomy): Eukaryota > Metazoa > Chordata > Mammalia > Carnivora > Mustelidae > Enhydra > Enhydra lutris. Next base: position 39,554,409 of record NW_019154086.1, on the reverse strand, counting down.
GGTGGCAGATCCAGAGACCCCCCTCTTTGCTCCCCGGGGACAGCGGTGTGGGAATGTGTTGCAGGAATCTTCTGGGTTTGGAGACTCCAAACAGGTCAGTGCGCCAGAGGTAGAAACACTCAATCACAGGCCGGGTGAGTACAGAGCATGGCTGGAGATCAGGGAGATAGGAGGGATTGACTGCTTTTCTCTAAGGGTGCACTGAGGAGTGGGGTGCCAAGCTCTCAGCTTCTCGGGGTTGGAGATTGGGAGGTCACCATTTTCATTCTCCTCCTCCAAAGCTCTATGGAAAGCGTTCTGGGAACAAAAGCTACAGAGAGCAAACCAGAGCAGATTGCTTAGCCTGGCCCCTGGCAAGGGAGGTGCAATTCCACCTCAGGCAAAGACATTTGAGAATCACTGCAATAGGCCCTTCTGCCAGATCACCAAGAACATCCAGCCAAGACTAATTTTACCAATCAATGAGAACAGCAAAACTTCAGTGCTAGGGGAATACACCCCATAGAATTTATGGCTTTTCCCCCCACGATTCTTTAGTATTTCAAAGTTAATCTTTTTAAAATTTTTATTATTTTTTTCTTTTTCTTGAAAATTTCCTCTTTCCTAATTAACCTATTTTAACTATTTTATCTTATCAATATCTTTTTAAAATATAATTTTTAATTTTCATTTTTATAGTCATATTCTATCCCTTCATTGATATATATATATATATATATATATATATGCCTTTCTTTAAAATTTTGGAATACAGTTTCTTCTAACAGACCAAAATATACCCTAAATCTAGCATATGGCTTTGTTCTACTCTCCCTCCTGATCACATTCTCTCCTTTTTTTCCCCTTTCCTTTTTCAACCAACTTCTATCTTATCAATTCCTTCTTTAAAATCTTTTTTAGTTTTCATCTTCACAGTCATATTACATCCCTTCGTCATGTTTATCCATATATATATAAATATATATATACACACATACATATACATATTTTCTTTCTTTCTTTAAAATTTTGGGAGACAGTTTCTTCTAACAGACCAAAATACACACAAAATCTAGTGTGTGGCTCTGTTCTATTCACTAGCCTAATCATATATATATATATATATATATATATATATATATTTTTTTTTTTTTCCCCTTTCTTCTCCCCCCCAATTTTGGGTCTCTTCTAATTTGGTTAGTGTATATTTTTCTGGGATCATTGTTACCCTTTTAGCATTTTGTTCTTTCATTCATCTATTCTTCTCTGGACAAAATGACAAGGCATAAAAACTTACCCCCCCAAAAAAGAACAAGAGGCAGTACCAACCACTGGGGATCAATAAGGACATTAGTAAGAAGTCAGAACTAGAGTTCAGAATGACGATTACAAAGATGCTAGCTGGGCTTGAAAAAAAGCATAAAAGATACTAGATAATCCCTTCCTGGAGAAATAAAAGTACTAAAATCTAATCAAGATGAAATAAAAAAGCTATTAATGAGGTGCAATAAAAAATGGAGGCTCTTTCTGCTAGAACAAATGAGGCAGAAGAAAGAATTAGTGATATAGAAGACCAAATGATGGAAAATAAAAAAGCTGAGAAAAGAGAGATAAACAACTACTGGAACATGAAGGGAGAATTTAAGAGATAAGTGATACCATAAGACGAAACAATATTAGAAAAATCGGGACTCCAGAAGAAAGAGAGAGATGGGCAGAAGGTATATTCGAGCAAATTATAGCAGAGAACTTCCCTAATTTGGGAAAGGAAACAAACATCAAAAGCCAGGAGGCACAGAGAACCCCCGCAAAATCAATAAAAATAGGTCAACACCCCACCATTTAATAGTAAAACTTATAAGTCTCAGTGACAAAGAGAAAATCCTGAAAGCAGCTTGGGACAAAAGGTCTCTGACCTACAATGGCAGAAATATTAGATTGCCACCAGACCTATCCACAGAGACCTGGCAGACCAGAAAGGACTGGCATGATATATTCAGAGCACTAGAAGAGAAAAATATGCAGCCAAGAATACTGCATCCAGCTAGGCTGTCATTGAAAATAGAAGAGAAATAAAAGGCTTCCAGGGCAAACAAAGACTAAAAGGATTTGCAAACACCACACCAGCCCTACAGGAAATATTGAAGGGGTAGTCTAAGCAAAGAGAGAACCTAAAAGTAACAGACTAGAAAGGAATAGAGACAATATACAGTAACAGTCACCTTATAGGCAATACAATGACACTAAATTCATATCTGTCAATAGTTATCCTGAATGTAAATGGGCTAACCGCTCCAATCAAAGGATACAGGGTATCAGATTGGATAAAAACAAGACCCATTGATATGCTGTCTTCAAGAAACTCATTTTAGACCCAAAGACACCTCCAGATTTCACATGAGGCAGTGGAAAACAATTTACCATGCTAATGGACATCCAAAAAAAGAGCTGGGGTAGCAATCCTTATATCACACAAATTAGATTTTAAGCCAAAGACTGAAATAAGAGATGAGGAAGGACACTATATCATACTTACAGGTTCTGTCCAACAAAAAGACCTAACAGTTTTAAATATCCATGTCCCTAACATGGGAGCAGCCAACTATACAAACCAATGAATAACAAAATCAAAGAAACACATTGACAATAATACAATAATAGTAGGGGACTTTAACACCACCCTCACTGAAATGGACAGATCATCTAAGCAAAAGATGAACAGGGAAATAAAGCTTTAAATGACACAATGGACCAGATGGACATCACAGATATATTCAGAACATTCCATCCCAAAGCATCAGAATACACATTCTTCTTCAGTGCACATGGAAAATGTGCAGAATAGATCACATCCTGGGTCACAAATCAGGTCTCAACTGGTACCCAAAGATTGGGATCACTCCCTGCATATTTTTAAATCACAATGCTCTGAAGCTAGGACTCAATCACAAGAGGAAAGTTGGAAAGAACTCAAATACATGGAGGCTAAAGAGCATCCTACTAAAGACTGAATGGGTCAACCAGGAAATTAAAGAAAAATTGAAAAAATTCATGGAGACAAATGAAAATGAAAACACAACTGTTCAAAATCTTTGGGATATGGCAAAGGTGGTCCTGAGAGGAAAATATATAGTAATATAAGCCTTTGTCAAGAAACAAGAAAGGTCTCAAATACACAACCTAACCCTACACCTAAAGGAGCTGGAGAAAGAACAGCAAATAAAGCCTAAACACAGCAGAAGAGAAATAATAAAGATCAGAGCAGTAATCAATGAAATAAAAACCAAAAGAACAGTAGAACAGATCATCAAAACTAGGAGCTGGGTCTTTGAAAGAATTAGTAAGATTGATAAACCCATGGCCAGACTTATCAAAAAGAAAAGAGAAAGGACCCAAATTAATAAAATCATGAATGTAAGAGGAGAGATCACAGCCAACACCAAATAATACAGTTATAAGAACATATTCTGAACAACTATACACCAACAAATTTGACAATTTAGAAGAAATGGATGCATTCCTAAAGACTATAAACTACCAAAACTGAACCAGGAAGAAATAGAAAACCTGAAGAGACCTATAACCAGTAAAGAGATTGAAGCAATCACCAAGAATCTCCCAAAAAACAACAGCCCAGGGCCAGAGAGCTTCCCAGGGGATTCTACTAAACATTTAAAGAAGAATTAATACCTATTCTTCTGAAACTGTTCCAAAAAATAGAAATGGAAGGAAGATTTCCAAACTCATTTTATGAGGCAAGCATGACCTTGATCCCCAAACCAGAAAAAGAACCCATCAAAAAGGAGAATTACAGACCAATATCCCTAATGAACATGGATGCAAAAATTCTCAGCAAAATATTAGCCAATAAGATCCAAAAGCACATTAAAAGGATTATTCACCACGACCAAGTGGGATTTATTCCTGGGCTGCAAGTTTGGTTCAACATCTGCAAATCAATCAATCTGATTACACTACATTAGTAAAAGAAAGGACAAGAACCATATGATACTCTCAATAGATGCTGAAAAAGCATTTGACAAAGTACATCAGCATCCTTTCTTGATCAAAACTCTTCACAGTGTAGGGATAGAGGGTACATACCTCAGTATCATAAAACCCACCTCGGAAAAAGACACAGCAAATATCATTCTCATTGGGGAAAAACTGAGAGCTTTTCCCGTAAGGTCAGGAACACCCCAGGGCTGTCCACTATCACCACTGCTATTCAACATAGTACTAGAAGTTGTAGCCTCAGGAATCAGACAACAAAAAGAAATAAAAGGCATTACAAATTGGCAAAGAAGTCAAACTCACTCTTTGCAGATGATATGATACTTCCTGTGGAAAACCCAAAAGACTCCACTCCAAATCTGCTAGAACTCATACAAGATTTCAGTAAAGTGTCAGAATATAAAATCAATACACAGAAATCAGTTGCATTTCTATACACCAATAGCAAAACAGAAAAAAGAGAAATTCAGGAGTCTATCCCATTTACAATTGCACCAAAAACCATAAAATACCTAGAAATAAATCTAACCAAAGAGGCAAAGAATCTGTACTCAGAAAATTGTAGAGTACTCATGAAAGAAATTGAAGAAGACACAAAGAAATGGAAAAGTGTTCCATGCTTGCAGATTGGAAGAAAAAATATTATGAAAATGTCTATGCTCCCTAGAGCAATCTACACATTTAATGTAATCCCTATCAAAATACCATCAACTTTTTTTCAAAGAGATGGAACAAGAACAACAATAAAAAAGAACAAAGAAAAAAAAAAAAGGAAAAAAAAAAAGAACAAAGAAACAAAAAAAGAAAAACAAACAAACAAAAGGAATGGGACAAATAATCCTAAAATTTATATGGAACCAGAAAAGACCCAGAATAGCCAGAGGAATGTTGAAAAAGAAAACCAAAGTTGGTGTCATCACAATTCCAGACATCAAGCTCTATTACAAAGCTCTAGTCATCAAGACAGTATGGTACTGGCACAAAAACAGACACATAGATCAATGGAACAGAATGGAGAACCCAGAAATGGACCCTCAACTCTATGGTCAACTAGTCTTCAACAAAGAAGGAAAGAATATTCAAAGGAAAAAAGACAGTCTCTTCAACAAATGTTGTTGGGAATATTGGACAACAACATGCAGAAGAATGAAATTGGACCACTTCCTTACACCATACACAAAAATAAACTCAAAATTGATGAAAGACCTAAATATGAGATGGAAGTCCATCAAATCCTTGAGGAGAACACAGGCAGCAATCTCTTTGCCCTCAGCCACAGCAAATTCTTGCTAAACACATCTCCAAAGACAATGGAAACAAAAACAGAAATGAACTACTGGGATTTCAACAAGATAAAAAACTCTTGCCCAGCAAAGGAAACAGTCAATAAGACCAAAGACAACCAACAGAATGGGAGAAGATATTTGCAAATGACATATCAGATCAAGGGCTAGTATCTAAAATCTGTAAAGAACTCATCAAACTCAATACCCAAAGAACAAATAATCCAATCAAGAAATGGGCAGAAGACATGAACAGACATTTCTGCAAAGAAGACATCCAAATGGCCCAAAGACACATGAAAAAGTGCTCAACATCACATGGCATCAGGGAAATACAAATCAAAACCACAGTGAGATTCACCCCACCCCAGTCAGAATGGCTAAAATTAACAAGTCAGAAAATGACAGATGTTGGCAAGGATGCAGAGAAAAAGGGAACCCTCCTACACTGTTGGTGGGAATGCAAGCTGGTGCAGCCACTCTGGAAAACAGTATGGAGGTTCCTCAAAAAGTTGAAAATAGAGCTACATTATGACCCAGCAATTGCACTACTGGATTTTCACCCTAAGGATATGAATGTAGTGATCCGAAGGGGCACATGCACCCAAATGTTTATAGCAGCAATGTCCACAATAGCCAAACTATGGAAAGAATCTAGATGTCCATCAACAGATGAATGGATAAAGAAGAGGTGGTATACACACACACACACACACACACACACACACACACACACACACACAATGGAATACTATGGAATAGTATGGAATACTATGGAATACTATGCAGCCATCAAAAGACCCCAAAATTTGCCATTTGCAATGATGTGGATGGAACTAGAGGGCATTATGCTAAATGAAATAATTCAATCACAGAAAGATAATTATCATATGATCTCACTGATATGAGGATTATTAGAAACAAGAAAGAGGACCATAGGGGAAGGGAGGAAAAAATAAGACAAGATGGGACCAGGGAGGGAGACAAACCATAAGAGATTCTTAATCTCAGGAAACAAACTGAGTTGCTGGAGGGGAAGAGGGTGGGAGCGATGGGGTGGCTGGGTGATGGACATTGGAGAGGGCATGTGCTATGGTGAGTGCTGTGAATTGTGTAAGACTGATGAATCACAGACCTGTGTACCCCTGAAGCAAATAATACATTATATGTTAATTTAAAAAAGAGAGTGAGTAAATACTAACTATAAGAATAGTCACTAACATCAAGTAGAGCTTTATAGTATGCCAGAGCAGTGCCAAGAGCTTTATAAATTTTATTTCATTTTATCTTAACAATAACCAATTGGACAGATGCATTAGTTTTCCTTTTTAAAAAAAATTTTTTTAACTGCTGCTTTAACAAATCACCAGCAACTCAGTGGCTTAAAACAACATAAATTTAGTATTTTATAGTTCTATATGTCAGAATTCTGACCCCTGCATCACCAGCCTAAAATCAAGGTGTCAGTGGGGCTGCATTCCTTTTTGGAGGTTCTAGGGGAGAATCCATTTCCTAACCTGCTCCAGTTCTTAGGGGCTGCCCACATTCCTTGGCTTATGTGGCCCCCTTTTATTTTCAAAGCCAACAATGGCAGGTTGAGTCCTGACATTGTATCACTCTGACCTCCTCTTCTGCCTCCTTCTACTGTTAAGGACTCATCATGATAACCCTGAATAATCTCCCTATCTTAAGGTTTGTTGATGAGAAGCCTTAATTCCATCTGCAACCTTCATTTACCTTTGCCATGAATACTAACATAGCCATAGGTCCTGAGGATTAGGATGAGGATAGCTTTGGGGGAGGCATTATTTTGCTTACAGAATATCATGAATAGGTATTATTATTATCATCTTCATTTTATAGGTGAGGAAACCATGGATAAGAGAGTTTTTATACCTTGTAAGTAGCTAGTGAGTAGAGTGGCTGGAATTCAGGTTTGGCCTCCATGACCCAGAGATGCACTATGATCCTGAGGGCATTAGAACATGGCTTGAGACCATGTTGGGCTGAGCTTCCCAGTCTCTCTGTGCTGTGGCAGGATTCGGGCCAGGGTCTGGCTGGCAGTTGGAAGATTCAGAGCCTTCATTTTGTCAGTTTACAAAAAGATGACTAGGTTTAGAGGGCTCACTTTGGATAATTTTGCCAACTTGAGTAATTAGTCAATATAGTAATGTATTCATTTAAAAGTAAAGGAGAATAGGTTTTTATTATCAGTCTTTTATTTCTTTTTTATTTCAATTTTTTTTTTAGTGATCTCTATACTCAACATGGAACTTGAACTCATGACCCTGAGATCAAGAGTTGCATACTCTACCACCTGAGCCAATCAGATGTGCCATATATTATTGACCTTTTAAAAAATTTGGTTATAGATCTTCTTAGAAAATCAAGTTATGGAACAAAATTTTCTTGGTAAGTATAGAATTTGGCCAAAAAAGTGTATATTCTTAAAGCATATTCCTTTTTAAAAAATTTTTTTGCACTAACGATATTTCTGTTGAAATGATGAGTACTCATCATTACAATGAGAGGACCTTTGAATAGTTGTGCAGGAGAAACATCCCACTGATGCATTCTTCGTCTTCAACTGTTCCTGTTAAGATGTATGCCATTGACTACTTTTCCATACAACTCGATTCATCAAATCACACTTCATGTATTCATTAAATTAGGGTTCATTTTACTAGACTATGACTCCTGTCCATCTCTGAATCCCAAAGTTTAGGATTGTGTTCATAAGTGAATGAGTAGGTGAAGTTAAGTATTACTTTTGGTGAGATTTGGACAACAGCTTTAGCAATTTCTTACACAATGGTGTAGTTTTATCAGGCACACCTTTAAAATTCTCAGAAAGGGATGCTTCTCATGGGAAAGAAGGGTGGCTAGTTTCATCCATATTTTGCAGGTTCTTATTAGTTTCAATAGCGGAGAGTGAAGTAGTATTGTTAATTTTGTCCAGTGTTATCATAGCATTATTAGCATATTAATTTTTAGAAGTACTTTTCAGGAGACACAAGTTGGAGTACCTTGGGGTAAAATGAAATGATGTCAGGGATTTGTCTGATAAGATTCTGGGTATTTATGTATTATCTGTGAAGTTAAGAAGTTGTAAGTAAGAAAAAATGAAAAGTATGGCTTTGGTTTCAATGCTCATGTTGAACCCTTTTATTTAACTAATTTCTGATTTTAAATATTCTTATTGTCTAAGGCATAAGCTGTTTTTTAGCCAACCCACAAGACATTTGTAGTCCCCTCTTCTTGTTATTCCCTCTACAAAGGCTACAAAACCTCTTTCCCAGCATTCCTTGCTGTTAGCAATAGCCAGAGAGTAGGGGTTTGACCAATGGGACAGAAGAAGTTGGCTGGGTCTCCTCAGAAGACTTACTTTTCTGATAAAAAAAAGAATATGTGGTTGGTGCTACTCTTTTTTCCTTCTTCTCTACCTTCAGTATATATGCAATATTTGGAGTTGCAGCAACCATCTTGCAATCATGAGGCAACAGTCATGAGGGAAATACCAAGGACATTAAAGACACTGGCCCTTGCACCATCAAGTTACTGGACCAACCCTAGCAGCCTCCTAGCTTACTTAAAAGTTTGCGACAAACACCATTGGTAATCCTCTTAGCTGGCTTTGGTTTCAGTTAGCTTAGCTGGGTTTTATGTTACTTGTAGCAGAACACATCCCAAATGTTAATATTGCCAGACAAAGACAGAGCATGAGGCCTTATTCTTGGTTCTGGAAAACTGTCACTTATACATTCTATAACCTGCAGTCTAATAATAATACATGAATTTGCATTTTAAATACTGATTCAAATTTTCAACCATGCTATGAGAATTTCTTTTCTTTCTTTCTTTTTTTTTTTTGACACTGACTGATGGTGTAGTTTAGTCTTGGATTGTGTATTTTCTTTCTGAGCTAGAGTTCAGATTGTACCTGCTGTCTTTGTTCCTCTTGCCCACTCCCTTCACTATGTGTTGAAAACCTTGTTATACCACTATAGACTCTACCCCCGTGGCACAGTTGACAGAAAGAGGAAGCTCACACACAAAACTGACAAAAAAAAAATGTATTTCAAGCTTGTTTTCCTGGTAGATTGCCATGAGTCTTCAGCCAGGCCCTGGATTCCTTCATCCCTTCTTCAGTAGCTTTAGCTCTGCTCATGGACTTGTCAACACTCATATCAGAAAGATATTTATGCTGTGGAAAAGAAAGTTTCATGATTTTCTAAGAAGTAACTGAGTCAAAATATTAAATAATTATATCAAGAGACCGAAGAGTAATGACTTCATGGAGAGCCTAAGTAACTAAGGAACTGATGAAAACCTCAGAAAGGAAGATACTATTTTCATCCTAAAGTTGTTAGTAGTAAAATGTGTTAGAGAAAGAGGAGAAGGGAATAAGAAGAAATAAAGTATCACTTGAATACGAAAAAATATGTAATCATTATTTAGTTTCCCTCAAGAGTTGTGGAAACACTTTATAATTCTATAATTCTATCAGAGTATATGTAATAAACCTACCTCACCACACTGTTACTGATACTATCTTTGAAAAAAGAAATCTTTGCCAAATCAAGAGCTTCCTTACTCAACACCTGTATCTGACTGTTGTTTAAATACAATGTTTAAGTGATTTGATTATTAGCGAGGTTAGATATCTTTATAGGCTCAATAGCCATTTGTGTTTCATCTTCTATAAATTGTTCAAATCCTTATGTGTATGTTATATGAGTCTGGAAATAATGCATATAACTCTAGAGTATCTTTTATCAGATTAGAAACAGTTATTTAAGTTTGAGAAAGAAGATAAGACCAGAGTTTCTTGGTCATCTCAAAACAGTAATCTTTGAGGGTTTTTGAGATTTATTTATGTCTTTTAGAGAGAAAGAGAGAGTGAGAGAGAGAGTGGGGGGGGGGAGACAAAGGGAGAGGGAGAGAGAGAATCTCAAGCAGACTCCCAGCTGAGTGTAGAGCCTGATGTAGGGCTCCATCTCATGATCCTGAGATCATGACCTGAGCTGAAATCAAGAGTTGGATGCTTAATCAACTCAGCCACCTAGGTATCCTTCAAAACAGTAATCTTTAAATGAATGAATAGTGTGTCAGATCATGTAAAGTTCAGTGGGTCAGATATCCTTATATAAACAGAGTTAATTTAAATATGATCACTTCAAATTAATTTGGCTTACCTTTTCATTCGATTACAGTGTAAGTGCTTTCCATTCCAGCCTCAATGTGAACACTAACATGGCAATGAAATATCCAGGTCCCAACATCTCTTGCATACATTTTTACAGTCTGATATACTCCAGGAGGAAGGTCATAAACATCAGAGCGATACAGTCCCGTATCCTCAATAAGGAGACAAAACACCATTAAATAACTTATAAAAGGTATTAGTCATTTATATATCTTATCAATTCTAAAATACTTTGTTAGACAACAATTAGAAAACATTAGGTGCCATTGTACTTCTCTTCGGAGTACAAGTGAGGGTTTCAAGGAGGAGCAAGTCTGAGAACATTTCAGGGATAGGCCACAGAGAAACATCTCACTCTAAAGGGATCTTGTGTCATTCTTGGTGTTAGATACCTTGTCAGTGCCTCCTGCAGAAGAAAGCTCTAGATTTCAGACAACATCCGGTCTTACAAATCCCCAAAATTTTAACTGAAGTATTTCTAACTAAGGATGTTGGGGATGTGAGATGACCATTTCTTAAGGTGTAGCTAATCAGGAAAACTCATGGTTACAGGAAGGAGAGGGGCTCATCTGCCTTCTGGGGTCAGAACTGGAGACTGAGGGCCTTAGGGACTATTTGTTCTCCTAAACAAAGAACCAGATGTTCAGAAGACTACCTCCTCTGCAGGCTACTTTGATTTTGAAAAATGAAGCCCCAGGGCCTGGCCTGGCTGGATCAGGATGGATTTGGAAGAGCATAGGAAGGAGATGAATTGCTCTGAATAATGCAATGGGAGGTATTTGAAGGATGGGGGCATGTTGAAGAGTGCAGCTCAAGATGGGGTCTGGAATAATTTGAGGAGAGGACAGATGTCAAGCAAATCTGGAGAGGAAGAGTGTGAGGAAAGAAGTACTGAGTGTAAGAGGAAAAGGTGGACAGCCAGTGTTTCACAGTAATGCATGGTAGAGGGATAACTGAAGACAGGGATGTTTAAGTCAAATGGTAAATGCTTTCACTGTGTAGTATTGGGGGGAAAATTCTTCATCTACCTCCAAAATTTCACTAAGCATCTATGACCCACGGTGGCCTTGTTTTTGTGATTGTTAAGGGGAGTCAGAGGAAATGGGGGTGTGTTCCATTCTGGAGATGCACAGAGATGAGAAAATGCCAGCCATGTGAGGCGAGAGGTAAGGGAGGTGAGCAGAAGCACGAATGGGAGATACTGGAAAATAGAGAGCAGAGAGGCAGGGTGTTTTCTACCAGCTGTAGATTGGGGCCTGAGCCATTTTTATTTAGGAAGATTAATTTTGCATCTACAGTGACAATAAAATGGGGGGCAGGGATCCATTTCTAAGATGTCAGAAATGTAGAGAACAATACTAAACAATTTTAACTAAGAATTGACAATGTTCCAGTCACCAGTAAATGTGCACCGTGTATCTGGAGCCCTGGCATCAAGGGAGACCACAGCCTCAGGGAACAGGCGACTGGCTGTTCCAAGACCAAGTGAGTAACCCCAGAGGGCTGCTTTGCTATACTCAGGAGTTCCAGAGAGTAAAGCCCAGCGGCTAGAGTAATTAAATTTCACCTCAAGGGAGGGGAAAGACTATTCGTGATCATCTGAGGGAGGTTAAGAGTGAGTGGCTAGAACTGACAGCTGCTGGTACTAGGAATAGGATTATTCTTGTTTTTAAATTCAAGTATAATTAACATATGGTGTTACATTAGTTTCAGGTGCACAATATAGCGATTCAACAATTCTATACCTTTCTCAGTGCTCATCGTGATCAGCATACTCTCATTCTCCCTTATTTCACTCACCCTCCCACCCACCTCCTCTCTGGCAACCACCAGTTCCTCTCTGTATTTAAGAGTCTGGTTTCCTGTTTGTCTCTTTTTTTCTTTGTTTGTTCATTTTGTTTCTTAAATTTAATAGGATTCTTTCGAAAAGAGCAATTTTGTGAAGAGGTAGAGAGTGAGGGACTTGAGGGACTCTAGAGTAAGAGCTGGGGGTTCAAATCCTACTTCTACTCATTTATGAGAAAGTTCTTCATCTTGTTAATCCTTCATTTCATTCCCTTATAAAACAGTGATAAAATAGTGCCTATCTCTGGGAAGGCTCAATGAGAAATCCATGCAAAGAACTAAGCATAGCACTTGGTACATAAGAAGTACTTAATCAAGGTTAGCTTTAATTAACATTATAGAAATGTTACCACAAATTCCACTTAACTTGATGCCTTATATTATAAACATTTATGTAGAGCTAACTCTTGATTTTCTCTCCACTCAACGCTTGGCATGGTTCTAGGAATGTCAGAAGCACTTGCCAAACTGAACTGATCTGAACTAAACATTAAACGTACTTAAAAACTATACCCGGAGTTTAAATCTCTCTCTTTTGTTGTAATCTTTAAAATCTAATGTAAACACTTATGAATAACAACCCTTGTATCAAGGCTTTTCCTTCAAAAACACAAGGAATGTAGATGGCAATAGGAGAAGCTCATGATTGTTGGCCCTGGGTGGAGGGTAAAGGAGATCATTATATTATTCTGTCTACTTTGTCATGTAAAATTCCCTAGAATAATAAAAATAGTTCTTAAGCCAAAACAAATAAGTTTAAGAGGAATAAATGTGTTCATTAAAGGACAGAAAAGAAAGCAGCACACTGATAAAGCTTGGTGCAAATCAAGTCATGCAGACTCATCGAATTTGTCTGAGGCTGAGCATTACAGAAGCTAATATAATACATCTAGAATCCAGGAAAGCTTTTTTTTTTTTTTTAAGATTTTATTTATTTATTTGACAGAGAGAGAGAAAGAGCACAAGCAGGGGGAGAAGCAGAGGGAGAGGGAAAAGCAGGCTCCCCACTGAGCAGGGAGCCTGATCCGGGACTCAGTCCCAGGACCCTGGGATCATGACCTGAGCTGAAATCAGAGGCTTAACCATCTGAGCCACCCAGGCGCTCTTCGAATCTAGGAAAGCTTTATGTGAAACTTTTATCAACGCCAAAAGGTGAACTGTATTATGCCAAGTGGCTGAACTAAATGAGGTGTCAAATGCATGAAATATAATTGGTCCTCAATTGTACATTAATGTGTATATAAGGAATGAAGATGAAGAGATAAAGAAAATGCTCCTTAAGTAAATAAGTGACACTAACCCGGACACTGAAAAGGGGAAGGATAAACCTTAAAATACTTTCAATAAATTAGAGAGATGTCCAGGAAAAGATGGTCAGTGAAACAACCCCAGTAAAGAGTATGAAGGTGAGATGGGGAAAAAGCTATTGAGACAGAGAAATAAAGAGACTAAGAATACATACGAGAGAAAAAGATGAAGATAATTATTTTAAAAGGTTACCATAAAGCCAGTTGTCACCTAATTCTGCATTTTTATGTTATAACAAATGCTGAAGGAATGACAGAATTAGAAAGTTACCATTTATAACTCCCAGTGTAAAAATTGATTCCAGGAACACTCATCAATGAATCCTTTTTAAAACTACAAGGTGAAATATAGTTGGAGAATAAGATATGTTTAAAAAACAGCCCAATGTCAGTACCTCTTGTCAGCATGTACCTCTTGGTGTGACATGGAAAGCACATAATATCACCTACGTGCTGCTCATGTCAAGAATGTTTGACATGGCTCTGATCACGAGGAAGCTATCCGACCACGGTAGAATATGGGACATTCTACAATGGTCAGCAACTGGCCTGGACCCTTCAAAAATGAAATGCCATGAAGGATCAAGAAAAAAAAATCACTTATTTTAGGAGAGATATGACAGTGACAACCAAATACTATGTATAGTTGATTAGATCCTGAATTAAAAACAAAACAAAATCATTAGATTTTCATTAGAAAGAGCATTTGGGGGATAACTGGGACTATTTGATGGATTATATGATAGATTATATTACTGAATTAATGTGGGGCGTGATCATGTTAGCACAATGGGGCAGAGATTCTTTAGTCTTAGGGTGCACATGACTTTATTTAGTACTTGGGGTGAAGAACCATGATGTTATGCAATTAAATGGGGTTCAGAAAAATGGAGAAAGAAAGAAAGTGTGGCAAAATGTATGTGTTCCAATTGTTTTTCTCTTAAGTTACTAAGGGTTTGAAAACAAAAATTGGGATAGAAAGGGTGAAACTCGAGATGATTGTAGAAGTCTTATTTACCTAGCAGGTAACACCAGATTAGAGTGAGAAGTGCCCTTTGTGCATTCATAAGCATTTCCTGAGTGTCCACAGGACACAAAGAGCTAAACGCATAACTATTTACATGTACCTGCTATGTTATAGATTGTAGGTGTTGAACTTCAGCTCTGGCTGGGTCATTTCCTTTCTAGTGCTGTTATCCTGCCATGCTGCCCCCATAACTGCTTCACAAGACACAACAACAATTAGATGACGCTGCCCAGGGCTCTTACCGTGTATTCAAAGCTGTGGCCGTGAAAGTGAACCGTGTGCAGGTCAAATTCACTCCCCATGCCAATCAGATACCAATTCACTTCATCCCCAACGTGGAACGTCAGACCTTGGTTATTTCCAAACATTCTTCCGTTAATTGCTGTGGAGGGATACAATGTATTATATTCCACAAAGATTTAAAATAATGTAGGTTTGGGGCACCTGCGTGGCTCAGTGGGTTAAAGCCTCTGCCTTCGGCTCAGGTCATGATCCCAGGGTCCTGGGATCAAGCCCCGCATCAGGCTCTCTGTTCGGCAGGGAGCCTGCTTCCCCCCTCTCTCTGCCTGCTTCTCTGCCTACTTGTAATCTCTGTCTGTCAAACAAATAAATAAAATCTTAAAAAAAAAAAAAAAAGAAAAAAATAAAGTCAAATAATGTAGGTTTAAAAAAAAAACACCTCATAGAAAGTATCATATGTGTTTTCAGAGGCCATGAGCAAGTTAAATTCCGTCTAAGGAAGCTGTTAAACATGACCAAACCATCCATTCATTTGGATGAGTCTAATTCCAGGGAGTTTTTCTTGCCTCAGGAAATGAGGAGTTGAGCTTGCTTTAAGTAATTGGGTTGCACTAGAATATTTCACCACTATGGATACATAAATTGAGGGATACTTAAATGTGTCTATATATTTAAAGTATGTTTAAAGTGATCGTAAGAGGCCTAGAAATTGAGTGTGTTCTTCTTTGACTGCTGTTATTTAGACCTTCATGATCTGTCACTGGTATGAGTAGAATGGCCTTTGAGCTGGGGTCTGGGCCTTTTTCTTTCGCTCTCTCTCTAGTTTTAATCCTCTATAGCTGTGGTTTCCAAAGAGTAATAGGAAAAAAATATTAATTTAATTATAGGTATAATATATAATTTATGTATTTTATGTATGCATATAATTATATATACATATAATTATATATAATCAATTATATAATTTAGTCATCATTAATATATAATTACGTATTATATATTAAGTTAATATATAATATAATATATAATATAATTTATATATAATATATAAGTTAATATTAATATATAATTAAATATATGCTATAATATATAAAATTATTATAATATAATGTAATCATATATAATATTGTATTAACATATAATATAACAGTAATATAACATGTAATTATACTAGTATGTAACATATTAATATTAATATGTGTAATATATTAATATGTAATAATTAATATAATTGAATTATAAATTATATAATATATTAATACTGTATTTTAATATTAATGCATAAATATATACTGAATTATACATTAATTATATAATATATTATAATATATTAATTATATTATATGATATTGATAATTTATATCAATATATAAATATATAATATTTAAATTAAATTTAAATTTAAATATATCGACTATATAAATTTATATAAAAACTATATAAATTATATGTAGTTATATATAAACCATATAAATTATATATTATTTATATAAATTATGTAATTAATATATGTAATTATATATAAATAATTTGTTTTAATAAAAATTAAATATTAATTTTTGAGATTTAATTAAATATTAAGATAAAGATAAATAAAATATTTTGTATAATAATTATTAACTCCTTTTTACTTTTCTATTTCATGTTCACCTGTTGAAATGCCAAAAATGCTTTAATACAGTGGTACAAATATCTAATTTATAACCATATATCTATGGAGGTTGGGTTCTAACACTTTTAGCTGATGGAGGGATATACTAGAAATAGAAAAAACTAGGAGACTGCTTTAGACTGTGCTTCTCAGACTTTAATGTGCATGTATCCCGAGAATCTTATTCCAGTGCAGATTATGATTTACTAGATCTGTTTCGTCTGAAATTCTGCATTTCTAACAAGCTCCCAAGCAATGCTTGATGCTGCTCAGACTAGGCCTGGAGCATGAAGGCCTGGCTGACCGCCAGAGCGGTTCCTAGAGTATGCACCTCTACTTACTGTTCCCTCGTCTGGTGACTTTGATGCCTTCTGCACAGTGGTCTTTAATTGGATTTTGTCCTGCAGGGGACATTTGGCAGTGCCTGGAGATATTCTGAGTTGCACAACTTGGGGGAAGGTGTTACTGGCTTCCCAGGGCTGGAGGGTAAGCAGGATGCTGAACATCTTATGATGTACAAGGACAACCCCCTCCCAATAGTTACCAGACCAAAAATATGAATAGTGGCAAGCTTGAGAAACCCCAGTTTAGATCGTGTCTACATTCTTAACATGGTATTCAAGGTCTTGCACAATTCTGTGGGCTTTTCTTTCTTTCTTAGGTCACATTCTTCTATCTACTTGGAATGTCATCCTCCTCCCTTTTTACTAGACAGACTCCCATGCATCTTTAAATATTCAACTTAAAGTCCTCTCCCCTTCAGGAAGACCATCTTGGAAATAAGAACTTAAAACACAGCACTGTGTTGATATTTCTGTTCCAGCACCACCACCACCCCCACCCTTCCAGGTCAGCAGAAATGGGCCAGCCCTGTGCTGTGAACAACTCTAGAGAGGATGCCTCATCTTACTGGCCTTCGTATCTCCTCAGCACCAGTGTGGTGCTCTGTGCCCTCCACAAGGCATATTAAAAGATGATGGGTAAGCAAAGATGCAGTCCTTGAATTAGTTTCAAATTTACTGTATGTATCTTGGGGGAAGAAAATGAAGAAGTTGAAAAAGATCACATTTGGGTTTGCTTTACTTAAGGATCCCTTACCTAGTTGCATCCCGGAGCTTCCGCCTGTGAAAGGACTGGGACCAGAAGTCCGACTGAATGTGGCTGTCAATCAGTCACATAAACAATCTCAAGTGAGATTGTTTATGTGCTTGTTCTTTGAATAATTGGCTCATTACTGTGATTCTAGATGGGGGGGCATAAACAGGATGAGCCTATTCATAAGCCATCGACAAAAGAATTTTGGCTGATGAGCATGGGGTTTTTTAACGTTCTGCCTGGTGGGAAATTGGATGAGACCATGTGCTCACCAATTTGCTACAAGCCCCACCTTTCCCTGTGTCTGTCCAGGTAAGAGACTTAGAAAGGTGTGTAGGAAATCCCCAGAACTGATAGCTGGTATTCTCGGTTTTACATCACCTGTGTGGTTCCAGAAGCATTGGAATTTGCCTTGCAGCTAAGTCTACAGCCCTTAGGCCAGATCCAGCCCTCTTACTTCCTGTTTCTCTCTGGCCCCTGAGTGCAGGATGGTTTTTAAATTTCTAAGTGGTTAAAAAAAACAAAAAAGAATGCTTCCCAACATGAAATTTTATGAAAAGCAAACTTCAGTGTCCATAAATTAAGTTTTATATTGGCTCACAGCCACTTCCATTTCTTTATATCTTATCTGTGGGTGCCCTTGTGCCCTATGGCAGAGTAAAATATAGCCTATGGTAGAGATAAGTCTACACTCTTTACTCTCTGGCCCTTTATGGAAAAAGTTTGCCAGCCTGGGCCACGTGATCTACTCCACAGTCCTATGTGATTGCCTTCTCTATACTGCCGAGTCTGGTAAGTGTGAACCCTCCCCTGTTCCCTTTGTATGAAACACCGTACAGGCTCCAGCTGTTGAGGCAGCTAGTGGACATTACCGTGCATTTGGTTGCTGAGGTAAAACTGTTCATCATTCCTGTCTATGTTGTTTGGATCTGAAGAATAGGTGTTGACATTTTCTTCAAAGTACCAGGATTTGTTCTCATCAAAAATCATAAAGTGGAGCACACGGTGAACTATGCTGGCTTTGGTGGTTTTGCGACACACGATCAAAGGGCCTACCAGTCCGCTGTTAAGATCCTGAAGAGGCAAAGCAAGATTATCAACTGTGCCCCAAATTAAAAATGTCCCCCAACCAGTGAAATGAGTAGAATAAAGGTTGAGTTCTAACGAGTTCAGATCGTGAGTTTGTAGTCATTGGGATTCTAAGTCTGCGACTAAGAAAATGTTTGACATGTTAAATCCTTGACTGAGGAAAAACGGTCATCTCACTCATTCGAGCTGAAGTCTGACGAGAGCAACTAACTCCTGAGAGGGATTTTAGTCACATTCCTCAGTGGATTTAGCTCTATTTTTGAAATAAAAAACAAAAACCCAGAGCTTTGTTTTAAATTAGGATTTCTTGGCATTGGAGTTGGCAGGCAGTGAAGTCTAAAAGTCTCGGATCCTTGGCCATGCAACGCCTCTGCTCCCAGAGCCGCTTCCGGCTAGGAACCTTGGTTTGTTTATACTCATTTTGGTTTGGGGTTGAGTGTCTGTGTAGATTCTTGTTCTAGGCAGAGAGCAGGCCAAAATAACTAAAAGTTTGGAGACGAGACTTTTGTTGTTGTTGTTAAGTGAAAATAAATTGAACGCCAGCATTGATGGTTTTAAAAAGCTATATACATCTGTATATGTTTATTTCTCATTCATCAGAGACTTTTAACTCCATACTTTGTTTTCTGTAATCCAAATCTAACAAAGCAAAGAAGAGGATATTATTATATTTTCCAATTCACAGTGACATTTTAGAAAATACCATGAATTGAAGTAATCATAACGCAATGATCTTGCTCTTGGAAAAAGCAAACATCTGTTGAATTAAAAGCTGAGCAGGATTCAGGTCACTTAAATGAAAGATTACATAGAACTAAGATTTTTTTAAAAACACAAATCAATTCCTTCTTTCTTTCATTATAATTTCCAAGAGGAGATAGAAAAAAAAAGGATGACTTGATTTAACGTTACCTTAACCGCATCCCCGGTCGAGTAGTAAAACCAAGGTATGCACTCAAAGTCCTTTGAGGCAGGACCAGTTCTTTCTGGAATCTGCCAAATGTATGTTTGGATCTCTCCTAAAATAGACAAATACAGTGTTTATATACAGAATCTTTTAAAGCCCATGTTTTTAGGGAGATAACAAGCAAACCCTGAAGCTATACACATATTAGGTAACAGAGTCCTAGTTTCCACTTCTGGCTCTACCCCTCCTAGCTCTGTGGTCTTGGTCAATGTGTTTATAGTTTCTGAGCCTCTGTTTCCTCCTGCACATAAAATGGGAATTTAGGGATTAGACAAGATGGTCCAAATAAGGCATTGCTCGGGTCACAGGGTGAAGTTGACATAACTCTCACTGCGCCTCTCACCGTCTCTGGGTTACTGAATCAAAACCTTACAGTGATTTTGCCATTGAAAAATGTCAGTCATTACATATTGAACTCATGTGTTCAACAAATATTATAGTGGTGAAGATAATGCAGGCTTTGCAACACGACAGACTTGTTTTGAATTCCAGCTCTGAACCTTCTAGTTTATAGATCACATGGGCCTCTTCCCTGTTCCCAGAGCATTTGCATTAGCCCTATGGAATCTAAATCCTATACTCTTGCCTATTTCAGAGAAGGTTTTTTGGACACCTCCTTCCACTCCTGTGCCTTGCTATATAATCCTGCGTCTCCCACTTCCAGAGGCTTAAATTAATTTTCCTAAGCATCTCTGCTAACTTGATCCTATCCCCAACTTCCCTGCTTCCGAGTTTTTAACAACTTAGTACCAGCCCTCCCCTTCCAGCTCACCACACAGGGCCTGAGCACAGCAGGAACCCAGAAGTGTTTGTGGAATGTAAGCAATGGAATCCTTCTCTAATGAGAACAGAGTGCTGACTTGCAAACTCTCTTGGTAGGAGATTCATGTTGGCACTACCATGGGACTATCTTTTTTTTTTTTTTAATCCAAAAGGGAATATTTCACCTGCCATCAAAATGTCTCTTTCATCCCTCTGCCCCGTGCATCTTTCCTTTCTGAATTTGGCTCTTTCCTTGATATCCTTAATTCCCAGAACTACTTGTTTTGGTAGTCAACTACAGTAGACATTCAGGTTCCCCTTTAAGAATGAAGGAATCATTGCTCCACAGGCTGTCCATCAACTTCTGAGATAGCCTTGGTAGAAGAGAGCCACCTCACCCAGGCTTACATCCAATGACAGATGCAGGGGCAGAAAGGCCCAGCTTTCTCACCCCAACTCAGGGCAACTGAGGACCATCCTCTCTTCAGAACTTCTAGGGATGGCTGTGATTTCTACTGAGGCAGCATCTCTACGTAAGCTCTTCCTGTGCCCAATTCTGTGTCTTTGTCTTTCTCTCCATAGCCTTTGATCCCAAGAGTACTATCTGCCCACACATTTTCATTTCAGGGTCTGCTCCCTGGGCATATATTAAAAGCATTTGTTTGGGGGGCACCTGGGTGGTTCAGTTCAGTTAAGCATCTGCCTTCAGCTCAGGTCATGATCCCAGTGTCCTGGGATCAAGCCCCACATGGGGTTCCCTGCTTGGTGGGGAGACTGCTTCTCCCTCAGCCTCTGCCTGCTGCTTCCCCTGTTTGTGCTCTCTCTCTCAAATAAATAAATAAAATTAAAAATCACTTATTTTTATCTGAGGTATATAATGCATGCTGTATAATGGTGTTACCACAGAAATGTTAATACATGAGGTTCATGACTTCCTCTTAGTGTCTCTCTCTCCCTACCCCCTTCGTCACACACTGCATTGTATACTCAACTCCTACTTTAGTACTTGAATTGGAGAGTTGGAGTATAGTCTATAATACTGGCAGCTGCATGGGTGGAGAGATGGGAGGGAAGGTAGTTCTAGAAGAAATTGTATACCCGGGGGAGTTTTTCTCATGGTACCCATCCCGGAAGCAAACTCAAGACTTGCAAAAGGAACTCGCTCCCAAGCTCCTTCTTTAGACCCTTCCTACTAGTCCACTGGTCTCTCTCATCTTGAATTATGCCCATACTTAAGAAAAGACATTAGCACGTAGTCCTGCATAAAAGCTGTGAAGCTTTTTTCTCTTCTGAAGCAGTTACCTGGCTGTGTTAGAACAACGGTGGAATTGTTTGTTTTCACTCCGTGAGCGTGGATCGAATATGGTCTTGAGGCTTTATTTTTAAAGACAATTCGGATTTTTTGACCAGGAGTGAGAAATATTAAAGGACCTAGGGAATATAAAAAGGAAAATGTGTGGAAATTGTTATTTATTATAAATTATGAATCCTCTGTCCTCTTAAGTATTTATACTGTGACTTATTTTTATCCTTTTTCCTGAACATGCAGCCAAATAAAACACACTTTTAACAAGTGGATCATTGATGATTTATGAAACATAGTTTTTGCCTGGAAAATTTAAGTCTTCAGAACATTTATTTTGAGTAGCATCAGTTAATGCCTATGAAAACACACAATTTAGAAATGACATCTTTTATTTTCTTTCTTAACCAACCTTATCACTTAAACCTTTTATCCTTTTCCCTTTTCACCTTAGTGGAGAGTTAGCAGGAGCTGGAAGGGCTTTTTACTGACCAAAGATGATTCTTTTTCCCTCAAGACTGAAGACCCCTTCATTGTACTCTCTCTCCCTTCCATCCCAGGCCAAGAAGTGGAGGTAAAAACTTTATTTTAAATCTTCTTTCTATTTAGAAGCAGTTATATCAGTGTCTATAAAAATTCTGAAACAGAGACAGTTTTGAGATGAATTAAGCAGTGAGGATTTCTTCAAATTTGCACTATAATTACTGAAATCAGAGCCCTGAAGGTACCTGCTGGACATGAGATGCTAGCTTGGGACATCCACTCTTTGTCCCCATGGCCATCCCACCTTCTCAAACAGTAGAGAACTGTTTCCCCTTTTCTGTAAGATATTTTTTTTTTATAAATAAGAATGGAATCTAGAGGGTCATATTGTGTTATTTATCTTGATTCATTCAGCCAGGATCCCAGCAAAACTAACATCCTGCTGTTACTAAAGACGGAAGCCACCCAACAGCAAGTGAGAACTGGACAGCACAGACCTCCTTCTGGGGGTTGCAAACAGACAAACTTGAGAGGCTAATGAGGAGCCAAGAAGAGTATGAGTTTCTCCAACAACATGTAAATCCATCTTCTCAGGGTCCCACACCAGAAAATAGTTTCAATAGGGGTCCCTGGGTGGCTCAGCCGCTTAAGTATCTGACTCTTGGTTTCAGCTCAGGTCATGATCTCAGGTGGTGAGATCAAGCCCCATGTTGGGCTCCTCACTCAATGCAGAGTCTGCTTAAGACTCTCTCCCTCTCCCTCCCTTCTCTGGTCCTCCCCCTCTCTCTGTGTGTGTGAGTGCACTCTCTCTCAAATACATAAATAAATAAAACCTTACAAAGAAAAAGAAGAAAATAGTCTCCAATAAACACAGAGTTATCAGGACCCAAATAAAATTTAAGCATAAATGCCATGTGACTTCTGGAAATACTATGCAACATACAGAAATGTCATTTGACATATGATAATATCATGTGACCTCTGCAGACCCTGCCAGATTTAGGGAAATGTTACATATAGGTGCTTGGGTGGCTTGTAGTTTTCCTAGCTGACTTGACAAGGGTAGAAGAAATGGCTGTAATTTTGCTCACAGTTAGACAATTGAAACTAAATATTAACACTTGAAATGTTTAAATTAAACACTTAAATTTAAACAAAAAGGTCCCCCTCCTCACTACCATAGGGCTTCTGGGCTTCATTTTAGTATCAACGAAATGATCTCTAAATGCTACTTCTAAGGTCTCTCTAGAGTTCTTGAATTCTGTGGGAAAGCAGTCAGGTAATCTGAACCTGACCAGAGTAACTTCCTATCGTCTCTTCAGTTTCCATGAAACAACACTTGAATCAGTTTCCTTTTCCCAGTAAAAGTGCCTATTGGCAAACAAATTAGAATTAACGTCATAGGCACTTTTCTGTCAAGGTGGAGGTGGACAATAACCTCAATGTGTGTTGAGAATTGTTATCTCAGAGATTGTTATCTCTGGTGGCCGAGGACAAGAAGAAAAACTTGGGATGCCTGGGTGGCTCAGTTGGTTAAGCAGCTGCCTTCGGCTCAGGTCATGATCCCAGCGTCCTGGGATCGAGTCCCACATCGCGCTCCTTGCTCGTCAGGGAGCCTGCTTCTCCCTCTGCCTCTGCCTGCCATTCTGTCTGCCTGTGCTCGCTCTCTCTCCCTCTCTCTCTCTGACAAATAAATAAATAAAATCTTTAAAAAAAAAAAAAAAAAAAAAAGAAGAAAAACTTGAAGACCAGTCTGATCGTATATTAATACCTAGTATGTCCAGATGTTTTTCATCTTCATTTCTAGTTGTTTGATTCTTGAATGTGATATCATCATATTGACGGTATAGGACTTTCTTGTATTTGGACCCAAGAAACGTTCCAATTCTATCCAAATATATGTTCGTTTCACTTTAAGGAAATAAAAACAAAACCAAAAAAACCACAAAGTTAGTTAATTCAATCATTAAATTCGACAAATTCTCATATGGAAGAACTCCTTATTGAAACAACACAATTGATTAATGTCTAGAGGCTTCTTTACCTCGAAAAGTAATTCTTCTTAAAAACAAAAAATTCTCAGTACTGGCAAGATTGCTGGATATTCATTCTGTACTTTAAAACATGTTTTCCAGAGGAAATTTTAGTTTTGATACATGGACAAATAGCAAAAGTTAAAATCAGAGACAGAAATCGAGTTTTACAAAAAGAAAAACAAGGGTCTCCAATTTGAGGTTCCCGAAAGAAGACAGATTGACAGAGACAAAGGAAGACAAAAGGGAAATCTGACTGATGCCCAATGTTAAATGTAGCTCGAGTGATGTTTAGGACACCTAAGAGTGGTCAGGCGGGATAGTAACACACTTCCGGAAAACTGGATGCAAGGAGTGAAAAGAAAGACAGTGAGAAACAAAGCCCAGAAGTAAGTGAGGCAGATATTTAGAAAGAATTGAAATCATTTATAATCAAAGGTAAGATACATAGATAAACATTATATTTAGAACATATCCTAACCACACAGGTGCCTCACATATACCATGCACACACACCTGTCCTGCACAAGCACATCACACACACATACCGTAGAAAACTCATACACAACACGCAACAGGTGCACACATGAGTGAGACTGAAAAGGAAGAGCGGAGGACTCCACAGTGAACCCTTCTCGGCTAGAGACAGAAGCTACTGCCGTACTTCTCTCCTTGTAAATGCTGCAGTTGTTTCTCCCACTTCCTGCTAGGAGAATAATCCCACACAACTTCCTCGGCAGCGATATAAATGGTTTTCTCTTCCTCATACTGTGTTTCGTCAGGGTTTGGCTCCGCACACTGCCTCACGTGGTACTGATGCTTCATGCCTCCTAGATAGTGCTCTGTTGTCATACAAACCACATCAAAAGTTCCTGGAGGTGAGTCAGAAAAGAATGCATAAGCTTTATGTTCGATTTCTTTTCTCTGTGAAGTCATCTAGAAGATATAAATCCCCAAATGGAATACAGTAAAATTTATTATTTTTTTCATTACTTTGGCAGGTACTTGTTCTTTATGCCAGGCTTATTTCTAGGAACTTGGGAAACATCGGTGAACAAAATGGTTAAAAAAATCCACGCCCTTAGGGTTCATATTGCCGGGTGGGTGTTGCCGTAAACAGAGCAGGTAACATTTATGGATGTTGGAAGTGCTATGGATTGAAGAGAAAAGCAGACTGGTCTCAGGAGGACTGAGAATCCTGGATGGGGTATGGAAGGCAGGGAACAATGACCAATATTTTATAGGACGATCAGGGAAGGCCTTGATGGGAGGGTGACACCTGGACAAAGATGAGAAGTGAGGGATGGATGCGGGACAAGAGCAGTCCAGGCAGAGGAAACATGAAGCAAAATCCCCAACCTGAGGGTCTGTTTGGTGTGTCTGCAGACCATTCTAGAGGCCCATGTGTCTGGAGTGGAGTGAACAAGGGTGAGAGGAGTCAAGCTTGGTGCGGGTTGGAGGGCTGGGTCCCAAGGGCTCTTGGGGACCACCGAAAGTCTGTGGATCTGAAATGGGGAGCCATTGTGAGATTTTGAGCTGATGCGGGATAACGACACTGGCAGCTGTGCTGAGAACAGACGGCAGTGGGCAAGTGCAGAGGGAAGGAGACCTGTTAGGACCCTACAGAGTGATCCATGAGAGAAGGTGCGGCTTGGGTCAGAGTGGCGGAAGTGGAAGGCAATCAGACTCATACTTTCAAATCCCCAAACAAGGACCCAACAACAACAACAACAACAAAAATTCCAGCCTGGTTCAGGCCATGAATTCCACCCGAATTTCAGGTTTTCTTTCTCTGATTTTGCTAATTTTATGGTTATCACATGCCAATGCTGCTTCTGAAAGTTACCTTTATGATCCCCAACACTCTCTTCTGTCTCATCTGTACCAGATTCTGTTGTTGCTGTTAGTTTTTGCAGAGGGTAGGATTCAGGAAGATGAACAAGAATCAAAACCTTCAGACTCAAGGATTTGGGAAGAAGTACTTGTTTAGAATGAAGTGATGCCCATGGAGACAGCTCTTGACCCATAGCAGGCATCTCCACGGGTTTACTGTGGCTGATCTCATTAAGGAAAGAGAGGAAGAAGGAAGCAATTTTTTTTCTTAAGTCCAGGAAAACATCTCCAGGGAAAAGGAGCGGAAGAAGTGGGGCAGGCAGGGGCAGGAAATCCCTTGCCGCAGAGTGAGTGCACAGGGCGGAGAGAATGAGTGTTGGAGAAGATTTCTTTTTTTCCTCCCAGTGCTCTTAATCACAGGTTCTGTTTGTTTGAAAAGTAAAATAGAAAATTTTTAAATGCAGAAAATGTAATCGAATGAATCTGCACTATCACCAAGAGTTCAGATACCAATCCATGGCATTTACGGAGTGGCTAGCTTAATGTGTAGCCAGCATTTGATTGGTGTCAGTAGTTTTTGACCAAGATGAATGGATTTTTATTTTATTTATTTATTTTATTTTGGTGGAGGTGGATCTGCAGGATAATGAAGGCACTAATATTGAACACTAACATATGCCAGGCGCTTTACTATGCCACATCTGTCTCACCTGGTCCTTATCTATTCCTTTTTGTGGATTGTAAATTACTTCAATCCCTATTTTACAAACGAGGGTCTCAGGTTTGGAGCAGAGAGGAGGCTCCTCTGACGCCCCTAACAATATTCTGATTTTAAAAATTTACCAGCAGCAATTGACCTCATTGAAGTGAAAACATTTTTCTAGAGAGCCAGATCCTCAAGGAATGGAGTAGAGAGAAGGCAAAAGCAGATGGCAGGTCTGGGAAACAAACGGATGGAAGAGTAAGATGTAGAGAAGATCATAGAGTGAAAATGGGTTAAAATGCTTCAAAGCATCTTCATTGTTTTTGAGGAGTGTGGGTTGATTTAGAGTCTGGAGCCCAGGAAGAGAAAACCAAGAGGGATGGAGGTGATTTTTGTGATCTGGGAAATGATATATTACTGTTCCTCTGAATTACATGGGGCAGGGGAAAGGCTGTTTAAGCACTGTTTATGTAGGTTCCTTTTTTTCTATACAAACAATATTCAGTGCATGTAAAGATACTGTTTTTCATAATCTGGATACATTTCAGCATGAAAGAGAAGACCTACTACTTACCTACAGAATCGGGTGTCATAAAAAGTGTCTGGGAGGTATGGGGAAACAGAGTTATGGTGTCATCCCTTGATCCTAAGGAAGTGAAGGTATTTCCTGAAAAATATATCCCATGTAAGTCTTCTACTGATCCCACACTGAGAACGTGCCATGAAACGTTGTCTCCTAAACACATATCAAGTCCAGGCAGATTTCCATACATGTATCCATTTAAGGCTACAAGACATTCGTGACAAAGAAAAGAATATTTAATTCATTGATAATTACCATCCCTTCAAACTTACCAAAGGACTAATCAGAAGGCAGCTCAATCATGTAAGAATTTCAAGATTATCTGAGTTAATCCCTTCCTTTTAGATTTGAGAAAACTAATGCCAAAGAGGTAATTACTTATCCAGTGTCATTAAGCTGATATTTGGAACAGTTAAGATCAGAGTCCAGGTCTTTAGATTCTAGACCAGTCCTTTCTCCCTACACCTGCAGTCTTCAAAAACCCACCCACATACCCACCAACCAACCAACCAATCAACTAACTAACTCAATAAACACTCCACCCACCAAAGCCACTAATTTGGCAGTAAAAAAAAAAATACATGATATTTCTATCTCACATTTAATAATAGCTAAAACAATATAGTACATCAACAAGGCATTGTTAAATATTTAATAAATTGAATTTAACATAATCATCCTGGTAGATAATATTTTTGCTACGAAAGTTATCTTTAAAAGAAACATGAAATATATTAGCCAACCCTTGAGGAAAAATGTATGCCTCTCTTAATCTGTAATTCTTTAGACTTAATGAAATTAAACAAGTGCTTAATGAATTTATACTGTAAATTGCATGTTCCCTTACAGTACATCTGATTGGACATTTGGAAGTCTGGATCATTTTTATCCACATTTTCAGGCTTTGTGGTAAATGTTTCGATATTTTCATCTAAGAGATAACTTTTATTTTCATCAAATATTGTGGCAAGCAGGTAAAACTCTTTGTCTTTTCCTTTCTGTGGATGGGAATAGAAAAAGAAATAGACATGAAATACATATATACATACATATACATATATATATTTATATGCATGTGCACACACACACACACACACACACACACACACACACACAAAATCTAGTCAAATAGTTGCTCTGCATACAGGATTTCCTATGCAAGGTGTTTTGTATACTTCTGGAAGATCCAGGTATGGATAAAGACATGAATCCCAGTGAATAGATTTATCACAGAACTAAGAAGTTAGGAGAATTGTCTACAGCTGTTTTCATATAAAGTTCTTACTCTAGGGACCCCCACAGCTAAACTTCATAAAACCAAACTGTATGATCATAGCTATTTGTACTGACTTTTCATAAAATGCTTTGTAGAAAGTGAGTTAAATAAAATGTTTTCAATTCTAGAAAGCCATATTTTTAACATTTATGAAGAAATTAAATATGTATACATATTTATATATTTTTGAATAAATAGAAAGATTACATGTACTATGAGAATTATGAGATTATAATGTTTTCATTGTATGGATGCTTATTAGTACAACATCTCATTTTAAAAAAATATACATTCAATTACACATATATTTATTTGGGGAGATTTATTAGGTTTTATTACCTTATAAATTATAAATGCAAAAAAGAAATCAGATATTAGTTTACTTGTGAGTAAAGAACAAGGGAAATTCATTCCTCAAACATTTATTGAGCACCAACTACGCGCCAGAGAAGGGCTGTGGTTGTTACAAAAAATTAATAAAACCTCGTGTATGGTTTCAAGGAACTTATGGTCTAGTGGGACAGAAAGGCCAATAAATATAATTGCATGGATACGTGCTCCAATAGAAACATACACAAGGAACTATGATAACTAGAAGAAACCACTATAGTTAGTGAATATTTTCCAAAAGGCAGGATGGGACTTTGTCGGAGTTTTAAAAATGTCTCCCTTTAAGCAGGCAAAGCAGTGAGGAAAGGCCATTCCTGATAGAGAGAAGAGGGCAAAATCAAAGAGATGTGTATTAGTCTTTCTTACTCAGGGCCTAACAAGTTAATTCTGCAGTACAATAAGAATTGCATGCACAGGGTGGCAGGGAGGAGGCATGAATCTGGAGGGATCGACAAGGGTCTGGTGTGCTGAGCCCACAAACTACAGAGTGTGGAGAGTGCTAGAGCTGGATTTGAAAGGAAGAGATGTGGAGCTCTACCGAAACAGGGCGAAAGTGGAAACAGGAGTCAGGAGGTTAAAGGAATTCAGAAAGAGGGGATGGTACCTCTAAGAAGGCAGTGGTATTGGGAGTCTGGTGACTAATGTTGGAGGTGAGAAAGGAGTTGTTGATCAAAGTCCTAGGCGGGGTGGTGTCATCAACAAAGAGACAGAGTGGAGGAGAGAGGGCCAAGTAGTGGTTGTCCAGAGACAGATGAAGAGTTAAAGTAGTCAGGTGGAATTAGAGGTGTCTAGAAAACGCTAGGGTAGGTGCTCATTGGGCAGAAGAAGAAGATACAGGTCTGGAGTTCAGAAAATGATAGAATTGAGAGAATCAGCACACAGAAGAAATCGAAACTGCAGATTGCCACATTGCTTTTCCTCTGCAGTTCTGTTTGTGTCCAGGGAACCTCTCACCAAGGCATATCTGGACATAGGTCCATGACTCACCTGTTTGCCATCTTCTCCAAGACTTCCACTTCTGCACACGAGGAGAGGCCCTACGAGGCCACTGTTGATGTCTTTTGGCAAATTTACCGAGGAATAGTATAACCAGGTCAGGCAGTTGGGGTCCGCGGAGGTAGGACCCACATCTCTTGGCGCTTCCCACGTATAGACAAATGTCATGCCAGGATTTACATGTGAGGAAGGTGGAGGAGTACCTAGTAAGAAATAAATATTTGTAAAATAGGACCGAGGACCAGGAGTCCCCGGTCTAGGCTGTGAAATCTCTGAGAGCAAGGACTGTATCTTGCTCGCCTTGTAGCACCTTGGGTGACAGCTGAAAGGGGCTGAAAGAATTCCCGCCATAATGAGGACACGGAGCTGTTATGACTCGAAAAGTGGGCTACACCATGATTTGAGGAGGAATTTTATTCTCTAGCTGACATCGTATTGCGGTGTGGCTTGCGTGGGCCTCCCTCGAGCCTTACTTACCTCCTCCAGGTTCTCTGTGGGCCCCCTCGTTGCTCGTGTTGTAACGTAGTCCATGAGGCTGAATGCTGAGGGGCAGGGAAGCCTTGTTATAAAAAGTGACCTTGATGATCTGTCCCACTTCTGCCTTAATAACAGGGCCTAGAAAGCAACAGAATTAGGAATTGTTCTCTGTTTTCACAAACATGATTGTCAGGTGTTTTACTCGAGTAAGTTTTTTTTTGGAACAAAGTAAAGAGATAATACCATGAACAGGAATGCATCCGACTGCAAGAGCTCTAGATGATTCACGGTCTTAGAAAGTCACTTTGGGTTACGTGAATATATTAATCTTATTGGATGTGCGGGGACAAAAAAATGTATTGTTTTCATAAGGTTATCAGATGACATCTAGAATCTCTAAAATGGCATGAGATGTGAACACTATTTTGATTGCACAGAATATATGTCAATGGTGTTTATAACCCTGCAGAGCTATGAAGAGAATTTTACCAAGGATTCCGAGGTGCTCTTCTCTTGCCTTCGGTGTTTGGAAGGAAGCATCTGTGTATTCACGGTAAACTAGCTTTTTGTAAGATCCTCCAATTCTGCTTGCACTTTGTTCAAAATGTAGCTGGGATTCGCTGTGCAGAGAAAGTAGATACACAAAGAACTTTTAAATCAACAGTAATCACGTGAAAAGAAATTTACATACATCTAGAATTTACATACATCTGTTTTAAGTTACTTGTAATTTATAACAGCAATGCATGTTCATTGTAGAAAATTTGAAAAATAAGGGGAAAACTGACCCCCAAAATAAAATCTTCATAGTCCTGCTATCTGCATATAACCACTGTCAACATTTTCCATGGATTTCTTCTCAGTCTTTTATCTATGTATATGTATATGAGTATCTATGTCTGTCTACTTGGTGGTTTATCCACACACTTTTTTTCTGGAACAAAAAAAATTTTTTTTTTCCAGCCAGGTAGTTAACAAACAACAAACATCATTTCTAAAACATGTGCTGAGTTTTTCTAAAAGTATGTGCTGAGATGTTAGAATAGTAAGATAAGAGATGTCATTCTTCTTTTTAAGTCTTATTATAATAAAATTAAATAGGTTCCCCTGAAAAAAGGTATTCCCTAGCAGTGAAGTAGTGACTTGTCATGCTAACATATCATAGAATTTCATAGCCAGGACAATCAAGCAAACTGAAAAAACATCTATTAATTCATACTTATTTTAGACAATATAAAATGAGAGTTGGACCTAACTCTGAATCTAGGTTTTGCTCTAAGCCCAGATATCCTTCATATAAAATTTCCACCTCACAGATTGAATAATGTATTGATGAGCTGATGTAAGAAGAGAAAATATTCACTTGGTATAACATTCTTAGTTTTCACAAATTTTCTGTGAGAAAATTAGAGAAAAATAATTACCATGGGAAACACTGCTTGATGGTTTTAGAACTTGATATTTTCTGACATGTAACTTTCATTCAGTAGACCAGAAGGATTAAAATTCCTGTAATCTTTGAGTTGGTAAATATAATTATGTCAGTTGGACTATCAGAAAAACTTTTTGTGTACTTTTTTTTGGTAAAGATTTTATTTATTTATTTGAGAGAGAGAACAAGAATGAAAAAGAGAGAGCATGAGAGGGGAGAGGTCAGAGGGAGAAGCAGGCTTCCTGATGAGGAGGGAGCCTGATGTGGGACTCGATTCTAGGACTCCGGGATCAGGACCTGAGCCGAAGGCACCCAGGCACCCCTTTTTGTGTACTTTTAAACCCTGGTGCCATGGGTAATGTCATAGTTTTTGGTCATTAAAATAGGGACTGGTAATAAATTCTTAGGTGTTGCTGGAATAAAAATATTTATAAAACGATTTAAGAATGTCATAGGAAATAAAAAAGTAATAAAAAATGTCTTGGACAATTATTTAATTTTGCCTTCAGATCTTAGCAGGAAGGTATAAATTATACATGAAGCATGTTTCTGAATTTTTGTAAAATTGTGTTATTGATAACATAGCCACTGTGTCTCATCATTGTATATAATAAACCTATTTTGAAATTTAGTGCTAGGAAAAAAAATGAGCAGAATGTTTTATTTTGCACTGGCTGCCAAGGCATTTAGAGAAAAATTTTGTATGGTAGTGATCCTTTGATTCAATATTTTCTAATTATTGATATAGTTATTTTTCTACTTTTGTTTTATCAGTATCTTTTTATGATAAGATGCCTAAATCCTTTTTAAGAGTAGCTCATTATGAAAAAGTTCGATTATCTTTATTTAACCATGAATACTTTTAATCACCAAATTATTACCTTCCAGATGCTGTTAAATTTTTTTTAGTGAAGGAATCTACACCAGAGGGCGCATAGTTCCAAACAATTTTTTCAGCAGCAATGTAGTAATGTATAACACGTGTCGCAGGAACGTCTGTTGAAGGTTTCTGGCAATTCCTTACATTGAAAAAGGCCTGCATACTAACTGAAAAACAGTAAACCCAAGCAGAGAACATTACTACAACATTTTTCTTATTCCATATGTATTTTATGTTTTAGCCAACCGTATTGCAACTTCTCCTTTTCGGAGAAATTTGAGGCATTTTACTTATGGAATTTGTGTAAAAACCTAAAATGTGTGAGACAAATACAAAAAGCAGGATGCAAAGATGAATGTTAGAGGAACATATATTACCGGGGAACAATCACCACCGTTGGACTGGTTCCTAGATGAAGATGGTGTCTCTACTGAGAAGAATTTGAGAGTTTATTTGGTCAAAAACATCTTTCCTCAGGTGAATGAAATTACTGTGAGTCACTAATGAATTAGCTGAGTTATTATATTAACTAGAAGGCAGGCAGGAAGAAAATCAAGGCAGGTGTCTTTCCATGAGGACGCTAGTCTTGTGCTTTGATTTCGGAGTACTGTTGGTGGGAGTGTGAGTTAGGACAGACATTTTGGAAGGCAAACTGGCAGCATTTGTTAAAACATAAAAAGATGCAAATAAAGAGATGTTAACTATAACATTGTTAATAAGCAAAAAACGTGGAAGCAATTTAAATGCCTATCAGCAGGCAAATGGATAAATAACTTAGGATATATTCCTAATGTGTAAAACTATACAACAGTGTAAAAGAGTAAGTTAGATGTATGGGGAATGTCAGGGAAAAGATTCCAAAACATGGATGAGTGAAGAAAGCAACAGCAGAAAATTACATGCAGTGTGATCTACTTATGTAAAATGAAACATAAAATACAGCAATGTGTTTTTGGTTTCTACATTTTCATATATATTGTGTGAGAATGCATAGTATTCACATCCAGTGTTTACTCTCTGGAGAGGAAGGAAGAGGGCAGTGATGGGAGGGTTTGACTAATGGCATGTTCTTAAATCAGCTCTCTAAAAACAAGAAACACAATATTTGATTTATTTTGCTAATTTTTGTGGTCTAAACACTCCCACTCTGGCCAGTTTGAAGTTACCAAGAGTCTATCAGCTGGCTGACTTAATTCTCTACCCTCTTGAGCTGGTATGAGCTGGCTCCCATATATCACTTAGATTTTTGCTTTTTCTGCCTACTGCCTCCACCCAATCCTTCCCCCAACCTCATTCCTTCCTCTTTCCATCCTTCCTTTCTTTCCAGCCAAAGTCTGTTCATGTATTCTTGTAATTACTAAAAAAAATCAAATAAAATTTTTAATAAATTTTAAATTAAAAAATTTTAAATACAAATTTTAAAAAGAGTGGAAGTAAATTTTGAAAACCACACCCCACTCTAGGACACGGGACACAGGAGAAAGCTATGGAGACAATCAAATCAGCCGAGGAACCTCAGAAGCTTCTCAGTTGTGCCTAGGGCTGACCCTATTCTTTCCACAGAGCTGAGGGCCAGATCAGGCTTGAAGGCACCATCTGCAAAGTCAGTAAATAGGGAGAGTGGGACTGAGTGTACACTGTCACCTGAAAATGATATTCCTTTCTAAGTGAGAAACTTTTTACCATTAAATTCAGTCCTCGAGTTGCAGTAGCTGCGAGTGGTTCTCCTTTTTCCCCAGAGCCCTTGAGGGCCCCAGCACATAGGAAATCCTGATACATACTTGCTGTGTAGTTATTTCAGTGACTAGGGGAAGCATGATTCTAACCAAAGTATGGGACGTGGAAGACAGGTTTGATCACAGAAGTAAACCCCAGTTTTGTACAAAATAAGAAAAGTTACATTCTTCAGTTCTAATAATCATGTTTTTTGATTGAAAGGTAAGAGAAAACATTTGCATGGTAGGTAGAGTTTGGTCATATTTAAGTATAGAAAAGATTAATGACTTCATAACTGGCCATTGTATGATTCATTGGAGGCTGTGATTAAAGAGGGAAATAAATGGAAATACAGAGGTCTCCTGAGTTCTGGGTTAGTAACATATAGTCCCACAATATTCCTGGCAATTCTTCTTATAAGGTTTTGGACAAGTGTTTTAACCTCTTAAAACTTGTTTCCTCAACTAAAAAACAAACAGTAATAGTCCTTACTGTGCCATTCAGGCTTTTTATAAGGTTCTCTGGCTAACAAATATAAAAGTTTTTTGACAAACAAAACGAAACACCCCTATATACCTACAAATGTTCATTATTGTGGAGTTAATTGGAGTTAATTCCAGTTCTGATCTTGTCACACTACCTTCCCAAAAGGCAATCCCATCACCTCCCTAGAAATCAGTTTCTCCATTTGGAAGAGAAGGCATCTGTGAGGGGTTGCAACCTTGAAAATTCTCTGACCCTGTATTATGTAAAGGTCACAAATCCCTACCTTGTATCTGACATCCCAGCTGCCACTCTCCAGGGCCCTTGGCCACCATGAAGGCATCTTCCAGCGAGGCAGGGAAGACCGTAATGGTGTCCTTTCTGTGATTACGAGATATCAGAGTCTGTCCATGCAGGTAGATGGGGTGTATGTCCAATACACCACCCATGCCCACAAAATACCACTTGACCTTGTCCTCAGCACACATGGTGAGATTGGGCAGATTTCCATACATGTATCCGTTTATTGCTGAAAACAAATGTATGTTTTATTTTATTTATTTATCTTTTAAGTAAACCCTACCCCCAACACAGGGGTTGAACCCATGACCCCGACAGCAAGAGTTGCATGCCATGCTGACTGAGCCAAGAAAACAAACATGCACTGATCTCTCACACATGGTAGATGAGGACCATATGCTATACATTCTGTGCATTTCCTCACTACACAAACCTCACAGTGTCCGCTTTATTCTCAAGCAGATTCTAACATGGGATTTGATTGGTGTTTCACACACAAAAAGGCCATAAATATTGTATATAATCAAAAGTGTCAGGAGCACAAAGAATTACAGGTAAGAGGAGGAAAGGTGAGCTGAAGAACAGGGGTCAGTGACGAGGGGAAAAGAATAAAAAGAAGCTAAGTCCCGGAAAGAAGAAAACAAGAATGCGTGACTGAGAGAATGATCGTATCTCTCCTAAAAAATTTTATGTAGAAACACATTCTTTTTTTTTGGGGGGGGGGGGGGGGGAGAACACGTTTTCATAAAATACCTGGTCAGTTATGTTTTTGTTCTTCCATAATATTTTATTACCTTAAAGTGATATCTTGCCTGTTTTACCATCTACTTTGGATCAAGATCAGACTTTAGAAAACAAATGCATTTCCCTAACTTTTCACGTTTTGAAACT
The DNA here is from genome assembly GCF_002288905.1 of Enhydra lutris kenyoni. NCBI lineage: Eukaryota > Metazoa > Chordata > Mammalia > Carnivora > Mustelidae > Enhydra > Enhydra lutris. The sequence continues at coordinate 39,518,165 of NW_019154086.1, read as the reverse complement.
TTGCCAACCAGCAAGATTTACTGCATGCCTTGCACATCAACCAGCGTACTTTGAGTGAAAAACTGGAAAATGTAAACTCAAGCACACAGACTTGAACAGAAGGAAATTAGTAACTAGAATCACTGAAGTTAGAATTATAGCATATGGGGAATAAGAAAACTTTCTTTAATCTTACAGGGCATCAGGTTGCTGTCCTGGAAGTCAGAATCGCTAGTGTTAACTTTGTCAGGTTCAGTATATGTATTAATATTATCATCTATATACCAGCTTTTGTTTTCATCAGTTATGGAAAACATCAAAACATAAGACCTGTCGATGTCTTTTTCGGTGTCTCCATCCAGGGTGCCTGAAACATAAAGAACAACAAAACTTGCTCTTTGCAATAATTATTTTTTGCCATAAAATAAACTGGGAATTCTAACTGATTCATCCTAATCTCGCACACCTACAGACAGAACTCTAAGGAACAAAGCATGCAAGGAACAAGCAGACAGCCTCTCATCTTCCTACTTTCTTCGACCCTGCAGATTCAACACTTTTCTGTAGGAGAAAGGGGTCAGTCATTTTGTGAAAAGGTGGCTCAAGTGAAGTTTGCTGAGTTTGACTACCATCTAGTGACCAATCTGCATCACTGGACTTGAACCGAGGCATTGGACTCACCACCGCCATCTAGTGCTCGGAATCTGAGAGGGCAATTTACTTACTTGACCCAAGAATCAAGGTCAAGGGAGGAAAGGGGAGCTCATTTGATAGAAAAATTCCACTAAAGAGCAGGGGAGAGCCCGCTTATTCTGGTTCTGTTGCTACAATGAGATTTTAAAAATATGTTACCTCTTTTGCAAGTCAGAATTGGTCCAACAAGACCCGAAGGCACGTCTCTTGGAGTGTCTACGTGGGAGTGGTAAATTCTTGTCACACAGTTACTGTCATTGGGGCCAGGCCCCTGCTTTTCTTCTACATACCACTTGTAAGTATATTGTGCCCCTGGTTGCAGACGGTCATCTTCCTTTTGCTGGCTCGTAGTATTATCAGGATAGAGAGCACCTAGAAAACATAATCCACACTGTGGTCACAGTAACCATTGGGCAGCACTATTTTGAATGCGACTCATGTTTTCTCTAGTAAGTCATAAATGTACGTTAATTTCTAGTTTTGGAATCAAGTGTGCATTTCTCCCCTCCTCTTTCCTGACTCCTGTCTCTTCTTCCTCAGCTGGCTTCCACTTGAATACCCAGCTTGTCTAGTTTCTAGACTAAACTGGAATGAGATAGTATTACTGCAGATTATTATTACCATTATTGATGGATTCCAAAAATATTTACTGTGTATTTACTATATGCCTAGACCTCAGATATAGAAATCTAGGCTTCTGAGAGGCCTTCCACATTTTCTTCAGACTTGGAGCATCAAGAGGGCATCCATGAGGCATTAAGAGGCATCCATGTGTCCTCCAAGTAGATCACTGGAGCCCCAAGAGTGGCCCTCCCTTAGCTTACATTACCCTAAGCTATTACCCCAGTTCTGAATCTGGAGCCTTTCTCTTCTTTCTTTCTTCTTTTCCTAGAATTTTTGCCTCAGATCTTTATCTCTTGAGGCCGGAGTCCTCATAACTATGAATAAATGTCCTACATTCAATAGAAGATTTTGAAGCATGGCCAACATCTCATATTTACCCACCTTCCAATCTTCCAGTAACACCCCACACCCCCTGCACTCCAATCGTGAACATAAAACCTTATTTGTTGGGTTTTTTCTTCCCTTCCTTTTTCTAACACCACTAGGCAGTTGTGAGTGTAGATGTGTAGGAGACAAGATGCTGTCTGAGAAATAATAATTTTTTTTTAATATTTTATTTACTTATTTGACAGAGAGAGACACACCAAGAGAGGGAACACAGGCAGGAGGAGTGGGAGAGGGAGAGGCAGGCTTCCTGCTGAGCAGGGAGCTCAATGCAGGGCTCCATCCCAGGACCCTGGGATCATGACCTGAGCCGAAGGCAGATGGCAGATTTTCAACAACCAAGCCACTCAGGCAGTTGTTATGGGCATCACTATTCCCAATAACGATTTTTCTTGTCAGTGTTTTTTTCAAGATGCTAATCCTCATCCATCAGGAAATGAAAGGAGGTGGGGGTAGAATAGTACTTCTGCCAACCTAACATTTGCTCATGAGTATCTCCTACCTAAATAAATAAATGTAAATGAATGTGACCCATGTTTTCTCTATTACGTCATGAATGTACATTAGTTTGTATTATTATTATTATTATTACTGTGAGTGAAAAGTGTGTTTTCTTTCCTAAGAATTGCACAAGGGTGGGCACTTAAGATGAGAAATTGAAAAAAGACTGGATATAAACAGTCTACATCCACCCCAAACTACTCCCAGTTGATAATTACCCTGCTTTCCCTGAGCTCATACTTCCCATAAGCAACAGCTCGGAAATGTAAGGATTCACTTACCTTCATTTTCTTTAGAGTAGGTAAGTCCATGAGGATGGAAACTATACATTCTTGAAGCAAAATTTTTTACGTGAACATAAACCATGTCTCCAGTCTCTGCCTTAATTATCGGCCCTAAAAATCCCAGCCAGGATGGTTTTCCAATGATTGTTTGGAATGTGTCATCAGTATACTGAAAATACAAAGCCTTCTTATAGACAGATCCTATCCTGTCTTGACTCCGTTGCAGATATTTATGGGACTCAAACTCTCTGTAAACAAAACAAAACAAAACAAAACAAAAAGCACAAAGAAACAAAAAGAGAGAACTTTAATAAAGTTTGAGAGGAAAGAAAAAAAAATGTTAAGTCAATTGAAACTAGAAGTAAGAAACCTTACAGCCTGATTTCGAAGGACAAAACTCAGACACTGGAGAAAATGTGAAGGGAATCAAAAAAGGAGGTATAGGCAAGGAGAGCGTCTGAGTCTGTGACGAAGCGATTAAATGCAAGTGTAGCAAGTAATATACGTGGCATTTTGGTTTACAAGACTTACCAAACTCTTCATACTGAGCCACAAAAAAGGCTTCTAACCCTACGTGAAGGTCTCTTTAAATCTCAAGCATTACATCGATCCCGATGACTTAGAATTATTTATCCATTTAAATGGATTTGTGCATTTGCTGGTAGACTTAGGGTCCTTTTGGCCAACAAACATGGCAAATCCAAACCCCCATGCATAACCACTAGCTCTCTCCCTCCTAATTACTTGAAAAGAGAAATCAAGAACACAGCTACAATTTTAGAATCTCTGCCATACCTTCCATATCGGAAGGAAAAGTGTTGTTTTCTGTCTCAAATGCCACACAAACAAAACTGATGATAAACACAGAATTAGAGATGATCCTTGAAATACTGTGCCATGTTGGCAAGAGTGGCAACAATTATAAGCAGGAATAAATCCTGATTTCTATCAATATCCGTCTTCCATGCCATGCTTACAAGAAAACGAAGGAAGCAGTTTTAATACCAAATGTGCCCTTAAAGGGTCAATGGTTGGAAATTCTTCATTAGCATTTTATGGGTGAAGAACAATTACTGACTTTTGTTTCTGATAGTAACTTTTTCATTACAAAGGTATTACTTACTGATCTTCTGAAAAAGGCTTCCCATTGAGCATATTTTTACCAGTAGGAGCATAGTTCCAAGTGGTTTCTTTAATGCCTATATTGTAGTGCCTATCTTTTGCCCAACCTGGAGAACTAACAAAACCCAGAAAGATTAATGGTAAAAGGGCCTTCATTTTCAAATCCTAAGCCTGGAGACTCTAAGTGAGTGATGCCTGTCTTTCTTTTATAATCCAGGCTTTCTTCCTTTATTTGTGTCAATTTACATAAGTCAGAATTGCGTAAGAGCCCAACATGTGTTTCATCTACACATACCTCACTTCCATTCCAAATGCATCTAGTTTTCATTAGTCAGGCTGAGGGAAATGTTGCACAACCCACAGAGAATATTATGCTTTGCCAGCATTAGAGCTTGCTTGAATTACTGGGTAGATGGGCTACCAGATCACCCATCATCCTCTGACAATTATTAGCTATCCCTAGGTTATAGGAATCATCTCCAGTTTATTCTCCAGTCTCCACATTCTCCCAGATTCTTCATTATATGTTAACTTTAGTAATTTCTTACTCTAGATGTTAATTTTTTTTAAAGATTTTATTTATTTATTTGACAGACAGAGATCACAAATAGGCAGAGAGGCAGGCAGAGAGAGGAGGAAGCAGGCTCCCTGCTGAGCAGAGAGCCCGGTGCAGGGCTCGATCCCAGGACCCTGAGATCATGAGCGGAGCCGAAGGCAGAGGCTCAACCCACTGAGCCACCCAGGCGCCCCTCTAGATGTTAATTTAAATTCCTTGTCATTTAATACTGTAAGTTATTCTCAAATTTCTTGAAATTTAAGACTATCCATAATCTAGCCCTCAATCTGATATTCCAAGTTCATCTCCATAATTCACATACAGGACCCATTCCCCTGGGAAGTTGACTTATTAGGGACAGAACTTATCCAAATTGTCCCCATTTTTCAAGCCTCCTGGAACTTTACCTCCTCAGTGAAGACCTCCCTGATTAAATCAGCCTATAGATCCCTCTCTCTTTCTGAATTCAGCAGGCTGTATCCAGACCTGGCAATTAACTGCACAGTTTGGTACTGGTGTTTAAAATTTTCATGTATTTTCTCTACTTGTCCTTAGATTATAAATCCTAAAGATTACTTGTTTTTATTTTGTGTATCTTCTAGAAATGTCAAGGAATAAATGTAAAATTTTTTGGAACAAATAGAGTCCTTTGGCTATAGTTATAGTAAGGAAAGGAACAGGAGTCTTTGTCACGGATTTGCATTTCATTACATATTTGGATATCTATTACCATTAGATCTTGTTTGAGACTTTACAACTGGAAAACCACAATGACCTTCAACAGAGTGACATTCGGATTTAGGTTTGGAAACCCACACTTAGAAATATTAAAGCAGGGCAATTGTATAACTCATAGGTGAGTTTTAATAACAAGTTGGGTAAACAGTCCACTGCTTTGACAGGTTTTAATGTCACCAGCAGATGTTGGAAGGAATTCAGAAAAGCTAGGCCTAGAGGGACCTCGGTGTGTGGAAAAACTGTCCACAGGAAAATCAAGACAAGGAAGGGTTTCACAAGTGGCACCGTTGGGGAAACAGTGGAAAGGGTCGGGGAGCAGACCCACATCAGACCTGATGGCTCTCACAGAGAGAGGGGTCAGAGATGGGCTCTCTGGCCTCAAGGAGGAGACCCATGGGTTGGAATAGTTGGAAGCTTAAGTCTTACAAATTTAGCTCAGTATATGGAAGAACCTTAGGACCTTCCCTTTCACTGTAGCCTAGAACAGGAGCTGCGAAAGACACCACTCATCAGACAGGGGGCAGGATTCCTTAAATGGGCTTTCCAGTATACCTTTATCCTGAAATTCTGTGACTTCCTTCCTCATCTTCCCAGAGACATTAATTTTACTCTGGAATGTGGATAATTGAAAACCCATTCAGCTGCCTTTTTTTTTTTTCTTTTTACTTAGTAAGCACCTCAAGAAGTGCTAAGTCTAGTGTATTTAAAACAAACAGAGGTACCCTCATTTCCCAACTCCACCATATACCAACTATGTGATTTGGGATAAGTTGTGTTATCATTCTGAACCCAAGTCCCCTTAACTGTAACACAAAGGTAATAACAGTTAAAGCTCCTGGCTGCTGGGAGGACTTACCTTCTAGCCTACCAAAGAGAGTTAAGCATCCTCCCCCAAAGACAATGAAAATTGTGTTGGTAAACATTCATTGTTTGTTTTTCTTCTCAAGAAATGACTAGGGAAAATGGCTTTGTGTGGGGGATGGGAGGAGGATGGGTAAGATTGGAAAGAAGCACTTTTTCTTAGGTCATATTATATTTTATGGCTTGGAAAGTTGACAATTTCTGTCCTTCCCTTCCTGCATAGACCTCAATAGATCCGTCTTTTGGTACAGCTGTATTTGAAGTTAGTCACCATTATTTGGCTATATTCTTGGTTTGTAGCCCAAGACCATGAGGCAACTTACTTTGCTAAGATTTGTTGAATTTGGCCCAAAGGTGTAAGCTCAAACACCTTGGAGGAAAATTTGGATTCCTTCCTGGTTTTTCCATTCCACAGCTGAAAATTATTTAAGAAGAAATGGAGCACATGAAAATATGCATAAGGATCAAGTGATACCAGCATCTTATGTTTGCAAAAAAGCTTTACAATATATAAAAATACCTTTAAGAAATTATTCTTCAAAATGTAATCTTCAAAACACTCTCCCTCACCCCAGCTCTTACATCTGCTTAATACATGAAGTAGCTAAAGCTCAGAAGGTCTAGTAACTCACTGCATGATGCACACTTCCAAGTTATGGTGTCAGGGTTCAAACAGAAATCCCTGGCTTCTAAGTCAAATGTTTCTTCCATGTGATCTTATTAATTGGCTTCCATAATTTAAGTGTTTATACTTCTATATTATCAATAAAGGCTAAGTTTTGCTCAGAATATATAACTCTAATTGTATTTCCAACAAGGCAGACCAATGGGATATAAATGATATGGGGGCAGGTTGGGGAGTTTAAGGACAATGGGGAAGATGTTAGTAACATTTACATTCATTTCCATTCTTTCTGTTTCTTCTGCCAATAATCACTATTTGTTGACAGTCAGATCGTCCTTAGTCAGTTTCTAAACTGTAACTCTAACTGTGTCAGCAAATCCTGAAAGGGAATTTCATTAAGCTCTTTTGATAGTTGAGGAAACTAGAACTCCGGGGTTCTAAAGAACTGACCAAAGCAAGTTGGGGTTATTGTCAAATTTGAACCCAGATCTTAAAGCCTGGTCGATGTTTTTACTACTAAACTCCCCACCTGTTACTCTGGGCAACTCTGGGATCAGGAGTTTAAATAAGTAGAGCAGTTGGCAGCTGGGGCAGATAGGTACACTTAGGCTAGAGCCCTGTGTCCTTATCAGGTTGGAACTATGTAAACTTCAATCTTTACAGTATGGTGTAGACTCCATGAGGGACCAGATGCCCACAAAACAAGGCATAGAAGAAAAGAGTGGGAAGTGTTGAGAACCAAGAGGAAAGAGAAAAGCAGGCCCTGATATTTGGAGCTGGCCTGATAGTATCAGTTGGGCCTTGTCCTGGGACTCACAGTTAGACCTTGGTGTTTTTCTCCTATTGCACATAAAATTTCCAGAACTCTAACATCAGACTACATCGCTGTGACTACAGTGAATCAAGACAAAAATAATGTACACTCCAAAATAATGTCTGAACACACAGGGGGAGCATAAACATTGTCCAAACCTTTAAAATAACCAAGCATTCCCTTATCCTGGCTATAACTGACTGATGTTTCTTCACCAATTATAACTTTAGATCTGCTTCATTCCTCCTGACTTATAGATAAGATTTAAGACATCCAATCATAGAATTGACCCTACTGCATCCAATCCTGAGCAAAGCCCTGCTTCCTTAACATCTCTCAAATCACCTAATATAAGTACTGATCCTGTCAATGCTTTGTAGCACCTTCTTTCCAAGATGCCCGTGGTTCTCCATGGTATGTGTTGTCTTTCATTACAACAAACAATAAATACAATTTATTCAGTTACAGGTGTATTACTGTGGTTTGGTTAGAGTGCATTGACACTAATTTCCCTTAGGAAAAAAAAATCCATAAAGTGGCTACTATTAAAATATTATCAACATGACAAAAATTCAGAAATTTATGTCTCCAACCCAGACCTCTCTGCCTAATTCCAGTGTATATGGTGATCTACTCGACATCTTCACTTAGCTGTTTAGTACAGCACTTCACGAACATTTACATGTGGATGAATCCCTAGAAAAATCTGAGAGTTTTTCAAAATGCAAATTCTGAGTCTATAGGTCTGAGGTGGAGCCCAATATTCTGTATTTCTGTGCTGGATCCCTAACGATGCCAGTGTCGCAGGTCCATGAACCATAATTTTGGTAACAACAATCTAATAGACACCCCAAACTCAACATGCCCAAATATGAACTTCTAAGACTTTCATTCTTAACTCCAGCATGTTAAGAGACCTTGGAAGTCATCACTGCCATCCTTATAACAAGAAGCACTGGACAAACTGGAAGTCAATGACTTTTCTTAAACCTATTAAAGAAGTAATGCAAGTGGGGAGATGAAAATTCTAAGAGAAGGAATCAAAAGAAAATGCTAGAAACCAAAAACACTGGAACAAGAATAAAGGTGCTTCTGATGCTTCATTAGACTGGACACAGTCAAGGAAAGAATCAGTGAGCTTAAAGAACAGTCTATAGAAATTTCCGAAAGTGAAATGCAAAGAGAAAAAAGAATGAAAACAAAAAAACAAACAACATACACACACAGAATATCTTGGACTACGGGATAATTTCAGAAGATATGACAAAATTAGAATGCCAGAAGGAGAAGAATGAAAGAAATGAGTAAAATAAATATTTGAAGTAATAAGGACCAAGAACTTTCCAAAATTAGAGACAAATACCAAACTACAAATTTGAGCAGTGCAGAGAACAATTGCTGGAATAGATACCAAAAAACAAAAACAAAACCCTTTACTTAAGCATATCATATTAAACTACAGAAGACCAAATCTAGACAGAAAATCTTGAAAGAAGCTAGGAGGAAGAAAATATCTTCTCAACAGAGAAACAAGAATAAGAATTATAAAACTGGACTGATCTTGCTTATTCTGCTAAAGCCATTCATTCCATTCACACCTTCTTCATCTCAGTTAATGGCACCTCCAGTCTTTGAATAAAGCCAGGTCAAAAATGCTGGATTCATCCTTAGCTCCTCTCTTTCTCACATTTTACAACCTGTCTGTCACCAGTTCAAAGTATAACCTAAAATCCAGCCACTTCTCACCACTTCTACTGATACTACCCTGGTTCAAGCCACAATTGCATCCCCCTAGGGAACTGTAGGAGCCTCCTAAATAGTTACTCTGCTTCTACTCTTGCCCCCCTCCAGTCTGTTCTTAACAGAGGAGCCTGAGTGACCCTTTAAAATATAAATGCCATCAGGTCATTCCTCTTCTGAAGATCTTGCAATGGCTCCCTATTTCCTGAAGTGTAAGATCCCTTCTATGACTTTCAAAGCTCCTTAATGGCTAACAGACACATGAAAAAATGTTCATCATCGCTAGCCATCAGGGAGATTCAAATCAAAACCACATTGAGATACCACCTTACACCCGTTAGAATGGCCAAAATTAACAAGACAGTAAACAACGTGTGTTGGAGAGGATGTGGAGAAAGGGGAAACTCTTACACTTACACTGTTGGTGGGAATGCAACTTGGTGCAGCCACTTTGGAGAACAGTGTAGAGATTCCTCAAGCAATTAAAAATAGAGTTTCCCCATGATGCTGCAATTACACTACTGGGTACTTACCCCAAAGATACAGATGTAGTGAAAAGAAGGGCCATCTGTACCCCAATGTTCATAGCAGCAATGACCGTCTGTACCCCAATGTTCATAGCAGCAATGGCCACAGTTGCCAAACTGTGGAAAGAACCAAGATGCCTTTCAATGGACAAATGGGTAAGGAAGATGTGTTCCATATATACTACGGAGTATTATGCCTCCATCAGAAAGGATGAATATCCAACTTTTGTATCAACATGGACAGGACTGGAAGAGATTATGCTGAGTGAAATAAGTCAAGCAGAGAGAGTCAATTATCACATGGTTTCACTTATTTGTGGAGCATAAGAAATAACACGGAAGACCTGGGGAGATGGAGAGGAGAAAGGAGTTGGGGGAAATTGGAGGGGGAAACGAACCATGAGAGACTGTGGACTCTGAAAAACAATCTGAGGATTTTGGAGGGGCAGGGGTGGAAGGTTGGGTGAGCCTGGTGGTGGGTATAATGGAGGGCACGTATTGCATGGAGCACTAGGTGTGGGGCATAAACAAAGATTCCAGAATACCGAAAAGAAATTTAAAAAATAAATAAAAATTTTTTTAAAAAAAGTTAAGGGGCACCTGGGTGGCTCAGTGGGTTAAAGCCTCTGCCTTCAGCTCAGGTCATGGTCCCAGGGTCCTGGGATCGAGCCCGGCGTTGGGCTTTCTGCTCAGCGGGGAGCCTGCTTCCCCCTCTCTCTGCCTGCCTTTCTGCCTGCTTGTGATCTCTGTCAAATAAATAAATAAAATCTTTTTAAAAAAAAGTTAAGTATATATATTCCAGATAATAGATAATAAATGTGTCTTGTGAAAAAAACAAAAAACAAAAAACGAAGCTCCTTAATGACTTCACTTCCCATTACCCCCTTTTTCCCATCTCCACTCCTCTCTCCTCTGCCTTCTCTGCTCCAACCAAGCTTGCCTCCTTGCTGTTCCTCCGACCTACCAGTCGTATCTGCAACAGAAGGCTTTTGCCACTGACTCTTCCCTCTGCCTGAACACTTCGCCTCTGGTATTCTCATGGCTCCCTTCTTCATCTCCACCAGGTCTTAATTTAAATGTCACCCTCTCAATGAGATCTACTTTTAATAGCAGCACCTGTTCTACTTCTCTTCTCCCTAACACGTGGGATTCCCTCCTACTTTTCCTTTGGTCCACAGCACGTATCTTCCAATGTATTATACAATCTTCTTTATCAGGTTTATAATTTTTTTGTGTGTATGTCTCTTTATACTAAAATGTAAGCTCCATAAGGACACAAAATTTTGTTGGTTTTTTTTGTTGTTGTTGATGTGTCCGCAGCACCTAGAACAGTGTTTGGCATGAAGTATGTGTCTAATGAATATTTGCTGAATGAATGCATGGTAGGATACCCTGAAACTGGCTATGTGACCTAGAAAAACAGTAGCAGCAACATTAATGACAATTTTGGAGTGCTTTCCGTATGTTAAGTATTTTATGAGTGTAACTCATTTAATCTCTATAACCTTGGAAATGAGACAACTAAAGCAGGAAGAAGGCAAGACTCCAGCCCAGGGGGTGCCTGGGTGGCTCAGTTCGTTAAGTGTCTGCCTTCAGTTCAGGTCATGACTTCAGGGTCCTGGGATTGAGACCCACCTAGAGCCCTACATGGGGCTCCCTGCTCAGCGGGGAAACTTCTTCTCCCTCTCTATATGCCCCTCCCCATGCTTGTGCTCACTCTTTCTCTTGTACAAATTAAAAAAAAAAAAAAAAAAGACTCCCTCCCACGGTTGCACAGGTGGTGAAAGAGCCAGAATTTGAACACCCAGGTATTTGGGCTCCAAAGCTCAAGTTTACAAACAATGTGCTTTGTTGGGAAAGCGGATTATCCTCTCAGTACTTCAAGCATTTTCCTCTTCCTTACAGACTGTTGTGCCAGATTATTTTAAAGGTTCATTCCATATCCACAAACCCGAATGTCACTCTGCTTCACTATTTTATCTACTTTGCTGAAAGTTTTCAGACTAAGTAAGAAAATAATGACTTGATGGAACCAGGAACTAGTAGCTCTGTGAACACCACATTGCAGATTCTTTGGAATGTTGCTCCTTCCTATTTCCCAATGCAAATGTCACACAACTGTGCATGAGTAAACTTTATTTTTCCTGCCATAACAATACAATGCTGGCTCATCCTTCCTATCCAAGTTCCCCTAGTATCTGTAAGAATGAGCAAACAGTGATTTTGTAAATCAAAGTTCTTCACAGAAAACAGAATTTTGAATAGCCAGATTAACCAAAACTGGCAGAGTCACCAGTCCTGCTTTTAGGAGAAAACAGGGACTTTTGTGGAGGAGAGACTGAGGGAGTCTGGTACAGCTCAGAGATATTCAACTGGCCGGAAATATTGGGATATAAAATGGTAGGATTAATAGAAAACTGTACTGGAAAAAAAATTTTTTTGCCCTTTTTGTTTACCAACATAGTTTACCAACTATGAGCCATTTTTACTTCACTGTATATGTGAATGACACTCATAATGCTTATGAGTGTCCCTTCGGAACACTACATTTGTATCTTTGGGGTAAATACCCAGTAGTGTAATCTCTGGGTTGTAGGGTAGCTCTATTTTCAACTTTTTGAAAGTTAATGCTTACAGAGATGTTTTTATGTGCCCAGCCTTATGCCAGTCACTAAGGGGGTCAATGACATTTGTAAAATAGGACAGTATAATGAGTGAAGCATGTCTGTGGCTGATGGTAGAGTCACACACAAAATATGGCCAGATGAAAACACAAACTTTATTTCTTGTTTGTATTCTCAAATATATTGCCTGGCTTATTTACTTAACACATTACTAAAATCAACCTGTCATCAGTGGATGAGCAGCTGCTATTTAAAAGACATTTAAAAAATTACTGCCACAGACTGCAAGGGTGGTTCAACGATTGCAAATCAATCACTATAATGCACTAAATTCATAAAAGAGAGGATAAGAACTATACGATCCTCTCAATAGATGCAGAAAAAACATTTGACAAAATAGAGCATCTTTTCTTGATTTAAACTCTTCACAATATAGGGATAGAAGGAACATACCTCAATATCATAAAAGCCACATATGAAAGACCCCCAGGGAATATCATTCTCAATGGGGAGGAACTGAAAGCTTTTCCCCTAAGGTCAGAAACATGCACGGATGGCCACTATCACCACTGTTGTTCAACACAGTACTGGAATTCCTAGATGCTGCAATCAGACAACAAAAAGAAATAAAAACCATCTAAACCAACAAAGAAGCCAAACTCTAGCTCTTCGCTGATGACATGATACTCCATGTAGAAAACCCAAAAGACTCCACTGAAAAATTGCTAGAACTGATACAGGAATTCAGCAGAGTTGCGGGATATAAAATCAATGCACAGAAGTCAGTTGTATTTCTACACACTAACAATGAAGAAGAAGAAAGTGAATCAAGGAATCGACCCCATTTACAATTGCACCAAAAAACCATAAGATACCTAGGAATAAACCAAACCAAAGAGGCAAAGGATCTGAACTCAGAAAACTATAGAACACTCATGAAAGAAACTGAGGAAGACACAAAGAAATGGAAAAACATTCCATGCTCTTGGATTTGTAGGACAAATATTGTTAAAATGTCTATGCTACCTACAGCAATCCATACATTCAAAGAAATCCCTATCAAAATACCTCAACTTTTTTCACAGAGCTGGAATAAATAATCCTAAAATTTGTATGGAACCAGAAAAGACCCAGAATAGCCAGAGGAATGTTGAAACAGAAAACCAAAGCTGGTGGCATCATAATTCTGGACTTCAAGCTCTATTACAGAATTATAATCATCATGACAGTATGGTACTGGCACAAAAACAGACACATAGATCAGTGGAAGAGAATAGAGAGCCCAGAAATGGACCCTCAACTCTATGGTCAACTAGAGGCAGTAAAGAATATCCAAAGGGAAAAAGGCAATCTCTTCAACAAATGGTGTAGGGAAAATTGGACAGCCACAAACAGAAGAATGAAACTGGACCATTTCCTTACACCATACACAAAAATAGGTTCAAAAATGGATGAAATACCTAAATGTGAGACAGGAATCCATCGAAATCCTAGAGGAGAACACAGGCAGTGACCTCTGTGACCTTGGCCGCAGCAACTTCTTGCTAGACACGTCTCCAAAGGCATGGGAAACAAAGGCAAAAATGAACTATTGGGACTTCATCGAGATAAAAAGCTTTTGCACATCCAAGGTAACAGTGGACAAAACCAAAAGACAACCAACAGAATAGAAGATATTTACAAATGACGTATCAGATAAAGGGTTAGTATGCAAAGTCTATAATGAACTCATCAAACTCAACCCCCAAAGAACAAATCATCCAATCAAGAAATGGGCAGAAGACACGAACAGACATTTCTCCAAAGAAGACATCCAAATGGCCAACAGACACATGAAAAATGTTCAACATCACATGGCATCAGGGAAATATAAATCAAACCACAATGAGATACTACCTCACAGTGGGTCAGAATAGCTTAAATTAACCACTAAAGAAACAACAGATGTTGGCAAGGATGCCCTCTTACACTGTTGGGAATGCAAACTAGTGCAGCCACTCTGGAAAACAATATGGAGGTTCTTGAAAAAGTTGAAAATAAAGTTACCCTACAACCCAGCAATTACACTACTGGGTATTCACCCCAAAGATACAATGTAGTGACTGAAGGGGCACCTGCACCCCAAAGTTTATAGTAGCAATGTCCACAATAGCCAAACTGTGATAGGAGCCAAGGTGTCTTTTTTTTCCCCCAAGGTGTCTTTTGACACATGAATGGATAAAGAAGAGGTGGTGTATGTATATACAATGGAATACTACTCAGCCATCAAAAAAATGAAATCTTGTCATTTGCAATGACGTGGATGCAACTAGAGGACATTATGCTAAGTGAAATAAGTCCTTCAAAGAAAGACAATTATCATATGATTTCAATCATATGTGGAACTTACAAAACAAAACATAGGGTCATAGGGGAGGAGAGGAAAAAATAAAATAAAATGAAAGCAGAGAGGGAGACAAATCATAAAAGACTCAATCATAGGAAACAAACTGAGGGTTGCTGGAGGGGAGGGACATGGGGGGATGGGATAACTGGACGATGGACATTAAGGAGGGCACGTGATGTAATGAGCACTGAGTATTATGTAAGACTGATAAATCACTGACCTCTATCTCTGAAACTAGTAATACATTATATGTTAATATAATTTAAATTTTAAAAAATTACAAATAAATAAATTTAAGTATTTAAAAAAATTATTGCCACAGAATTTCAGGACAACCAGTAGAGAAGACTCAACAACTATTTGAAACCATGATCTTATTGTGAAAATATCTGTGTAATCTCCCAGATTGATGACTTCAAGAATATCTACATTCATTAGAATATGCACATTCCAGTGTGTTTCTTATTAAAACAGTTAAACTATGTCATATTCACAACTCTTTAGCTCCTATCGGCTAAAATAAGTGGGTTCGTTGCAAAAATTAAGTTGTAATTCATTCTTTGAACCTCAGGATGAAGTTTTCTCCCAATGAAGCAGTGTTACGAGTGGTAGATGAATTCCACCTCTGCCCTCCAAATGACATTGTAAACCCAAATATAGATCATTGTTACTGAAACATGGCCACCTAAAGTAAATGCATTTGGAACTAGAAATAAAATACTTGATTAGGGTTTTATTGTTAGAAATGAAACCAATTAAGAGAATAGGCTTATTTTATTTTATGTCCATTGAAATCCTCCTTTTTTGATTTATAAAAATGAGTTTCATATGGTTTTATCTAATATTTAACACAATTTTGATTAGGCCTATGAATCTGCGCCAAATCTTAGGATGTAGAAAAAGGAAATCAAATGTCTCTTAGATTTCAATTTTATCATTTTTGTTGACAAAGCTTTAAGAGAGCACAACATAGTCTCCTTCATTTCATTTCTGATATATGTAGCACTTTCACAGAGAGGGTCATTTAGCCTAAATATTGAAGGGAAGCCTAAGGACATCTCTTAATCTATCATATTTAAATCATTCTTTTGACACATTTAAACTACCATAATCCTTTGACTTTTCTTCAAACATTTGCTAACCTCCCTCTGCCAGATCCTTATTTGTCAAGACCTTGTGTGTGATTTGAGTAGTTCCCCATTACTTTCAATGACTTTTAAGTCCCACAACATTTACATTTAATTGGCACTGGGAAGTGAAGCAGGGAACAGAGAGAAGCCAAAAAGTGAGTGAGTTAATGCTGTGGGTAGCTAGGGCTCAGTCAGGCTGGGGATTCTTTGCGAAACTGGATAATACCTGCTCAGAACTATCCTATCGAAGAGCAAGGAAATTACACAAGAAGTTATGGAATTTACACACAGGAAAGTCACTGCTGGGCTGTTGACTCCCAGGCACTTCTGGCCTCCCCGTGTGCTGTGCAAGCATGCTCCTAACCCAGAGAAGATATTCAGGTAGAGAAATGCAGAAAGTCATCTGCCTGTACTTGAACTATCTGCAGAAGCCCTACCAGGTGAACCAAGGGGAAAAGTGAGAAACACTGACGTGTCTGCCACACTCGGTCACTTAGAGAAGGTGATGTCAGATATCTCCATTCAAAAAGTATCTTTCTCTCTTTGTAATCTGTAAGTAATTGCAAAGGTGATTTTTGAGATCAACTAAACATCTTATTCCCTAAACATACTTTTACTCAATGATTTTACCATTACTCATTCATAAGTCTCTCTCTTTTTTTAAGATTTTATTTATTTATTTGAGAGAGAGAGAGAGAGAGCAGGAGTGGGGCAAGGAGGGGCAGGGGGAGAAGTCAACTCTCTACTGAGCAGGGAGCCCAATTTGGGTTCGATTCCAGGACCCTGGGAGCATGAACTGGAGTTGAAGGCAGATGCTTAATTGAATGAGCCACTCAGGTGCCCTCACTTATAACTCTTACTAACATAAGGGATCAAACCCTATCTCTGATCACTGAGCTCCGAAAAGCCTATAATTAATGCAAGTACCCTCATCTGGGCCCCTGAACGCTGAGCCTGCCTTAATCCTTTCCCTTGGCCATCCTTTTAGATCTTCAGATCTAAAGAACTCATTCTTAAGGTTTATGGCATTACAGAAACTGACCCAAGGTACCAGGAACTGCCTCCAGATTCTTGCCAATGTTTTTCTTCAATCTTCCTGCCCTTTTACCCCTAGGGTACTACTGCTTCTGCTAAAATAGGTGAAGAGTAGGCCTAGAACTCAGAGGCAGAGCAGTGAGATTTGCCCCATCATAGCCAAGAACATCAAAAGGCTCCAAGGAACCTCATTTTCCAGTTCGGAGAAGCTAACAAAAGACTCCCCATGACAGGCAGCATCTGTACTTCTAGAGATTTCCACCATGGTGGACCTGATGGATTCTCTAGAGCTGCAGGACTCAGCCAGAGTACCTCTTCCTGTTCCCTGGAATGGAAGCTTTCATGTTTTGCTCATTTCCCAGGGTTCTTTTTTCTAGACACTTCAGGAATAGCTTTCTGGATGCCCTGAGGCCAAGATTGCTCAGTTATACCCATTCAGCAGGGTTCTCCATCCTTGGTCTTCAGAGGAAACCTTAGTTCCCCACCTAAAGGAGTTCCAACTTCCATTGAGTATCTTCTGTTGTGTCTCTGCATTAGATACAGTAAACCAGAGTCTTCTGGAGGGGGAGTCTAAAAGCTATGTTGAATTGTTCTCTAGAAATCTCAGGCTCCCAAGTTTGTCTGTGAGTAAAAATAAATTTCTCTAAAAATCTATAGAATCACTCAAATATAGTAACCTTAGTGCCTAGAGTGACAAGTTATGAAATCCACCACAACCAGAGTTCCTATGGGTACCCAAACGGCTGAGGCCACATGGAGGGACATGGAGGACTAGACCTAAGTTGTACCGGGGCTTGCTTACAAGTTTGGAGAACATGGAAAAGACTCTCAACCCTCAATATTTATGCAAGTTCCTACACTGCTGTGCTTGAGACTTTCCTTGAGTTAGAATTCCCCAGGACTTCCAAAATGCCATTTTGTGTGAAATCCAGAACTGATCATTAAAGACCCAGGCACAGCCAGGGTGACCCAGGAATCCACCTTGGTGAACATAGCTCATTCCCTGGCAAATAAGTTGTTCTGTTCTATATCATTTTATCTAGATATTGAGCCAAAAACAATGTTACTTACTTCTGAAGAAAAGAAAATGACAGCAAACATAAACCTGTCTTAGAAAAGAGGCAATGGGGCAAATGTTGGCTGCAGGCCCTGGGAGAAGATAAGTGGAACAAACTCTAGGTCACAGTATGGTTCCTGTGACCTTCCCATTCTTGGGAGTGGGCAGAGGAGCACTTTCAGAGAGTGGAGTGAGTGTCCTCAGCCAATGCAAATGGTGGACAACAGAAGGGAGATCAGGAACATCAGTAGCACATGGTGAAGCCAGATGAGTAGAGAGAAAAATCTCACCCAGTTATGCCATACTCAAGTTAAAAGGATCCTAAATTCACAGCAGGGCTCTTGGTGACTACTGCCCTCCACCTATCTGTGTGTCAAGTTCTACTGCTCCAGGGGACTGGTTGCTCTACACCTGGTGAACAGGTGTTATTTTGAAATTCTCTTTTCCTCCTCTCTGGGAATTCCCCTAAGCTCTCCTCTAAGATCTATCTCCTGTTTCCTGAACCAGAGTTCCTCCTCTTTGTGGAGGGAGAATTCACTCATCTTGGTAGAGCACTTTCTCCAGGAGCTTCCGGGGAAGGTGATATTTTGAGAACTTAATCTCAGAAAATGTCTTGTGTCATGGATATAATTTCCTTCAAAATTTAAAAAGCATTGTTCCAGCCTTTCTTTAATTTAGCTGTTTTGAAGTTTAAAGCCAATATGATACCCTGTACTTTCTAGGAGACCTATTATTTTTTTTTTGAAAGATTTTATTTATTTATTTGACAGACAGAGATCACAAGTAGGCAGAGAGGCAGGCAGAGAGAGAGGAAGGGAAGCAGGCTCCCCGCTGAGCAGAGAACCCGACGCGGGACTCGATCCCACGACCCTGAGACCACGACCCGAGCCGAAGGCAGCGGCCTAACCCACTGAGCCACCCAGGCGCCCTATTATTTTTTATCTGGCAAGTTATGGAATATCCTCTTTCAGTCAGGGGTTTTAAAACTTCCTTTGGTATCCCTTTTCTATCTGGATTCTCACACTTTTCAGCTGCATGAAGTTTTTTTTTTTTTTTTTTTTTTTTTTTTTGCATGAAGTTTTCTTGCATTAAAATTATTTCTGCCCTGGGGCACCTGGGTTCCTCAGTTGGTTAAGCATCTGACTCATGGTTTCAACTCAGCTCATGATCTCAGGGTCATGAGAACCAGCCCCAAGTCAGGTCCACGCTCAGTGTGGAGTCTGCATGAAATTCTATTTCTCTCCCTTTGCCCCTCCCCCACTCATGCATGCTCTCTCTTACTCTCTCTCTAAAATAAATAAATAAGTAAATAAAATCTTAAAATTATTTCTGTCTCCATTTTATCTGTTACCTCTTTTTACAAATTCATACGATTTGGTATTGACTTCTTAGACTGAGTGATTTTCTTTTTTTTTTTAAATTTTTATTTTTTATTAACACATAATGTATTATTAGCCCCAGAGGTGCAGGTCTGTGAATTGCCAGGTTTACACACTTCACAGCACTCACCATAGCACATACCCTCCCCAATGTCTATAAGACTGTTTTTCTAATTTTCCTTAGCTTTTGCCCTATTAAAAAAAAAACTTATTCTTTTTGCTCTAGTCTCTGAGTGATTCCTTGACTTCATTTTCCAAATTGTCTACTGAGTTTTTAGTTTACGCTATCTTATTCTTAATTTCTAAGAGGTTTTATTGCTATTGTTCGTCAAATGTTTCTTTTTAAATAGCATTGCTATCTTTTCTCATGAACACAGAATCTTATCTTTGTGAGGAATTCATGAATGTATTTTTTAAGGTTTTCTTCTTCCCAAGTTTGTTTCTCCAAATCAGTGTTTATTTCTATTGGCTTTAGTCTCTATCTTTCAAGTAAGAGGCATTCCTCAGATGGGTCTATCTGCTCATTATTATGAATGAAGGGGAGAGCTGATTGCAAGTTGAGTGTGTGTGTTGAGCTTATTGACCCTGAACTTCACTGTTGGGTAAATTGTGCGAGCCATTTGTTGAAGAATTGCAAATGTTAATATATTAGTTTCCTATTGCTATGATGACAAATAACTACAAACTTAGTGACAGAAAACAGCACAAGATTATTATCTAACAGTTCTGGAGAGTGCAAACCCAAAATCAGTTTGCCTGGACTAAAATCAAGATGTCTGAGTTCCTTCTGGAGGTTCTAGATGAGAATCCATTTCCTTGACTTTTCCAGCTTCTATAGGCTGCCTGCATTCCTTGAATGATCTCCTTTCTCCATCTTCAAAGCCAGAAGTATAGCATCTTCTCCCTTGTCCGATTTCTATTTTTGTCCACATATCTTCTCACTCTGAACGTGATATTCTTGTCTCCCTCCATAACGACCTTTGTGATTACATTGAATTTGCCTGGATAATCTCCCCCATTTAAAAGTACTTAATTTAATCACATCTGCAAAGTCCATTTCTAGGCAACATATTCACAGGCTCCTGGGATTAGGACATGCACATTTTGGGGGGTTATTATTCAGCCTACCACAATCAATATCTAAGTTTCCCCTCTTGCACTGGCCAGACTCCCTACAAGAGGCTCCAACTTGGAAGGGAAAATTCTGGCTATCAGTATTCTGAGATCCGAGTGAATTAAAAGGTCTTGGGGTCAGGTGTGTCTCAGCATTCCTCATTCAGGAAGTACCAGTCATTTAATGTCTCTGGTTTTGCTGCAGTGTCCATGTATTTGGTGAGTCTAGTTCCCTGCAGTTCAGAGCCCCTCATTTTACCCTTCCCAGAGAATAAACTTCCAAATGTCTGCCACTTTCCAGTGACATAGAGAGAAAAAGAGATACAGGGAGTCATTCAATCCTTCTTGTTTTAGTGTTCTTCCTTTACTCCCAATTCCAGTTGTAATTGGAGCTGTCCATTTGGGAGTCTTTTGAAGATTCTGACATGTAAATCATGCTGGCTCTCTGCCCCCACCCCAACTCCCAGACCTTGGGATTTTCATGTTTCATGAGTTGGTTTTGTCAGTTATGTTTTTTCAGTAGGCTTTGTAGCTTCCATTAATTTTATTGCTGTTTTCTCCTCTCCTAATCTCTGTATATTTGTTAGTTTATGTCTTTAAAAAATTCCTTATTATAAATTTAGTGATTTTAGGCAGGAGTGAAATTAGATGGTGTGTGTGTGTGTTTTCATATTAATGCAGAAAAAGCATTTGAGTTGAATTGGTTATATTGTGGCCAGGCAAGGGTTGGCTCTGACCAGAGTAACTAGGCACTACAACTAGTAAAAGGATTTTAGTGACCGGGCTTTTCTGTCTTGCCCTACCTGCCCAATGACACACACTGAAGCCTGACTTCTTGCATCCCTTTCCTACCAGATATTCCAGTTCCTCTGGGACTGGAATCTTGCCCCTAATTCTCAGCTTCATCTCATGAAGCAGGAAGTAGAACTGCCAGGAGTCATTCTGAATATAAAGAGTTGGGGCTTTCATGACACCACCCTTGAATTTCCCCTTTCCTTTCTGTGGGATGGAAGTATATAGGCCAGAGGCTGAGGTTTTAAGAAACTGATTCTTTTTTTTTTAATTTGTATTTATTTATTTGACAAAGAGAGAGCACGAGCAGGGGGAGTGCCAGGCAGAGGGAGAAAAGCAGGTTCTCTGCTGAGCAGGGAGTCCAATTTGGGGCTCATCCCAGGATCCTGGGATCATGACCTGAGCGGAAGGCAGACACTTAACCGACTGAACCACCCAGGTGCCCCGGGAACCTGATTCTGATGGCTATTAGGTTTACACTCTCCAAACATGTGACAAAGGAAGTGCAGGCCTGTCTTGTACTTTGTTTAGCCTAGCATTGCCTGCCTCTTACTTCTGCCTACTTTCCCTCCCCAGACTTCTGACCCTATCCTCTCCCTAGAAATGTAGGACATTCCTTTACTCTGTTTCCCTCTGTTATATTTGTGGCATTTCTGGGTCTCAGCGACCCAAAAACTGCTCTAACTACACTGGGTTCTGATTGGAGTTAACCAGCTTCTAAGAGCTTTAGATGTACCAACTCACAATCTGTACAACACCTCTACAATTCTTTAAATATTTATTTATTTTTTAAATTTTTTTCACATTTGCTAATCTTTTAATCCTTGCATCTAAATTGTATCCCAGAATTCACACAATACATTCACAGCCATCTCATCTCTCTGAGACACTATGAAAGGAAAGCACAATTATCAGCCCCATTTTACATATGGGAAAACTGAGGCTAGAAATAACTTCCCGAGGACAGTATTGGGAGCAGAGTTGAAGCTAGAGTTAGTTCATTATATAAAATGCACAGTACAAATGTGATTTTTTTTATAGTGTATAACAAAATGTGTCAACATTTAGAAGATCTACATAGCTCAGTGAACCATTATGTTCCGAATGAACACTGAATAACATAAAATCATGCATGGGTAAGTGATCCACTCAAATACAAGACAGATCAATGGGTTATAACATAACAGATTATGAGAAGTTCATTGATCTGTTTTCAAATTCCATATTGTAATTAACCATCTAGGAACCATACTTGTTGAGTTTGAGAGTAGTATCAACAATGAATTTCCATGACTCTCTGAAAAAGCTGTTATAGGGCTGACTCCTTTTCCAACTACCTATCTGTGTGAAGCTGGATTATTATTTTTCTTTTTGGTATACTTGAACTTTTTCTTTTAATATTTTTAAAATTTTTTTTATAAACATATAATGTATTATTAGCCCCAGGGGTACAGGTCTGTGAATTGCCAGGTTTACACACTTCACAGCACTCACCATAGCTAATATCCTCCCCAATGTCCATAACCCCACCACCCTCTCCCTACCCCTCTTCCCCCGGCAACCCTCAGTTTGTTTTATGACATTAAGAGTCTCTTATGGTTTGTCTCCCTCCCAATCCCATCTTGTTTCATTTATTCTTTTCCTACCCCCCAAACTCCCCACGTTGCATCTCCACTTTCTCATATCAGGGAGATCATATGATAGTTGTCTTTCTCCAATTGTCTTATTTTGCTAAGCGTAATAACCTCTAGTTCCATCCATGTTGTCGCAAATGGCAAGATTTCATTTCTTTTGATGGCTGCATAGTATTCCATTGTATATATACACCACCTCTTCTTTATCCATTCATCTGTTGATGGACGTCTAGGTTCTTTCCATAGTTTGGCTATTGTGGACATTGCTGCTATAAACATTCGGGTGCACGTGCCCCTTCGGATCACTACATTTGTATCTTTAGGGTAAATACCCAGTAGTGCAATTGCTGGGTCATAGGGTAGCTCAATTTTCAACTTTTTGTGGAACCTCCATGCTGTAGAGTTGTTGCACCAGCTTGCATTCCCACCAACAGTGTAGGAGGGTTCCCCTTTCTCCGCATCCTCGCCAGCATCTGTCATTTCCTGACTTGTTAATTTTAGCCATTCTGACTGGTGTGAGGTGGTATCTCATTGTGGTTTTGATTTGTATTTCCCTGATGCCAAGTGATGTGGAGTACTTTTTCATGTGTCTGTTGGCCATCTGGATGTCTTCTTTGTAGAAATGTCTGTTCATGTCCTCTGCCTATTTCTTGATTGGATTATTTGTTCTTTGGGTGTTGAGTTTGATAAGTTCTTTATAGATGTTGGATACTAGCCCTTTATCTGATATGTCATTTGCAAATATCTTCTCCCATTCTGTCAGTTGTCTTTTGGTTTTGTTGACTGTTCCCTTTGCTCTGCAAAGCTTTTGATCTTGATGAAGTCCCAATAGTTCATTTTGCCCTTGTTTCCCTTGCCTTTGGCGATGTTCCTAGGAAGAAGTTGCTGCAGCTGAGATCGAAGAGGTTGCTGCCTGTGTTCTCCTCAAGGATTTTGATGGATTCCTTTCTTACATTGAGGTCCTTCATCCATTTTGAGTCTATATTCCTGTGTGGTGTAAGGAAATGGTCCATTTTGATTTTTCTGCATGTGGCTGTCCAATTTTCCCAACACCATTTGTTGAAGAGGCTGTCTTTTTTCCATTGGACATTCTTTCCTGCTTTGTTGAAGATTAATTGACCATAGAGTTGAGGGTCTATTTCTGGGCTCTCTGTTCGGTTCCATTGATCTTTGTGTCTGTTTTTGTGCCAGTACCATGTTGTCTTGATGATGACAGCTTTTTAATAGAGCTTGAAGTCTGGAATTGTGATGCCACCAACTTTGGCTTTCTTTTTCAATATTCCTCTGGCTATTCAAGGTCTTTCCTTGTTCCATACAAATTTTAGGATTATTTGTTCCATTTCTTTGAAAAAAATGGATGGGATTTTGATAGGAATTGCATTAAATGTGTAGATTGCTTTAGGTAGCATAGACATTTTCACAATATTTGTTCTTCCAACCCATGAGCATGGAACATTTTTCCATTTCTTTGTGTCTTCCTCAATTTCTTTCATGAGTACTTTATAGTTTTCTGAGTACAGATTCTTTGCCTCTTTGGTTAGGTTTATTCCTAGGTACCTTTGGTTTTGGGTGCAATTGTAAATGGGATTGACTCCTTAATTTCTCTTTCTTCTCTCTTGTTGTTGGTGTATAGAAATGCAACTGGTTTCTGTGCATTGATTTTATATCCTGACACTTTACTGAATTCCTGTACAAGTTCTAGCAGATTTGGAGTGGAGTCTTTTGGGTTTTTCACATATAGTATCATATCATCTGCAAAGAGTGATAGTTTGACTTCTCCTTTGCTGATTTGGATGCCTTTAATTTCTTTTTGTTGTTGTTTGATTGCTGAGGCTAGGACTTCTAGTACTATGTTGAATAGCAGTGGTGATAACGGACATCCCTGCCATGTTCCTGACCTTAGTGGAAAAGCTCTCAGTTTTTCTCCACTGAGAATGATATTTGTGGTGGGTTTTTCATAGATGGCTTTGATGATATTGAGGTATGTACCTTCTATCCCTACACTGTGAAGAGTTTTGATGAAGAAAGGATGCTGATGTACTTTGTCAAATGCTTTTTTTTCAGCATCTATTGAGAGTATCATATGGTTCTTGTCCTTTCTTTTATTAATGTAGTGTAATCAGATTGATTGATTTGCAAATGTTGAACCAAACTTGTAGCCCAGGAATAAATCCCACTTGGTCATGGTGAATAATCCTTTTAATGTGCTTTTGGATCCTATTGGCTAGTATTTTGGTGAGAATTTTCACATCTGTGTTCATCAAGGATATTGGTCTGTAATTCTCTTTTTTGATGGGATCCTTGTCTGGTTTTGGGATCAAGGTAATGCTGGCCTCATAAAATGAATTTGGAAGTTTTCCTTCCATTTCTACTTTTTGGAATAGTTTCAATAGAGTAGGAATTAATTCTTCTTTGGCAGATGGGGTGCCTGGGTGGCTCAGGGGGTTGAGCCTCTGCCTTCTGCTCAGGTCATGACCTCAGGGTCCTGGGATCAAGCCCCACATCAGTCTCTCTGCTCTGTGGGGAGCCTGCTTCCTCCTCTCTCTCTCTGCCTGCCTCTCTGCCTACTTGTGATGTCTGTCTGTCAAGTAAATAAAAAAAATCTTTAAATGCTTGGTAGAATTCCCCTGGGAAGCCATCTGGCCCTGAGCTCTTGTTTGTTGGGAGATTTTTGATGACTGCTTTGATCTCCTTACTGTTTATGGGTCTGTTCAGGTTTTCTATTTCTTCCTGGTTCAGTTGTGGTAGTTTATATGTCTTTAGGAATGCATCCATTTCTTTCAGATTGTCAAATTTGCTGGTGTAGAGTTGCTCATAATATGTTCTTATAATTGTTTATATTTCTTTGATGTTGGCTATGATCTCTCCTCTTTCATTCATGATTTGATTTATTTGAGTCCTTTCTCTTTTCTTTTCTTTTCTTTTTTTTTAAGATCTTATTTATTTGACAGAGAGAGATCAGAAGTAGGCAGAGCAGCAGGCAGAGAGAGAAGGGGAAGCAGGCTCCCCGCTGAGCAGAGAGCCCGATGTGGGGCTCAATCCCAGGACCCTGAGATCAGGACCTGAGCAGAAGACAGAGGCTCAATGCACTGAGCCACCCAGGTGCCCCTCTTTTCTTTTCGATAAGTCTGGCCAGGGGTTTATCAATCTTACTAATTCTTTCAAAGAGCTGCTCCTAGTTTCATTGATTTGTTCTACTGCTTTTTTGGTTTCTATTTCATTGATTTCTGCTCTCATCTTTATTATTTCTCTTCTTCTGCTGGGTTTAGGCTTTATTTGCTGTTCTTTCTCCAGCTCCTTTAAGTGTGTTAGGTCCATTTTTAAACAAAACGAGACTGAGACAAAGTGAAATTATTTAAAGCTTTATTTTATAATAAGTATTAGAAGTTAGATTGATCGGCCAGGGGAACGAGACTGAGACAAGGAGAAAGTTATGCAAAGCTCTATTCTACGCTAAGCATTAGAAGTCAGACTGACTGGCCAGGGCCGTCTCCAAAGAGAGCGACCACCCCCAGTTTACAGGCTCAAGAATTGACTGACTGACCAGTCAGGGCCGCCTCTGAAGAGAATGACCCCTCCCCATCTTACAGACTACCTTTTATAGAGCAAAAGTCTGGCCACACATAGGTGGCCAATGAGAATGTAACATCGCATAGTCACGTTAGGCCACACACAGGTGGCCAATTGAATTACAATTTACCCTTTAGTAGCTGTTTGAACTAACCTATTACTCTGGTCAGAACTGGCGCTCAAGTTTGGCACCCAAAAGGCGGGGTTTACATTCTTTGGTAGTTAGGGAGACGATATGTGTACTTTTACTGATTGGATGTCTCCACCTGGCCTGACTCATCCTTGTATTCTGGGCTCTGTTATTAGGAACTGGCCAACCACATTCTGCTAGTTTCCCAGACTTGCTTCTAAGTAAGTTTCTCTGGGGGGGCAGGGTCAGCTTAAGTTTTACTGCACAAACAACAAAATGGCTTTTAACCAAGATGGAGTTGCTCTGGCTAAATAGGTCCTTACAAGTGTAGGGTTAGGTTGTGTATTTGAGACCTTTCTTGTTTCTTGAGAAAGGCTTGTACCGCTATATATTTTCCTCTCAGGAGTGCCTTCACTGTGTCCCACAGATTTTGACCCGTTGTGTTTTCATTATTTGTTTCCATGAATTTTTTCAATTCTTCTTTAATTTCCAGGTTGACCCATTCATTCTTTAGAAGGACGCTCTTTTGTTTTCATGTATTTGGATTCTTTTCTAATTTCCTCTTGTGATTGAGTTCTAACTTCAGAGCATTGTGGTCTGAAAATATGCAGGTAATGATCCCAATCTTTTGATACCAGTTGAGACCTGATTTATGACCCAGGATGTGATCTATTCTGGAGGATAGATCCATGTGCACTAGAGAAGAATGTGTATTCTGTTGCTTTGGGATGGAAGGTTCTGAATATATCTGTGATGTCCATCTGGTCCAGTGTATAATTTAAGGCCTTTATTTCCTTGTTGATCTTTTGCTTGGATGATTGGTCCATTTCAGTGAGGGGAGTGTTAAAGTCCCCTACTATTATTGTATTATTGTCGATGTGTTTCTTTGATTTTGTTATTAATTGGTTTATGTAGTTGGCTGTTCCCATTTTAGGGGCAGAGATATTTAAAATTGTTAGATCTTTTTGTTGGACAGACCCTTTGAGTATGATATAGTGTCCTTCCTCATCTCTTACTATAGTCTTTGTCTTAAAATCTAATTGATATTATATAAGGATTGCCACCCCAGTGTTCTTTTGATGTCCATTAGCATGGTAAATGGTTTTCCACCCCCTCACTTTAAATCTGGAGGTGTCTTTGGGTCTAAAATGAGTTTCTTGTAGACAGTATATTGATGTGTTTTGTTTTTTTATCCATTCTGATACCCTGTGTCTTTTGATTGGGGCATTTAGCCCATTTACATTCAGGGTAACTATTGAGAGATATGAATTTAGTGCCATTGTATTGCCTATAAGGTGACTGTTATTGTATATTGTCTCTGTGCCTTTCTGATCTACTACTTTTAGGCTCTCTCTTTGCTTAGAGGACCCCTTTCAATATTTCCTGTAGAGCTGGCTTGGTGTTTACAAATTCTTTTAGTTTTTGTTTGTCCTGGAAGCTTTTTAACTCTCCTTCTATTTTCAATGATAGTCTAGCTGGATATAGTATTCTTGGCTGCATGTTTTTCTCGTTTAGTACTCTGAATATATCATGCCAGTTCTTTCTGGCCTGCCAGGTCTCTGTGGATAAGTCTGTTGCCAATCTAATATTTTTACCATTGTATGTTTCAGACTTCTTGTCCCGGGCTGCTCTCAGAATTTTTTCTTTGTCGCTAAGACTTGTAAATTTTACTATTAGATGATGGAGTGTGGACCTATTCTTATTGATTTCGAGGGGAATTCTCTGTGCCTCCTGGATTTTGATGCTTGTTCCCTTTGCCATATTAGGGAAATTCTCTACAATAATTCTCTCCAGTATACCTTCTGCTCCCCTCTCTCTTTCTTCTTCTTCTGGAATCCCAATTATTCTAATGTTGTTTAGTCTTATAGTAACACTTATCTCTCGAATTCTCCCCTCATGGTCCAGTAGTTGTTTGTCTCTCTTTTGCTCAGCTTCTTTATTCTCTGTCATTTGGTCTTCTATATCACTAATTCTCTCTCCTGCCTCATTTATCCTAGCAGTAAGGGCCTCCATTTTTTATTGCACCTCATTAATAGCTTTTTTTATTTCAACTTGGTTAGATTTTAGTTCTTTTATTTCTCCAGAAAGATCTTTTATTTCTCTGGACAGTGTTTCTCTAATATCTTCCATGCCTTTTTTGAGCCCTGCTAGCACCTTGAGAATTGTCATTCTGAACTCTAGATCTAACATATTACCAATGTCCATATTGATTAGGTCCCTGGCCTTCGGTACTGCCTCTTGTCCTTTTTTTTTGTGGTGAGTTTTTCCACCTTGTCATTTTATCCAGATAAGAATATATGAAGGAGTGAATAAAATACTAAAAGGGTGGCAAAGACCCCAGTAAAATGTGCTTTAACCAAATCAGAGGAGACCCCAAATCATGGGAGGAAGAAAGGGGGTAAAAAGAAGTTCAGAAAAAAAAAATTAAAAAGAGAAAAAAATATAAAGGAAAAATATAAACAAGAAAATATATATATATTAGACTGGTGACTAGAACAGGGTTACCCACTTAATTTGGGGAGTATTTTGGTCTCTTAGAAGAAACTACCTCCCAAAATTTTAAAGAATGAAAAACATATATAAGGATAAACATGATGAAGGGATGGAATATGAGTATAAAGATGAAAAAAATTTTTTTTAATTTCTAAAAAAGGAGTTGATAAGTTGGCTGGGAGAATAAAGAAAAAGAAAGTAGAGAGAATTTGCTCAGGCTGGAGACTAGAACAAAGCCCCGTGGTAGGTTTAGGGTATATTTTGATCTATTAGAAGAAGTTGTATCCCAAATTTTTTTAGAAGAAAAAACTCTATGTGTATACAAAAAATAAAGTTAGATACAATGAAGGATAAAATGTGACTATAATAATGAAGGTTCAAAAAGATTATTTTTGAAAGGTATTGTTAAGATAAACTAGTTAAAAAACATTAAAAGAGGAAAGGATAAAAGTTTAAAAAATTTTAGCAGAAGAAAAAAATAAAATAAAAAAAATAATAATTAATTTTGCATGGGGAGAATCATGGGGAGAAAGCCATGAATTCCATGCTTTGCTTTCTCCTCCTCTGGAATTCCGCTGTTCTCCTTGGTTAAGTGAACTTGGTCATGGCTGGATTTCTTGTTGATCTTCTGGGGGAGGGGCCTGTTGTAGTGATTCTCAAGTGTCTTTGCCCAAGGCAGAATTGCACCACCCTTACCAGGGGCCAGGCTAAGTAATCGCTTGGGTTCGCTTTCGAGAGCTTTTGTTCCCTGAACGCTTTCCATAGGGTTCTGGAGAATGGGAATGAAAATGGCGGCCTTCCAATCTCTGGCTGGAGGAGCTGAGAGCTCGGGGCCCCACTCCTCAGTGTGCCCTCAGAGAAAAGTGCTCAATCACTCACGTCTCCCTGGCCTCCGGCTGTGCTCCGAACTCACCCAGTCTGTGACCAAGCGTCTCTGTCTCTGGCACACAGCCCCACCTGGAGTCTCCGAACCCCGAAGATCCCTGAGCTCTTCCAGGGGAGTCTGCCCGGATCTTGTGGGGACCCCACTCACAGAGCAGTTACCTGTGCCACGGATCACAATAAGGTAACCCCAAGTTGAGAGCTCACTCCTCGCTTCCATCTCTGTAGCTGGCTTCCCTGCTCTAATACTTGTGAGCTCTGTGACACTCAGACACCCCCCATCCTTCTGTGACCCCGCGGGACCTGAGGCCACGCTGTCCCCGTGTGGGCTTCACCCTGGCTTGGCCTCTAGAGCGATGTCCCTCAGTGAAGCACTCTTAAAATTTCTGATTTTGTGCTCTGTTGCTCCGCCGCTTGCCAGGAGCCAGCCCCTCCCCCCAAGGTCTATCTTCCCATCGCTTTGGATTCACTTCTCTGCCAGTCCTACCTTTCAGAAAGTGGTCAATTTTCTGCTTCTAGAATTGCTGCTCTTCTCTTTGCTCTCCTGTTGGATTTGTAGTGTTCAGAATTGTTTGATAAGCTATCTAGCTGATCTGCTACCTGATGTCATCTCAGCCCAATACTTCTCCGCCATCTTGAACTCCTCCTAAATATTTATTTTTTTAGAAGGGGAGTGGGGACAGAGGGAGAAGGAGAGAGGGAATCTTAAGGAGGGTCCACAATCACCCCTCCATGGAGCCAGATGTTGGGCTTGACCTGGGGCAGTGTGGGGAGGGTAGCTGATCTCATGACCTTGAGATCATGACCTGAGCCAAAATCAAGTCAGCTGCGTAACCGACAGAGACACCCAGGTGCCCCAAAACTCTATTATTATTCTTCTTTTACAAATTCAGGAACTGAGTCAGACACTGTAAGTAACTTGACCTGGATCATACAGCTAATAAGGCAGAGTCCAGATCTAAATCTGAGCATTCTGACACCAGAGTACATCTTTAAACCACTAAGTTATAGACTTATAAATCACATCCATGTGCCAAGCACCGTTTTCTGAGATATACATATGTATGTATATATGATATGTAAATAAGATTATACAAATTAGTATGTAAGGGCCTATTCAGCCAGAGCGGGCCCCACCCCAGTTGAACTGCCATTTTGTTGTAAAACTTAAATTGACTTTGCCCCCCCCCCCCCCGGGGAACTTACTTAAAAACAAGTCCCGGAAACCAGTCCAGGTAACAAAGTCCAAGTACAAGGGTGGGTCAGACCAGGTGGAGGTATTCAATCAGTGGGGGTGCATACTGTCTCCTAGCTACCAAGAAGTATGGGACCCCGCCCTTTGGGAGCCTTTTGGCACCAATCCTAACCAAGGTGTGATAGGCTGGTTCAAATGTCTACTAGGGTAAATTGTAATTCAATTGGTTGCCTAGCATCACTGTGGAGTTTCCTGTGTGTGTTACAATCTCATTGGCCCCTCTGTGTGGCCAGGCCCAACCACATGGCCTTTGCTCTATAAAAGTTAGTCTGGAAAGCAGGGAGGGGTCGTCCTCTCTATAAGGGGCGGCCCCGACCGGTCTGTTTGATTCCTGATGCTTGGCACGAAATAAAGTTTTGCTTGACCTTCGCTTTGTATCAGTCTCGCTCCTTTAATCATGGACCCATTATTGGGGTACCCTGTTTTGGGGGGACCCAACAAGTATATACCCATTTAATCTTCATGGATACTATAGATCAAGGAAAAAACCAAAAGGAAAGATACTGAGGGTCTGAACAACAAATTTAACAACTTCACCTAATGGGCACTGTAGAATCTTGGACCCAATATTTGGAAAAATATATACTCTTAAAGAACATAAAATATTTACAAATAGTAACCATAAAACATGATTAAAAAATGTTGAAAGTATCAGAATCATATAGACCACATTGTATAATCACAATACAATTAAGTTGGAAATCAATTAAAAAAAAAACAAACCCAAACTCACATATTTGGGAATTTTAAAGCACATTTAAACACACATAGATGGGGGCGCCTGGGTGGCTCAGTGGGTTAAAGCCTCTGCCTTTGGCTCGGGTCATGATTCCAGGGTCCTGGGATCGAGCCCCGCATCAGGCTCTCTGTTCAGCAGGGAGCCTGCTTCCCCTCTCTCTCTCTTCCTGCCTCTCTGCCTACTTGTGATCTCTCTCTCTCTCTCTAATAAATAAATAAAATCTTTAAAAAAAACAAAAAAAAAACCAAAAAAAAAACACATAGATGGAAAAATAAAGAAAAGTAGAAAAATTTTAACTAAATAATAAAGAAAATACAACATTTCAACACTAGGGAGATGCAACCAAGGTGGCACTTAAAGAAAAGGTGTATAGTTTTAAATGCTTATTTTAAGGAGAAAAAAAGAAAGTTTGAAAATTAATAAACCAGGCATTCAATTTAAGAAGTTAAGAAAATTACAATGAGATAGAAGGAAGGGAAATAAGAAAGAAATAACAAATATAAAAACATAAATGCATAAAATAGAATTCATTCTCAATTAGAATTAGCTAATTCTAATGTTCAACCTCTCTTAGAATGAGAAAATGAAAAGAACAAGAAAAATGACTATCACACACTTTCCTTCATGTTTAGTGTTTTTCTATATTAAGATCCTTAAGCAGATTTTACGAAAGGATGAGAGACTACTTCCTTTTTAAATGGTATTTATTTTTTTCTCACTATTCAAGTAACACATTTTCAAATGAAAATTTGAAAATATAGAACAATGTAGAGAAAAGAAACACAAGTCACAATCCGACTATTAGGGGATAATTATTAACTACTAACACTTAGATATTGTTCCAGTCTTTTTTGGTCTGTATCTGAAGATTTGCTCGTGTCTACATGTAATCGTATTATTAAAAAATTGATCTCACAGTGCACACATAGATTTGTATACAGCCTTTTTCCCTTAAAACTGCATTAGCGGATGTTCTTTAAATAAAAAATGTGGGGTGATTCTGTTAATATTAAATATACTGATACAAATACTCTACTGTATTTGGCTGCAACCTGTTCTTAGACAATGTTTCCAATTCTGGGGTGGAGTTGTTCAGCTGACATCTACTCATGGTCCACTCAGGGTATGGTGCCGTATCGAATCTAAACAAGACTGAGACAGTCTGAATGTGTCAGAGAAACTGGTGGGGCTGACTTGTCAGAAGTCTGTTTACCAGAAGGTTAAGGAGTCATTGGGAGAACTAAGAAAAGTGAGTGATGAATATGACAAGTTTATGCGCTTGGTGGAGTAATCAGATACTCTCTGTATTTTAGCATCCTTTCTCAGCCTGTAATTACTTTCCTGACAGCAATGATTGGGTTGATTCATTCCTGGCTTCCTTGAGATCAAATTCTCAAGGAAGAAGGACCACTAATCTCATTTGGATGGTGTTTCACTCTTGGCTAAATCAGAGCTAGTTAGGTGATGATAGGTTGCCCACAGCTTGGGTGCCCATCCCAGTTCTTCTAGCTGGGTCCAGGCATTGAGGTCATCTGATATATAACATGACTTTCTTTCAAGACACTTATATCAGCAAAGGCTGCAGTCAGGGCAGCTTCCTTTAAAGGAGGATGTGGGTAGAGCAGGCACCAAGGATAGAAGCATGTTTCCTTCTTCCCCCAGGCTGCTGCCCAGCTTTGGCACAGAGCAGGTATTGACAGAGCATTGTTGACAGTGTTCATGGAGGAGAGCAATAGGGAAGTGGCAGAAGTGTTATGGTCCAGTGGGCCTATGGTGGAGACAGGTGTTCAGCATAGTAACCATGAAGGGCAGACAGGCCTGGCATGCATATCTAATGTTAAGTGTCTACCACGTCCTACGTCCTAAGGAGGATGGGAAAATATATAACATTGCTGCTGTTCTCAAGGAGGTCATGGTAACTATAGGGTACAGACAGAAAGTTTCTAAATGTTTCACTAAAAATTTTTTTTCTATTAGTGTAGGTATTGGTAACTCCCTATGACATAGGTATTGCCTGGTCAATGATCACTTTCTTTAACCCATTGAGCATGCCCTCGACTGCTCATTTATTTCAAGTCTACCTCTTTTAGCCCACCACACTCATCATCAGGAGTGAGAAAATAAGGCTAAAGTCTCAGTTAGATTATATAAATTTATACAATTTATTTTGTCTTTCTGTCTCAGTACTTTCATTATTGAACAGATTGAAGCATTATTTTATGATGTTTATAGATACTCAAGGTGGAAAAGCATATATTTAAAGATTGGATAAAAGCAAGCATTTTTAATAGTAAAAATGATGAGTTTTAAAATATGTTTTAATTATAAAAATGATAATGAAAACTTGGGAAATAGAGAAAAGTAAGAAGGGTCGCCTATCATCCAGACAAATGACAGTTGACATTTTTCTGTAAATCCTTCCAGATTGAGTTTTCTTCCTAAATTTTGATTATTTGGTGTTTGTCTTAGATGGTTTGTTTATAATGTGAACATAAGTTTGTAATCTGCTTTTTTAATTAACAGTATTTATAATCTTTAAAATATAATTTGTAATGACTGTGTAACATAATTTGTAGTGACTATATAATATTACAACTAATGTATTACCCTTGACTTAATCTTTCCCTGAAAGTTAGACTTTCAGGTATTTGTAATTTTCTAGAATATCAAATAATATTGTATTATTTGTATTTGCATGAAGTTTTATCTTTTATTCTTATTTATTTCCATAGTATAGATTATTGGGAATGGATTTGTTTGACCAAAGAATATGGATATTTCTGAAGATCCTAACACATATTGCTTAGAAAAAATTCCAGATAGAAGGGTGACATAGCTGGCACTTCCAGTGAGGACTATAAATTTTATAAGAGGCTCAAAAAACATCCAAATGGAGAAATCACCATCATTTGAATATTGCCTTAAGGTCTATATAGTAGATATGAGACAGATAGATGGCATATCTTGATAATGGAAAATATTCTTGTTGTCATTCAAATGATTCCAGGCTATAAAAAAAGAAAAAAAAGTGAATGAAGTAGTAAATTTGGCTTGATTAATGATCCACGACCCAAGTATCAACTTAAATTTATAGTGCATACTCAAAATATGATGAATTAGGAACATATCTACTTGAAATTTATAGGAAGGGTATACATTATTTGTTGTTAAATAAAACACAAGCTAATTCATTTGTGATTTCTCTTCACTCTGGACTTGCTGGGTAGTTTTAGCAATTTCAGTCATAACTAAATTAACATCAGTATTTTAGCAGATGAAACAGAAGTAGTTTTGAAGGGATTAAAAACATATTTCTCCACTTTAAAACGAACTACCAATGATTCGATATAAAGCATGATTATTAGGTTAATGGAAACAGCATTCAGAAGAGAAATTATTTCAATGGGATAACTTTGTGAGCCTTCAATTATCTTATGAACAGTGAAATTCTCAATAAATAGTAAGGCTTCTTTGTGCTTTGGGTTATTTCCACACAGAACACTGCACTGTGGCTCATTCAAAACACTTGTGCTGTTTTCACCATTCAGGACTAAGTACAGATTTTACAATTACTCCATTGATTCAATCTAACTAGGCAAACCAACAGACACATGGGATATAAAAAACATATATATTGAGCTATTAGAGCTTGAGTAAAGATGAGGGCAGTAGGGATGGAATGAAAAAGATGGGAGGCTCAAAACCTTTCAACCAGAGTCATTGGATCTTGGGTAGTGGGGGTAAAATGGAGGAGGTACAGGTGCCACCAGTGGTCTGTTACCTGGATGATAACCGAATAGGTTCCACACAGTATCTTGGATAACTGAGTGACTACTCTGATGAGGCAAACAAGCACCTGAAGTCCACTGAGAGCTATGAGAATGGAAAATAAAATGATGTTCCACTCCACTACATGTGCGGGTTCCAGGCACTCAGTCCACATGCTGGAATCTGTAAGGAAACTGAGAGAGAGAAGGGATATAGTCAACAACAAGACCCATGGCCAAGCCTAAATACTTGGTCCAGGTAAGAGGGCTACAGATGTTTGTATGTTTGGGAAATTAATATATATGATTAATATATATGATTGAAATACATAATATTATTCAATATGAATTAAAACATTTTGAAAAATTCAGATACATATATGGAGTATATAGCATGCACAAAGCATTGGGCTATGCTTATTTTATTTTATTTATTTATTTCAATGACCTTGGATGGTGTTACCCATGCTATACCATCAGGGACAACACAGATAGAACCAGGCAGCATGAGCAGCCAAGTACAGGGTGAGATCAGGGGGCATGACCAGGCACAGGCATTTGTGGGGAGCCAGGAGAAGATGTAGTGTGCACTGAAGAAGAGTCTAGGAAGGCAGCCTTAACTTAGAGGGCTGGTGATGCAGTTAGCTGTTGAGGAACCCAGTCCCGGATCACAGAACACCTCACACTGGCATTGTATCTGCCAGCACCTGTAGAGACAGCTCTAGAAGCAGCAGGGCCCAGAAAGAGATGTAGGAGAGGTCCATCGGATCCTTCCCAGTCCTGTCCTATGCCCAGAATTCTAATGGTATAAATGGAGGGAGTGTCTGGACCACTCCCTAGTGGCATAGGACAGAACTGGGAAGTCCATAGGCTCAGTCACAGGCATGGCTACTGCTGGGGATCCTGAATCTGGTCCATTCAACAAGCATTTGTTGGTCTTTGCCATGTGCCAAGCACAGCCTTAGGTGTCAGGCCTACCTATTCTGGGCTGTATAAATCACGGTAGGGCTCTCAGAGTACACAACATAGTGAGCAAATATATACAGATACCAGTAAGACGGCCTTACAATATAAGGAAGTAAATGCTGTGATGGAGCTCCATAAAGAGGTTGTGGAGAAAGGGAGTATCAGAAATAGCATCTCCATTCCTTCCAGACCCTGCTAGTACATTTACTACTTTGTGGTTTACACGAAGAATAAATAAGTGCCACAGCCCAGGAGAAAAATCAACACCATGGAGGTCATCTCACTTCCAAGTGTTGGCTGATCCGTGCAGAGCGTGTACTTGGAAATCTAGAGTAAGGATCTCGAAGGGATTGCTTCCCTGGTGGCTTAGGCGGAGTTCGAGTATGAGGATGTATGGAGTCGGTCTAGGGAAATGGTAACAGGAAATTGTATCTGTATCAGGCTTTACAGGTTCCAAAGCATTCTCACACACCTTTCACTGAATATTCATATTAACCCCTAAATAAATAAATAAAATCTTCAAAAAATAAAATAAATAAAATAAAATAAAATAAAATAAGCATAGGGGCGCCTGGGTGGCTCAGTGGGTTAAAGCCTCTGCCTTAGGCTCAGGTCATGATCCCAGGGTCCTGGGATCAAGCCTGGAATAGAGCTCTCTGCTCAGCAGGGAGCCTGCTTCCTCCTCTCTCTCACCTGCCTCTCTGCCTACTTGTGATCTCTGTCTGTCAAATAATAGACAGACCACACTTCCAAACTGGCCACACAGCAAGACTGGGGTATTAGAACCATTCAATTCCCAGGCTCCAGTAGCTGCCAGATCACAATAACTACAAAGCTTCGCTCTGAAATTCAGGAGAAACACAACTTTCATTTGGATATCTCCGCATCAAC
The DNA here is from genome assembly GCF_002288905.1 of Enhydra lutris kenyoni. NCBI lineage: Eukaryota > Metazoa > Chordata > Mammalia > Carnivora > Mustelidae > Enhydra > Enhydra lutris. The sequence continues at coordinate 39,480,874 of NW_019154086.1, read as the reverse complement.
CTCAAAATAGTGAATGCATATGACATTAGAAGACTGGCAGCGGTGCCTAGGTGGCTCAGCTGGTCGAGTGTCTGCCTTCTGCCCAGGTCATGTTCTCAGAGTCCTGGGATCCAGCCCTGTGTTAGGCTCTCTGTTCAGTGGAGAGCCTGTCTCTCCCTCTGCCTGCTGCTCCCCCTGCTTGTCCTCTCCCTCTCTTGCTCTATCTCAAATAAATAAATAAAATCTTGAAAAAAAAAAAAAAAAAGACTGCTCCCCCCCCCCAAAAAAAAGAAAGAGAGAAGGAAAAGCACTGAACAGAGATCTATGTAGGCAGAAGTTGGTCTGAGTATTCCCACATAGAACCCCAAAGTTATCATGGAAAATTATCATAAGCATGAAGCCAGGTGTTTCTGGCTTTCTGAGCCCCTTGATTTGGAGAATTATTTCTTACCGTCCTGCAGTGCCTTCAAAGACGTACTCCCAGCCATCAAGAGTGCGGCAGTATGGACCCTGAACAAGGCCTAGAGCAGATATGACCAGGCAGTATCCAGAGAAAGCAATTCCAAGGGCAGAAAAGATCATCGACAGCAGTGTCTAAATTAAACATAGAAGAAGGAGGTCAGAAAAAAAAAGAAGGAGGAGGAGGAGGTGGAGGTCGGTGCCACAGAATGAGACAAGGGGATATTGTGGATAAATGATCAGATAGGTACCTTCCCCTACTTGTCCAAACCTACTGCATGCAGTCTGTGTGAATGTCCACAGAAAAACAAACATTTAATCCAAACCCATCTGATCTTTAAAATAAGTTTTAAAATGCCTTTTTGTGTGGAATTCCACAGAAATACTAGTTAATTGACTACATTTCTTCCTTTCTTCCGGAATTTCAGTATCAAAATAATGATCAAACATTAATGCAGGGAAGGGGTGTGACTGATCAATCTGTATTTACCAAAGACGTTATTTTCTAGGTCAGGTGGGTTCTCTAAGAATCAGAAGCTAGGACCTTGACTTTTCTCATGTGAAGATGATATGTGGATACCTTCACTTACAGGAATATGAGGGGAAGCATCAGGTGTTAGCCTATATGGCCATATTTATGTTCATGTGAGGAAGGGATTGATGGGGAGGAAGGTGTTTGCCTTGGAGGAGAGAGAACAAGCAGTGTTCCCAGGCAGATGGGTACAAGCAGAATTATAAGGTAAGTAGATTAGTGTGATCTAAGAGAGGGTTCCCACGGAGCATTAGAGAGAAGTTTATGAAGACCAGATAGACATGTTTGCTAATGCTGGGGAAATGGAGTTGTTGGACGCCACCCAGCCCTCGAGTTACTTACAAAGTTAGTGCAACTCGTACCTGCAGGTAGAAGGTGGCTTTGAATGCTGGCTCAAGGAGGGCTGACTTCATCCTTCAGGACAAGTAGCTCTTCCCCCCCATAACCTTTTACTACATTCTTTTTCAAGTCTACTGAAAAGTTGAACATATGGTGTAGTATACTATAGTCAATGTATCTTTGTATACTTTTTATCTAGACTCACCTGTGAATATTTTATAATTTTTCCTTGCTCTCTCTCTGTGTATATATATATCCATGCACATGTATTTATTTATTAACACATTTTTGTTGCCAAACCACTTGAAAGTAAGGTGTAGACACTGTGATATCTCGCTCCTAAATACATCAGCACATATCTCCCCAAAATAAAGATATTCTATTATTCTGCAACTATGTTTTACTTTTTTGTACAGGATCCAATGAGAGTTTATGCACAGGATTACATCTCTTTTATTTCCTTTGATCTACATTAGCCTTACTGCCTCTTTGTTTTTTAGAATATTAAATTGTTTTTGAACAATCCCAGCCAGTGGTTTTATAGAATGTCCCCCACAATCTGGGATTTTCTGATTGTTTCCTCACAACTGGACTTGGGTTAAACATTTTGGCAAGAACACCTGATGGGCATGAGAACATTAGGGGCCTCCCACTGTTATTGGTGATGCTTTTGACCTCTTGGTTAATAAGGTGGTATTCTTCAGGTCTATAAACATACATTTTTCACTTTGCAATTAGTAAATAATTTGTGAGGTAATACTTTGAGACTGTGTGATATTCTATCCCCCAAAGACATTTCAACCGATGAGTTTACCATCCACTGATGGACCTCATATCCATTGATCACGAATTATCACAATGACTGGTTGCAGGGTGCTGCTTATCTCATTCTATCATTTCTTCTGCATTTATAACATTAATTTTCTGCACAGAAGAACTTCCATTTAGTTTCTCTCTTTCTCTCTTATTGTGTACTCATGGATTTTCTAATTCAATGTGTTATAATTCATAACTGTTATTATTCTCTTAGATGCTCATTTGGTCCAAATATGGCCAGTGAGACCATCCTGCCAAGTCAATTCCTGTGTCCTTCGAGATACCCCTATCATTCCTTGAATACTTCCTTGCTTCCCGGCACAAAATGTACCAAGCCCATTTTGAATTTATAAAGAACCAGAATAGCTCTTTTTCCAACAAGCCATGTACTTGGTTTTTGAACAAGGAACTGACATGAGCCAATATATAATTTGGAAAGATGGTTCTGGCAGTGATGGCATGCCAGCTAGAAGTAAGAGAGCCCAAAATAAGGGTTCCATGTGGAGACTTCAACTTGCGGTAACAACAACATGTCCAGGAGGAAAAGACATTGGGTAGGAAATAAGTACCTGGAGATAGACTGAAAAAAGAAAATTCCAGAGTTTGGGACTGGAACACAAAGGACAGAAATAGGGATGCCAAGAAGGGTAATTTGCTTTGGGAGACAATTTAATTTAGTTTTAGAAATGTTGCTTTCAAGTGAGAGTAGAACAGCCAAGTTAGTTGACAATAAATTCAAAACTTGACACCAGAAAAACTGAGAACAACAAACCTGTGATTTTGGGGACAAAAAGTGATCTTACATTATATATATCTCAAATAATTTAACATTATTTTACTGATTATAACATTAATACATGTTCATTATGGAAAATCAGAAAAAAAATATTTTAAAAATCTGGGGGCACCTGGGTGGCTCAGTGGGTTAAAGCCTCTGCCTTCAGCTCAGGTCATGATCCCAGGGTCCTAGGATTGAGCCCCACATCAGACTCTGCTCAGCAGGGAGCCTGCTTCCTCCTCTCTCTGCCTGCCTTTCTGCCTACTTGTGATCTCTCTCTGTCAAATAAATAAATAAAATCTTTAAAAAAAAAAAAACTGAAGAAGAAAAGAACAGGTCTGCTTTTTTTCCTATTGGATATTAATTCATTGGCATCTTCATATATGATTAAAACATCTTTCAAATTATATATCTCGTATTGATTTTAATAGCATGTTGCCCCATCATACGATGAGACAAGCTATATTTTTAACAGATTACTGTTCGTTACACTTCACAAAGAAAATTTACCTATCCACCAATGCTATCTTCCAAAAAGGAAAAAGGATGTTTCAAAAAGATTGAGCTCCTTGTTTACCAAATATGCTCTTAAGCAGTTCACTGGAAAGATCAATGAAGAATTTTTTGATTTGGTGAAACTGGCAACCATAGCATAACAAATATGTATTTGTATACATATACAAATTACAGTGTAATGAGTGGATACAGTTGCACAATTGAACCTTGAAATAAATCAGGAATAAGAATCTCTCTGAGTTACAGTTCCATGTTCTATTAAATGTAAAAGAGGTAGATGATTATACTACCTCCATAACAGGGATATTTCAAAGATTAAAGGATACAATGGATATAAAAATTATTTCAAATTATAAATATAATCACAATATCATCTCTTATTCCAAGCGCCTCTATTTGGCTGGTAGCTGTTTTCCAGAGATAACAACCCACAGGATTTTGGCAGAAAATGAGACAACACAGAAGAATGAATAGCAAACAAGAAGTTAGTGAGGTTCAGGTCACCCCCAAAACATGGCACTTTAGCATACTGAATATCTTAAACTGAAGGAGCTTGAGAAAATGGCAGAAGCAGGATGGTCACTCTGACCCCTCCCAGCCCCTTCACCCTTTTTCTCTTAAAGAGCTCATAAAACTCTGGTGTGCAAGTTACCCTCTCTGTACAAGGAGAAAAAGGAAGAGATGGGGGCCAAGAAACCTGTGAAAACAAACCTCGTTAAACTAAACCTTATCTTCCTTGTTACTTCTCCAACATTTACTACCCCTAGCCCAAACACCTCACTCTTGCCAATTCTTTACAAATTTGTTGTTGTTTCTTGCTACTCTGGTCACTTCTTCAGGTCTTCATTCTCTCATTAAGGCCCCCATGTATGCATAAAATTCAATAAAATGTATATCCCTTTTTCTTGCTCACCTATCTTTGTCAGTTTAATTTTCAGACTGAGCCAGGGACCCTAAGAGGGTGGAGTAAAACTTTTTTCCTGTTACAATATCTGGCACCCAACACGGGGCACCATAGCTCGGGACACCTTCCTTGGTACAGGAGCTACGGTTAGAGATCCTGGATCTGGGAGAAAAGCCACAGAAGAATTCTTGCCATGTCAGTTTCTTGGATCTCTGCTTGTGGGGGACTGGTCTAGGTTAGGTGGTAAGAGTCTTTTCCTTTTCAGATTCAGACTGGCGGGGAAAAAACATTTGTAGAGATGAGTTCTTTGGATTGTGACTCTGGTTAAAATTTGGTTTTGAGTTATCCCTTGGTTATTGATCCTTTCCCTACCAGGAACAGCTGTCAATTTCCTGTTTGTCTTTTATTTGTGTTCTGAGAATTTGACTTTCTGCCTGTCAGGCATGCAAATGCCAGTTCTTGAAAGCAGCCAACTGTCAGGTTGTGGTCCCTCCAAAATCTGCCATACAGAAATTTGGGCTACACCCCACTGCAGCTAGGATCCCACCAATTGTCACCAGCTTTCAGGAGGAGTTGTCTAAGTTTCTTTTGCTACCTTGGGGAGTGATCCTGGATCTTGGGAGGGCTGCATCTTTTGCACTCGCTTTGGGGACATCTCTTGCATCCCTGATTAAGTTTTGGTTTTGGTTTCGAGTCATTTGGTTTAAATATTTGAAATAATTTTTTAGGGGGCTGTATGGTCTGAAGTTGGCCAAATTAAAGGTTGATATTCACATCCTGATAGAAACTTCTAAAATTAAGTTCTTCTCTCCTGAGTAAAATGGAGCTCTGTACTCAGAGGGAAAGAAAAAATGTGGAAGGTTTTGTGAAATAATTACAAGAACATTACAAAGACACACTACTGTTAATCTAGAACCGAGAAATATTCGGACTTCCATCTTAGTTGGAAATCTTCTCCCTAATATAAAGAAGCAGATTGAAAATAGTGTAATTAGATGGGTAGGTCAGGATCATTCGGGCTGTGATCCCCCTCTTTGAGGAATTAAAAAACAATTGCCTTTGTCTTACAAATCTAGTCTTTATCGAACTAGAAATGTGTCCCTTAAAGCAATTCAAAGTTCATCTACCTATTCTTACCACTCCCCAAGCCTCCCCTATTCATCTCAAAATATCTGTAGTTGTTATAAAAAATCAGGACATTGGGAAGAGAACTACCCTGTGCTTCAGAAAAAGAAGGAAAACATTAAATAGTTATTATTCTATGCCTCTTGATAATAGATAAATATGCCACCAAATTCCTTCTAAAAGGAAACCTACATTCTCTACGCCCTCTGAGATGCAACTCTTATGGGGCTCCCGCTCTTTGGAATGTAAACATTCTGGGAGATAATTAAAACACAACACACAACTGCTTGAAACTGAAGGGCAAAAAAAGCAGGGTTGGGAGAGGTGGAGGGGTGGGGAGAGGGAGATGGGGGGAGGGGTGGGGAGGTGGGAGGGAGCAGGGGGATGGGAGAGTAGGGGGGTGGTTAAAAAAAAACCAACTGCTATAAAAATTCCCTCGCCAAAATCTAGTCCACAGCCTTCATAAAATTACTTGTCAAGGGCAGATACAAATCTTAAAAGCCTTCTCCACAACTCAGTAAAAAGCTTTAGCCATCCAAGTGGGTAGCCATAACTTGCTCCATAGGCCAGAAACACAATTTGGACTCTTCTATAAACTGGTAAGTTTCTTATCAATGTACCTAATACATGGCTAAAATTTAAAAACAAAGGCCATAAGATCTCTATGTCTGTCTATATGTTTATTTATACCTACATATGTGTGTTACAGATGTGTGATATTTTTCTACCTCCAGATGGTATTACCAAAATAATTTATAAAATCTGTCAAAAGAGTTCTATTCTAATTGGCGTAGAGGTAAATGAGTGCTCATATAAGTTAAGTTTCTTAAACACAAAGACTAATCCAAAACAAATTTTTTAAGTTCACACAATCTGGGATAATCTTTGGTTAAATAAAGCTATTTTAAAAATTGTTGGGAAAAATAAAAAACAAGCATATCTTCAGAGTTGTCAGCATTAAACGTATCATAGTCATACAATTTTATTTCTACCTAGAATTACAAGTCAAACAAACGTAGTATCTCTGCTAGATCTTTAACAGTATAAAACTATCAATTCAACCTATAAACGAAGCATACACTAAAAAATAAATTGCTGAATGTATGTCAAGCACGGCAACTGAGAGAAAGAGAGAAAAAGTATGTATGTTTAACTTTTTGGGTGCTTTGTTTCTACGACATTTGATGCTTGCCTAATATATATGTCACAAAATTTGTCAACAAGAAAAATAACTTAAAATAATGGCTAACTTTGTCTCTTGTGTCATGAAATTTGCATGAGTTATCTACACATAGTTGTTAAGAGCAAGCACATTAAGTATATGGGTGGTAAAAGTTTATAAGTGAATTTTTCAACAATGATTAAGTTTTATAAAATCCATTTTAAAATACCTTCCAAAATCTTTTTGTTAACTTGAAACCTTAAAGTAATACAAGTTGTACTAAGTGAAGTTAAATAATGGTAATTCATTGAATATGTAAGTCATTTCCAAATAAAATAAATGACTGAAACATTGATTAGTGAACATAACCCTATATTTGTCTCTCTTTTAAAGAGGAAGTAAAGATATTTGGGTCTATTAGTAGATATGTTTTGTGCTATACTGAAAAATTGTACAATGAAGAAATGTATGCTTTAGAAATTATGAAATAGCATACTCAAGAATTTGCCAATCAGTGAGATGTTGGTATCTATAACATTCCACAACAGCTTACTTCCTGGTTTTCACCAGAAATTAAAGTTTCTTTTTTTTTTTTTTTTTAAAGATTTTATTTATTTATTTGATTCAGAGGGAGAGAGAGAACAAGAGAAGGAACACGAGCAGGGGGAGTGGGAGAGGGAGAAGCAGGATCCCCACTGAGCAGGGAGCCTGATGTGGGGCTCAATCCCAGGACCCTGGGACCATGACCTGAGTCCAAGATAGATGCTTAATGACTGAGCCACCCAGGCTCCCTCAGAAATTAAAGTTTCTAAGAGTTAAGAATTCCAATTAATGTATGTAATTAAAACTACTTAAAAAAGTGGGGGGTGCCTGGTTGGCTCAGTGGGTTAACCCTCTGCCTTTGGCTCAGGTCATGATCTCAGGGTCCTGGGATGGAACCCCACATCCAGCTCTCTGCTCAGCAGGGATCCTGCTCCCCGCAACCTCATCTGCCTCTGTGCCAACTTGTGATCTCTCTGTCAAATAAATAAATAAAATATTAAAAAAAAAACTCTACTAAAAAAAAGTTAAACTAGTAGAAATAAAAAGGGAACAACTCTGCATACAAGAAAAAAAAAGGAGGCATTTTGGTTAAAAAAAAGTATGAATTACAGAGATGTGTTTTTGTTGAGGGAAAAGGAAACTTTCAGGGGAAACTTTCTCTCCTCTGTCAAGTGAGTCTTGGGTGACCTTAAATTCCATTACAGAGCTCTGCCATTCCAAATCTGGGCAGACTCGTATTTAGCCTTTAAGATGCGCTTTATTTAATTTTAATGAGAATTAATTGCCACCATGTTGTAAAATGCTCCATATTTCTACTTTCTGCTGAAAACTGAGAAACACTGCCCATTTTTGTCATGATAACAATTGGCTGGACTTGGGGCGCCTGGGTGGCTCAGTGGGTTAAGCCGCTGCCTTCGGCTCGGGTCATGATCTCAGGGTCCTGGGATCGAGCCCCGCATCGGGCTCTCTGCTCAGCAGGGAGCCTGCTTCCTCCTCTCTCTGCCTGCCTCTCTGCCTGCTTGTGATCTCTCTCTGTCAAATAAATAAATAAAATCTTTAAAAAAAAAAAAAAAAAACAATTGGCTGGACTTGAGCAGATCCCTCTCTTCCTTAAACAGAAATTGAAATCTAATGCTTACCAGCCTCAGATCTCTCATTTCCATCAGGAGGTTGGCTCCTGGGGCATATAAACTGGGACCCCTATTCTAAAGCCCTACCTTGAAAGAACCAACCAGGGAATCTGGAGAATCCCCTCTCCTGTCCTCCTGCTTTTCCCATTGAGATGCCAGCCATCTCCTTTGATTTGATTATGAGACGCCATCCAGACTCCACTCGTCTGCAGCGTCCGTTTATGCTGGAGATGCTAATAGTGATTCAAGGCAAATTGGACACATTTATTTTTATTATGAACCTAGTGGCACATACGGTTGTTTTCTAGAGATTCCCTGAGAATCAGAAGTTAATGTTTACCTGAATCTATTGTTTCACCTAGGCAGTTTTGAAAGCTTTCCATAAGTATAATACCGGCAGTTACTGGAGGAAAATACATACACCCGCAATGCACATGCACACGCAGGTGCACAGAGCGTCTTTCCGTTCTTCAAATCTTCTCCACCAAGAGCATAATTCTAAATTTAGCAGCTAATTAAGTCTTCCAACGCCATCTGTCATAAAGCTAGACATGTCATCTCAACTGCCCATTAAAATCTGGTTGCCCCTTGGACCAACTAGCTCAGGGTGTCTGGGGGTGGAATTCCAGCTCCAAATTCTCAGATGATTCCAATATGCAGCCACAGCCGGCAGCCACGGCCGGCAGCCACGGCCGGCAGCAGCCACAGCTGCAAGATATGCCTACCAGGCCTCTGGAAAATTCCTTTTAGTTAATACATCACACAATCTCTCTGAGCCACAGGTAATTCATATAAGTATGAGTAACAATGATCTAATTCCCTGGGTAAGAGTGAAAAAAATGTGCTATGCAAATATGATTAAAAGATGATAACCCTGAGGAGGAGAAGGATAGTGATGAAAATGTAGGAGCCCAGCACCTGCCTGCTGAGCACAGGCTTAGAAAATTGGTTGTATTATTCTCTCTTGATTCTATTTAAATTATTTTTGAAGCCCCATTTAAAAAAAATATACATTGTGTATATCCAACACATGGATAAATCTAATCATGCTGACTGACAGAAGCCAGATACAAAAGACAAATTTTGCATAATTCTATTTACATAGAATACAAGCTAATCTATAATGACATAAAGCAGATCAAAGATCAATGTTTTGGGGGTGATAGGAATGTTCTGTGTCTTGATCGTGATGGTGGTTGCCTGGGTGTATTTGGCTGTCAAAACTCATGAAATTGTACAATTTTAATGGATGCCATTTATTGAATGTAAATCAGACCTCAATAAAGTTGAAAAGGGAAAAAAGTAAACTCATATTATTTTCTAACTCTATGTATCTTTAAATCCTGAACTTCTGGAAGAACATCAACAGTAAACAAAGACAGTAAACAAAATAGAAGTTGGATTTTTTTTTTTTTTTTTTTTTTTTTTTTTAGTAAATTCTTGGGCTCTGAGTTAAAAGGGTCACAGAGAGGGGACAACAGTGTGAATATTTTCTCGTTTCTGAGTGAGAAGAAAGAAAGCAGAGCCCACTCAGCCATCCTCAAGGTACTATTGCTCTTACCATGTATTTTTTGCTGCAGTTTTCACTCTGGCAACATTTGTAGTTGTTATCACTCTCCAATGCAAGAAGAACTGTTGCTACTATAAGCATCTGTAGTAGGGAAGAGAGGAAATATCAGAAACAGAATACTAGTCATAATCAGAGCACAGTGATTCTGAGCAGGAACTGTGGGGGCAAGTGGACCTGGGTTCAAAACCCAAAGCTGCCATTTTCTAGCTGTGTCAGCTTGAGAGTCTTTCCCTATAAAGTGGTGTTGGGAACTCACCTCGTTGGGTGGTCAGGAGGTCATGTATGTAGAATTTTGAACATAGTGCTTGATTTAGAGTAAGTGGTTGTTAAATGTTAGCTATTATTGGCATGGTTATCAGTCATCAAAAACTAATGATTAAGCAGTAAATGGTATAGACGTGGGAATACCACCCCGCAGCAAACCTGCATTTCTCACTGACTCAGTTGCAGAGGTCAAAGGAAAATCATTCACCAGACTTTGATGTTTGCCAGCCTTTCTCCATTTACTGCTCTCTGGGAATGCAAGTGAGAGGTACAGTTAATCGGAATTACATGTCTTAATTCAAAGTAAAGTCAGTTTGTTTTGCCCAAGCATTCAAATCATCTCAGGTTCAAATCTTCAAGTGTGTTTTGTCTCTATCCAGCCAACAGACTGGGAGAATTCAATGTATTCTACTTCCTTTTCTTGGTAGCCTAAGGAAAGAGCTCAAGTTCTGTAAATGGGTTTCTTTTCTGTTATAGTTCCTTGTTTGGGCAGGTATGGACCATGAGTTGCTTCTGACAAATTCTCCACCTATCATTTACTCCCAGTGTTCTGGACTGAATCCTGAAGCAGATTTCATTGTTATTTTACAGCATTTCCAGTTTTACAGCATTTACCATTTTACAGCATTACCATTTTACAGCATATTTACAGCATTTCCAGTTTCCAAATTCATCAGCTTTCGCTTGTCTACTTATTTATTTATCTACATCCCTCTTCTTTCTCTTAAAAATATTTGATGTAGTAACAATCATGTTTTGCAGGGATTCCCTGACAATGGAAAATAGAGAACTGATTCTTTTCTAAGTTTTATATTTTACACAGAATATAAACCAGAGTCTTACATTCTCCTCCTTACAACACCACTAATTATCATAGATTTTAGTAGATTCTAATTTAATCTTATTAATGCCTTGCAACCCTTCTATTGATTCCAGTGACATATTGAGGGAAACAATGAAGAGAGAAGGCATAGTACACCAGGTACAGTAGCTAGCTTCATTACAGTACTAGTGGGAAATAATTAGACCTAGACCCTGGAGTCCTGTGTCAAAAGAGAAATACAGGCATCGCTCGTGTTGAAAAAGAAACTGCTTTCTTTTTTTCATTGTGAAATTATAACTGGAATACAGGGCTCAAGCATAATGGAGGAACATTACCCCAAATCCCACCACCCTCACATGTTTTTATGTATATACTCCCAGGGTATTACCACATGTGTATATTTTGCATAGTTGTAATTGTAACTTATTCACAATTTTTTGTATCATTTCTTTTTTGCTGAACACAAAATAATATGCATTTTCCATGTTACTGCATCTTCATAATTATCATTTTCAGTGCCATAAGAAGTGAATGTTCCACAATTTATTTGACCAATTCTGTGCTAGGAAGCTCCTACAAATTACTTACTATTATAAATACTGCTGCCATAAATATCTGTGTATGTGTATCTTTCCTTATTATGGATTATTTCCTCAGAATGAATTTTCAGGTTTAGGATTACTGAGTCGAAAGATATAAGCATTTTCATGGATATTAATACAGCATATTGAAATCTTCTCCAAAAGGTTTGCATTCACTTATAGTACAATCACCAAACATTCATTACATACCTATCTATCACACAGCAACTTCAATAGCGTTATCAGTACTTTAAAGTTAACTAACTTCATGTGCAAAATAGTAACCAAATGAAAACTGCTTTTCATCATAGCTATTCAAATATTATATTAATTAAGCACCCATGAAGATGTAAAGATAAATTGTAATCCATTGTCTTTTATGTCTTTGGTGATATAGTAAGCTTATAGCGCACAATGTGCTGTTTTTAGAAATGATATGATCAGGAAAAGTGTTTTTTCCTCTGACTTGCCAACATGATTTACTATCAGCTTGTTTTTAAAGAGCACAAATTCATCAGGAAAAACATTCTTGGATTCTTTTTTTTTTTTTTTTTCTTGGATTCTTACTGTAAGTAATTAGATCTCATTTCAAAAACACCCCCATTATGAGGGGTATAATATCAGACTATTTAATTATGATCTGGCCCATTCTTCAACAAGTATTTATAATCACAATATTCGTTGGCTATCTAATACATATCAGCCTCCATGCTGGGCACTTCTTTCATGAGATTTTGTTAAATCCCCACAATTACCCTAAAAAGTAAATGCCATCACTCCCATTTTTCAGATGAGAACCCTGAGGCTCAAAGACATCGAGTCATCTGATCAAGGTCTCATGGTACAAATGGCAGAGCTTGTATTTGAACACAAATTTGTCTGAATCTCCCAATCTCTGCTTTTCCCATGTGGTCTCGATACCTCTCCAGTCTAGAGAAATCATGAGGGCAGATAGAAACTATTCTGGAAAATAGCTCTGCCACTGGACATCAGACAGCTTAAACCAACACACAGGGTTCATGAGGACATATTTCGACCGGCTGGCATCTCACAGACTTTCATTAGGTCTAATTTCCTGCACTGCTGAAGTCACATAAATCAACAGCTTATCGAAGACAAAGCTACCCTCCCAAGCTCTCATGGACGACCTGCCCCTTTACTCCCACCCATCTTCCAAATCCTAAACCCGGGATTAGTCCAGTGATTTTTCCATTATTCATTATTTCTGCTAGGAACAAGACAAAGCTTAGTAAAAACACTCCCTTCTGCAACCCAAGTCTCCGAAGTCACACTTACCATGATACCTGAGAAACAGATTCCTTCAAAATACCACACGTAGTTGGTGAGTTTATTGCTGGATGCATAGGAAGTTTGCCCATTTGGGAAATACAATAATATGTTCACAATTATGCTCCAAAGTGCAAGCGGAATCAGCAGACCACTTAGGCAGCCTCCACATTTCTGAGACCCCATTTCACCCTGCTCAGAACCTGCAGGAGATTTCAAGAGTGTAGAATTACATAAAGCCTAATATGTTTCCTACCTGTCCCCCCCCCCTTTTTTTTTTGAGATTACCTACCACGTTCTGGGTCAGAGCCCTTCACTTCATATTCGTGAGAAGCCCAGGGCTCGGACAGAACTGCAGCCCACAATCTCTGGTGAGAAATAGTGGTTTACTGTTTGGAGAACAATAGACAATGATCTAGGGCTGAAGAGCTGAGCTGGTCTTCATCCTGTGCCAAAGGAATGCGGTGTTTTTACTGCATTTTAAAATAAGTCATTTTCCTCTGGATTACAGCACAAAAGCCTTAACCCTGAGCATATTTTAAAGAAGGAAGGTGGGGCAGGGGTGGGGTTGGAATCGAATCTGGCAAATTTAATCCAACGGTGAACAGGGGGGTTAAAGAGGAAACTACCAAGGGAATTTACGCTAGAACAGACTGTGTGGTGTGTTGACTTTAGGCTTCTGCCCTTCCTTCAGGGTTCTTTATTTTGTGCTCACTATTCACCAAGCTTTGTTCCAACTTCGGGGCGGGGGGCACAAAAAGGACAAAGACAGGGACAGGCTGGTGGGGGAGAAAAACAAGACTTCCCTGTGGGTGAGTTTACTGTCTAGGGACAACTTTCCTTCCAAGAGTTCATCTCTGCGATTTCCACCTCTCTGAAAAATAGTAACAGGAAGAAATTCGCATCTCTCCTGCTGCTTAGGAAAATGGGGAAAAGAATTTGGGTAATTTGGTTAAGACTTTATGAGTAAGAAGTTTGAAACAAGGATTTAAGAATTATTGCTTCCAGGGGCACCTGGGTGGCTCAGTGGGTTAAGCCTCTGCCTTCGGCTCAGGTCACGATCTCAGGGTCCTGGGATCGAGCCCCGCATCGGGCTCTCTGCTCAGCGGTGAGCCTGCTTCCCTCTCTCTGCCTGCCTCTCTGCCTACTTGTGATCTCTCTCTCTCTCTCTCTCTCTGTCAAATGAATAAAAATTAAAAAAAAAAAAAAGAATTATTGCTTCCAAATGATTGCCCTGAATCGAAAGAGCTACAGAGCCTCTCCAATTAGGATGATATGAGGAAAGGATTAAGGCAAGGCATCCTTACCCTGCCTGTTTTTTTTTAAGCTTTAATTAATTAACTTATTTGAGAGACAGTGTGCATAGGCGGAGTGGGGGTGGAGGGCAGAGGGAGAGGGAAAAGCAGACTCCCTGCTGAACCCAGGGCTTGATCCCAGGACACAGGGATCATGACCTGAGCTGAAGGCAGCCACTTAACTGAACCACCCAGGCGCTGCCCCCATTCTTGAAATATTTTATTTATTTATTTGAGAGAGATTGAGAGAAAGAGAGAGTAAGATGACACTATTATGTTAAAGATGATGTGGACAACAGTGATAAGGAATGTAAGGGTTGCCTGACTTTGTTGTCATCACTCTTTGTTGGGAAGATCAGAACCCAACTCAATTTAGCTTTCTTAAGTCTCAACTTTCTCATCTGTGAAATGGAAATTTAAAAAAAAATGATACTTTTCCTAGAAGAATAATGTGAGGGTTAACCAAGATTATGTGTGCAAACCACAATGTCAGGTGATAAGTAGGCAATAAGTCGGAACCATTGTTAACAATAAAAAGAGCAGTTATAGGGACATAATTGTCAAAATAGTACAGAGAGCAGAAGTAATGTCTGTTTATTTACTTCTCTTGATACCCGAAGAGTTCTGTGGCATGAGCTCTTAAAATCTTGATCCCAGAAGTATTTACATTAATTTGTTAGTGTCCTCCAGAAAGTATTAATATTCTATAATAAATATACTTTTCATTCAAGGGAATAAAAACTTATTTTATGTGAATAATGTTAAATTATATTATATTCATATTTTTTTCCAAAAAATTGAGGTCCTTGGATCTGATTTCGGATTCAAACAATCAAATCTAGAAACTAACAGTCTTATTCTATGATGGGTTCCAAAGAGATTTCTTGGCACCCCTGGTGACTGTGATTTTTTTTTCCCTAATGTTTTTGAGCAAAGAGCATCACAAAGTTTGGTCATTAGATTTTTTTTCTTGAGGGACATAGAAGCAAACTAAAATCATATTTACCAGAACCCTCGGGATGATAGGGAGAGCAACAGTTTTGACTGAATATTTATTAAGCACCTCTTATGTGCCAGGCACTTTATTCTAAGTGCTGGGGAGAGACAGATCCATGAAGGAGACAGTCCAAAATTCTTGTCCTTATAAAATATAAATATAAAAATATTCTATTGTGGGGAGACTAATAATTAAATATATATATATATATATATATATATATATATATATATATATGGCTTGTCAGGTAGCAATAAGTATGGCTAAAATAAATCAAGAAAAGGGCAACTAGAAGTGCTTAGAGAATGGTGATGGAGACATCATTTCAAAGAGCATGGTCAGGAAAGATCTTAAAGAGAAGATGACATCTGAGTAAAGATCTGAAGAAAGTGGAGAGTGCAAGCCATGTAGGCAACTCAGGGGAGAAACATTCCAGGCAGAGAGAATGGCAAGTGTACAAAAGCCCTGGGTCGAAATGAATCCTGGCGAGGACCACTGTGGTTGGAGCCAAGTGAAGTAGGGGAAAAGTAGTAACACCTGAGATTAGTTTTGAGTAGGAAAGTGACTTCTTGTTGTGAATTGGTTGTAAAGGATCTGGTTGAAAGAAAGGAGATGAGTTCTAAAGTCATTTCAACAATCCATGGCTCAGACCATGACAGTAGTAGCTGAGATGGTAAGAAAACGCTGGCTTCTGTGTGTGTGTGTGTGTGTGTGTGTGTGTGTGTGTGTGTGTGTTTAAGATTTTATTTTATTTTATTTTACATAATCTCTACACCCAGTGTGGGGCTTAAACTCACAACCTGGAGATCAAGGGTCACATGCTCTACTGACTGAGCTGGCCAGGCTCTTTAAGACAGAATCAAGAGTATTTGGTGACAGATTGGATTGAATATAAGAGAAAGAGAGGCAAAGATGACTACATGGTTCAGAGCCCAAGCAACTGGAAGAAAGAAGTTGTCATTAACTAAAATGAGCAAAACAGCAGGTTGAACAGGTTTGGGAGGGGGAAGATGAAGTGGTAAGTTTCAGACATTCTAAGTTTTGAGACACCTATTAAAATCCAAGTGATGTCAATTAGGTAGTTAGATATACAAATATGAAGTTCAGGGGAGAAGTCTTGGGTAGAGTATATAAGAGTTGTCAGCATTTGAATAGTATTTAAAGCCATGAAACACTATGAGAATAAGAGTGTAGACAGAAAAGAGGCCAAGTACTAAATCCTGGGAAGTCCAATGAATTGCGTTTGCAAACTTGATGGGAAGCCAGAAAAGGAGCCTGAGAAGTGGCCAGTGAGTTAGAAGAAAAACCAGAAGCTTATCCTAGAAGTTGAATTTCTAGCTGAGGAGGAAGTAACCAACTGAGTCAAACGCTGCCTATAGAGCAAGTAATATGGGAGGACTGAGAGTTGGCTATTGGGTTTAGCAACATGGATGTCACCAATGACCTTGATAAAGAAACTGGTTGGAGGGCTAGACATGGAAGGCTCACTTTAGTGGGTTCATGAGAGAATGGAAAGAGAGGAGAGGAGCTCTTTTGGAGAGTTTTACTGTAAAAAAGAGCAGAAAAATGAAGCTGTAGCAAAGTGGAAGTCAAGGGAAAAAAATTTTTTTTAAAGATTTTATTTACTTATTTGACAGACAGAGATCACAAGTAGGCAGAGAAGCAGGTAGAGAGAGAGAGGAGGAAGCAGGCTCCCCACTGAGCAGAGCCCGACGACGCGCAGCTCGATCCCAGGACCCTGGGATCATGACCTGAGAGCCGAGGTAGAGGCTTTAACCCACTGAGCCACCCAGGTGCCCCAAGGGAAAAAATTTAATGGGGAAAATTGTAGCATGTCTGTACAATGATGGGACTGTTCTTTTTGAGAGTAGGGGAGGGGAGGTGGGGATTGATAATGCAAGACAGAGAGAGGGGAGAATTACCGGAACCTGTCCTCATTTACATGAGAAGGGATGGGAGTATGTGCACAGGAGGAGCTTGTCTTAGGTACAGCATGGGACCCTCAGTCCTTGGCACAGAAAGAAGGCAGAACAGACAATATTGGATTTGTTTTCTTGGTGAAACAGAGAGAAGGTTGATCAGCCAAGAATGAGAATGGGGGGAGACTGTTAAAGGTTTGGAGAGAGAGGGAAAGGTATGAAACAGTTGCCTAGGATGGTGAATGCTTGGGATCAATGTGGCAGGATTGTTAGCAGACACTGAGGGCCCATTGAGGTCATGAACAAATAGTGAACTTAGGCAGGATGACTGAGTGTTCTTCCTAGTGATGTGCAGGTGCGGAGGTGTGGGTGGAATCGTAAGGAAGCTGCAATCACCAGGACTGGGACTTTGCCAGGCAAGTACCATGAAGAGAGAGCACGAGTGTATCAAGAATATATGTAAGAATATCAAGAATATATGTAAGAGGGGAACCTGGGTGTTTCAGTGGATTAAGCCTCTGCCTTCGGCTCAGGTCATGATCTTAGGGTCCTGGGATCAAGCCCCATATAGGGCTCTCTGGTCAGCAGGGAGCTTGCCACCCCCCCGCCTGCCTCTCTGCCTACTTGAGATCTCTGTAAAAAAATAAAATAAAATAAAGAAAGAAAAAGAATATATGTAAGAGAGTGATTATAATAATAGACCATGGAATGCAGCGTGAGAAAGGCAAGTAAGGACATGAGAGAATATGAGGAGAGTGAAAAAGAGGTTGCATTTGGAGATTGTGTGTCCCAGTGTGGTTGAAGAGTTACTGGTTTGGGGTAGCAGAAAGACAAAGAGCTGGAAAGATAGACTTTAGTGATTGAGAAGTGGGATGCTGGAATTTAAGATTAAAATGTTTCAGAAATTGGGCACCTGGGTGGCTCAGGTCATGATCCCTGAGATCGAGCCCCACATCAGGCTCCCTCCTCAAAAGAGAGCCTGCTTCTTCCTCTCCCTCTGCCTGCTGCTCTGCCTACTTGTACTCTCTGTCTCTGTGTCAAATAATAAAAACCTTAAAAAAAAGTTTCAGAAATTGATGAAGACAAAATCTAAAGGTGTATTATGGGCTGAACTGTATCCCCTCAAAATTCATTATGTTAAAGCACTAATCCTTATAACCTCAGAATGTGACATAATTAAGTTAAAATGGGGCTAGTAGGGTGGGCCCTAATCCAATGTGACTGGTGTCCTTATAAGAAGAAAAATTTGAACACACAAAGAGATACCAAGTGCACCTGGTGCACAGAGAAAAGGCTGAGTGGGGACACAAGAAAGTAGCCGTCTGTCAGCCAAAGAGAGAGGTCTCGAGAGAAACCCAACCTGCCAACATCTTGATCTTGGACCTCAAGCTTCTATTACCTTGAGAAAATAAATTCCTGTTGTTTAAGCCCCCTAGTCTGTAGTATTTTGTTATAGTAGCCCCCACACACTAACAAGGTATGACCATAAAAGTGAGAGGTGAGGTAGGATGTGAGGCCAGAGGATGGAAAAAGGAATTGAGAGGGTTTAGTTGAGATTTTACAAAATTTTTTATTGCTGATACTTTGTACTTTGGAGAAGAGTGACTAAATACTTTTTGTTAAAGTTTACAGAGAGTGGAATCGTTGAGGATTTGCCATCTTCTATCAACACTATGGCTTCTAGTAAATTTCAATACCACTGAGATGAGCAGTCACTCCCAACCAGGGTGTCCCTCAAAGTAATCATGATGAATTGACATCTAATACTCACTAGATATCTTTTTCATGCTAGAAACTGTGCTAGAAGCTTTCACGTATATTAAAACAAAAAATGAGTTCAATGACATTAAGGTGAAAGCGTTATTAATCTCATTTTGCATTTGGAAGAAAAATGAACATAAGAAAAAAAATTTTCAACTTGCCCAAGAACTTGGAGTTAAATCCAAGACTTTTATATTCTTTGGACTCTTCAACTGCCCTTGCCTGATACACTTCTATGTATTAATCCCTTCCTCTTCACTGCAAATAGGTTTTGGATGTGGATATTCTGATTCCTGGGTAGTGGCTGCCTACAATGTTATTTTGGAGACACACTGGTAACCAGATAGGTTAACGAGATAGATGAGTGCTGTCTGCTGTGGACATAGGGTCAGGGAAAGGCAGCATGCATTGCTAATACTCCCCAGTCTTAGTTGACCCCAGAAAGATGTCTCTAGTGATGATTTTATGTCACGGGTAATTATGAAGACTTGAGGTACAGGACAAATTGCCATTTGGAAAACCATTCAGTAAGGGTGATGGTGACAAAAGTAATGAAGAGGATATGACAGGCTGGAAAACCTGATAAAACTGTGGAAAGGGTAGTTGAGTAATGACCTTATTTTGGTGATCCCATTAATGAAAACATCTAATGAAGTCTCCCCAGACAAGGAAAAAAAATTACTTGATTTCATTTCTAAGAAAACTCTTTTTTAACCTGCCTCCTGAAAAAAATATGTATGCTTATAAAGTAGATTCCTGAAGCCATTTGTATCCAGTAAATTCCCAATTTTCTTGCCAATGAATTCTTACTAAATCCGGATTTTCTTGCTGGTCCTCCAGGAACCAGGGAGAGTCACTGGGCTGCTGTGCTTACTGGCCATTTCTGGCCTTGGCTTCCTGTTCTCAACAGCAGAGCTGAGGAAATCCGCAGGATGCTTGCTACCAGGGGACAAGATGACTCAGGAGGAAACACTCCACCTAAAATAGTCTTGGTGTGTAGCCCCTGAGTCACTTTGGAATCAAAGTAAATGTGTGATCCTGGAATTAATCCCACAGGTGATGGGAAGTGGAGAAGAAGGAAGTATCTGGAAGAAGTTTATTCAAAAGAAAAGTCTGCCACAGAGATGAAAATTTAACTGCAGAAAAGGTTACAATTCAGGGAGAAATTTCATCCTAGAAGTTCAAAGTAGATGAATTGCGATTTTCTCCCATGACCATGGGCATAAAGTTGTTGTCAAGGCCCAATCTAGCAACCCACTGGAAGTGGATATTTCCTTAAAAACATGCTAGGAAAGCAGTACTAGAACAGCTGTGTAAACAGAAATGGGCCATTGGGCTACAATAGCCTTGATTTTTGTCTTAATAATTCTTTCTCAAGAATTATATGGCCAAAACATTTATGGTGCTGCTAGATGCTACATTTATCTTGAATTCATGGTAAACATCTAGTGTTTCACCTACTAAAAGAGGGGAAGGAGTATACAACTCAGATTCAAAGCTCTCCAAGCAATATTCTGTATTTGGAATGGCCCCTCAAACCTTTATCTTACCTCCCCTTTTCCCCCTTCATCCTGGTTCTGGTCCTCACAATCTACTTATTTATTGCAACTCTTCCCAATGAGGGCCCAAAGAACTGAACTGCAGTCTATCACTTATTCTTTAAGTGTGTATTGAGAAATTACCATCTAGCAGGAAGACAAAGAACACCCCACCCATTTTTTTTTCCCTCCAGATGCTCGGAATCTAATTGTGGAATAGAAAAGTTCAACAACAGGTTTGTAATACAAAGTTGTCAAATCTCCCAATAGATTTAAACATAGGTGTCTTGAAATTACAGCAAGGCAGGGAACTTGAATGGAGCTAGGGGTTCACGGGAGATTTCTTGGAAGGGCAGGGACACAACTGAGTCATCAAGGCGAAGAAGCTGGTAGCTGGACAAATGCAGACTCAATCAAAGTTAAACATTCACATGGTAGAGAGATGCCATGTGTGAAGCTTGATTGGATCCTGGCTTGGGAAACAACAAGGTGAAATATATTTTGAGGACAATGGAAAAACTATTACTGCAAAGAATATTAGACAATATAAGAAGGTGTTTTAAATTTACTTAAGGTAAAGTAATGATGTAATTATGAAGGAGGTTCTAATTTTTAGGAGATACATACACTTAAAATGTATTTAGCAAATGATTTAGTAAACATCTGAAATCTGAAAAGGTTTAGCAAAAGGAGGAGGAGGAGGAAAAGGAGAAAGAGAAGAAGGAGGAGGAGGAAGGGAGGAGGAGGGGGAGGAGAAGGAGGAGGAGGAAGACAGGGAGGGAAAGAAGAGGAGGAAGAGAAGGGGAAGAAGAAGAATGTAAGTATGGTGGATGGCTAAAGGAATTAAACCTATCAAAACATTAACATTTGTTGAATTGAATCAATGTTCATTCCACTAGTTTTTCAACTTTGTTGAGTTTTTGAAAATTTTCATAAAAAATAGTTGTACACTGGTAGAAGTACACTGGTAGATATTCAGTTGCATAAATACCAACACTACCCAAAATTCAGAGAGTGTATCCATGTTGGGTATTCAAGGTCGAAAATAAGTGCTCTGCCCAAACAACCACATTAGGCTACACAGAAGTGCCGAGTTAGGAAAGAGGGGCCCAGTCTGCAACTTAGAGCCAGTGTCCTGCTACCTGAATAAGAATGAAAGTGGTTGGAAGTGTGGGTGAAGAAGGAGCTCAGAGCTTGAAGAGTCTTGTACATGTCAGGCTGAAGAGTTTGGAATTTATCCTGAGGAAATCAGAGCCACTTAAGAGAGGAGGGCATTTTAGAGGCTCATTTGAGGGATGGATCAGACAGTCTGGAAGGGATCATTGCAGAGACAAGTGCAGTCATTCCATCAGAAATAAAGAAGGCCAGGGTGCCTGGGTCATGCAGTGGGTTAAGTGACCGACTCTTGGTTTCAGCTCAGGTCCCCTTCTCAGGGTCATGAGATCGAGGCCCATGTCGGGCTCTGGGCTTGAGATTCTTTCTCCCTCTCCCTCTGCCCCTCCCGTTCGTGCTCTCTCTCTCTCTCTCTCTCTGTCAAATAAATAAATCAAGCTTTAAAAAATAAAAAGAAACAGAAAGAAGGCCAAATTTGGGGGAGGATGCAAAGCAAGCCACTTTGAAAAAGAGTTTGGCAGTCTCTTATAAAGGTAAATATATACGTACCATACAACCCAGGAATTTCACTACTAGGTATTTACTCAAGAAAACAAAAAACTTAAGTTACACAAAGACTTTGACAGGAACGTTTGGAGAAGCATTATTCGTAATCACCAAAGTTGGAAGTATTGACTAGCAAACGGATAAAATGTACGTTCATAAGCAGAATAGTGTGCAATAAAAAGGAATGACCTACTGAGACGACAACAGGGATGAATTTCAAAAGCCTTATGCTGCGTGAAGGAAGCCAAACTACATACTGTATGATTCTGTGGATATGACATTCTGAAAAAAACAAAGCTAGTGGTACAGGAATTGGATGAGTGGTTACAGCCAGGTGCTGGAGTATGGGAAGGATTTGCCTACCAAGGGGCACATGGAACATTCCGGGGTGATGGGGAAATATTTTATGTTATATTTTTATCATGGTGGTAGCTACATAGCTGCAGACATTTATCAAAGCTATGCACCTACAACGGGTGAATTTCACTGTATAGAAATTGGATATCTCAGTATACCTCACTTCAAACAAAAGAAAAGAAAAAAGGATAACAGGACATGAGGACTGAATGGATAGAGAATAAGAGGAGGAAAAGTGAAAGATGTTTTGGTAATCAAGAAAACAGATATGCTAATACAAGAAGTGGAAATGTCAGAGGATAGTACCAGGATACAGGCAGTTAACTGCTACAAGAATAAAATGAGCGGGGTGCCTGGGTGGCTGAGTGGGTTAAGTCTCTGCCTTCGGCACAGGTCATGATCTCAGGGTCCTGGGATCGAGCCCCACATCGGGCTCTCTGCTCGGCAGGGAGCTTGCTTCCCCCTCTCTCTCTGCCTGCCTCTCTGCCTACTTGTGATCTTTCTCCCTCTCTCTGTGTGTGTCAAGTAAATAAAAAGTCTTAAAAAAAAAGAAAGAATAAAATGAGCAATCAAGTTATAACCAGGAGTAATTCAAAATGTATTAAACTATTTTCATCTAGTTTTATGTCACTACTTTAGCAGCCAACTTGGCACAAGTATGAGGAAAATGTAATTAACTTTAAAAAGTGTATAATGGATTCCCAAGGAGAAATTTCTATTCTAGGGACATAAAAAGTGTGTGTGTGTGTGTGTGTGTGTGTGTGTGTGTGTGTGTGTGTCTGCATGGGTATTCCTATCTCAAAATATTTGATGATAGGGACATCTGGATGGGTCAGTGGGTTAAGTGACTGCCTTTGGCTCAGGTCTTGATCCCAGGGTCCTGGGATCAAGCCCCACATTGGGCTCCCGGCTCAGCGGGAAGCCTGCTTCTCCCTCTCCCACTCCCTCTGCTTGTGTTCTCTCTCTCACTGTGTCTCTCTCTGTCAAATAAATAAAATCTTTAAAAAAAAAACTGACGATAATCTTCTTTGGGTTATGTTTTCCACTGATTTTACATGTTTTTTTTTATTTAGGTGCACCTAGGTGGCTCAGGGGGTTAAGCCTCTGCCTTCGCTCAGTGGGGAGTCTGCTTCCCCCCCTCTCTCTCTGCCTGCTGCTCTGCCTACTTGATCTCTCTCTCTCTCTCCATGTCAAAAAAATAAATAAAATCTTTAAAAAAATTAAAAATGAAAGTTTATTTATTTGAGTGAGAGAGAGAGAGAGCGCTAGTGGTGGGGAGGAGCAGAGGGAGAGGGACAAGCACACTCTGCTGAGCACAGAGCAGACATGGGGTTCAATCCCATGACCCTGAGATCATGACCTGAGTCAAAATCAACAATCCGAAGCTTAGCCAACAGAGCCAACCAGGCACCCCTAATTTTACATGTTTTTTTAAATGATTAAAATGTATGCAAAATGCTTTCTTAATTTTAATTAATAAAAAAACACTAATTTTTTTTTAAATGAAGCATGCATATAATATGGTGGAAGCAGTAAGCCTGGAGATAGTTTGGAGAGAATTTAAGAATGTAGAATCTTTTCCAGGAAGTGATTTTTCAGATAAGATAGGCTTATACATGGGCATATGGACCTCTCAAATAAGAATACTATTATAGTATTTGTGGGAAGAAAAGAGTGGAAATAATCTAATTTTCCATTAATAAGAAACTGATTAAATAAGGGATGGTTTATCTATACAATGGAATACTATGCAACTGTTAAAAATGAGAAAAATCTATGTGTGCTAGTATGCAAAAATGGTTGAATTATTTTAAAAAACATTGTACAGATCTCTCTCTCTCTCTCTCTCTCACTCACACACACACACACACACACACACACTGAACAGCCAAAGAGTATCTCTGGAAGACTATGACCAGAAGCTGTTTCATCTGTCAAGATGAAATTACACAATAATTTGAACAGTGAAGAGTAGTTGGTGGCTGCTGGACACTGGCTGTACTGCCACCCACTTCAACGGCTGGGGCTGCTGGCCAAGTAGGGTCCATGCCCCCTGGGCCCAGGCCTGCAGGGCTCCACAGCCTGGCCACCATGCCCCATATTCGTGCCCGGCATCGTGAACCTAGCCGCCACGGCATGGCGCCGTTTCCTCCCCAGGAAGAGCTGGCTGCTCGCCCTGGTCTTCTGGCTCTCACTGGTCTACTTCCTTCTTAGCCCCTTCAAGCAGGGGGAGGGGGCAGTGAGAGATCCAGACCAGGTTCAAGACCATGAGCAGCCCATCCCGTGGAAAATGTAATTTCAGCTGGGCAGTAGCAGGCCAGCCTGGCCCCCAGTGCTGGAACTCCATTCAAGGGAAGCCCTGTCAGATACATTTGTGAAAGGGAGGATTTGCCAGTGAATGGCCGCTGGAATGTCAACGTCCCTGGCAAAAAACAGTACCACTGTGAAGGCTGCTTGCCCCACAGCTGCTGCAACACTTCCAAGTACTGCGTGCCCTGCTGCCTGCAGCCCAGCAAGCAACTTCTCCTGGCATGCTTCCTCACCTGGGCAGCCGTGCTTTTCCAGAACCTTTTCATGGCGGTTGAAGATCACTTTGATTTGTATTTGGCCAGATGCAGGACCTCATCCCAGGTTCCCAGGGAGTTGATGCTGGCTTCTGACTTGATCTGTTCATCATGACCAGGGTAAAAGAAAAAAGTTAAATTACAGGAGTATCCAGCCCTATACCCACCCACCACCCACACGAAGGACTCAGCATCATTTTGTAATGAGTTGAATGGTGGCTGCACAAAAAGGACACATTCATGTCCTGACCCCTTGGAACCTGTAAATATGAGGCTACTTAGACAAAGTGTCTTTGCAGATGGAATTAAGTTCAGGATCTTGAAATGAGGTCACCTTGGATTATCTGGGTGGGCCCTAAATCCAATGACAAAAGTTCCCCTGAAACACACAGAGGAGGTACGCACAGACGAAGACCTTGGGAGACAAGCAGCCACAAACCCAAGAATGCTGACAGTCACCAGGAGCCTGAAGAGGCAAAGAACAAAGTCTCCCCCAGAGCTCTGGAAGGAGTACAGCCCTACCAACACCTTGACTTTGGACTTCTGGCCTCCAGAGATGTGAGAGAATAAATTCCTGTTGTGCTAAGCTGTGAAGTTTGTGGCAATTTGTTTTGGTAAGCCTGGAAAACTAATAGACATTTTTTTTTTTTTGCATTAATGGAAAAGGGGTTAAGTTTAAAAAAAAAAAAAGGATACTGGAGAAGTCAGTAGGAAGTAGGATTTATTTATTTGTTTGTTTATTTATTTATTTATTTTAAGATTCTATTTATCTGTCAGAGAGAATGAGCACAAGCAGGGTGAGTGGCAGGCAGAGCAGGCAGAGGGAAAAGCAGGCTCCTCTCCGACCAAGGAGCCCAAAATGGGACTCAACCATGACCACAGCCAAAGGCAGATGCCCAACCGACTGAGCCACACAGGCATCCCAAAGTCAGTAGGATTTAAATAACAAGTTGGTTAAGGGGATAAACTGATCCTCGTGAGCCTACTGAGGATTGAAGGGCTGACTCATTCAGGTAGCACAATCAGATTAAAAATGTTTTCTCAAGACTTTTCGTTTTTATGGGGAGTAGGTGTGTGTGTATGAAGGAAATGGAAAATGGGGTGTAGCATGGTTGATCGACTTTCCTTTAATCTTATCTCCTTGATGGCCCCTACTGAACCCAGTCGTAGGGTTAGTCCTGGCTTTCAGAAAATATGTGCCTTGACAATATGGACAAAACCAGATTCTAGTCAGCTTTGAGACTCCAGAAAAGTCATATCTCATGTGGTAAGGCAACTCTTACTGTTACACAGTTACTGGAACTCCAGAGAGGAACACATATTCCTATGGTCAAAAATGTCCCATGAAAACCCTTGGAGGAGACATCAAATTGGAGACTGTTGTGTTTTCTCTGTCAGTCCAGTGCAGCCAGATAGCCGACAATGTTGGGGAAGATTGTTGATTGTTCGGTTGAGCACCAGATGAAGAAGTTAGCCAGCTTTTAGAGGCCATATTATGTGAAAACACTAGATATTTAAACACTGGACTCATGCTTGGGGCAGAGAGGCACTTAGGACCAGAGGAGACTGAATGGACTCCAGTTCCATGCTTGGAGAAGAATGGCAGGTGAAAGCTTGCTTTGCACTTAATGTTGATTTGTCCTGTTTTTTCTCTCATTAGTATACTATTATTGTTACTTTTACTATTCTGCTGAATGCCTATAGTTGAATTTGTGTAACATAATTGCATACATTATAAGACTACCATATAATGGAAGTTTTTCTTGAAACTACTTGCTTTTCTATATGAGAGTTACACCCTCCTTGCTGCTAAAACAAGACTTCAGGGAAATCAGAGTTTTCTTCTCTGATCCTCTCTGAGAATAAAATTTAGCCAGCTGAGCTGTCCGTATGGCTCTGCCAAGGGATTGCCTCTTCTAGCCAAGTTAGGTCTTGCCCACAGTGATCTGGAAGCCAAGTTTCTGAAAAAAATCATAAAATCATTCCTGAAAAAAAAGTGGCTATTTATAAGAAATTTACTGAGTGAGAATAGGGAACTCTGAAGAAATACCTTAGGGCTGAGAAAGAGTATCCAAGAAAGAAATAAACTTGAAAGGTGGAAGCTCAAGTCTAGACCCAGATCTTCTTAGAGAGGGAGAAGACACCTCCCCACCATGATGTAATATTTTGCTGGGTTGCCTCAAGTCGGAGCTGGTTCACAGCTGACAGGCAAGGAATGACAAGCTGGAAATACCTCCAGCGAAGAGCCAGTAGTCTGAGACTTGTGAGAAAGAAATCACTCGCTGGAGGGTGCTCATGGAATTCTCTGGGGGAACTGCCATGGAGAGTGCCATTGAACTTGATGGGAAGCTGGCTGGGCCACTGTGGTCACAGTGGAAACCTGCCAGGAATTGCTTACAGGAGTGTTGCAGAGCTGGCCCAGGAGAAGCCAGCTGGGCCCCTACCATCAGTGGGTTTCCCACATACCTGCCTCGCACCACAGGCAGAAGAACAGAGAGCCCACCAGCACAGGGAAGAGAAGCCCATCTTTCCTCCAAAGTCCCACCAGTGTCCTCTCCTGGGAGAGCTGAACACTGTGGCTGGGGGGCAAGAAAAGATGCTTAATTTTTCAGAAGCAGAGAAATGAAGAGGAGATGGGGGGCTGGAAGGCAATAAATTCCTAAATGCCACAGCTGGTAACTGTGGTATCTGGGGAGAAAAACTGGTTGGTGAGGCTCTGATGTGAGAGAGAAACTCACTTTTCACTGTAAATCTTTGTATTGCTTGATTTGGGGGAGGGACATGAGAAATTTCTTTAATGCATTATCCTGAGTTTCAGACTATAAAATACTAATGCTGTTGATGATAGTGATATGCCAGCCATTGTTCTAAATGCTTTAACTATGTTAACTCACATAACCTTTCTAGCTACTTATTATTAGACCCAATTTTTATACCTGAAGAAACTGAGGCACAAAGAGATTAAGTAACTTGCCCAAGATTAGCTGCCAAGTGATTGAGCTAGTAACTGGTAATCTGGTTGCAGAATCTGTGTTCTTAACCACTACACTATATTAACTTCTGACATTTATCAGTGTTTACTGTGACATGAAACATAATGAACAAGTGAGGTGGTAATTAATACTGCTCATCAGGTAGTTCCCAATTTCTTATTCCCCTTAGGGGTGAGTTGGGTCATATGATTAAAGAGTTACACGTGTCATTTCTAACCAGGCATTTCGTTATTTGGAAGAGAACTTCCACAGCTCTCTTTCTCCTCTTGCACCAGACTGTGTTGACTGTGATAGGTAGAAAGCATGAGCAAGAAATAAAACTTTGATAGAATTTCTAAGACCTTGATACTTTTGCTGATGATTCTTACTGAAGCAAAAATCTAGCTTATTTTTATTAAAATAAAGGATGTGTTTCTAATTATTAAACATGTGTTTTATAAAATGCCAAGTAAGATATATAACTTATCGTAATTTTTTTTTATTTTTAGTTAATATTTTAAAAGACTTTTTGTTTATTTATTTGAAAGAGAGAGACAAGAGTGAAGAGCATTGGGGCGGTAGGGAGGGCAGAGGGAGAGGGAGAAGCAGGCTCCCCGCTGAGCGGGGAGCCCAGTGCAGGGCTTGATACCAGGACCCTGAGAACATGACCTGAGCCAAAAGTAGACACTTAACCAAATGATCCACCCAGGTGCCCCAATTTTAAAAATTATTATTGGAATTTTGAACTTAAGAAAAATTGAAAAAATGAGAATTATACAAAGATCACTATTCTTCAGCTAGACTCATCAATTGCTTATATTTTACTCCCTTTGCTTTATGTTTCTTACATGCCTTTTTTTTTTCTGAATCATTTAAAAGAAAGTTGCAGACAGCATGAAACTTCATTGGAAAAACTTCAGTGGGCATCTTTTTTTTTTTTTTAAGAATTTTATTTATTTATTTTAGAGAGATGGAGCACAAGCTGGGCAGGGGGCAGAGGGAGAGGGAGGGAATCCCAAGCACTAAGTGCAGAGCCTGACTCCGTGCTTGATCTCATGACCCTGAGATCATGACCTGAGCCGAAATCAAGAGTGAACTGACTGAGCCACCCAGGCACCCCTCAATAAGCATCTTCTAAGATCAAGAACATTCTACATGACCACTGTGAAAATCTTCGTTCCTAATAGCATTCACGTATTTACATTCTACAAAATTGTATACATAAAATAGCTTTAGAACCACAATTTTAATATTAATACCAATCATAAATCTATGAAGTGGACTTTAAGCATTTGTAGTCTCCCTTTTCCTTTAGAATTAAGAACATCAAGGATGTGAAATCATTGTACAATGTATAGTACAGAACAGAGTAATTCAAATAACATTGAACATAGTCCTCTGTACATCCTTAGTGAGATATATTCTGAGGACATAAAGGGACTGCCAAGAAATCTTGATAATAACTTGATAGAGATTCATTTGCTTCTTTTTATATTTGATTTTAGTTTTGATTTTTAAAAATCTTTTTATTTATTACATTTTATTAAATTGCTTTATGGATGACTTTTACTTGGTTCAAAAGCAGAACAATATAAAAAAGCATATTCAAAGAAGTGCCACTCATTTCCCTTTCCTTCATTCTCTTCCCACCAACTCCAGAAGCAGATATTAACATTAGTCTTTGTTTTATCCTTCCTGTGTTCCCTTTTTTCCCCCCAAAACACACACATATACTATATATATAATATATAATACATATTCTTATGTTCTCTTATTTTTTATACTTCATTTTTTTCCACTTAATAATATCCTGGAAATCACTCCATATCAGTGTATAGAAATATTTCATATGTTTTGTTGTAACTCTATAGTACTCCATCATATAGCTGCACTGCAGTTTAATTTATTAGTGGCTGTTTGGGTTGTCTCCACTCTCTTACAATTAGAAGTAATATCATAATGAAGAATATTGTACATGCATTCTTTCATATTTGTGGAGGTTTACTTTCAAGGTAGTTTCCTAAAAGTGGTT
This sequence comes from Enhydra lutris kenyoni, assembly GCF_002288905.1. Classification (NCBI taxonomy): domain Eukaryota; kingdom Metazoa; phylum Chordata; class Mammalia; order Carnivora; family Mustelidae; genus Enhydra; species Enhydra lutris. Next base: position 39,450,972 of record NW_019154086.1, on the reverse strand, counting down.
TTCTTGGATAAATACATAATTATTATTGTTACGTATTGTCCAATTTCCTTCATCAGGGATTGCATCATTTTGTATTCCTACTGGTATTGTATGACTGCTTATTTCCCCAACAGCCTTACCAACAAAGTACATTGCCAAACTTTTGAATTATTGTCAGTCTGACTGGTGAGAAATGATATCCCTGTATGGTTTTAATTTGTATAGTGTTTATTTTATTATTAATATATTTCAACATCTTTTTGCATATATTTTTTAAAGATTTTACTTATTTATTTATTTGACAGAGATCACAAGTAGGTGGGGTAAAGGGGAAGCAAGCTCCCTGCTGAGCAGAGAGCCTGATGCGGAGCTTGATCCCAGGACCCTGAGATCATGACCTGAGCTGAAGGCAGAGGCTTTAACCCACTGAACCACCCAGGCGCCCCTCTTTTCACATATTTAAGAGTCAACTCTAAGGGTGCCTGGGTGGCGCAGTCAGTTAGGCATCTGACTTTTGGTTTTGGCTCAGGTCCCAATCTTAGGGTTGTGGAATAGATCCCCCCAATGGGCTCTGTGCCCAGCATGGAGTCTGCTTTAATTTCCCCCTTTTTCTCCCTCTGTGCCTTCCTACAAGGCTGGAACACTCTCCCTCTCTCTCTCTCTCTCAAATAAATAAATAAATAGTTAAAAAAAAAAGAGGAGGTTGAGTTAAGATGGCAGAGTAGGGGGACCCTAATTTTGTCTCATTCCTAGAATACAACTAGGTATCAAATCATTCTGAACAACTGAGAAATCAGAGATCTGAGAAAAGAAATGCTGCAAGTCTACAAGTAGAAAAGTGATCATAATTTGGAAGGTAGGAGGTACAGACATAAGATGTCTGAACTAGAATTTAAAACAATTATAAAGATACTAGCTGGACTTGGAAAAAGCATAGAAAACTCTAAAGAACCCCTTACTATAGAGATAAAAGAACTAAAATCTAGTCAGGCTGAAATTTAAAATGCTATTTCTGAGGTGCAGTCCTAAGTGGAAGCCAGATAGATGAGGATGAAAAAAGCAGAGGAGTGAATCAATGATATAGAAGATAAAATGATGGAAAATAAATAAGCTGAGAAGAAGATACAAAGAAAACTATTAGATCATGAAGGGAGACTTAGAGAACTCAGCAATTCCTTAAAGGGAAATAATACCCATATTATAGGGGGTCCCGGAAGATGAGGAGTGGGAGGAAGACACAGAAGATTTATTTGAACAAATTGTATCTGAGAACTTTCCTAATCTGGGGAAGGCAATAGACATTCAAGTCCAGGAGGCACAGATATCTCCCCTCTCTGCTAAAATTAACAAAATTAGGTCAACTCCTCAACATATTAGAGTAAAGTATGCAAATTTCAAAGATAAAGAGGAAATCCTGAAAGCAGCTCAGGACAAGAGGTCCTTAACCTACAAGGATAGACACAAAAGGCTGGCAGCAGAACTGTTCATAGGAACATGGCAGGCCAGAAAGGACTGGCATGATATATATAAAATATGGGGAAAATATGTGGCCAAGAATGCTTTATCCTGCAAGGCTGTCACTCAGAATAGGAGGAGAGATAAAGAGTTTCCAGGACAAACAAAAACTAAAGGAATTTGTGAATACTGAACCAGCTCTGCAAGAAATATTAAAAGGGATCCTTTGAGTGGAGAGAGAACCCAAAATTTAAAAAGACCCGAAACAAACAGAGACATTCTGCGGGAACAGCAACTTTACAGGAAATACAATGGCACTAAAGTTTATCTTTCAATAATTACTCTGAATGTAAGTGGACTAAATTCTCCAATCAAAAAACAGAGGGTGGGGCGCCTGGGTGGCTCAGTGGGTTAAAGCCTCTGCCTTCACTCAGGTCATGATCCCAGGGTCCTGGGATCGAGCCCTGCAAATATCTGCTCAGCAGGGAGCTTGCTTCTCCCTCTCTCTCTGCCTGCCTCTCTGCACACTTGTGATCTCTGTCTGTCAAATAAATAAAATAAAAAATCTTAAAAAAAAAAATAGAGGGCATCAGAACGTATTAAAACAACAACAACAACAACAACAAAACAAGACCTGTCAATATGCTGCTTGTTAGAGACTCATTTTAAGCCCAAAGACACTTCCAGGTTGAAAGTGAGGGGTGGAGAACCATTTATCATGCCAATGGACATAAAAAAAAAAAAAAAGAAAGAAAGAAAGAAAGAAAAACCTGGAGTGGCCATCCTTATATCAGACACACTAGAAGAAATGGATAAATTCCTAGAAACACACAAACTACAAAAACTAAGACAGGAAGAAATTTTAAAAACCTAAATAAACCTATAACCAGCAAAGATATTGAATTGGTAATCAAAAATCTCCCAATAAACCAGAGTCCAGGGATGGATGGCTTCCCAGGAGAATTCTACTGAACACCTAAAGAAGAATTAATACCTATTCTTCTGAAATTGTTCCAAAAAATAGAAATGGAAGGAAAACTTCCAAACTCATTCTATAAGGCCAGCATTACCTTGATCCCAAAACCAGACAAAGACCTGACCAAAAAGGAGAATTTCAGACCAATATCCCTGATGAACATGGATGCAAAAAACCTCACCAAGATAACTATTAGGATCTAACAGTACATTAAAAGGATTACTCACCATGACCAAATGGGATTTATTCTTGGGCTGCAAGGGTGGTTGAACATCTGCAAATAAACCAATGTGATACATCACATTAATAAAAGAAAGGATAAGAAATATGCTCCTCTCAATAGATACAGAAAAAGCATTTGACAAAATACAGCATCTTTTCTTGATTAAAACCCTCCACCATGTACTGATAGAAGGAACATAACTCTATATCATAAAAGCCACTTATAAAATATCCACAGCAAATATCATTCTCAAAGGGGAAAAACAGAGCTTTTCCCCTAAGGTCAGGAACATGACAAGGATGTCCACTCTCACCACTGTTGTTTAACACAGTACTAGAAGTCCTAGCCTCAGCCATCAGACAAAAAAAGAAATAAAAAGCATCCAAATCAATAAAGAAGAAGTCAAGCTTTCACTCTTCACAGATGACATGATACTTGAAGTAGAAAACCCAAAAGGCTCTACCAAAAAATTGCTAGAACTGATACAGGAATTCAGCAGGGTTGCAGGATATAAAATCAATGCACAGAAGTCAGTTGCATTTCTATACACTAACAGTGAAGAACAAGAAGAAAGAGATATCAAGGAATTGATACCATTTAAAATTTCACCAAAAAACCCATAAGATACCTAGGAAAAAACCTAACCAAGGAGGCAAAGGATCTGGACTCAGAAAACTATAGAACACTCATGAAGGAAATTGAGGAAGACACAAAGAAATGGAAAAATGTTCCATGCTCATGGGTTGGAAGAACAAATATTGTTTAAATATCTATGCTACCCAAAGTAATCTACACATTCAGTGGAATCGCTATCAAAATACCACAGACATTTTTCACAGTGCTGGAACAAACAACCCTAAAATTTATATGCAACCAGAAAAGAACCCTACTATCCAGAGGACTGTCGAAAAAGAAATCGTAATTCTGGACTTCAAACTCTATTACAAAGCTGTAATCATCAAGACTGTATGGTACTGACAGAAAAACAGCCACATGGATCAATGGAACAGAATAGAGAGCCCAGAAATGGACCCTCAACTCTATGGTCAACTAATCTTCAACAAAGCAGAAAAGAATGTCCAATGGAAAAAAGACAGTCTCTTCAACAAATAGTGTAGGAAAAATTGGACAGCCACATGCAGAAGAATGAAACTGGACCACTTTCTTACACCATACACAAAAATAAACTCAAAATTGTTGAAAGACCTAAATGTGAGACAGGAATCCATCAAATCCTAGAGGAGAACACAGGCAGCAACCTCTTTGACCTCAGCCACAGCAAATTCTTGCTAGACACATCTCCAAAGACAAAAACAAAATCGAGCTATTGGGAATTCATCAAGATAAAAAGCTTTTGCACAGCCAAGGAAATAGTCAACAAAACTAAAAGGCAACTGACAGAATGGGAGAAGATATTTGCAAATGACTTATCAGATAAGGGGCTAGTATCCAAAAATCTATAAAGAACTTATCAAACTCAACACCCAAAACAAAAATCCACTCAAGATATGGGAAGAAGACAAAACAGATATTTCTCCAAAGAAGACATACAAATGGCCAACAGACACGTTAAAAAATGCTCAACATCACAAGGCATCGGGCAAACACAAAGCCAAATCACAATACCTCGTACCAGTCAGAATGGCTAGTAAACAAGTCAGGAAAAAAACAGATGTTGGGAAGATGTGGAGAAAGGGGAACCTTCTTACACTGTTGGTGGGAATGCAAACTGGTGCAGCCACTCTGGTTATCAGTATGCAGGTTCCTCAAAAAGTTGAAAATAGAACTACCCTATGACCCAGCAATTGCACTACCATGTATTTATCCAAAGGATAGAAACAGTGATTTGAAAGAGCACATGCACCTCCAATGTTTATAGCAGCAATGTCCACAATAGCCAAACTATGGAAAGAGCTGAGATGTCCATCAACAGATGAATGGATAAAAAAGATATGGTATATACATGCAATAGAATATTACTGAGCCATCAAAAAGAATGAAATCTTGCCATTTGCACTGACATGGATAGAACTAGAGGGTATTAGGTTAAGGGAAATAAGTCAGTCAGAGAAAGACAAATACCATATGATTTCACTCATATGTAGAATTTGTGAAACAAAATAGATGAAAAGGGGAAAAGAAGGAAAAACAAAATAAGAGGGAAACAGAAGGGGAGGTAAACTATAAGAAAATTTTAACCATAAGAAACAAACTGAGGGGAAGTGGGTGAGGGGAAGTGGTAACTGGGTGATGGGTGTGAAGGCGGGCACTTGATGTAATGAGCACTGTGTGTTATATACAACTGATAAATCACTGAATTCTACCCCTAAAAGTAATAATATAGTGTATGTTAACCAAATTGAATTTAAATAAAAAAAAATTTAAGTCAGCTGTATATCTCTTTCTTGGATTATCTGTTTATGATTTTGTCCACTTTTCTCTCAGGTCTTGAATTTTATTCTTTTTTATTTTTAGGCACTCTTTATGTATTAAAGAGATGAGCCCCAACATAAGTTGCAAACATTTTCCACCAATTTGTGATTTGGCTTTTGACTTTGCTTGTGATGTCATATACCTTGCCAAAAAATTTATTTTTATGTAGTCAAATTTATCAAGACTTTCTGTTGTTGCTTTGGGATCTTGTTTTACAGCTTTAAGAAGTTCTTTCCAAACTCAGTTATGTTTTCTTAGTACTTTCATGCCTTTTTTTTTTTTTGAACTTAGATTACTGATGCATTTGAAATTTATTCTGATCTATGCTATGAGATAAAGCTTTAATTTGTTTTTTTTGAAATGGCTATCCAGTTGTCCTTACACCATTTTTTTAGAGTTAATATTTTTCCTAGTGACCATCTTTATTATTTACTGAATTTCCATATATACTTGGGTCTATTTTGGAATGTCTAGTCTGTTCCATTGGACTCTGTCTTTATTCATGCTATATCTTTTAAAATATTACTCCCCTATTCTTGAAAAATTATTTTTAAAGAGTGTAGTGTCAATGGGACTTGGTGATTAACTGAATATGGAAGTTGAAATAGAGGAAAGTGCCCTGGCTACCCTCAAACTTCTTTCCTATATGCCTTGGGTAGTGGAGTAAGGTTGTTTGCCAAAAGATATTGGGGAGATGATGTACGGAGAGAGTATCATGAAGATGGAAGCCTTGGATCACACCAAATATACGCACAGGAAGTGGAAACCAGGAAAAGGACTGAGAATGCATGTTTGAAGAGATGCATATTAGTTTCCTAAGCCTGCCATAATTACCACAAACTGGGTGGCTTAAAACTAGAGAAATTTAATGTTTCACAATTTGGGAAACTAGAGGTCTGAATTCAAGATGCCGGCAAGTTTGGTTCATTGGACGTTCTAAGGGCCACCCTGTTTCATGCCTATATCCCAGCTTTGGTGGTTGTGACAATCCTTGGCGTTCCTTGGCTTACACTGCATCACACCAGTCTTGGCTCTGTCATACCATGGCTTCAACTCTCTGTGTCTTCACATGGGCTTCTTATAAGAACACCCATCCTTGGGTTTAGAGTCTACTCTAATCCATCTAACTATTTGACTTATTACATCAGTGAAGACCCTATTTCCAAACAAGGTCATATTTGGAGGTTTGGAACAGATATGAATTTGGGGAACACTATTCAAATATTCACTATTTAAGATGGAAGAAAATCAAGAGGTGGAGGTAACATGGAAATCGAGGGAATACTATTTCAAGGTTCAATAGGTCCAGTGCTTTGGGAAGATCTAGTGAAACATGCCCAGAGAGTCATGTTGCTTGCTATCCTGTTGCCCTCCACTATCCAGCCACCACAACTGAAAGCTGCCTTTCAGTTGTCCAGACTGTACTGTGTCCTGCCCCTAAGTCCCATACTTGCCATTCCCATGCCTGAACCCTTTCTCCAGCTGTTTTGGCTGATGGGGCCACCTCATCCTTCAGGTCTCACTTTGGAGCCCCAAAGGGCAAGCTTCATGTCCATCTTAGACAAATGTATATCTTGTCCCTCTCCCTGTGCTTAGCACATGGTAGATTCTTTAAAAATGTATATTGAACAAATAAACATACTTCTAAGTAAATGACACTGTTCAGAGCATGTTACTCAACAAATTTCTTTTTTGTTATTACCATGAAGTGCTATTTTTTCTTGTTAACAATAAATCAAATAGCTTACCTCCTGGTACAGATTTACCTAGCAATATTCGAAGCACTGCTCTAATCGTCCTCAGAAAATGGACTCTGAAATTGGGCATTTCATTGTTAATTTCTCATCACAAAGATGTGGCTCAAAGTTAATTTATACTCCTATAGTTTGTCTATACCAATGTAACTTAGAGTAAATTACAGATGCCAAAACACTGAGTTAAAAAGTGTATTTTATTTCACACTTATATGGTGTTTACTGTGTTCCAGTTACTGTTTTAAGCATTTTACCAATATTAACTCATTTAATCCTCATAACAACGTAATGATGTAGTTATACTATCACCTCCATCTAATGGAGGAGGAAACTGGGGCACAGAAAGGTTAAATTACTTGTCTGAAGTCAAAGAGTTGGTAAAAATTGAAGCTGGGATTCAAACTGGGCAAAGTAACTCTAGATGGACTCTGTGCTATAGGTTGCCTCTCAACATACTTTAAATCTGTCCTTACATGGGCAGTTGCCTTGTTCATATAACCTTTTTCTGCAGCATGAGATGAAGAGATAAGCCTCCAGATTTCTCTAGCAGTCCTTATCTACCAATTCCACGTCTGCACCCAGCTGCCACAACACGGCTCACACGGTTCTGGAAGAACATACAAGAATGTACACGTGCGAGGCAGCCTAAGTCATATTTTGAAAGATGTTAACGTAACCTGATTAAGCCCAAATTGGAGTCACTCATGCTGAGCCTCATGTCAGCAAACCAGATCTTTTAACTAAGTTTCTATGCTCAGCTCTCCCAGGAAAGGAAGGCCCATGTCAACCAATCAGTGCTTGCCTGCTCAGCACAGGCTACCTGACCCAGCTCCTGCTCACTTTGATCTATAAACCCTCTCAAATTGTACAACTATTTGGGGCTTCTTTTTATTTGCTAGCTTGAATGCTGCCAGATTCATGAATCTCTGCATAATTAGTAAGATCATTAAAATTTATTCAGTTGAAATTTTTTTTAACAAATATAAATGTTCTCTAAATTCTCTATAACCTGAAAGGAAATAATTCTGCTAAAACAAACCAACCAACCAACCAAAAACCAAAAACAAACCAAAATAAGAAAACCCATCATTTGTATTTCTAATTTACATTACTAATTAGAACCCTTAATTTGAGTTCCAGTAACTTTTTATTCTCAATAAAATTGCATGGATCCAGGTGCTTTATATTTGCATATATTAACTTTAAAAATGAAACTGTCAGTTATTTTACCAGCAAAAATGGGTTTATTTGGGAATAGCAGAGAACTTTGATTCAGGACATACAAGCTATGCCAAAACCCTAGGCAAGTTCAGAGAATAAAGGATAGGAATGTTCTTTTATTTTTTTTTTAAGGTTTTATTTATTTATTTGACAGAGATCACAAGTAGGCAGAGAGGCAGGCAGAGAGAGAGGGGGAAGCAGGCTCCCTGCTGAGCGGAGAGCCCAATGCAGGGTTTGATCCCAGGACCTTGGGATCATAACCTGAGCAGGAGGCAGAGGCTTTAACCCACTGAGCCACCCAGGCACCCTGAGGAATGTTCTTTTATATAGCAAAGTGGGGATGCGTGGGAGAGGCTATTATAAACAAAAAGCCCATTGGAGTAAATTGGGAGTTCAAAGTATAGTGGCTTTTCATTGGCTCAGTTATGACCATCTGTCATTGGCCTTGTTGTTGCTGGGTAGGAGAAAATCTTTCTTCCTACTGGAGTTGTAAAGTGTAAGACTTCTTCTATTGAGAATGCAAAGGCTGCAGCCAGTGGTTTGGTGTGAGAGCTCCACCTTCTGGCCTCTGACTCCATTTTGAATTATGTTTCCTTTATTCAGTTCCACACATAACAAAAACTCATTACAGTAATTATTTTTCCACAAAAAAGGAACCATTTTACCCTGTAGGCCCACACCCTAGATGGTGTTTTTAAAAAGGTTTATTATGATAAATTATTGAATAGGACAGGAAATAGAGTTCATTGCTGTATTGCTTTTGGAATTGCTAAGAAAATGGTCTCAACCATCACAATTTGGTACAAGGTGTTTGAAAACTTAGCTCCGGATAGCAGAAATGATACAAAATAACAGTCTTTAGTTTCAAAAAAATGCAATGTCTAATCTCTACCAGGTATTTTATTTTATTCTATAGTATTTTATGGTCTACAAAGTGCTTTATTTCATACTTCATTGACCTAAGAACAGGTCTGTGGGTCATGCAGGAAGAACATTCTCATCTCCCTAAATACACACATAACAAAACCGAGATGGGGCAGACAGAATGACCTGCCAATAGTTTCTTGACTGGCCTATGGTGGAACTGTCCTTAGAATCCACCTTTCTTTTTTTTTTTTTTTTAATTATTATTTATTTATTTGACAGAGAGAGAGATCACAAGTAGGCAGAGAGGCAGGCAGAGAGAGAGGGGGAAGCAGGCTCACTGCTGAGCAGAGAGCCCGATGCGTGGCTCGATCCCAGGACCCTGAGATTATGACCTGAGCTGAAGGCAGAGGCTTAACCCATTGAGCCACCCAGGCACCCCTAGAATCCACCTTTCTAACTCCAGCTGTTCCAAACATCCCATGGCTGCTAGCAGAGCGACAGGTCCTGGTACTGTAGCAACTAACAAATGCCTTGTGGGGTTAGAAGAACAGATGCCTCCATCAATTTTTAGCACCAGGTGGTGAAGAGACTCCCTCCTCCCACTAGATGTTTCCAGGACAGCTTCTAGCTCAGAATGCAGATATATAAGGGGAAAGTCATCAGTAAGTGCCTTGGTGGCCTGTGACCCAAGGACAGATCTCCTTACTCTCCACATTCAGCTAGACCAGTGGGTCTCAACCATGGCTGCACATTAATTCATGATTAAAAATCCTGAAGCCCAAAGCATACTCCAGACCAAATGCATCAGACTCTGAGGTTGAAGTCTAAGTATCAGCATTAAGACTCTCCAGGTGATTCTGATATATAGCAAAGGTCAAGATCCAGAGAATTAGAGAAATATGGTAAATCTCATCTGGTCTAAACCATCAGCTCTTTATTAAATGGGTCAATTCTTGATTTGAACATAACAAAAATGCACAGATGATCTGATTAGTCTACAAATTTTTGATTTATTATCATTTTTAAAATAAATCTTAACTTAGAGAGCAATCTTGCTCAGCATTGTACTTTGCTAAAATTATCTAATTTAAACCTCTTCTGAGGTAGGTATTCTCTCCAATTCACAGGCAAGGAAGCTGGGGTACCTGGAGCTTAGTAACAATATGCAAGATTACACAGCTGCTAAGTGTATTGGAATTTAAACCCAAATACCCTTGACTCCAACACTCAGCACACAACTTCTGAGCAGCCCTGCCTGCATGTAATTATTGATTTTATGGGCTGGTTCTGTGCTTGGTTGTTGGCATTCGTTTGTGTCTTATGCCCCTCAAAATCAGCCCTGGCAATGGAGACTGGCTCAGATCTTCCTCCTCTTTGCTCTTATAGCGTCTTGCGATTCTCTCCAGCCAGGAAGGCTCCTTGAGGAAGATGCCACGTTCTGTTCTATATCATTCTATCTTCCATGACCAGAACAATGCTGACATAGTAGGGCTCACACACCTATTGTTTGAATGAATGACACTCTAAGCCACGTGGACTACATCCATTTCACTAGTTTACATGGTCATATTCCCAATACACTAATAAATACATGCTTTGAGAAACCAATACTATGGTATTCAGCTGTAAATCAAATGGAAGTTCATCAAAATCAACTAGAAGTTCCTAGTAGGTAGCATGAGTAAGTTTTCCAGGAGATTCTTAAAACATAAAACAGTTCCATATAATACTGTAGACATTTGAGCTGAAAGGTACCCTAGAGAAAAATGAAATGGCCCCAGTGTTACCTCATTTGAAATTCAGAAATTGGATCCTTCCATTCTTCCCTCTTCCTTCTTTTCAAAAAACACGTTGGCACACCATGGAGTGAAAGAGGAAACAAAACAATGCTTGTGTTCAGTGGTCTGGAGTGCAGTGCTAAGGGGCTCCAGCAAACTTGAAAAAAGATGTAGTTACAGATTTTCAGAAAATCTATAAAATCTACAATATTTATTTTTAGAATGCATTTAATTAGAATAAACTTCTCCCAAAGCTCAAAGTACCAATTCCAAACAAAATCGCTGTCCCTCCACCGAGCCTAGTAACAAAAAGGTCAGTCTTCCTCTTGACCTGCCCCCTCTCCCATCATTCTTTTGGGCTGACGCTGGCCCTGGATCCTTCAATCCCAGTGCTGTCTTTACTTCCCTTGGCCACATGGTGTCACTGTTGAAGACCAGTTGGTTCACGTTCAACTGCTTCCTCTGCTGAGAGGAGCCCTAATTATGACCAGGTCTGAAGGGGCCACAAGGGCTCTTCATGGGCAGTGCCCGCCTCCACCACGGGGCTCTGTCAAAGGCCCATGTGTGGCTTTCCTTTCAACGTAGCTTTCTTAATCTCTACACTCACAGCTAGCCTCTGAAGCTCTGAGTCGAAATGGGTTCCACTGTTTACGGAATTCTCTCCATTGTTTCTCTCTGGTGATCCCCAAGAGGTGGGGTGGCAGCATTATTTCCACCACCCATCCCCCACCCCACTCAACTCCCCAGACATAAAGGGCCTCTCTATATCATCTTCCCCTGGACAACCTAGGCTACTCACCCCTTACTTACTTGTCTTCTATGGTTTAAATTGGTATGTATCCTTTTTAGGGAAAACTCCCTGCAAGAAGTCCACAAAGCTATCTTCTACCCTGACCCATAAGGAAAAGTAACTCGCACTTCTCTCACTAAAGAAGTGAAGAGAGGGTGCCTGCATGGCTCGGTGGGTTAGGCCACTGACCGTAGACTCAGGTCATGACCTCAGGGTGGTGGGTTCATGCTTTGACCCCATGGGGTTCCTCACTCAGCCCAAGGTCCACTTGAGATTCTCTGCCCCTTTCCCTACCCACAGATGCTCTGTCTTTATCAGTCTCCAATAATAAGATAAATAAATAAAATCTTTTAAAAAAGTGAAGAGATACAAGAGAAGATTAACTCACAGGGCTAAGATAAAATAATACCAAATATATTATCATTCTATCATTTTTATTGTTCAGTGAAGTTACAGGTCTGTAATATAATACCTTTGTGATTTTATATCTATATATATATGATCTCCAACCCCCTCAGAGGTGTTTTATCCTTTCAATTCTCCTCCCCTCTTTCAGCCCTGTGCATGTTTTTACCATAATCTGCTTACATATGCTTTGGTCTAATGTCATGTCCATTGAGAAGGGAGTGAACTTATTCAAGTCAGGGGCAGAGCTGGGACTCAGGACCCCAACTCCCAGCCCAGCCGTCTTTCTGCAACACTACCCTGACCCTCCATTTCTGGGAAGACTACCAGGCTGGGAAGGCCAAGGAATAACCTAGTAGCTAGATGGGAGATAGGACTGAGTCAAAGTGAAGGGTCAAGGGAGATGCGTCAATATTTGCTCCCACCACTGAACACAGGTCTTTCTCCAAGAACTGCTGGATTCAAACTGCAGCGGGTCTTTGGAGGCACCTCACTCTGCTCTCTACTTTCCATGTCCCTCTCTCCATGGTGGGTACAAAGTACCCCAGTGTGGGTTTCCCATCAAATCTACTTACAATGAAGCCAGTATCCATCTTATCAGGTCATATCATCCCCAGGCATGGTTGGATCAGCCAGGAAACACGTAGGTCTAGGCTCAAGCAATAGGAATCCTTGCTTATCACCCAAAGGAACATATAGGAATGCAACCCCACAAGCCTACAAGTAGTTAATCAGCACTACCCTAAAGATATAATCACTAGATGTACCTAATGAAATTTCTAATGTATAGAAGAAAGATATTTTTCAGATTCCAAGAATCTTCTCATGGAATAGACCTCCAGGGTACCAGATGTTAAGAAATACCTGATAGCATGACCTCATAGGCTTCCAATCAACAGTGTCCACCTTCTCAGGAGATCCTTGGCACCATTTCCTCCTGAGCCTCTGACTAACAGCACCCACTTTCTCAGGGGGCCCCTCCCCCAAATTTTGCCGTTAAAAACCCCCACTTGCCAGCCTACGGGGAGTTCAGGACTTTTGAGCATTAACTCCCCATTCTTCTGAGTGATGCCATACCAATAAATAGCCTATCTTTCTTCATTGCAAAACTCTGTGTCAGTTGTTTATTGGTTTGCTACAGATGGGGTAGACTACCTTTCATTTGGTTTGGTTAGAATAGCAACCACGTATTATTGTTCTGGCCATCTGGAATCCCTTTTTTCTTTCTTTGGGGAACTGTCCTCTAGCATTCTATGCATTCTTGGCATGTTTGGCCCATCCCAGCCATCCCTAACTACCTACTGGTGTAAACACATGGCCTATGCCCAGACAGTCAAAATATCCCAACTTGGAGGCCACAGCACATTGGTCTTGTGACCCAAGCAAGGCAAGTGGGGCGCATGCCTGGATTTTATTTATGGACATTGGGATAAACAAGCTCTCATTCCTCTGGGTTCACTAATCTAAGATGATAAATCATTTAATTAAGGAATTATTTCACTCAATGTATTGTGCTCATGCATGGCCATATGGAGGAAACTCATCTGCAATGAAAGAAATGAAGCCAACACACTAGGGGATGCAGAGGAATGGGAGAGAGAGTGAGAGTAAGAGAACAAAGTGTATAGACAACACCGTTTGAGGCCTGGAGTCTCTCGAACTCATTGATATCAGCACTGAGTTTCTGTCACATCCAGCTGAGAAAGATCTTTCTGATATATTGACCGTCTTGGATCTTTTGTTTTTCTGTGTGGTATGATAAGAAGTATATTTGGTGATTGTCCCTAATTCCATGCACAGGTCTCCTAAAACCCTTGGAATTTTCTGAGGGATGGGAGTGACTTCTGTTATTTATAATGAGCCTCTTTCCACCACACCTGAGTTTATGGTAATGAGGTGACTTAGGATGAGGCCTCTACATAGCATCAGGATGGGGCTGGTCACCAAAAAGACCAAGTGATTAGAGGGTGGGAACTTTTAGTCCCACTCCCTGACCTTCAGGAAGTAGAAGGGGAGCTGGAGATTAAACTTCATAGAAACTCTTGAACAACAGACTTGGTGAGCCTCCAGGTTGGTGAACATCAAGATGCTATGAGGCTGGTGTGCCCAGAGAGCACATGGAAGTTTTGTGTATACTCCCTACACCTTGCCCTTTGTATCTACCCCAGCTACCTCTCCTGAGTTATATCTTAATAACAAACTGACAAACATAAGTGTTTTCCTGAGTCCTATGAGCCATTCTAGCAAGTTAGCCTACGAGGGAGGGGAGGTTATGAGAACTCCTGAAGTCTGAGAGCCCAGGAGTTGAGACTTGTGTCTGAAGTGGGGGAAGTCTTATGGGACTGAACTCTTAAATCTATGGAATCTGACACTAACACCAGGTAATTAGTATCAAAATTAAATTGAATTGTTGGACACCTATTGCGTGGGCAGAGTATTGGAAAATTGGTTGCTGGTGTTGGAAAACACCCTATACTTTGTCACAATATATGAATGCTGGGTTGCATTTGTTTGAGACTCTACTTTTATAAAAAGAATAGCGCCACCACTGTGTGCTGGGGGCAGGCTTATGAATGTGTCAAATCCCCAGCCATCATATTTGCATTGTCTGCCTTCCTAAAATACATGCTGGGCACATAGTGAACATTCTCACACTCCTTTAAATGGGTAACAATCCTATCCCCAAAGCCCTCCACACACCCCTTCCTACAGAACCCACAACTCTCTCCCTTTTCTCCAAAAGTAACCACTATCCTGACTTTACAGTGGTCATTTCCTTACTTTTCTTCATAGTTTTATCATCCAAGGGCATCCCTAAACTCTATAATCTAGTTTTGCTTTGTATGTGAAGGGGGAATGGGAGACTATGACTGTTGGAATATGTTGTACATCAAAGGAAAGGATTTTACAATGAGCAGTGGTCCTCAAACTTGAGTAAGCACCAGAATCACCTGGAGGTTTATTAAAACACAGATGGTTCACTGGGCTCCACTCCCGTGTAGGCTGATTCTGTGGAGTGAGGACTGAGAATTTGCATTTCAAACCAGATCCCAAGTGATGATGCTGGACCAGGACCACACTTTCAGAATGAGACTTAGGGTATATGAGGATATATCCAGGGCTGCTCTCAATTCATCTTGAATAGCTAAGCTTCTTACTTCCCAAAACACTTTGGAAATCAGGATTTGATGGCTCCAGATTTTTACAATCATCTCTTTATTCTTTTCACTATTCTGGCAGTTGACAATTTGCTTAGCCAGTTTCCTTGTACCAAAACAAAAGAGCCTAGGTGTAAGATCCTATGAGCCCTTGTATTTAGACCATCATCTGGTGCCAAAACACTGCTCTATAAAGGTCAGAAGCCCTAAAGGTGGCTGAGTTCTTCTGGGTAACTGGCCTCTAGAGTTTGGATACATTTCTTTCAAAAGAGAGATTAGTAACATCCTAAGATTCTCCATCTTGCACAGAATCCAGAAGGAAATCTCTCCATCCCCAACCATACAGAATCTTGTCTTCAACATCCTTTCACTCTCATTGCATTTGCCACTCCAGCTAGACTGCTGTATGAATTGACAGGATGAGTTTTGGTGGTAGTATAAAGCTAAAGGAAGACTCAATCTCTTCCAACAGAATTTATATCCCATAAAAAGAAGAGTGCTACACAAGAAAGAAAACTAATGTTTATTTCTGACTTTCTTTTCATTGCTCAATGTGTTGGGTGCTATTCGAGGCAGTCTCCAGGATGGTGCCCGGTAATCCTTACCCTCCCATCTTGTCCCAGTGTTGTTCTGTGTGATCAATAGAATATGGCAGAAGAGACAGTAGGTAACTTTCAAGATTAGGTGTAAAAGCCTACAGCTTCCATCTTTCCATCTTGGGCCTTCTCTCTCTCTCTCTCTCTCTCTCTCTGTCTCACACACACACACACACACACACACACACACACACACACACACATCACCAACTCTAGGATCAGCCAGATGCCTGTCCTAAGCCGCTTAACAGGGAGGGCTACATTGCAGAGATAAGAGCCTTCAGCCAGCAGACCCATGAATGATCTTAAAAGTGGATCCTCCATTTCTAGTCAAGCCTCAGACAACAGTGGACTCAGTTCACTTTGCAGCCTCATGAGCAACGCTGACCTAGAACCTGAGTTAAACTGCTCCTGAATTCCTGGCTGCAGAAACTGTGAGGTGGCGGGGGTGGGGGGGGGGGGAAGGTTTATTGCTTTAAGCTGCTAAGTTTTGGGGTAATCTATTATGCAGTGTTAAATAATAAATACAGGTGCCTTTCCCTAATTGACCCCTATTAACCATCAAACGGCCCCAAGAGACAGTTATTGCTATATTTCACTGAATCTAAGATATCATCCCTTGCAAGGTGTTCTGTGAACCATTAAGAAATGAAATAAATGCTACTTAATGTTGCATTTATGAAATAAGTGTTACTTAAACTGTGACATGCCTTCAGTTGTAAGATGCACGCCAATTTCCATATGTTACAATGTGACAAAAGTGGGTACCTCGGAACTGACGGAATGTGTTACCCGCATTTTGCAGCAAGGATTTCTGCTCACACGCAGCAGAAATGAAAGCTTGCTTTTTCATCCCCATTCTTCAGCTCCGCGTGCAGTAACCACTTAATATGTTTTGAATAGAGAGGTCAATGGTCTGAATGGACATAATCTGACCTCTCGGGCCACGCAGGACTCAGCATGGATCTTGTTTTTCAATGTAGATCAATAAGGGAAAATTTTAAAAGATGTAAATTCTCCTAATTCTCCTTTCAGCCAAAGGAAGGCTCCCCTCTCAGCACTGACCTTTACATTGCCTCTTTAACTAAAGTGCAGATATACTTGTTTGTGGCTCTTTAAAATCAGCCCCGACTGGCCCCAGGTCCAGAACAGCTGACATCAAGTGTCTGTTCTCACATACATTATCTGAGCCAGACAGTATCATTCCCACTGGACATGGGAGGAGAGAGAAGCTGAAAGACATTAAGAAACTTGCTTACAATCATAAAACAGGAAAGTGACAAATGCTGGATGGAGTTCTACCAAGCTGTTCTCACCACCATTCCTCCCACATCAGCAAGCCTTCTCGGAAGCACGGAGTCGTGGCCTTGTCTACTGGCCTTAAACGGTATTTGCAGCAAAGTGGAAAAGGCAGCCAATGCCTGTGAGAGTTTTTCAGTGGCCTCTAAAATGCCTTTTTGATGAATAGCCTACTGTCTTTCATCTTGGAAATACTGAGTGTTTCATCAACATTATCTCATTAGTCCTCATAGCAGCAGACTTTTCAAATAAATGAGTTAATGTTTGCAGAAAGTCCTTGAGATCTAAAGACTAGAAGTGCTGTATGAAGGTACGGTGTTGTCCTAAAGCCTGAACAATTGCCAGAGTCTGTGGAGAGTCTGTTGGAGAGCTAGCCTGTGAAAATGGTGGACTTTTCAAGTCATGGAAATGGAAGCGGGAATGGGGAGGCAGATCCAGCATAGCCGATCCTGGTTTGGAGATGGAGTAAATCTACAAAGCAGAGATACCTGAGGGGATTTCATTGGCAATCTGGTCAATTACTGATGCCCTCTTGATGGGCTGAGAAGGATCTTGGGCCATGTCTGGGCTCCTTGGGAAAGAGTTTGGGAATGGTGAGTGATGTCTGCTATGGATGCAGGACTAGTAAATTTGGAGCATATGTTCCAGAAATTTGCCTGTCTTCCTACAGATCAGTGAGCAACTTTACTATAATCATTTATTGGTTCTAGGGGGGTCCTTTGTTGTTGTTGATTCTTTTGGATTTCCTGCAGAGACATTCATGTCATTTGTGAACAAAAATAGCTTATTTCTTCTTTCCCAATCTGTATATCTTTTATATCATTTTCTGGTTTTACCACATTAGCTAAGACTTTCAGCATGATGTTGAAAAGAAGTGGTGACAAGGGATATCCTTGCTTTGTTCTTGATTTTAGCAGGAAAGACTAGTTATTCACTTAAGTAAGATGTTAGCTAGAGATTTTTGTAGATGTTCTTTATCAAGTTGAGGAAATTCACTCTATTCCTAGTTTGATAAGAGTTTTTTTTTTCTTTTAATCATGAATGGGTATTGGATTTTGTCATCTATTGATATGAGTATGTGATTTTTTTTCTTTTTTAGTCTGTTTATGTGGTAGATTACATTAATTGATTTTTAAATGCTGAACCAGCCTTGCATTCATGAGATAAATCCCACTTAGCTGTCATATATAATTCTTTTTTATACATTGTTGGATTTGATTTGCTAATATATTATTGAGAAAGCTTACATCTATGTTCATGACAGATATTGGGGTATAGTTACCAAGTGATTTTAACAGGCAGCCAGAGTTGAGCTCCTGTTCTAAGGGTTGAAAGAAGAAATAATATGCAAAATTCCTCACATGTTGGGTGGCTACTGAATCCCAGAGCTCTGGATTTGGGTGAGGAAGAGAACGATGAAGCAAGAATTAATGAGACTGATAATGGAATGGAACTACTATTCTAATCTCTATATTTAATAGACAAAATAACAGTCATCTGAGACAAAACTTTATAGCTTATCATGATTTTATATAGGCTCTAATTTGACCATCCAAATCCTGATAGGCAGTTAGAGATGACATTCGCATCTCCATTTTATAGATTAGAAAATTGAGGCTCGGAGAGAAAAAGTGATTTGCCTAAGTTTAATAGCCATAACCCAAACTCAGTATTCCTGAGCAAAATCCAGACCCTTTTTTTGTTTAAAGATTTTATTTATTTATTTGACAGACAGAGATCACAAGTAGGCAGAGAGGCAGGCAGAGAGAGAGAGAGAGGAGGAAACAGGCTCCCTGCTGAGCAGAGAGCCCGATGGGGGCTCAATCCCAGGACCCTGGGATCATGACCTGAGCCGAAGGCAGAGGCTTTAACCCACTGAGCCACCCAGGTGCCCCAACCCAGTGCCCTTTTGATACGGTTCTTCAACTATTCAGATTTCTGTGGATCTTCAGTCACTCAAATATGCTTTTTATTTGATAAAAGTTCAGATAAGGATCCAGTTGTCGTTTAATTCCTTGTGGCATTAAAGGGGGAATGACTTCCAAAGCAAAAAGAAAGAATCCTCAAAAAGGCACATAGAACCACTCACTTCTGGTCTGTGAAAACCATTTAGTTTAGTTTGCTTTACCCTCAGAAGCAGAGGTGATGGGAGAGTAAAAGGTGTGGACCCAAGAAAAGTGTGTGCTCAGGGAAGGTCAAAGGAGCATCTGCAGCCCTACTCATCCTTTCTCTCCACACTCAGGTGCTGTCCTTGCACCTGGCACACCTACAAACTATCAAACCCTGATGTTACCATCTACATATGGGAGCCCTGAAGATATAAACATGAATACTTCTCTCATTATACAAGATGAGACTCACCATTGCCTCTAGCGTGACACCTCCCTGGCCAAAGAAACGCCTAATTGCTCACAGGTTACCTGAGTCACAGGGCACCCTGACCCTCTAGCTGGGGGTGCTAGAGCCTGAATCATCCAACTTGTCTTTGCAGAAACTTGTTACTAACATGTCATTTTGTTTCTGTCTCTTTCCAACCTCAAGCTTTCCCTGCCTCACATCAATGGCGTGTCTTTGCTCCCTATACCTCTACACCCATACCCAAGAGGGCTCATGCGCAAAGGCAGAGGGAAGTTGCTTCTCAATCTTTCTACACACACCAGGGTCCATGCTCACATACAAGCACACCCCATGATAAACACACTGGGACTCAGAAATGGAGTTGGTGGGAGAGCTGGCTTGATGCTGAACTATGGAGGGATGAAATGCCTTATAATTAAGGGATGAAATGCCTTATAATGAAATTCTACTGTCTTTCCCACTCAGAGAGGTCTCCCACTTGGAGACCAAGACAGCTACAGTAGAAACATTCTTCTCCAAGATTGTAACATTGGCAATCAGGACTCCCCACAGAACTTAGGGAACTGGGGCCGTTGAAGGTCATATAATAATCTCTTAGAGAATCAGAGCAAGATCCAGAAGGGTGGTAGCCCTGCAAGCTTTTTCAAGAACAGCAAACATACATAAAGTACATCAGTTTCTGTCCATTGAACAGACAGCAGATGATTATACTGACAAATGCTCTCTTTCAGCCTAAGTTCCTGGTCATCAATGAAAATCTCTGGGGACACCTGGGTGGCTCAGTTAGTTAAATGTCTGCCTTTGGCTTAGATCATGATTCCAGGGTCCTGGGATTGAGCCCCGGGTAGGGCTCCCAGCTCAGTAGACAGCCTGCTTCTCCCTCTGCCTGCTGCTCCCCCTGCTCATGCTCTCTCTCTTTCTCTCTCTCTGACAGATAAATAAATAAATAAAATCTTTAAAAAAGAAAGGAAGAAAGAAAATCTCCTCTAACCTCTATCCTCTATTGTCACTTCACAAGTAGGTCATGTTCCCACGTCTGTGCTTTTCTTCTTATCTGCTATTTACTTTCTTTCCAAAGCTGTAGCCCTAGGCTCTGAGAGTTAAACAATTTGGGAAGTTTTGAGTTAAACAGGTTTTACAACAAGAATTCTCAGAGCTTATGCAATGTTAATGGGTGTGGTGACTCTTCAGGAAGATTTGTGTGCACTATTTCCCATACGTGTTCAAAGAGGTCTCATAGGGCACCTATTTCGTTCAGAAGATGCTCATCAAGTCCCAGGCAGACACTGCTATCTCTTCCTCTGTTATGGGTTGACTTGTATCCCCTCGAAAAAGATATATTGAAGTCCCAATACTTAATACCTCAGAATGTGACCTTACAGAGGTAATCAAGTTAAAAGGAGGTTATTAGGGTGGGTCCTGATGCAATTCAACTAGTGTCCTTCTAAAAATGGGAAATTTGGACACAGAGATGGATATGCACAGAGAGAAGCTTATGCGAAGAGATAAAGGGAGAGGTTGTCCTTTTACAAGCTGAGGAGCCCCTGAGACTTCCAGAAGCTAGGTGAGGAAAGGCCTGAAACAGATCCTTCCCTAGTACCTTCCGTGGGGGCATGGCCCTGCTGACACCTCCATGTTGAACTTCTGGCCTTTAGAACTGGGAAATAAATGTCTCTGGCTCTGAGCTACCCAGTGTGGAGTACTTTGTTACAGCAGCCCTAGGAACCTAATATATCCCTTAGCATCCATTCTTCTAGCTGGGTGATAGGTAAACCAGGTTCATTTTTTTTCTCTCTCTATTCATTAATATTTTTTTTTCTAATTTCTATGATCGGCTTAAAAACAACAAAAATACCTATTCTTCTCCTCTTCTATTGTAATGGAAGTATGCATTTTTAGCTAGGCAAATGGCCAGCTAGACTAGAGCTCACAAACTCTTTCAGTAAAGGTCTAGGTAGTAAATATTTTAGGTTTTGTGGAACAGATGTTTACTTTCACAACAGCCCATTCTGCCATTGTAGCAGGAAGGATACCATAGAGAATATGTCAATAAATGAGCATGGCTGTGTTTTCATAAAAGGTTATTTTAAAAAAACAGGCAGCAGACCCGATCATTGAGCACCTGATGTCTTCTAGATGCTGGGAATATCATGGTGAGTAACATATTCAAGGCCTCTGCCTTGTGGAGCTTGTAAAATCTTGTTTACAGTTGTGTCCTCAGCACCTTGTGCAGGGCAGGGCAAGTAGTAATCAGTCCAGAAATACTGAACCAGTGAGTGACTGACAGGCCCTTGGGTGAAAAGAGATGAGCCAAGCGTTGGGGTGGTAGGCCAGGGGGGATCTCTGGGCTCCTTGTGTGGTTAACTAAAGCCCAATAAAAGAATCTCCACTGGCAATTTGATTCCTTAACAAGGCAAAAGCAAACCAACACCAGAGGGTGCCTTTTTTTTTTTTTTTTTTTAAGTAGGCTCCAGGCCCAGTGTAGCTCTTGAACTCATGATCCTGAGATCAAGATCGCATGCTCTGCCTACTGAGCCAACCAGGCATCCCCAGTGTGTCCTTATATCCATGTACAAGAATGATCATAGCCTCATATTTCCAAAGATACAGAAACTGGAAACAACCCAAATATCCACTAATAGAATCAATGAGTAAATCAACTATATTATTTTCAAATAATGGGACACTATACAGCAAAGGATGAGAACAAGCTACTGCTACAGAAGACAACAGAAGAATATCAAAACCATTGCAAATGGAAACGATCTACCCTCCAACCCCCAACTTGGACACTGAGGACTAAAACTCTACACTGCTCTAGCTTACTGTCTACAGCTTACAGCTTACTGTCTACATTTACTATGATTTTATTATTCCCTAGTCTCCATTAGCACAGTTTACTTACTATTCCAGGATACTCTTGCCCAGGTGAATCACTTTATTGTTCATTATAGAACTTCCTGAAAGACCCATCATCTCTTCAATAGAAAACATCAAGAGTTGACACCTCAAGAGCCTTTGAAACGTTCACCTCAAAATCCTTGCCTTGCTTCTCCCACAGTCCTAAATGATATATTCTTACCAATCCTATTCAAATCTTCACGTTGAAAGACTCACCTAAACCAGAACCAAAATCTCAAATTTAACTCTGTCCTTCCCCCTCCCGCAAAAGCTCATTCTAGGTGGTATTCTCCTTGATGGCAGGAAGCAACACATTCAGCTTTGTCCTCTGAACAGATTGTTCTGGTGATCTTTCAGGAGCCAGCATTCAACAACATAATGTTTAGTGAGAAAAACCAGACACAAAGAGAGCATGCCTTATTAATCAATTTATGTAAAGTTCAAGAACAGACAAAACTAATCTATGATGACAGAAATCAGAACTGTAGTTACTCTAAGTGTGTGTGGCTGTGGTAGGGTACATACTGCCTGGGAGAGGTTATGAGGGAGTTGTCTGAGCACTGGAAGTCCTATATCTTGATCTGGATGGTGATTAGTAAGAATACATGTATGTAAAAATTCACTGAGCTATACATTTTTGTGTGCATTTTATTACCTGTAAAAAAGTAATTTTTATTTTTTTAAGATTTTACTTCTTTGAGAGAGAGATAGAGAAAAAGAGAGCACAGGTACAAGTACGGGGAAAGGGGCAGAGGCAGAAGGAGAGGGAGACGCAGACTCCCCACTGAGCAGGGAGCCTCACTCAGGGCTCAATCCAAGGACTCTGGGATCGTGACCTGAGCCAAAGGCAGACACTTAACCAATTGAGTCTCCCAGGTGCCCCGTAAAAAAGTAATTAGAAAGAAAAGGCTTAAAAAGTTAAAAATTTAACCTACATTGTCAAAGATTACCAGGAGAGCTGTGTAGTTCTAGAATTTCCTTTACCAAGGGGTTGCCTTAAACAATATGGAGTTAGGTATCCCATGAGTTGCTAAGCTGGCTCCCTTGGTTTTGTTTTCAAACCTATAGGTACAGTCTACATCTGAGATGCTAGCGGCCATTGCAATTGGCCTTGAGTCCTGTGTATAAGTTAATAATATTTATATACATGGAACAGAGATGGGCGTGATGAGAATTAGCAAATGAAACATTTGACACAGAGTCTTGCACTCACAGGATGCAACTTGTATATATACACATCTTGAAACAGCCCCTATGTGGGAATGATAGTGTTGCTCCTATAAAAACCAGTGTGTGAAATGTTGCATAAGGGAACTCACCCTTCTGTATTTAAGGACCAAGCTACATGAGTTGAGAGTACATACAGAATTGTGTCATCAAAATTGGGAGAGGGAACAGTGTTGATGGCTTTCATTCCCCTTATTTGTAAGATTCACCCATGTTTTCTCATGTATCCATAGTTTGTTCTTTTTAACTGCTGTAGGGTAGGGAAATGTGATTATATGTGGTGTATGTGTGTGGGGGGGCGTGTGCATGCATGAAAGGGAGAGGATTGTTTAATCAGTTCTAGGAATTAACAAAAAATATCCAGCTTCAGAAAGGTCAAACAGGTTTCTCGAGCTGCAATAATTTTAAAAAGTGTCTATATTGACAAAGATGAACAGACACACAAAATATTTTGTGTTGAGAGGAAGAACCATTTGTACTAGCCTGGGGTGGGTGACAATTTCTCTATGTAGGATGCGTTGAATCATTTCCACAAACCATGCCAGACCATATCTTATAAACCTGTTGTTAACCCTCCCTCTCATCTCAGAAAAGTAAAATGAGGAAAATTCGAGGTGTGCCTACAAAAACCCTGATAAAAGATCGATGCTCAAAATAAAAGCATTTCATCACTTTCATTTTTAAGAATGGAAAAACAGATATATAGTTGATATTTAGAAAAATCTTATTTGGTAGCTAGACCAAGTAGACACCATGGACTTGGATTTCCCAAGCACAGGTGGGAAATTATGGACTCCCTACCATATTTGTAGCCTGTGGTTACTGCCTGCCTCACCTGGCCCATCCCTTTGGCTAATTGCCTGTGCAATTATTCTCCTGTGTTCACTGCAGAATGACTCCTCTGTCCACCCACAGGAACAATGGTTTTCTCCTACGCTTGGGGATTTTCCTTCAAAGACTATAGACCACTCCCTGAATGATTTTAGGAATGAAACTTTCTTTTCTCAAAAGTAGTATGTGTTCACTACAGAAACTTTAATAGGCAGAGATAGGCGAAATGAATCCAGACAAAAATCACCCAGAATCTGACCAATATTATTTCTTAGCACATGTGTATTATAAATATAAATAACATTTTATTGTGCTGACATTTTATCAAAACAGTTCCTTGTTGGACTTTGAAGCCCTTGTTATTTTTCTGGATATAAACACCACTCCCAAAATTATTCCTGGAAACTGAACATCCTTGGTTTGTTTGTTTGTTTAGTTTTTACTTTATAATCATGAACTTAACTCTACAATCTAGCTATTGGAGGGGAAAAAGGAAAATACAGAACCATAGACCTGCAGTGAGAGCACAAAGATTATAGGCTATTTTGAGCAATTGGTGTGAAGAGGTACTCTCCTGAGCTACAGAAGGAATAGTCTGTTAGTTAAGAAAGCACACAAGTCAAATGTATTAGATTTGCCGACAGTCAGAAGTGGTTTTGCCATTCCTGGACCCAAACCCATCCATGCTTCCACAATATTCATGCTCTTTCTCCCTTTGCCAAAGACCACATGCCAACCAGCTAACCACTCTGTCTTGGCTGCGCAGATGAGAAACTGGGAACTGTTTGGGTTGGGTCCAGCATTCGCCACGGACAAGATGCCCAGACCTGTGTGCTTCAGGATGAAATCCTCAACATCAACTTTGTTGCCATAGATAAACCTGCCCCAGTGCCATGATGGCGTATGAGGTCATCACCCTGGCACAGAAATCCTGGAATAATCCTGTGAAAGCAGGAAACTTTATAACCCAATACTTTCTCCCCAGTGCTCAGAGCACAAAAGTTCTCTGCTGTCTTTGGCACTTTGCAAAGTTTTAAACACACACACACACACACACACACACACACACAGGGCTAAAAAAGATATGCAAACCTTATAGAGAGTTGCTTTTCTGAAAAGTTGTAACAAATCGCATACCTGTTCCCACTATAGATAAGTGTCAGAGGAAACATAGAACTCACACACCTACAAGAAACAAATTGTAGTGAAGGTAACACTCTATCAATTTCCTCAGACTTTAATTGGAGAGATTCCATGTATTTAGGTAGTTATTTATAAATTTGGTAACTATGGTGAATGGATATTCAGAGGGAACTAGCTAACCTTCAGGCCATGTGTGCTACTCAGGTGACTCAGAGTCTACAGGGATCTTACTGTTTTTATGTTGCCAGGTGATAATAAGCTGTTTCTGCACAATCTCTGAGGGAATTTCCAGTCAAATTAAGGGTTTGGAATATTATAGACCCAGAGTGTGGGCTATAAATATAAGTAAGCTAGGATAGAAGGTAATTTGTTTCGGCCGTTTCCTCTGGACAATGCCAATGACTGCTACTAGAGAATTTACAAACTGGGGGAAACTTTGAGTCACTCAAATTTCAGCAGTGGGATGGGATGATCGAGGGTCCCAGGGACCTGTCCAAGGGCCCCTCAGGTGGGTGGACGGGCTGAGTTGATTAGAGGAGACAAGACTCGAGCACCTGGGCAGACAGGGATAGCCGAAGAGGTACAGGGGGCCAAGGAGAGGAGCCAGAAAAACGTGGGTTTTCATGTTAGACGGACCTGGATTCATACCATAGTTCTTACATTTGTTAAAGATAGGCCTAGGGCATATTACTCAACCTCTCTGAGCTTTAACTCTGCACGGTGGAGATAAACACCACTTCCTAGGGCATGCTGAGAGATTACAGTGAAATAAATATGTAGAAACTAACAACAGGGATTCCTGAGAGGCTCAGTTGGTTAAGCATCTGCCTTCAGCTCAGGTCATGATCCCGGAGTCCTGGGATAGAGCCCCATATCAGGCTCCAGCTTGGCAGGGAGTCTGCTTCTCCTTCTGCCTGCTGCTTCCCCTGCTTGTGTACTCTCTCTCTCTCTCTCATTCTATCTCAAACAAATAAATAAAATCTTAAAAAAAAAAAACTACAATAATTGATACATCGGAAGAACCCCAACAAATGGTTGCTGTTACTACTATCAGGATTAATCATAATTTTTTTAAAGATTTTATTTATTTATTTGACACACAGAGAGAGAGAGAGATCATAAATAGGCAGAGCAGCAGGCAGAGAGAGGGGGAAGCAGAATCCTTGCTAAGCAGAGAGCCCGATTCGGGGCTTGATCCCAGGACCCTGAGATCAGGACCTGAGCTGCAGGCAGAGGCTTAACCCACTGAGCCACCCAGGTGCCCCATGATTAATCATTATTATTGCTGTTGCCTTTGAGGATAGATTTGGGGATGGGGCAATCATTAGTACTGATCATTATACCTCTTCTTTGGATTTTCTATTTCAGGGGTTCTACTCTGGTGCCCAAGAATTCCCAAGAGGCCCTTGTATAGATATCTGGTAGAAGGGTGTTAAACTCCAGTGAGAAAAGAATGTCAGTGTTTTTAAACCTGTAATGAAAACGTACTATTTCCTCTGATCTGACTATATGCAATAGCTCACAGTAGTGATCATGCTTTGATGAATGAGACAAAATTACATATTATTTTTGTATCACATTCAAATTGTTGCAGGTTTCTCAAAATATCATTTCGATGGGAATCCTGCTCCAAAAGCACAGTTGTTCTAAGACCAACTCATTAGGCCACTGCTGGAACACATGTGATCTCTGTCTCCCCCTCTATAGATGTTAGGGTGATGAACTGTCAAGGTAACTGTACAATTGAAATAAACTAGCAAGGGAGAAAATGTCCATGACCCTCCACAGGGGCCTGACGCCTGGAGCATCCAGTAGAAAGGAGAGTTACATATGCGGTGTAATGACCTCAACACCAAGTGATGCAGAGCAACAACAATGAGTGGATGGTAGAGAAAGGTAGATGAGGAGGGCGAGGATGAGGCAGAGAAAGTGGGATAAAACACCCAGAAGCCACAAAGCCCCCAGCAATAGGGGCTGTACTACCCACAGGCTGGGGAGGAAAAATAGGGAGAAAAATGGAGGAACTTTAAATAAAGGACAATGAAATTAAACATGGTAGTGGATACTTTATTTTGTTGGATTTCAATCATCAAGTTTTGGGGTTATTTCCTCACAGTCCTCCTGCCCTTCCTCCTCCTCCCCCATTTTCCCATGATGTTGATTAACTGTTTTATTCCGTTTCCCATTTTTTCTTGTCCGAGTATCCAGGCCTTTTTTCTTTTTCCAGACATGCTCCTTGGCACTTGTCTTTGAAGGACAAAAAGTTTTCCACGTGTTAGAGAAAGGTAAGATCTGGCAGGACTCCTGACAACATTGCTGGTGTTGACTCCTTCCTTTAGCTCGGGCATTCTCAACCAGCCGTCCTGCTTTGGGCAAATATCTGTCTCTCGCAAAACTCGGAACAGTTCATAAAGGCCTCTTGTCAGAGATTGGCAGGCATATGAATGGGAAACACCATATAAACAGTGAAAAAAAAAAACCACATCTTTTCAAGTTGTTGGATTTTCTCCTTCATGGTCTTAAAAAGAAACAGTAACTAGACATCTTCCATTTAATAAACCAATGCACATACAATAGAAATGGGAAAATGATATTTATCCTTATAATGCTTCTCAAAAAACATTACTCAGGCCAGAGTTCATCTCAGCTACACTGAGAAGCGACCGTCATTCAGTCAATAAATGACCTCATTTGTTTTCACAGTCCTAAAAAAAAGGTTTGTTTGCTACGCTTGACATCACATGAAGATGCCAGCCTTTATACACATTTATAAAAGTAGAATATGTAAAGTATGATACAGTGGTACAAAGTTTTACAAATTAATACAGTAGAATATATAAATTACAATGAAATAGAGGAAGGTTGTGGTTCTGTCTTGGGGTGGTTCTTTTAGCAGTCATATCGCTGTAAAGAAAATGAGATAGGCATTAGGTCACCAGCAGGCTGAACTAGACGATGATGCCATTTTCGTCCTAAAATTTCCTGTTTGAAGCAGACATAAAGCAGGCTGATGTCAACTTCAGCTGAGAGCCTAGACAATGCCCATGAAATGTTTCCTAAACAAAGGACACCCATTGTCCTCTGTGAGGAAAAGCTGCAGGAAAGGGCTATGAAAATGCAGCTTACCGGTGTTGAGTTGGCTCTGAATGTGTTTGGGGTAGGTTTTTAATCTTAGGGATTTTAGAGATAATGCCACGGGAGTTTCACCCAGGAGTGGGCTCAATGGAGGTAACTTTCCTGATTCAATGCTACCAAGTTACAGACTTGACTCATCTACACTAAAAAACCTTGCCCTTTGAAAGTGTCTTTTGTCTGAGGAACAAAGGTAGCAGATCTGCACTGGCATTTCTGGGAAGAAGACATCCCTACTGTGAATTTCGGATGGGAAACCCAGTAGGACTATTTGCTCACCCCCCAACTCCCCCTACCCCCCACTCTCCTCACCCCACCCCCCAGCTCAGAGAGGAGGGTCACTCTGACAAACCACTGGCAGCAGCTGTGGTCACTGACATATTATGCCTCTTTCCAAAAATGCACAAGGGCTGATGTCCAGCGGGGCCTCATCTAATTTAAACTCTGCCTTGTACGAAATTCAAGGTTGAAGATAGGTTACATTAAAGTAATTCTGAGAGGATTCTTCTCTGCCTCTCCCCAACAATATTGCCTGGAAACAACTCCACACTGAAAGTTTCCCACTGTGTTGTTTTCTTGGAAATATGGCAAGCTCCCAAAGGAAATTTTTAATCTTGCTGTACTCGCCTGATAAGGAAAACTAGATTTTTATTTTAACTTCCCCTCAAAAATTTTAGAAAGTTTCCACTTATTTACAGCAAGGTTTTTCAGGGTAGCAGTGGGCTTTCAGTTTTCATTAGGTTTTGCTTATTTTAAGAGAAAGAGACCTTGAACCAGGGGAGTAAATGATTAGGAAAATAGAAATTAAGTTTCTGTTCACCTAATTCCGTTTTACAGAATAATGCATAAAACAAACAAGCTGGACTTCCATCAATTCATTAATACATGAGGTTTCTTTTTTAGGAAGATATAGAAACAAGAACTTTCCCTGCTACTAACAAATGCATACTTCTCTCTGAAATCATTTCCTCAGGAAACAAGTGCTTCCTGGTTTTCTTTCACCATGAAAGGCTTTTGACAAGCTGCTATTCAAAGGTTACTAGTGATTCTCTGTGCTTAGCTGTCCCGGCATTTTTGTGATGCCTTTTTAGGAAGGAATTGTAAGAGATGCAACAGAACAGCAAGTATTGCGTACAGGCTGAGAGCAGGGGTTGTGGCATAAGATGACCCAGGGTCCGAAGCCTGCTCCTTCCTGACTAAAGGACTGTAGACATATTGCTTAATCCCTGACTCATAGTGGCATCTGAAATGTGAGTGTAGCTGAGCGCCTAGTGCAAGGGACGTTGACTACTATTTGTGTACGCTAGTTGGGAACATGAGAGCAAACACAGTTGTGTCTCTTTGGCTGGAGCCCGTGAAAGGGGTAGTGAGTTTGCTCTTGAAGGAACACTTTGTTTATGGACAGCATTTTTCTTATATACACTTAGCCAACTACAAAAAAACAAGATAACCCAGGGACTATGACACTCAAGGAAGCTTATTATCCAGAGCAAAACCATATGCTGTAAATGCTTTTGCCACAAAGATGGTATAAGGACAAATGCTGGTAAGTTGAGCAGCTTTTAATTTTGCCTTTTTTTCTTTCTGATGAAAACAATGGCATATTATAGTCATTGAATACCCCAGGACCAGGCTGTGACATTTTCACACAGTTTCTTACCTGTTGGCGAGAGCAGCAATAACCACATATTCCTCCCATCACTCCGTTTATTACTTGAATGAGACACAAGATGAATTCAATTCCACCGAGGGCCAAAAGGATAGAAAACAGAGAGACATTCCATTCAACAACATGTCTGGGTTCAATGCACTGGGACCATGTGGAGGTATCCAGAAGGTACCTGCGGATAAAAAAAAGAAACTTCTGTCCCATGACCACACCTAATGGGATGTCTCATAAACTACTTTCTGTGTGGTGCTTTTTCATTCAGAGAAAAAAGAAATGAATTAATTCATTGACCTGTATCAAATTTTTCTAGTCCAAGTCATTTCACAAAGTGAGGAATTTAGCCCAGGTCATGTTGCAATGAGAAACACAAAATTCAGCAAATATTGGGCATTCACTGTGAGTTAGACACTAAGCCCGGGCTGGGGGTATAATGGTGAACATGGCATGGGCTTTGCCTTGGAAATGCAGAGACTCTAAGAGTGGAAACAAGATGCAATCGCATTGTGACAGGTATACTGATCAGGTAAACCAAGTTTGAGGAAGGGCACATAACCTAACCCAGGAGAGTACCTGCTTATATAACTATGCCACAGGTCTGAGCTCCATGAAAATAGGAAGCAGAACTTTCATCATTGTATATATAACCCCTAGACCAGTATCTGGCAAGTAGGTACTCAACACTTTTAAAAGTAATTGAGGGGTGCCTGGGTGGCTCAGTGGGTTAAGCCTCTGCCTATTGCTCAGGTCATGGTCTCAGGGTCCTGGGATGGAGCCCCGCATCTGGCTCTTTGCTCAGCAGGGAGCCTGCTTCCCCCCCCCGCTCTGCCTGCCTCTCTGCCTACTTGTGATCTCTCTCTCTCTCTCTGTCAAATAAATAAATAAAATCTTAAAAAAAATAAAATAAAAGTAATTGAATGATAAATAATCTGAAGTCACTTTGAGAATTACTAGCAAACCATGCTGAAATCACGTATGACTGACTATACACACACATAAGTCATATACATATATACGTGACTTAGGAGATTTTCTAAATACCTGAATATTCTTGCAGTCTGAAAAACTTCAATCTCTGATTATTCTCTTAGAATCTCAGCCTTTGCTACATCATAAAGCATGTGGATCCTTAATGAAATAGGATTCAATCATGTGGGAAAATCTGCAATTGACTTAATTCCACAAAGAGGTCTGGTATAAAACTCTTTTCTTATCAGTTTTTTTAAAACAACAGAACAAAGGGACTTGGAATTAGAGACCTAACTTTGAAAGGCTCATTGAGCCAATCAGAAATTCAATTTGTTGATTTAAAAAAAGAATTCTGTCCTTATGACCCCGTCTTTCTGCCTATCAGTGGAGAAAAGAATTTGTCATTTTAGGACACAACGTAAAAAAATTCTTGAGCCCCACTTGCCAATTGAGCAATTATACACCGGCTTGTGACCATTAGTTACTTCCCATACTGATCTCCTTGGACAGGTTGAAGTGAGGAATGATATAGAAGCAGAAGGTTTTTTACAGAAGTTGGGGTGGGCCAGGGGAGGGGCATACGCTCAAACAGCTGTAAAAATGTTTAGTGATACTTGCCCTTCTCCTCGCATTCCAGCGACATTCATCATGATCAATTTTACAGGTGGGTTTGTACAGTAGTTTGTATGCCTGTGCATATGTGAATAACCAATTTCTACTAATACATTCAGTAGGCTCTGAACAAAGTTGAATCATGATCAATAACCATTTTGACCACCGAAATTTCAAACCCCTCTAAGTGCTAATTTTCCTTCCGAGGCTACCTTGGCTGTATTCATTGTAAGTTAGGAGATAGTATTAACAGCTAACAAAGGCCATGGTCAGACTGTGTCAGTTTCTGTGACAAATACTTTATGTTTATTATCTCATTAATCCTCCTGACAATTGCCCCTGGTTTTATTTGACAAATGAAGTAACTGAAAAACACAGAGCTCAGTCCACTTTATCCTGGTTGCTGAGGGAAAAATGTAGAGCTGGGACGGAATCCAGGTCCATGGAATTCCACATTCATGATTTATGAACTCCCTATATGCTACACAATTCATGGGAGATAAACAGTCTTGATGATATAAAGGCAATCGAAATTCATTATTCATATTACTTTCACTCATGAATCTCATAACTAAGCTTTTCAAAATTCAAAGAAGGATCTCATTCATTCGTCATCATGTACATCAGTTTCTATCAGCTATTTCTGATCTTTCCTCAATAATGGATAAGATAGAAGCATCAACATAAAATAAAAGACCTTAAATTATCCTGATGTTAAAGTCGTGTATCAGACCTGTCTCCTACAGGCTGATCACTTTAAATAAAGAGTTTGTTGTATGTAGTTATTGTCTTATATGTGAGTGTGTGTATGGGAGTTCTATGATCTACCCTGGACTTTGGTTAAATTCATAAGCTTTCCATCCATATTATGTAATGATTCCATAATATTTTCTTATAAAACAGTAAAATCAGCTAATCATTCTGGTATAGTGGACATACTGTATGAGCACAAACTCTATAGCCAGGCTGCATGGGTTCAAATCCTGACTGTCCATGTCCTTCCCAGCAATGTGACTTTGAATAAGTTCCTGCAACTCTCTATGCCTCCTTTTCCTCATCTGTAAAATGGAAGCAATAGTGGAAGTCAACACATCCCTATTAAATTTATCCCTAAATTTATGATGAGGGCTGAATCAGGGAATCCATTAAAAAGCACGGAGAGCTTCTCCGGGTCGGGGATCCACGCTCTGACACCACCTGGTGCCTGAGTCAGTGCAAAGACACCTGGCTGAGTGGACAGACGCTGGGCTGACCACTGCCCGTCTAACCTGTTGGGTTTGCCACTGTACCAGGCAGCGGTGAGAACGCGTGGCCCGACGGGAAACCATTACTCACTGTCCATCGGTGTTGGCAAAGGTGTAGTTCCACTGGCCCGAAGAATTAAGACATTGTGGTCCTTCCGCCAAGCCCAGGGCTGCCACAATGACACAGTAGCCAGATCCCGCGACTCCGATCAGAGCAGCCAGGACAGAAGAAAACATCTGGCGAGAGCAGAAACGGAGGAAGTGAGCCCGCGAGGCCCCGGCCGCCTCCCAAGGACTGTTTCCACCCTGGGAGCTGGAACACCTACCGCGCATCTCTTGCCGCAGTTGTCGTGGCCACAGCAGCCGCAGCAGTCGTCCTCTTCCAGCCCGATGAACACAAATGCCGGCAGGAACATCTGGTTGGAAAACAGGGAAACAAACTTCACCGCCTTCCCCCCAAATCGAAGCCTGTCATAAGGGTCCGGCTAAGTATCTTTTGCTAGAATATATTTCTTTTTGACAGTAGTGGATGGCTTTGGGTTCGCTTGCCCGAGGCTCTCAAAGAATGTAAAACCAGAAGGAGCACAAAAGCCCTCTAAGTGGAGTGCCTGCTTGTTTGCCTGTAATGTGTCTTTAGGGTGAGTGTGCAGGACGGGAGAGCTCAAATAGTAACCTATGAAAGAGTTTCTTCTACAAGAGTTCCTAGCACTGTCCCTCAGCTCTGGATGAAACTCTTAAACTCTGTCTTCAAATCTGATTTTTTCCCCCTTGCAAAACTTAGATGATACTAACAGTCTTTCATAGAATAACTGAAATTTTTCATAAATGGGAGAGATGAAGACACCATATAGTAAGTATGAACTGCTTCTTTGATGATACTATTTTACGATTGTGACTTCACAATAAAGCTCTTTAAATAAAGTATGAAGTACTCTGAATTTGAGATCAAAAGAAGCTTAAACAGGTGCGATGTTACATGAAGGACAAATGATTATGTGAACATGATAATAAAGCTTCATAATAATGTATTCAATTTAAATGTTATAATGTCTTTTCCTGGCTAAGAAAAATATTCTGTGTGGTACTAGCGATTCCATAAAATGTCTTTCTAGCACTCTCAATCCCAGCATTTAAAGTGGCAAACTTGAGTTCATCCACATTCTTTCCATGCTGTGGTTGAAGTTAATACTTTCAGCTCCCAGGTTGGCAGGCAAATTCCTCTCACTTCAATTAAAAACAAACCTTGGAAAAAACAACACATTCCACTGTGAGCTTCAGACCCTGATCTGCTGCTAACTGTAGGATTTTTCCTAGACACCACACCCAGGATTACATAAAGGAGAAAATTTATAGTTCTTTCTGAATAGCAATGCACTCATAACTCATGATTTTTTTTTTCTGCCATAGACGCCTGAGAATAAACAGCAGAGAATTTGGATCCAAAACTGTTGATTTAGACAGAGAACCAGCGGCGTCCTCCACCCCCCCAGAGTAAATGTTAAATGCCCACCCCGTCCAGTACTAGAAACTCTATAGTGTCTCAGATCTGATTTAAAAGCTAATATCTGTTTTCTAACTGTAAAGTAAGAGAGGATAGCAAAAAGGTAGTCCACTGTTAGTTGAAAGAGGATTTTGTAAACCGTCTAACAAAATTAATACACCAGACCTATCGCAACTTTGGTGTGATCTGCTTTCCAAAGAACAACAAACAGAAATAACTGGATTTGGAAGGAGGCACTGTAGAAACATTTCCATGAGAACCCCTCATTAGCAGAAGAGAATAGTTTAAGCTTCTAATAATTCTGAACAACTTACCAGCAAGCCCCCTCCCACGATGCCGGAAAAGAACCACACGAAGCGGCTGAGATGGTTTTCAGAGGCATATTTTGTCTCCCCATTGGGAAAGTAAAGCACGATATTAGCAACAATGCAGAGGATGGCCAGCCACACCAGGGAATGTCCAATGCATCGTGCACATCTGCCGTAGCACATGGTGGCAGAGAGTCTGGGAGGCTTTCTCCCTTCCCTCTGCAGCTCAGTGAGGGCCCGAGTCAGAGGAGAGTGTGCCTGTCTGAGAAGAAAGCAGAAGCAGTTCTCAGCCCATTCCTGAACCTCTTAAATACTCTGAGTTCTTAGTCACTGGGTGGGTGAGGTACTTTGCTTTCATTGGTCCTGATCGCAGGCTCCCATTGGGGTTGGTGAGGGGGGGAAGGCAGGGGGAATGTCCCGCCCTTCCGATGAAATCCTTGAGACAAGCGAAACCAGGGTAGGACGTGAGAAACAGCCTCAGTCATGGGCAAGGAAGAAAATGATTAATCTTCACCAAGACATTCACTGTGCTATTCCTTCACAGGACAAAGAGCTGACAGGGGCGTCTGATACGACTTTCTAGTAACTGTCGAGTGTCTGCAGCTGACCGAGCCGGTGGAGGCTTTGTGAGGCAGTGAGCTGGGATCCTGCCCCACGCAGCTCTCTGGACAGCTTCCAGTTGGACGGCCCCGTGTCCACTTCCACTTTTACCCTGGCTTAATTCCAGACCTGGGGCTCTCCTGAGCCCCGAGGTTGTCTCCTTGTCTGTGAAAGACGAGGGGACCGCCAGCCATGCCCCCACAGATTTGAGGAGGCTGTTGGGAACATTCCTGAGCCATCTTCTTTCCTCTGCCTACTGCGTGCTTTGCAGGACGGCTCCAACTGTCCAGCTTTCCCTGAGAGCTGCCTCTAACACAAATCTGGCACCAAAACAAAGGTGGCATTTGTCCACACAAAGGGCTCGGGCACCTTTTTATTCCTGAGGATTGCTCTCAGGCAAAGGGATCCCGGGAAGGGCCAAGGGAGGCCTAAAGCATGGGGAAAGGTTAAAAAGAAAAAGAAATTAAAAAAAAAAAAAAAAAAAAGGAAAGGAAAGAAAAAGAGAAAGGAACAGAAGAGAAAGGGACTTGGCAAGCAGAGTGGAGGTGGGGGGCTAGACAGAGAGAAACTGGAAAGAGTGGGGATGCACAGTTGTTGGTCAGGACTCAGGGTCTCCCCGTGGTCCACCAGCCAGCACCTGAGCCTGCTGTTGAAGGCGGAGGAAGGGTGTCACGCAGACTTTCTTACACAGCTGTCTTGCATCCTTGCAGAAGGAGGGGTCAGACTCCGAAGAAGTTCAGCCCTTGAATAGCAGGTTGTGCAGGCCAGATGGGCTGGGGGAGGATGGGGTGACAGGTGGGGCCAGGACTAGAGGGGCCCTGTCCCCGGGACAGAAGAGGGAGTGAAGAGGCGAAAGGCCCAGATGGGGGGGGTGTTAGTTCCGAAGAGGAAGGTGAGCAAGGCGGGGGGATCTGGGAGCTCGGGCTGCGGCCAGAGGCTGAAGGATTTGGGCCAAAACTGGAGGGCAGGACACATTCCAAATGTGAGGAGGCTCACTGGGGTTAGTCACAGAATCGGGATTGGGAGGAACATACTAACAAAGGTGGGGCCATGATCCAGACTGGCCTGAGGAAAGAGGTGGATAGAAAAGAAAGCGCAGGCGGGGAAGGCTGGAACCACCCGCCTGCTCAGGTATAGGAAGACAGATTTTTACAAGAAACGTCACTCCGTTACCACCATGTACCTTCTGTCCTGGCTTTAGGTCCTCATGGAGCGAAGAGTCCACGGTATCAGGGCCTGGGGTGGTATCCAGGTGAGTGCCTAGGCCCTTTGTTAAGGCATCATCATTGCAAACCTCCATTCTGCTGATCTCTCCCACCTGGGGCCAAAATGGGGCGAGCAACCCTGTCACGACTTTGCTCCTATGTGCTTAATCGCTTTCCCCCTTCCCCCTCACCCCTACGGTCAGCAGGGTGTGAAGGAGAGAGTGAGGGGCAGGCAAAAAGTGTGGAGTGACAGCCCACCTCTGCTGTTTTCCTATCTGGGGGCTCAGGCAAGTCATCACATTCGTGGGACCCTGTTTTCTACTCTATACAACACGGGGCAGGACTAGATCAGCTGTTCTTGAGATTTTGAGGTTATGGACCCTCTCCCCACAACCCAAAAATATACAGGTATGCAAGCACACACACTTCATTCCATTTCAGGGGTTCCAGGGGTTCCCTGAAGCCCGTTAGTGATTCGCTTTCACACTTTGCCAGGTGGGCCCTATCTGGAGACCATCAGCATCACAGGTGCAGACACTTGGTCCGCTCTCAACACAGTAAATACGAATCATGGGCGACGAGGCCCCGTCATCTGAATTTCCTTACGAACATTCCAAATGAGTCTTGTGTTTCGCTCAGGTTGGGGATCACCAGCCTGGTCCACGGGCCAAGTAAATATCATGTGTAGTAGATGTTCCCCAAGGCCACTCCCACCTCCAGTGGTTCCTCAGCTCCGGGCAGAAATACAGAGTGTGCATGGATCATAGAGGACACATTACACATCCGTGTCAATCCCTTGCAGGCTTGGGCTGACCAAATTCACTTGTAACATGGAGTCCGTCCACCGTGCCCAGACTCCTGTCATTCTACACAGTACCTTCTGCTTCTGCCCCAAATCAGGGTCCTTTTTGCGTTAGGTTCCTGGTTTAAGACCAGACATGTTTTTCAGGACAATTGTTTAACCCCTTGGCTCTCATCCTAGGCAAACTTTGCCCTACAGGCCTTTCTCCTGGCTGTGAACACTCAGCTTCCTGGGCAGAGCTGTGATCTCCATGGACACTTTCTGGGTTCCATCCCATTCTCCAAACCCCATCCCCAACCCTGCCCCAACTTCTGCTTCCCCCACTCCCATCGTCTTTGTTCTAAGCATTATCTTCTCTCAGAGCTTCCTGCTGCACGGTTCTGCTCATACATCCGCTCAAAGAGGCCGTCTCCAAAGACCCCATCTAATAGTGGGAGGCCCCCTCCCCCAGCTACTCTTCATCACATCAACTTGTTCTATTATCATCCCAGACTTTATCATCCCTGAAATGTTGCTGTATATTCATTTACTCGTGTCTTTTTCTGTTGTCTGTCTCCCCTCCTCTGAGTGGGGAACCCTTTTGGCCTTGTCCACCCTTGCTTCCTGTGGCCTGGAACAATGCCTGCTACATGGTAGAGAGTCAGTAAATGTTTGCTGAAAAACTAACTGAATAAATAAATGAACTGATGCATTCTTAAGCCTATTCTTACCGGGCTGATGCTCCAGACCCTCCACCTTCAATCCTGTTATGCTCCTTTGAGAACCTCACTAAAAACCCCCTTTAGCTGTTCATACCATTGCTCCCAGGTCCTGCCACTGCTGGACTGGTTGGGGCAAGTTATTAACCCTTCTGTGTCTCAGTTTCTCTCCTTCTTTTCCAGCAAGATTTCTTGAGCTCCTACTATGTTTTCTAAGTTCTGGGTATATACATAGCAGTCAACAAAACAGACAAAAGTCCCTGCCCTTAAAGCGAGTTCATTCTATCAGAAAGCAAGAGACAAGTACAACACAATATTAAATAAATAAAATACCGGGGCGCCTGGGTGGCTCAGTGGTTAAGCATCTGCCTTCAACTCAGGTCATGATCCCAGGGTCCTGGAATCGAGCCCCACATTGGGCTCCCTGCTCAGCGGGAAGCCTGCTTCTCCCTCTCCCACTCCCCCTGCTTGTGTTCCCTCTCTCGCTGTCTCTCTCTCTCTCTGTCAAATGAATAAATAAAATCTTAATAAATAAATAAATAAATAAATAAATAAAATACCTTGTGCATTAGTGATAAGTTCAGGAAAGGGGACTAGGTGAGGGAGGGAGACAGCCTCCTGAAACAGGATAATAATAGAACCTACATCACAGAGTTGATGCACAACGTGAGTTGATGTGTGCAAAGCATGGAATGCCTGGCATTTAGCGATCACTCAATAAATGCTACTTATTATTACTTACTCTTTTCATCAGCCCACTGTCCCAGGCAAGATGTCTCTACTCCCTTTATGATATAGCTACCTCTCTGGGATCCCATCACTCCAATATGTATTGGATCCCTTTGTTGTCTTTTGTGATTGATTTTTAGATACTGGAGTTCCCACAGTGTTATTAAAAGTTCACTTTTACCTCCCTTGTTCCCTCTGAAATCAGCCTCAATGCACGAATGAATACCTTGGAAAGAGTGGTCTTTACTTTGCCACAGGACTGCCGGTCTCAGAGCACTGGACACTGGTTCTCAGCCCCATGTTTTGGGTATGCTGTCCCACTGCCAGAAAGGCCCTGTTCTTCCTTCTCACCATGGTCCACCCCACCCGGCTTTGTTCCCTCTGCTGAACTCATCACTTTTTCCATGACACCTTCTATCGTACCCTGCCTGCCTCCTTCCTAGACCTGCTCATCACTCCTACGCTGTCCTTTTACACACCCCCATCCAGCACCAATCAACCACGATACACTGATGTGTATCTTTATCACCTTTCAATAATAAGTGCTAAATTATTCAAATAAATAGGGGAGTTGAATATGTTCTGTTCTAAGGTTATTTGCTTTGAAGCAAAGCCAAAATGTCTTATGGAAAGTTAAGCAAAATTGGCACTTGTTACATTAAAAATTTTTTTGTAAGATTTTACTTATTGATTTGAGAGAGAGAGAGATCATAAGCAGAGGGAAGAAAGAGGGAGAAGCAGACTTCCTAATGATCAGAGAGTCAATGATGGACCCAGTCCCAGGACCATGGGACAATGACCCAAGCCAAAGGCAGATGTCCAACCGAGTTACCCAGGCACCCGTTACATTTAAGTTTTAAAGTGTTCAGTTTTGGGGCGCCTGGTGGCTCAGTGCGTTAAGCCTCTGCCTTTGGCTCAGGTCATGATCTCAGGGTCCTGGGATCGAGTCCCGCATCGGGCTCTCTGCTTGGCAGGGAGCCTGCTTCCTCCTCTCTCTCTCTGCCTGCCTCTCTGCCTACTTGTGATCACTGACTGCCAAATAAATAAATAAAATCTTAAAAAAAAATAAAGCGTTCAGTTTTACCTGTCATTC
Organism: Enhydra lutris kenyoni; assembly: GCF_002288905.1. Taxonomy (NCBI): domain Eukaryota; kingdom Metazoa; phylum Chordata; class Mammalia; order Carnivora; family Mustelidae; genus Enhydra; species Enhydra lutris. The sequence goes on along the minus strand of NW_019154086.1, from coordinate 39,411,019 downwards.
ACATGAGCAGCTGGTGTGACTTCTTATGGTGAGCTCTCTTGACCATTTGATATGTAGAATGTGGCTTCAAGAATAATTCCAAGGGAAATTCCTTTTGATCATATCAAGTACCATAGACAGAGGTTTTTTTTTTTTTTTTTAATTTTATTTTTCATAAACATATAATATCTTTTTATCCCCAGGGGTACAGGTCTGTGAATCGCCAGGTTTACACACTTCACAGCACTCACCATAGCACATACCCTCCCCAATGTCCATAATCCCAACCCCCACACCCCCCCATTAACCCTCAGTTTGTTTTGTGAGATTAAGAGTCACTTATGGTTTGTCTCCCTCCCAATCCCATCTTGTTTCATTTACTCTTCTCCTACCCCCTTAACCCCCCATGTTGCATCTCCTCTCCCTCATATCAGGGAGATCATATGATAGTTGTCTTTCTCCGATTGACTTATTTCGCTAAGCATGATACCCTCTAGTTCCATCCATGTCGTCGCAAAAGGCAAGATTTCATTTCTTTTGATGGCTGCATAGTATTCCATTGTGTATATATACCACATCTTCTTTATCCATTCGTCTGTTGATGGACATCTAGGTTCTTTCCATAGTTTGGCTATTGTAGACATTGTTGCTATAAACATTCGGGTGCACGTGCCCCTTTGGATCACTACGTTTGTATCTTTAGGGTAAATACCCAGCAGTGCAATTGCTGGGTCATAGGGTAGCTCTATTTTCAACATTTTGAGGAACCTCCATGCTGTTTTCCAGAGTGGCTGCACCAGCCTGCATTCCCACCAACAGTGTAGGAGGGTTCCCCTTTCTCCGCATCCTCGCCAGCATCTGTCATCTCCTGACTTGTTAATTTTAGCCATTCTGACTGGTGTGAGGTGGTATCTCATTGTGGTTTTGATTTGTATTTCCCTGATGCCGAGTGATGTGGAGCACTTTTTCATGTGTCTGTTGGCCATCTGGATGTCTTCCTTGCAGAAATGTCTGTTCATGTCTTCTGCCCATTTCTTGATTGGATTATTTGTTCTTTGGGTGTTGAGTTTGCTAAGTTCTTTATAGATTCTGGACACTAGCCCTTTATCCGATATGTCATTTGCAAATATCTTCTCCCATTCTGTCAGTTGTCTTTTGGTTTTGTTAACTGTTTCCTTTGCTGTGCAAAAGCTTTTGATCTTGATGAAATCCCAATAGTTCATTTTTGCCCTTGCTTCCCTTGCCTTTGGCGATGTTCCTAGGAAGATGTTGCTGCGGCTGAGGTCGAAGAGGTTGCTGCCTGTGTTCTCCTCAAGGATTTTGATGGATTCCTTTCTCACATTGAGATCCTTCATCCATTTTGAGTCTATTTTCGTGTGTGGTGTAAGGAAATGATCCAATTTCATTTTTCTGCATGTGGCTGTCCAATTTTCCCAACACCATTTGTTGAAGAGGCTGTCTTTTTTCCATTGGATATTCTTTCCTGCTTTGTCGAAGATTAGTTGACCATAGAGTTGAGGGTCTATTTCTGGGCTCTCTATTCTGTTCCATTGATCTATGTTAGACAGAGGTTTTAATGTTGGGAAAAACCTCAAGAGAGTGAATGGTTCTGCTCCTGAATCTTTATAGCCATATTATAGTTAAATCCACGAGGGTTAAAAACTCTTCCCAATATCATCTAGCTATGATATGGGGCAGTGGAAATGAGTTACTTTTAAGAACTAATGTCAATAGTCTATGATTCTGTGTAGTTGAGGTATTCTAAGAGGAAGATTTAAACCCCAACATCCTGCCCTTGGTTGCTTTCTTCCACATGTGTTTTGTCTTCTTCATTGAGAAAGCACTAGTCTCTCACTGGTTTGAACATGAAAAATATAATGATTCATACATGGTATCTATACTCATTAGAGCTTTTTTGATTACAGTTGACTCTTCAACAACAAAGGGGTTGGGGTGCTGAAATTGAAAATTCACATATTACTTTTGACTCTTCAAAATGCTAGTAGCCTACTGTTAAGGAACAGCTTACCGATAACATAAACAGTAGACTAATACATATTTTGGGTATTATATGTATTCTATACTGTATTCTTATAATAAAGTAATCTAGAGAAAAGAAAACGTTCTTAAGAAAATCATAAGGAAGATGGGGCGCCTGGGTGGCTCAGTGGGTTAAAGCCTCTGTCTTAGGCTCAGGTCATGATCTCAGAGTCCTGGGATCAAGCCCCACATCAGCCTCCCTGCTCAGCAGGGAGCCTGCTTCCTCCTCTCTCTCTTTGCCTGCCTCTCCATCTACTTGTGATCTCTATCTGTCAAATAAATAAATAAAATCTTAAAAAAAAAAAAAGAAAATCATAAGGAAGAGAAAATACATTTACAGAGCTGTACTGTATTTGTCAACACAGTCCAAGTTAAGTGGATCTATGCAGTTCAAACCCTGGTGTTCAAGGGCCAACTGTATAAGTAGCAGAAGCCAGTTCCAGCTACATTAACAAAGGGCATTAATTATAAACTAAAAGGTACAGATGTAGATGGGGTAATAGCACACATGGACAGGGGAACCAAACTCTGTAGGAAATCTAGAATGTCTTCAGTCTCCATCTTGCCTCTTTTTGACTCTTCTATCCTTAACTGCATTCTTCCTAATGTGGACTCATTTCTCTCTTTCACAGTTCACACAGAAGAATATGGCTCTTACAGTTCCCAAGTTGACATATTTCTCTGATCAAAATACCCATCAACCTCAGATTCTGAACGGTGGGAGTTACCCTGGACAAGGCTGGGGCATGCCCATATATGTGGGGACTGAATAAACATGGTTGCTGGGAGCCATCTCTGCCCCCAAGCATCATCAAGGGAAGGTGAGCATAGGACCAGGCAGAGATGCTGGGAGCTGTACTTCATTTGAAACTGTAATCAGGGTGTACGACTGTTGCAACAGAAAGGCAGAGAGAAGGAACAGTGTTGAGCCATTGTAGCTACAATCTCCTGGCTTTCTCCCCATCTTTGATTCAATCTCAATTCTTGGTTTATTCTTGGTTTAAAAATAAGCTTCTTGGGGTGCCTGGGTGGCTCAGTGGGCTAAAGCTTCTGCCTTCAGCTCAGGTCATGGTCCCAGGGTCCTGGGATCAAGCCCCGCATCAGGCTCTCTGCTCAGCGGGGAGCCTCTTCCTCCTCTCTCTCTGCCTGCCTCTCTGCCTCCTTGTGAGCTCTCTGTCAAATAAATAAATAAAATCTTTAAATAAAAAAAATAAGCTTCTTGGCCCAAGATTGAACCAGTTTACCTTCACCCTCATGGACCTTTCTCCCTGATTCCCCATCCCCATCTGGTAGTTGCAGTTCAGTGTTTCACAGCAGTCCTGTTACCCCCTCACCAAGGTCTCATTGCCATGTCCAAACAAGGCAGCTCCTGGGATGCCAGCCCCATGGTCTGAAGCTCAGGATGTGGGTCTGGCTGCTCAGAAGGGCTGGCCCGCTCCCTTGAGGGATAGGTGAGCTGAGGGCATCCAGAACATGCCGGTAACAGCCAGCACACAAATATGAACACTCAAAAATGAATGTTTTCTAGTTTGAGTATCTTTTCCTTGGGTTTTGTAATAAAGCCAGGCATATGAGATGGTAGAGGGCCTCAAAAATCATCTCAGTCTCAATGGAGAGTGGCCTTTGGGTTTCTCAAACCACATACACTGATTCACCCCTGGGGAAACAGGGAATCTCTGGGGGTGGAGACAGGAATCTGCACTTTAAGAAAGTTCTCTAAGTGATTCTATCGCATAGCCAGAGTGGAAATCCACTGAAGGAGGTGGTCCAAGGAGGACACGGAGATCTAGAGGGATTCACTTCAGTTCAGAAGAAAAGCCACAGATTAAATGAAAACAAAACCAAAAATGAATGAAAAATTAAAACTAATCCGTCTGCTTCTGTATTTTGAACCTGATCAACCAAGTGGTTCTCTTTATCATTCTTTTGCTTCCCTGGATCCCAGATGCCTTTAGGGAGAATGACAAAACTGTTATGCAATTTCTGTACATTTAGGGGAAGGTGGAGAGGACAATTAAATAGTGTGCAGAATAGACACGTGTCAGTCCTTCCCACGTCATAATTGAACTTTACAGCTCTCCTGTGTGGAGCTGTCTGCAGGTGAGGAAACAGAGACTCAGATGGGTTAAGTATGCAGGCTAAAGTCACAAGGCTTGTGAGTGACATGCTCTGGATTCCTAGTCAGGTCTCTCTGACTCAGAAACTCATGCTCATCCTTCACACATCTGGCTTACTTATACGACTTTACAAACACCCTCACCAATGAAAAATCACCAAATTAAAGGACTGCCTTTTTTTTTTTTTTTAATCTACTTATTTATTTGACAGAGAGGGAAAGAGAGCAGGGGAAGGGGCAGAGGGAGAGGAAGAGAGAATGTCAAGCAGACACCATGCTGATTGTGGAGACTGACCCGGGGCTCAGTCTCACAAGCAGAAATCAAAAGTCAGACACTTAACTGACGGAGCCACCCAGGCGCCCCTAAAGGACTTTTTATTCAACATTTTCAAACAACAAAATTCCAAGATATTAATCATTTGGGTTCTGCTTTAACTGGATAAATGATTTAAAATTAACCTGGTGTTTTTCAAATGAGAAGATGTTAAATTGTCAGAACTCTGGTGGATGGCACAGTACAAAGGATATGGCAGTATTCAATAAACTTGGATTTAATGTAGCAAAATCATACCGTCAACAATCAAGATATGAGCACAATTAGAAGGAAAAAATAGGGGCACCTGGGTGGCTCAGTGGGTTAAAGCCTCTGCCTTCGGCTCAGGTCATGATCTCCGGGTCCTGGGATTGAGCCCCACATCAGGCTCTCTGCTCAGTAGGAAGCCTGCTTCCCCCTCTCTCTCTGCCTGCCTCTCTGCTTACCTGAGATCTCTCTCTCTTTCTCTTTGTCAAATAAATAAATAAAATCCCTTTAAAAAAAAAAAAAGGAAAAAATAGTAACTAATTTTTCCCACATTTAGTATAGGAAAGAAATACTAAAGCCTATTTTCATTTCCTTTACTCCAGTCTAATGTGCAAAAGGATTTCCTTACCTGGCCTTGGAATTTATATAAAAAATATGTTTGCCTTTCTTCAGAAAGGTTAGGGCAAAACTCTCCCCCTTGTCTCTCATGCCAACTAAAATCAATTCCATGGGGCTTCTATCAGTCGGGAGTCAAAGATCACACAAAAACGAGAAGTGAAGGCAGTTGACTTAGAGCGGAATTTCAGATTCACTTTCCAGGGATCCCTGGTGACAGAAGAGCTTTTGTGTGTGTGTGTGTGTGTGTGTGTGTGTGTGTGTGTGTGTTTGAGTTCTGAATAAAAAAATCTTCCTGCTGTACATTTGTTTGCTCGTCTCTATGACTTCAACACTCTTAGAGACTCAGACTGAAGCATACGGGGCAGTGTGAGCGTTCTCCAAGTAACCATTCCAAGCTGGTGAGTTAATACTCCACCTAGACCTTGTGGCCTTGCCACTCTCAGTCAAACTGGTTTTTGTGGCTGTCAGTCAAAGTCCAACATGGCACTTTTCCCACTGATACTGAATGAGCTGAAAACTCGGTTTACAGTTGATTTTGCCTTAGGGAATTTTCCTGAGAAGGGCATTACAGCAGTGGAGCAACTGAGACCCTGTGTGTGCCCGTGTGAGACCGAGAGACAGACAGACAGCAAGGAAACGTGATAGGTTTGAGTTGGCTACAAGGTTTGCTTCTGGTCAGGGTGGCTGGTTGACCTTCCTTCTACTTCTCTGTTCATAGTCTCTGCCTGGCATTGATGGAGGAGAATGGAAGCATTACTGTCCGTGTAAGCATTACCCTCGCATCTAATATAAACACCATGCCTCAAATTTCCTCCCCAGAAAGGGAGTTGAGATTCTAACTAGCTGAATCATCTAGTGACAACGCCTTTCATTGTGTTAGGTCACAAAAAACTCGGTAGTAGCCTACTCTGGGAACCCTGATGGGAAATCCATCCCATTTTCATGTTAAATCATTAGTCTGGCCTGTTGCAAATGACTGAAAGATTCTACAGAGTCATGAGTTTTCAACAAAGTAATTTGGAAATTACTTTGTCAGACCTAGAAGATGAGGAAAAAAAACTTGAGCAAGAATCGCAAAGGGACTGAAATACCAATTGGAAGCGTAAAGATTAGGTAGAATATTGCTAATGCTTTTACTCCTGCCCCGTGGGAACCAAATAAGCTTCTCTGGTGAGAGACTTTAGAATAGCTGTCTCTATGAGTCATTAAATCAGGAATTTGGATAGAATGGGAGTTGTAAGTTGTCCAGGGAATGTTATTAAAAGCAAGCTGGGGATGTGGAGTCCCTGCTTTGCCTTATAGCTGCTTTGGCAGACAGCTCTCTCTTGGGCAGCGCTCACTCCCCCGCAAGGGACTACCAGGGAAAACTGACTGCAGGGCCTTGTCTTTCTAGAACGCCCTCCTCTTCCACTTGCCTGACTGCCTATCCAGTGCTCCTGGTATGTTCTGTGATGACATGATGATCAGAATCCCAGATGTAGCATGATATCCAGGTTTGGCACCAGTTTTGTGTGTTTCTTTCTTTCTTTCTTTTTTTTTTTTTGTTTTACTAATTAGAAAAAAGAACATGAACATAAACAAGTGGAAAGCACTTTTTTTTAAAATATAGGGATAACGTCTCACAATATATTAAAAATAATTTAAAAATTATCATGGGGATGGGGCACCTGGGTGGCTCAGTGGGTTAAAGCCTCTGCCTTCGGCTCGGGTCATGATCTCAGGGTCCTGGGATCGAGCCCCGCATCGGGCTCTCTGCTCAGCAAGGAGCCCGCTTCCCCACCCCCCCGCCTACTTGTCATCTGTCAAATAAATAAAATCTTAAAAAAAAATTATCATGGGGCATTTTTAAGGACCTCTGACAAGCTCATTTTTTATTTATGTTCTGAAAAGGACATAAATCAGGATTTCCCTCTCATTTTCATTCTTCTGAAAGAGTTTCTGATCAACATGAGGATCATTCATTCCACAAATATTAACTGAATAATATCTCTGTGCCCTGCATGAGTCTAAGAACATTACCTGTATATCTCACTAAATTCTCACAGCAATGTTTTGAAGTAGGTATATACATACCATCATATAGGTGATCAAATGATAAGAGTTTAAACGACCTTCCCAAGGCCTCACACCTTGTGTGTGGTGGCTAGGATTTGGATTCAGGCAGTCTGAGTCCAGCCACTCTCTTACTCATTACGCCATATTGCCTCCAACCTCGGGGCCTTGGTCAGATGAGAGCAAGTATTACCACAGCATTGATACCCTTGTACATAAAATACACGTAGGGCCCAGATATTGGTTTCTAAATGCCATTCTCCAATAAAAGGAACCAAGACTCTTTGAAGAAATGGCTGATTCTAGAACTGAAGCAAGGAAAACACAAGATAATTCTGGAATATCTTGTTGTGCTAGTGTTCTATGTTCTTGTATGCGATGGTTGGTCAGGCATGGCCACAAAGATACAGAAGTTTGGGGAAACAAAATAGATGATGCTCACAGCCCTAGAAAAAGGAGGAGCAGGGCCACCTGGAAAAAACACCAGCATGGTAAGGAGGCAAAAGGGGCAGGAGTGGGGAAAGAGGCCAGGCCACCTCAATTGAAACTTCAAGGGCAAATCAAAGCAGGACAGTCTAACCAATTTAAGATTAGCTAGTTTGAATCATTTCAGTGAGCTCTCAGCTACAGGGATGGCCCCTCGTTGTCTGGCATTTGGCCCTGGGGTGGTCCAGGCAAAGTGATACTGCGTTCTTGGGCCTGAGAAAGGAGCTCTAACTCTGAATGGGCTAGTTTGCATATCAAAGACATGCACAAGGCTGGGCCTTTGCTATCTCCCAGTATGACCACTTAGCCTCCCAGTATGAACCTCCCAGTATGAATTCTTTTTATTTAGTATTTCAGGTTAGCATTTTGTTTTACACTTCAGGCTACGAAGTTATTATCCTTACTGATGCTCTGGATGCTGTCTCTCTCGGTCAGCTGGGTCCTGCATTCTTTGGCGATGACCTACTAGCCTTTGGTAACTTCTTGCTATCTGGTATAACATCAGGCTCATTTTATACATTTCCTACTCTAGACCTGGAACTAGTTATTTCTCTCAGGAGCTCTGGATCTTAGAGAAAAGGTATTTCAAAATCACAATTTGGCTCAAGGAAGCATCCCCAGTATCATTGTTCTTAAAATTTCAAGGCTGGAAGGACATTGGAAAAAATTATTTATTTGTCAGAGAGCAAGGGAGCACAAGCAGGGGGAGCAGCAGGGAGAGGGGGAAGCAGGCTCCCTGCTAAGCAAGGAGCCTGATGAGGGACTCTGGGATCATGACTGAGCCAAAGGCAGACACTTAACCGACTGAACCACCCAGGTGCCCCAGAAAAAGAGGTTCTTTTACTGTTCTTTGTATATGCTTCTGTGTTATTTGAATTTTCATCACGTATATTCATTCTTATCATTTATTTGTTGCATACAAATAATACATAATTCCGGCATTGAAAAAAGTCAAAGTAAAAATTATTTCACCCCTTTTCCATGCCCCTCTCCTTGCCGGAGATAACCGCAGTTATCAAATTGCTGTGACTTCTTTCAGATTTGTCCTGGACAACGTTGTCACCTAAGTAAGACTAGTGCCCTAACGATTCCAGATGCTATTTTAATCTATTTAGATGTCTCAAAGAAACAATAATCTGAGGTAAAAACACAGTGGAGAGCAAAGTAAACCTTCACCGGCACCAGCAAGTAGAGCCTCCGTGTTTAACTCTAGGGGGCGCTGTTCACATCGCTGTCTGTGATTCACGCCCCAACAAACCTGCCAACAAACCAATGAAACAATAAGCAAAGGACCTGAACAGACAGGAAATGCCTCTTAAATATATGGGAAAAAATGCGCAAGTGTGCTTTTAATAAGACAAATACAAAAGAAAGCTACAGCAGGACATTATTTTTTCATCTCTCAGATTGGCAAATGCTCGCTAACACACCCTCGTTCGACGCTGGTTAAGTGCCCGTATTTCTGGCAACTTGACAATAGGCATTCAATGACAAATGTATTAGTATATGCTAATTTAAAACACTTCTGGGAATTTTCAACTATATACAAACATATCTTAATATTTAGGAAATGATATCTGCATAAGTCAGGGCTTCTTAATAAGGGCTGCAGAGGAAAATCTAGGGGATTCAACAAACAGGATGGAGGAAAAACTGTGTTTTTGTTTTCATTAAAATCTAACTGAAGTTTGTCATTTCCTTTAATAATGAAAGTAGGCAAGAAACCGCAATAGTATCAGCCTGCGCCTCTGTTACTAGTAAAAATCAGACCTTCTATTACAGATATTCTGAAATATCATTTATGTTCATTCATACTTAGAAATTAGAGTAGTTATTAGTACCACTGCTAGATCTTGTTACTTAAGTCATTAATAAATAAGTGCATTTATTTTTAAACAAAAAATTTTGATAACTATATTTCAGTATAATTGGATTTCATTTAATCTGAAGGATTTTATTTTATACACTTGAAAGAGAGCTTTACAGTGAAAAGAGATTCACAGGCTTTACCAGACTGCCAAAGGGGTGCCTGGCGCAAAATAAGTTAAGAATAGAGTAGTTCATTGCATCATGTATATTAATCATGGCAAATAATGGGAAGCCTCCAAAAGTGTGAACTAGCTAAAGAATATTTGTATATCGCTACAATGGAATACTCTGCAGCTTCAAAAAAAGAATGAGGAATCTAGCTAATAAAATGAAAAGATATCCCAAATATTGTAAAGACATAAAGCAGCACACAGAAGAATTTGTGTACTGCACTACCGACTTGTATTAAAAGTGGGCAGAAAGTTATATAATATGAATGCCTATCTGCTTGTATGTATAAAATACCTCTGGAAGATAAACTAGCAGCTGGTGATATTGGTGGCCTCAGGGATGAAACCTGGGTGGCTGGGGACCTGGAACATTAGAGAGACTTTTTTCCTGATAAACCTCATAGTACATTTAATTTTTGAGCCTTGTAAATGTATAATCTATTCAAAAATTAAGTAAAACCTAGCATTTAAAATTCCTTGCTAGAATCTGTCAAGGGAATTGCTACAGAGCCATGAGAATACTTCTCAAAGTCCAGTTCCCACCCTGTCTTTGGAACCACACCCAGCCTGACCTGGAGCAAAGCCCTAAGGGCTCTTTCATTTCAACCCCATCCTCCCCCCAAACTCCCAATAAAACATTTCCAAGACTTCCTTGGCTCTTGCCTTTCCTTACACCTTCAACATTTTCTCTTCCAGAAATAATATCTAGCCTATTGCAATTCAAAGCAGACACTACAGTCTTGGCCCTACTTTTGTTGCATGGCAAACACTCATGAAGTAAGCTGGCACTGCCGGGATTATTCCTAGTGGGCAGCAAAGGGAAGTACATGAATATTCACCAGTGATACATTTTTAGTCTCCAATATTTTTTTTTAAGATTTTATTTATTTATTTGACAGAGAGAGATCACAAGTAGGCAGAGAGGCAGGCAGAGTGAGAGAGGGGAAGCAGGCTCGCTGCTGAGCAGAGAGCCCGATGTGGGGCTGGATCCCAGGATCCTGGGATCTGAAGGCAGAGGCTTTAATCCACTGAGCCACCCAGGCACCCCTCCAATATTATTTTTTTAAAGATTTATGTATTTGAGAGAGAGAGAGAGAGAGAGAGAAAGAATGAGAGAAAGCGCACGAGCAGGGGGACAGAGGGAGAGGGAGAAGGAGGCTTCCTGCTGAGCAGGAAGCCCGACTTGGGGCTCCATCCCAGGACCCTAGGATCATGACCTGAGCTGAAGACAGATGCTTAATGGACTGAACCCAACCAGGCGCCCCTAGTCTCCAATATTATTTGTTCATGTTTTCATAATACGTTTATTTTTAAATGAAGTCAAACACACTGAATGGGGTAGATTCTTAGTGTTGTTAGAAGTGAAGCCTAGTTACTACTATTTGTAAGACAGCATAAATATTATGGAATTAGATCACTAAAATATTTCATCTTCCCAAAACTTCTCTCATGAATTTCCTACTGTTTTTGAAATGAAGCCAATTTTCAGAACAATACACTGGTGACCATGCTTGTCTAGTACGTCTTTGGCAATATAGGGTATATTTATACTACCAAAGTAAAATATTTTGAAGAAAACATTAATGCTGAGTCCAAGTAACAATGCTAGCATGAGTACTGATTGCCAAAATCATGCAAGTTACGAAACAATTGTGCTTATAAGTATTTGTTTAGAGCATTATGACAACAAATGTTAATTTTCTTGAGATTTGGCTCAGCAGAGGGAAGCCAGCATTAGTCTTTGGAAACCATTTTGTTTAGAAGCAGACTTTAGGCTCTTTGCAGGATAAACAAAACTGTAGCAGAGTCTTGCCACAAGAACTTGAACAAATCGTTTAAAATTACAACATAACCTTATTATTTTTATGGTGGACTCTGGGAAAATATTTGAGGTCTCAACAGAAACCTCCGGCTTGTTTTTGAGTCAGAAATGTGTTTTCCTTGGAGTCATGAACAGGATAAAGAAAACTGGGACAGTTGCCAAGGCTCTGTGTTTTTGAGCTCTTCCAAACTGCAAAGAGAAAGAGTGGTTGGACTGCTAGCAGATTGGGGTCAGGGCTGGGGTGGACTTTGGGAGGAGGAAGATAAAACTTTCTTTTACTTCTGAAGACTGGTGTAGCAAGGTGAGGTTGTTAAGAAAGGAATAAGTGGTATTTCCAGCTCCCTTTTTGCCCTGTGACAACCCCAGTACAAAAATTTCTCCAGACTGTGTTCCCCAGAGGACAGCATAGGAGGTTAGGGCTTTGGAACTGAAGCCACACAAGCTACCTATTTGAAGATGGATGGTTTTCTTCAGTCTCATTAGAGATTCTGAGGCCCCAAGGGTCTCTGTGGGTCTGTGTGCGGTAGAGGAAGGGACCACCATGATGGGCATCTCTGGTCTTCCTGATCACACTGCCTGACCAGCGCCTTGGAAACTGATGGGTCACAGCAGATGGAGTATTTGATAAGGACTCCGCAGGCTATGGCATCTCAAATACCAGGAGAGCCTTGCATGAACCCCAGGAGAATGAGAGAGAATTCCCAAACATGATCGAGGTTGAATTTTTTCTGCCATCATGTAGGTGGAAGTACAGAACCAATTTCTCTAATTTAGAGAAATGTAGCATTTATAGAAGGTAAATATCAGGCCCAGATCATGGCAGAGTGACATTCACGCTTGTTACATTGACAGTATTTATCCATAGTCAAGTATAAATCTCATCTCCCCTGTACTACCACTACTCCCATGCAAACACGGCACCTGCATGCATACATGCGTGCACACACACACACATTTCTATTAAACATCTTACAAGTGAGATGACCTGGGACCAGCTTGCCTCTCCACCCTTTCTCACCCACCCTTCAGTCTTCATGTTACCTGCCACATTAGTCTTGTTTGTTGGTTTCATTAACTTAGTCATTCAATTGATTCCACAGAAAAATCTTGAGTGCCTGATATTGACCTATAACTCAAAGACAGAATTCTAGTCTCAAGACATTCATAATCTGTAGCATAATGTTTAATACAGAGTGGGAAGGTATTGGTAGGGGGAATGAGAGCAGTTCCCACCCCTAGAAGATGGGCAGAGGAGTTTAATGGTACAGAGGGGCAGGTAACCTAACTTGGAATGAGAGGAGGGGTCAGAGTAAATTTTTGCAAGAAATGATGACTTAGCCGAACTTGAGGTTGCAGAGAGTAAATGAGAACAAAATAACATTCACGGGAGATGAACCAGCCGGGGCAAATGTTTGGGGTCATGAGAAATAGGGTGTATTTTATGAGCCACAGAGTTGGGCCCTGTAAGAATATAAGCTGTAAGGGGAGAAGCCACACATTTGTTCTGCCTATTACTGTTTCTAAACATTATGCTCTACATGCTTCTCTTAATGATGATCTAATTTGTCACAGATTCTGCCCAGTTGGAATATAGGTCAGAAGAAATAGCAAGCCAAGCAAAATAGTCTCTAGTAGCAAAGAAGAGACGGACACTAGTAAGAGAGTTCTACCAGAAAAATCATATGGAAGTTCTGAATTCCTTCTGATATATATGAATCATCAAAATAGGCTAGTCAAACACTTAGAGCTTTTCATTTCTGTGCCTAGATTAAGAATTGTAATATAGTGGTTTCCTGAGAATAGTATATATTAGGAGATATTACCACAACAAATATCTTCCTGTATGTGAACCGATTTAACATAAAATTTAGTGCTTGCCAACTGAAAATAAAATTATTTAATAGTTTCATGCATGATTTGATTACCTCCGGTGGAGAGGATACAGAAAGGTTAGTTCATGGCATGGTTTTCCACATGAAGACAAATGTGGTTTTCAGACTCAATGCAGAAAGCCTTGTTCAAGGTAAGATCTTGTCCTTGGCTAATTCCTTTATGCAGGTATTCTTTCCCCTTCTACCTTACTCTCCATCTTAAACCATCTCTCCTCCTTTTGGGAAACGTCTCATGAATCAAACTCAGTGTGTTTTTAGCAGTGTGCTCATTTCTCCAAGAAAACAAAGGAGCATCATTCTCTATGAATGTTAATTGCACATGTGTTATTTGTCAGGAGTTCAATGGGCCATGTAGGGAAATAGAGGAGACAATGAAATTGAGGACCTGTTGCTTCAACTTAACTCCTTCCCTAAAAACCATTTTGAAAATTTTGTTCCCTGGGAGTAATTTAAGAATTTTAGTAAATGCCCCTTTAAAGCCAATATTAAAAACTTTTATTTGTACCATGGGCCCCTGCGACAACATGGAAACACCTATACCCCTTCTCAGAGTACTGTTTTTAAATGCATAAAATAAAACACACATGATTACAATTAAATAGATAATTACATAAAAATACACTTACCAAAATGGCTTTTAAAACTTCTTAATAAAATAATGTGTCTTAGGGTGCCTGGGTGGCTCAGTCGGTTAAGCATCTGTCTTTGGCTCAGGTCGTGATCCCAGGGTCCTGAGATGGAGCCCCACATTGGGCTCCCTGCTCAGCAGGGAGTCTGCTTCTCCCTCTCCCTCTGCCTTTCCTTCAGCTTGTGCTCTCTTATTCTCACTCTCTCTCAAATAAATAAATACATACATACATAAAATTAATTAATTAAAAATCTTTTTAAAAATAAATAAAAAATAATGTGTCTTTATTAACACATTAAATACTAAGGTCTAGCTACAAGTCTCATAACTACCACATTTTGAAGTAGTGATGAGTATAAAGGACATTTTCAAGATAATCTACAACCATTGTAATGTGATAGGAGCAGATCTTATCTTTCTCTTGATGGCAGATTCATGAGAACAGTTAATAATTATTATGATTTAGAGTCTACATTTAAGGGGCACCTGGGTGGCTCAGTGGGTTAAAGCCTCTGCCTTCGGCCCAGGTCATGATCACAGGGTCCTGGGATTGAGCCCCGAATCGGGCTCTCTGATTGGCGGGGAGCCTGCTTCCTCCTCTCTCTCTGCCTGCCTCTCTGCCTACTTGTGAACTCTGCTGTCAAAAAAAAAAAAAAAAAGAAGAAGCTACATTTAAGGGCGCCTCGGTGGTTCAGTTGGGCAAAGCATCAGTCTCTTGGTTTCAGCTCAGGTCATGATCTCAGAGTCATGAGACTGAGCCCTGAGTTAAGCTCTGTGGTGAGTACAGAGCCTGCTTAAGATTCTCTCTCCCTCTGCTCCCCTCTAACCTCTAGCCTGCACTCTCTCTCTCTACCTCTTTTTCAGTAAATGAATAAATAAATAAATCTACTGTTATAATTCTGGAGACTGCTAGAGGTTCAAGAAAATTACGAAAAAATATTTTTCTTTTATCCAAGACCATGGACTTCTGAACTCTATCCCTGGACCCTGACAAAGAATACTTGTTTTACCTTGGGATCAACACATTGACTCCACTGTTACTGTTTATATAGATATCACCCCAATAAGACCCATCCCTCCATGAGAAAACAAGGGGCACCTTCATTCCCAGTTTGGAGATATAAGAAGGAAGTGGAGGTCTACTATTGCCTTGTTCCTTAAGTTGTAAACTCATTCTACACTCCTTCCTTTATTCTTTATTATGTCAGACTTTATTTAAAAAAAATAAAAATGAAAGGGCACCTAGGTGGTTCAGTCAGTTAAGCATCTCTCTTTGGCTCAGGTGTTGATCCCGGAGTCCTGGGATCCAATCCAGCATCGGGCTCCTTGCTCAGTGGGGAGTCTGCTTCTCCCTCTGCCTCTCACCCCGTTCATGGACTCTCTCTCACTCTCTCTCGCTTTTATTAAATAAATAAAAAATCTTTTTAAAAAGTAAGCTTTGTCCAGAGACAGCCCAGAAAAAGCAAACAGCCACATACCTTCCAGAGGAGTCGGGCCCCAGCTTCATCTCCTGCATGACCTTGGTAAGTGTCTTAACTCACTCACCATAAAAATAGGCACAATAATACCAACCTAGCCATTATGGTGATGGTCAAAAGTGACACCATCTTTGAAATGTTTTGTAAGCTCTGATGAGCTGTGCGAATATGACAGAAGTCCATCCTACATTTATAGAGGACGGGGTCTCCTCTATGTCTTTTTCTCACCATTGTACAAGACACTGGGGCCAGAGAAAGGCAAGTCACTGACAACACATCCAGGAAGAAGTGTCCCTGGCTGGAACCTGGTACAGAACATGAGAAAAGTACAGTTTTCTCTTCATGGGGAGCGAGTCAGAGCTTCTTTCCCGGCCTGACTACTAGCCTCCGTGAGAACAGCAAAAGTTCCCCAAGTTTGCTTTAACTGAAACATATCATCCATCCACCCACAAATAGTGATGAAAGGATGTTAGAAATGGCTTTGAGGTGCCAACTAATTGGAATTGGATAGCGATCCGGGAATATAATGGTCCTTTTGTTTTGGAATAAATATTTAAAACTACAAATATTTGTGGGCGTTAATTGCTAAGTCCCAGTGCACATTCCTTGCTCTTCAACCCATACACAACCAAACTCTACTGACACTGAAACCATATCCCATTTTATGCAAATAGTTATTATTTGAAGATTTATATGTGTCTTTTAGAGAAACACGCTGATGTATTTTATTTTATTTTATTTTTACTTCTTTTCAGCGTAACAGAATTCATTGTTCATGCACCACACCCAGTGCTCCATGCAATACGTGCCCTCCATAATACCCACCACCTGGCTCCCCCAACCTCCCACCCCCCGCCCCTTCAAAACCCTCAGATTCTTTTTCAGAGTCCATAGTCTCTCATGTATTTTAAATGAAATGAGCTGGGCCACTCGTTAATAGTTAATCAAAGGGGCGCCTGGGTGGCTCAGTGGGTTAAGCCTTTGCCTTCAGCTTAGGTCATGATCTCAGGGTCCTGGGATCGAGCCCTGCATCAGGCTCTCTCTTCAGCAGGGATCCTGCTTCCCCCTTTCCCCCTGCCTGTCTCTCTGCCTACTTGTGATCTCACTCTGTCAAATAAATAAATAAAGTCTTTAAAAAAAATAGTTATTGAAGTCACATGATGAATGCATGAGGTTTTCTCCTACTATTGTATCTTTGTGTATGTTTGAATTTTTCCATCACAAAAATAGTTAGAAGCTTTACCTGTCCAAAATAGAAAACAAAGGTATTCCATGCTTATGTTAAATAAATGCAAACAAATTAACATAAATTAGTATATCTGCATATTTATATTCTTTCAGGTTCATCTGGAGCAATGAGTGCTATGCATCTTAGTTTGTCCTAAAATGCCTTTTACTGATAGCGATGCCATTATGTAACAGAAGATAACAATAAACATTACATCTGGCAGAAAGACACTTAAAACATGATTTTTTTTTCCCCCTCTACGCACCTTTTTCAGCTAGATTGATTTGCCTGCCAATGAGGATATCCTCTAGTTGTATCTGCTCAAATATTTGCTGGTCTTTCATAGTTAAAAGCCTAGGTTAACTATTTATTTAAAAAACGTATGTGGGTAATCAAGAAGGTGATTGATTGAAGGGCCTTGTGTCAAAAATACATGGCATATATTGGAAGTAGAAGTAAAATCATAATAGAGACGCTGTATTATTTACTGAGTATTTGAGGGAATCATCATCTCTTCAATACAGGAAGCAAATATGGCAGCCTCAGTGTCATAAAGAAACTTTCGATAGCCAGTTACAAGTGAATCACAATCTGAGATAAAGTATCTTTATGTAAATAATTCACCACTTTATCTTATAGCTAAGCCATGGATCCATCTGGAAGAGAGTCATCTCATAATTAAAAAAAAAAAAAAAGCCTCTGGAGGTTGTTCCCTATTTTCCTCAGGATCACCAAAATTTTACATTAGGACAAATATATCTCATTTAGGAGTTGTTGTTAAAATCAAAAGGAAGTGACTTAATTTCTGCATGTTGTTTTTTAAGTCATAAGAAAGGAATACTTACTTCTTCTGTCATTTTTGTAAGTCTCTCTATGAATGGTATTTATGAATTTTGTTCTTTATTTCCATGAAAACTAGTCTTAAATATTATTTTGGTATGCGATACAACAAAAACTAAACAATGGGGGCACCTGGCTGCCTCAGTCTGTTAAGCGTCTTCCTTCAGCTCAGGTCATGATCTCAGGGTCCTGGGATCAAGACCCATGTCAGACTCCTTGCTCTGTGAGGAGCCTGCTTCTCCCTCTGCCTGCTACTCCCCCTGCTTGTACTATCTCTCTCTGTTAAATAAATAGGTAAAATCTTTAAAAAAAAAAAAAAAAAAAAAACAACTAAACAATGAATACCATGTTAACTCTTCTTCTTCCACTCTGTGTCAAAACACTCACCTTTTGATCAGGGCATTGGTGACCGGTTCCCTGTGTAAACAGTGCCTCTTCTCTGAGAATGGAGAAAAGTCTTTCTGCACCCCAGGATGTGATTCATGACAGAAACAGACAAGCTGGGGCGCCTGGGTGGCTCTGTTAAACATCTGCCTTTGGCTCAGGTCATGAACCCAGGGTCCTGGGATCAAGTCCTTTATCGGGATCCCTGCTTAGCAGGGAGCCTGCTTCTCCCTCTGCCGCTCCCTCTGCTTGTTCTGCCTGCAGCTGTCCCAGCTTCTGCTCGCTCTCCCTCGCTCTCTCTGACAATAAATAAGTAAAATCTTTTTAAAAAGAAAAATTGTTAGACAACCTCTCTTCATCCTGCTCAGGGTCTTATGGGGGCAAACTGGGTCAAAGGTAGTCGCCCCAGTTTTAACTTCTGTAAGAAAACCCAATGAGTCAGAGAGAAATCACAATGTCTATATCTTTATCAAACGCTGGCTTGATTCTGCTCTGAACATTTTGTCCAGTTTATCCCATAAAAAGTGTCCAAGAAATAAGTCAGTTTTGCCATTATCTAAATAGTTCAATAACATGTGCATAGTATTCAAGGTATGTTTGCTTGATTGCCTACAGCGACATTTTGCTCAGTGCAAAAAAAAGTGAAGGAAGAACACAAAAGGAGAATGGTGGGCATACTCCTTACTAATAACACCTCCATTTATGTACCTTTTGGTCTTATATCCCTTCTAAATTCATAACCAAGATGTCGAGAAAAGGAGTATACGATTGTTACACTTACGACCAGAATTGAGCTATTTTGTTTGATGCTCAAAAGAGAGTTGTGATATGGGCAGAGCAGGTATTATTGTCACCATTTTACAGCTGGGAAAATTCAGAATCAGAGAAGTCATATGCCAGGCCCAGGATCACAGAAAATTGGCACGTCTAGAAGCAAACCTATGGTTCCTAGATCCTAACACTCTTTGCCTCCTAGCATGCCAGAGTTTTTAAGAGAGATATGAATGATGATTGACCTTAAGTCATTTATTTGCCTTCAGAAAGTGACTTTCCCTCCTGACCCATAGCTGCCTGGCACCAGCCCTCTGCTCGAGCTCTTGGAGTCGTGACTGACTGGAGGAGAACAGGTGGCAGCTTAGCCACCTGCCATGCAGAAAGACTAGATCTCTTCTTTTTGTAGAGGGTTTCCAGGCTCAGCTTTGCAGGCATTCTAAAGCAGAAGGAAAAACAAATCCATCTCTAAAGCAAATGGAAAAATAAACACCAAAGTCAGTATTTTGTGTTCCAAATGGATGTGTCATTCTAAAGATAATTAGTTGTTATTTTTAGAAAAAGAGATTACAATTTCAGCTCTCTGTCCCCAAATTATGGCCTCATCCACTAGGGACGCTGATGCAGAAGCAAGTAGAGATTGTTCAAAGTCTATAGTTCCTATATGAGTAAGTAATGCTTAAATAAGTGATCAGTTCCCATTATACAACTCAATGTTTAGCCAAGCCCAAACATGCTGCTGGCAAGAGTTTTGAGTCAACACTGATATCTAAGGTAAACATGGGCCGACTAACACACACTGGTACTTTAATGAAAATAAATTGTGAAATAGCTCCTTGCCAAGAGAGGTTCTTGGGCTCTTCCCTGGGTAACTGTTGATTAGTCAGAAGAGTATTAAGTTCCCTAAACACTTGTTTAAAATTAATTCATTCAACACACTTTCCCTTTGAGCACTTATTCTCAAGAACTGTGAAGAGTACAAGATTTTACCTTGCTTTCATATTAGCAAGTTAGCTTGACATAGCTTAGAAGCTGGCAGAAAGTCCTAGGTCAGAGACAAAGGACTTCATTAATCACAGCAGTATCAGTAACCAGTGTCTGCATTTGAGCTGCTCTAAGCTCAGGGAAACCAGGTCTTTTGTACTGAACAGTAAGTATGTCTGCTCAAGGCTGTTGAAGGAAACACGCTTGACAACGCCTCTTCTCCAAAGATGTGTGGAAATTTGAGAAATCCATGGAAAACTGTTTCCTGAAACTTATTCTTTACAGACACTGTGATAGAGGCAAAAGATACGAAGATGAAAAGAAACAAAGTGCTATCTTGTTCCTGATGAATCTATTATCGCAATAATATCAACCATAAAGTTGAACTCTCAAATTCTGTTCATAGCAAATGTGGGAAGTACAGTTTGCTCAGTATCTCTCCCTAACTTGATTCTTATGATCAGGAAGAGTGGTAGAAGATCCACAAGGCAGAAATCTTGTTCTTCAGTTCCCAAACAACTTGTTTGCTAGTCGTGTCAAAGCCATGAGCGCCGCCAAAATGGAACCAACATGTTGCAATTGCATTTCCAAAGCATCCAGTCTGTAGCATAATGACTCAAATGACATAAAGCTAAAGGTCATTGGCGGGGGAAGTAGATAGCAGTGTTTAAAGAAAGAAGTGCAAGCTGATAGAAAAAATATTATGAGGGAAACCTCTCTTAATTGCACTGGCAGAACTTTGTTATAAAATAAATTAGAGTCAAGCCACACTAAAATAGTTGGTTCTAGCAAATGAATCAGTGACGAATGACCTTTAAAGTGCATTTTAGAGGTGAGTTTTTCTATCAGGACTTGAGTATTACCACCAGAACGTATTGAAAGGAGAAGTTGTAAAATTCCTCTGAGAATATATAATCTGTGCCTCTGAAAAAGACATAAACATTTTATCCAAATTGTTTCAATTTTTGTGGATTGTTTATAATGGCACTGCTCATTAAGATGATCCGGCTCCCTTTATTCCGACTTGGTTTTTACCAGGCACTTTTTCATAGTCATTTAACTTCCCAGACAGACTTCCCCAGAAATAAGAGAAAATATTGTCTTGAGTACATTAAAATTCCAGACCTCCTAATAGCTCTATTTTTTCCCACTTCAAATTAGTTAATTGGCAACCTGTTTTTAGCAACCAGGCTCTTGTAAGTTTAGTTAGTATAAGCCAGTCCCCTCAGACACTGATTTCCCCTGAGCAATATGAAAATAACTAACGGGGTTTTTGAAAATTCAAACACACCATCAAGAAATACTTATGTTCGTCAATGGGCTCATCCTGCATCCCCACTGATGAATAATACAATTATTCTGGAAGACTCTGAATGATTAACCAAATAGCTTTTCTCCCTTTGACATCTTTTCAATGTAATAATCATTCTATTTGTCCTTTTCCTTAGACTTCTCCATAAAAGTTAAAATTTAAGAACTCGTTGAATATCTATCTGTAGTCTTTAGTACACAGCACCATTTCCTATGCTTGAGTATTAACTGTCAAGCTGATACTATTTTCTTAGACTACCTACAACAATGAAAATCTCCAAATCATTGTGTATCATTATGTCTGTAATTCTTTGATCTCAGAAATATTTCCTCTAAGCTACATATATATATATATAAAATATATGTTTATGCATATGTGTGTGTGTTATATATACATGTGTTTGTGTGTTTGATCTTGAGACATAGTAGAATAATATTGGATAAAAAAGGCCTAAATGCATGAAAACACAATGTGCATTTAGATGACAGATCCATTTAGTTATAATGGTACAATGATCTCCAAATTAGTTTATCATTCCAAAATATTTGAATTCCTTAACACTGAAGAAATTACAGGAAATTGTTCAATTTCCTAGGGCCTTGGGCACTTTTCCTATGATTATTGCCTCCAGTATACTTTGTTTGTGGGTAAAGGACCGTGAGGGAGGCATTTTGTCACCTCTTTAGATGTACCCAATATTCTGAAGCTTTTAGGAAGAACATATTATAAAAATCATGAAATTTAACCACTGCAAAAAAATAAAACCAACTCAGTAATAAACATCATTTGTAATTTCTACTGTGTCTGAAGGAGTTACTCTGCTACATGTGGTGTGGGGGTGAGGTGAGTTCAGTGGGCAGAGGGGCGAGAGGCCCTGGTGAGACACTTTCAGGAGAGCCTACCCAGCCGATGCCTACACTCAGGCACAGCAAAATTTTCAGAGCAAAATTTCCTTGGATGTGTAAGGAGGAAAGAAGCAAAAATATAACGGAGCCAAATGTGTTTCTCTATTCTCTGCCGTTGGTCCCCCTCAGTCCGCGAGGGTGTACATTTTCCCAGTTGTCATACCCGGAGTCATGAGAGAAGGTAGACAGCAGACCACTCAGCAGAATTGGAAAGCCCTAAGCCAATCCATTGAAATAGAGTTGCCGACTTTTTACTTGGAAACAGAGGAGATATGTCCATGAAGGGAGGGGATCTGGCACCTACCCCAGATGGGATTTCCAAAAGTTGCACTTTTTAAGACAAAAATTGCACATTTTAAAAGGTTTAACGTTTCTAAGGAGTGACTTACAACAGCGTTTGCGAAGGGTGTGATGAAAAGAGGAGACAGGCAGGAGCGTGAAGGCAGGAGCCTGAGACCATGGGAAAGCAGCCCCTTCCTGGGCTGTCTGTGTTTGCTCCTGCCAACCAGTATCAGCCTGTGCTTGCCAGCCAGCCACCACCCCAGGTTGTAGCCTCTCAGGTTAGGGGCTGGTTATTACCCTGAGCCAGGACTAGAGCAAGGGATCTTAAAAAAATAAATATATAAAATAAAAGTACACGTCTACCAATGAGAATTCTCGCTACCATTCCCCTGTCTTGACTCGGTTACTTACCTTGGTGTTCTCACCCACAAAATGGAGTTTTTAACACCAAACTCAAGGAGTATTATAAAAATTAAATAAGATAAGGTTTGTGTCTTAGTTTGGGTCCCCAGAGAGACCTGAATCAGGGGTTTGGATGTACATCGTTTATTTGGAAGGTGAAGGGAGTACTCAGGGAGGAGGGAAGCGAAGCCAGAAAAGACAGCGGCCCCGATACGTGGGTCAGCAAGCAGCTGCCCGTGGGCGCTGCCAGAGCTTAGTATGTCTCTAATAATCATGTAAAAAAGGAAAAATGGCAAACTGACTGGGTGACACAGGGTGAATTCTACAAAGATTCATGGAGGAGGAATTCTCTCTTTTAAACCGGTTGTCATGTGGGTCCCATAGCTCAGGATCTGTCTTTTTGTTTTATTTAACTGCAAGCTATCTAACACAAGTAGAGCAAATAGCAAATGCTAATGTGTCAATTCTGACGTCTTATTGACATAATGGATTATTGACCCCAGGGGGGCGGAGCAATACTCCTGGTTTTCGTTGCCAGCCCTAACCAGATTACCATCCGTACTCTGCGTGTTCATTTACCTAGACCTGACAGACCTTCATCCTTGTATTGACCTCCCTTTCTGTGAAGACTTTAAAACAATAGCTTAGTTATCTTTTAGTATATTAAAGCTAGAGTATTATGATTAGCTTGTAATAAGAAAAAATAAATTAGGCCAGGAGTCAAGATGGCGGAGAAATAGCAGGCTGAGACTACTTCAGGTAGCAGGAGATCAGCTAGATAGCTTATCTAAAGATTGCAAACACCTACAAATCCAACAGGAGATCTAAGAGAAGAAGAACAGCAATTCTAGAAACAAAATCAACCACTTTCTGAAAGCATATTTTCCTGGGGTTGTTGCCACCCTTTTAGTATTTTACTTGCTCCTTCATATACTCTTATCTAGACAAAATGACAAGGCGGAAAAATTCACCACAAAAAAAAGAACAAGAGGCAGTACCAAAGGCTAGGGACCTAATCAATACAGACATTGGTAATATGTCAGATCTAGAGTTCAGAATGACGATTCTCAAGGTTCTAGCCAGGCTCAAAAAAGGCATGGAAGATATTAAAGAAAAAATAAATTAGTTAAAACTACAGGATCACTTGTTTCCTTACAGATTGGCAAATGTTAAAAAAACGTGGATGAGGGGCACCTGAGTGGCTCATTGGTGAAGCATCTGCCTTCAGCTCGGGTCATGATCCCAGGGTCCTGGGATCCAGTGCAGCATCAGGGTCCCTGCTCAGCGAGGAACTTGCTTCCCCCTCTCCCTCTGCCTGCTGCTCCCCCTGCTTGTGTTCTCTCTCTCTCTCTATCTGTATCAAATAAATAAATAAAATTTTTTAAAAATCACGGATGATCAAATGTATTTTGAGGTATGCTCATCACAAAAACATTAGTGGTAGCAAAGATTGGAAGTAACCTAAATACCCATCGCTAGGAGAGAAGTTACATCAGTGATAGTACATTCAGACAATGAAACATTGGGCAACGGCAAAGAGTTAAGGAAGATACTTTATGTAATGATATAAAAGGGAAATTTTCATGATAAGTTGTTATTAAAGGTACAAAATTATTTATTATGATAGAGTTTATATAAAAAAGAAGAGGAAGTATATACATGCGCGAATATATGTGTGTATTTGTTCATGAAAAGTGAACAAGTAATCTTACTGAGAAAAGAAGGAAAGATGGAAGGAAGGGAAGGAGAAAGGAAGGGGGGGGAGGGAAAATCATTCCTATTCCCACCACTCAAAGAAAATCATCATTAACATTCTGGGTTAATATTTTGGCATACTAATATTACCATCCAGTCTTTTTTCTCCGCATAAATTTTTTTTGCCTTTTTAAATTAAGTGGAAAAGGGGCGCCTGGGTGGCTCAGTGGGTTAAGCCTCTGCCTTTGGCTCAGGTAATGATTCCAGGGTCCTGGGATTGAGCTCTCTGCTCAGCAGGGAGCCTGCTTCCCCCTCTCTCCCTGCCTGCCTCTCTGCCTACCTGTGATCTCTGTCTGTCAAATAAATTAATTAATTAATTGGCACGTGCGTTCCTCGGGTTCACGTTGCAGTAGCCATGGACACTTTGGATTGAGTTGTAAAGCCCAAAACGAAAAGAGCCAAGAGATTCCTTGAGAAGAGAGAACCGAAACTCAGTGAAAATATTAAAAATGCTATGCTGATTAAAGGGGGAAATGCAAATTCTGGTGACACAAGTACTTAAAGATGTGTATGCCCTGAAAAAATCGTATGGCGTTCTCTATAAAAAGAAAAACATTACAAGACCATTTGAGGATCAGATGTCGTTGGAATTCTTTTCAAAGAATTCAGATTGCTCTGTATTTATGTTTGGCTCCCATATTAAGAAGCGGCCAAATAATCTAGCGATAGGTCATATGTATGACCACCATGTGCTGGATATGATTGAATTAGGTATCGAGAAATTTGTCTCTCTAAAAGATATTAAGAATAGTAAATGTCCTGAGGGAACAAAACCCATGTTAATATTTGCTGGTGATGATTTTGATGTAACAGAAGACTACAGAAGGCTAAAAAGTCTTCTTATTGATTTCTTCAGAGGCCCCGCAGTACCAGATATCTGCCTGGCTGGTTTAGAGTATGTTCTGCACTTCACTGCACTGAATGGGAAGATTTATTTTCGGAGCTGTAAGTTGCTCTTGAAGAAATCTGGTTGCAGAACACCAAGGATTGAATTGGAAGAGATGGGACCCTCATTGGATCTGGTTCTGAGGAGGAAACATCTGGCATCAGATGCTCTTTATAAATTATCTATGAAAATGCCAAAAGCCCTAAAGCCAAAGAAGAAGAAAAATGTCTCCCATGATACTTTTGGTACAACTTATGGAAGGATTCATATGCAGAAGCAACACCTGAGCAAACTACAAACCAGGAAAATGAAGGGGTTGAAGAAGCGACCTGCAGAAAGGATAACAGGAGACCAGGAGAAAAAAATCAAAGAGAATTAAAAAAAACTGATGGAACTTAGCCAATGACTATAATGTTATTGTAGTCTGTTTACTTAAGAGAATTATCAATCATCAGTCATTTGTAAGTTTCTTATAAGATGTTATTAAATGTTTTTATAGTAAACATTTGGTAAAAAGTTTGGTATGGTAAAAAGTTAATTAATTAATTAGTTAATTAATTAATGGGTGAAAACGGCATCATATTGTACATATGTTTGTATCCTCTGGTCTGTTCTCTTAATATGCTGGTTTTTGGTGTCATTAAATATTTTTCTACAATATGATGTTTAATGCTATTTTGTACTCCAGAGCATGGATACCCTATAAACTATCCAATTCCTCCCTCAAATGTTAAGCACTGAAGCACGCAAAGTTGTTGCTGAGAGCTGAAAGCACATGTACTATATCATGCAACTGATTTTTGTGTGTGACTTGAGGTACTAGTTTTTTATCCTCTAGTTACACACCTTATTCATAGAGTTACACAGTTCTCTCTACTTTCTCACAACCCGGGCACCTCCTTTAGCCAGAATCGTACATGGAATCTTTTATTTGTAAAGAAGCCTTTTGCAGAAGGAGTGAGTAGCTGGAAAACAACTCAGTGCCTTAAAACTATTTTGCAAATGACTTACTCATGATTCTGACATGAATTGGAACTAAGAGAATTAGCATACTTTACAACTAAACTGAAGGGGGTATCTTTTTAAAACAAAAGATAAGGAGATGTTCATCTTATTTTACAGAAGTCGTAATAGAGTTAGAGTCAATTTTTCCAGAAACCAGAACATTTGCAGAGCAGAAATCCTGGGAGGAATGGAGCATGTTTATCAAATAATGCAAATAAATTCATCAGTGGTTTGTGGCTTATGAAAACATGACAAATGCTTGCATTTAACAAAGCCACCTGTTTGAGAACCACAGTTCCATACAAGGTCAGGTTTATGAAGGTATAAAGGTGAAAGGAAGTTTATAGACTTAAGTTCCCACTTTCCTGTTGTGTCTAAACCCTGAGCGCTTGGAGGGAGGCTAAGGTCCTGGGCACGTCTCAGCAAGTGGGACTTGAGCATAGCAGACCCAGCCCTTCTGTTTGCAGACTTGGAGGGTGAGGAGGTGCTGCTCTCCCATGAGCAGAGTGGTGCCCTTGGGGCTAGCTTCTTAAATGTATAATAGAAATCACTGAAAATTAAACATTTTTAGAAACTTGATATTGTGATGGACATTTTCATATATACTACATTTGACCCAACTGTTTGTAAATCTTTTGATACGTATTTTGCACCTTAAATGCAATATTAATATATGCTATTTATTAATTCATTATTCACTAACATATGTTATTCATTCATTCAACAAATCTTTACTCAGAGCTTGGTGCCAGACAGCCTTTTCAGCTCTGAGGATACAAAGATGAACAGTCTTACAGTCTCATGGTAGGAGCTGTTAATAAAATAAATGAGCCAAAAGAAACCAACTGCAACAAAAAGCAACAAGTGCTATGAAGAAGACAGAAATGGGCTGAGATTGAGAAAAACCAAGGTTGACCTCCTCTAGGTAGGCAGCCAGGAAGGAATGTTCCAGAAAGGTGATGCTTAAGCCGAGATCATGCACAGGAAGACATGGATCCAAGCTGGGGACTGTGGGAGGAAGGGCATATGAGCAGAGGGAGCAGCCTTCCGGAGCTCTGAGGACAAAAAAGACTTGGCATTTCTGAGGAACTGAAAGAAGTCAAGCATGGCAGAGCATGGTGATGCAGGAAGAGAAAAAGATGAGGCTGAGGGACCAGGGGTGGAGGGTCTTACATGAGACCTTGTGCGCCAAGTAGAAACCAGAAATTTTTTTCAGAGTGTGAGGCCAAGCATAGTAATAAAGTAATAATACTGGGGCGCCCAGGTGGCTCAGTCAGTTAAGTGTCTGTGTTCGGCTCAGGTCAAGATCCCAGGGTCCTGGGATCGAGCCCCACTTAGGGCTCCCTGCTCAGCGGGAAGCCTGCTTTTCCCTCTCCCTGCTGCTCCCTTTGCTTGTACTCTCTGTCAAATTAATAAATGAAATTTAAAAAAAATTTTTAAAAATAAAACAATAATGCTTTACTAAAGGTCCTGTTCCAGAAGTTAAATAAACTCAAAAGTCAGCGAATTGTTTTACTTTAAGAATAAAGACAGAGGAGGGTTTATCTAATGATGACTCAGGAAGATGACAACATCATGTAGCCAAATCCAACTAGAAACCATTGGTCATTCTAGGGAGATTGCATGTCCCAGTTCGCTCAGGAGAGTTCCAGTTTTCATCTACATTCTCAGCATTCCCTTGGTATAGCATTTGTCTCAAATACTTCTTTTTTTCATGAAGTGTTTTTATTAGTAGCAGTGTTGAGATGAGCCAGAATGGGTTGGGCAGACAGCCACTTTGTATTTCCAGCTTCTGCCATAGTCTCATTGAATAGCATATGGGTTGCTTGGGCGTTGTTGAATTTTCACTTGAACATATGGTAAAATCTGAAAGAAACCACCAATAACCCAATTCCCTTTTCCCAACTTTCCAGAAGCAATGTAGCTGAGGCTTCCTCTTCCCGGCCGCCATGCAGGGCTCTCACGGATAAAATGAAGTATAGCATCGTGAGCTGCTGGGGACAAATAACTCCTTCTGGGGTCAGGTGATGGCAAGAGAAATATCCTGTGTTGCCGAGCCTGCCAGCCACTTGGTGTATCAGCTTGTGACATTCTATGTAGATGTATAAAGTCTCCAAGTCACCAAGTCACCAGATTAATGGAAAACATGTCTAACTTTGGGTTAGGTATGGACAGATCACATGCAGGAAATAGAACGTAAGCGGCCCTGTCTAGAACTCTGTGTCCTGTGAACACCATGGTGCCTTTACCTTTTACGGGATGGTATAAGTCCACAATTGTTTGTTTTATTGTTCGACAATGCTTTTTTTTTTTTTTTAATTTTTCAGTAAATCCTTTCAATAGCAATGACCTCAAGGAAATGAGTTGAATGGAAACAGAAGCACAAAATTTCCACTTCAGGAGAAAGTCAGTTAAGAAAGTGAAACTTGGGGCACCTGGGTGGCTCAGTGGGTTAAGCCACTGCCTTCGGCTCAGGTCATGATCCCAGGGTCCTGGGATCGAGTCCCGCATGGGGCTCTCTGCTCAGCAGGGAGCCTGCTTCCCTCTCTCTCTCTCTCTCTCTCTGCCTGCCTCTGTCTACTGTGATCTCTCTCTGTCAAATAAATAAATAAAAGCTTTAAAAAAAAAAAAAAAGAAAGTGAAACTTGCACAAAACATGAACATCTACCATCAATTATGGGACAACAGTGGTAGCACTGGCCACTCGAAAGTAAGGAGATATAAATCCTCTGAAAAGTCATCAGATTCTACTTCACAAGTTAATAGTTCATTTAAGAAGATGGGAATTGAATACAACAGTCGAACAGGTGCAACTTGAGAAGGTATATTTGCACAACCCCTTTGGAAACATGTCTTTTGATTTGGATCAAATCCTCTTTATATTTTAATTTGGCACTTCTTTAATTTCAAGTTTCTTCATGTACATATCCTTGTAAAGTGAGAGCTGAAAAGGGTTCCGCTCCATTAGTATACAAAGAACTTGACAAACTGGGGCGACTGGGTGGCTCAGCTGGATAAGCGGCTACCTTTGACTCAGGTCATGATCCGGGGGTCCTGGAATCAAGCCCCACATTGGGCTCCGTGCTCGGTGGGGAGTCTGCTTCTCCCTCTCGCTCTGCTGCTCCTCTTCCCCCCAGAACCCCCTGGTTGTGCTCTCTCACTCTTGCTCTCTCTCAAATCAATCAATCAATCAATAAAATCTTTAAAACAAAACGAAGAACTTGCCAAACTACTAAATGATGCCAATTTTATATCAATGTCATCAGGTGACTGACATAAAAATCCAGTGAACTCTAGTAGTTGAAGGTTTTCTTCCAATATTTCCTGGAACCAAAGTAGAACTTCTAGCATTTTGTTTTGTTGGAAGTGAAACATCTGAAATTATTATGAATACTCTTATAAATTCAGTTCAGAGTTCAATTTAGGATTAAATTATTTGTTTTTGTAGGCACAATATGTTTACAAATTTTGGTGGTAAGTGCCAAAACCAATGCACTTACTAAATTGAAATCGCAGAGCAGAAATGTACTGGAATTGATTGACAGGCACATGATTTGTAAATGCATTCAAACAAGCTGTGATATTCTAGCAGTTGTAACAGAAGCTGTGTTGTCAACATTTACAAATATTTTTACGAAGACACAGACAAAATAACTGAACTACATAATACACAGAGACACTGATGTTGAAGCAAGGAAATACTTGAGTATGGCAGTATGTGAATTTACTTTTTGCTGTCTAACATTAATTAGATTCTAGAACCCTGGAGTCTTTCAAGCACAAATTTCTAACTCAACAAACTGAGCGCATGTGCCCTGTAATGGTATTGAATACTTTTTGTAAATATATCCTTTAGATTTTGGTTTGATTGCATTTTTCTCAAAATCAGTTGAAACTCTTTAAAGATTTGTTATTTATTTATTTCACAGGGAGAGAGAGAGAGAGCGTGAGCACACAAGTAGGGGGAGTGGGAGAGGGAGAAACAGAGTCCCCAGGGAGCAGGGAGCCCTTACTGAGGGCTCAATCCCAGGACCCTGAGATTGTGACCTGAGCCACAACCAGACAGTAAACTGGTTAACCGACTGAGCCACTCGGGGGCCCCTAAAAGGCTTTAATCAATGTGTTCAATGAGTGGAGCACTCCAAAACTTCAGCTTTTATGTTCTAGCAAATTGCAACTATTGAGCTTGTAAACAAAGAAGCTGGCAAACAAGAAGATCTTGAAATTAAGTGGGGAGCAACTGAACAAAATAAACAATGAAAACTTGAATGTTTTACAAGGTTTAATTTTAAAATTCCATGACTGTACCTTGGACTATTTTGACTTATATGAAGAAATGTTGGATGGACCTATTATTTTTAATTGCCTAAGTGTGTATTCTGTACCATAATAGAATGAAACAGAAAATGTATGTATTTCTGCAGAATCTATATTTGTTAAAACACTTTTGAATAGAACTACTTTATACTTATAAAGTAAATTACTTAAGTAAACTACTTACAAAATAGTTTTGAATTTTCAAAAAAATTCAAGATTTTTTTGAATCTGTAATTCAAAAAAAAATTTGAGACTGTGTAGAGCTTTAATTATTTTTAGCAATCTCTTTTCTTCTTTTTTGCTTTTCTCTTCTATTCTTAAAAATGTCCCGGTCTGTATGATAAGTTATATAGTCACCATAATCAGGGCAGTCTCCTTGAAGGAATGAATGTCAGGCACAGGGACTGAAATTTCTGGGTAACCAAGCCTGTGGGAGCCCCTCAATGGACGTTAGGCCTCAGGAGCACAAAGGCTCAGCTCCTACTTGCTCTCAGGTCTTCTGCATTTAAAACATCCCCCCTGTTAAACTTTCCCATGATGCATGGCTCTTTCACAAGAGGAGCTTGAGGAATACTGGTCAACCTCTGTCTCTGCAGGGCTGACTCTCAACCTACAGTAAATGTAGATCATGCACCCCAGGTCCCTCATTAATTAAAGAGCAGATGGTAGGCAGATCTGCCTCCCTGTGTCAGATCTCCCATGCAAGTAAGGAGAATGAGAGAAAGTATGCCAATGAAAAGCAGGCAGGAATCCCACAAAACTCTGCTTTGAAAGTATTAACAAAAAAAGGTTTTGAAAAAAGGCCAAATATAAGAAAAAAAAAAAAAACAGTAATCGTGGGAGTGCATTGCTGATCCTTGCTGAAAGTTTCTGAGCTGAGTTTGGAAGTGATTAAGGAGATGAGGGAAACAAAATTTCCCTCATAAGCCATTTGATTCTTCAGAAGGTCTTGCTTCACAAATCACGTATGACTCCAGTGTTTTCTCAACGACAAGAAGTCGGAAAGTCTTCTTCCACAGAGTGGAAGGGTACGTCCCGCTCCACCCTGAAATAGCAGAGTTCAAAGGTTCATAGCACTTTGCATTTCTCACGGTTTCTGTATCTCAAAAGTGGAAACTCGGATAGATGAGTCATGATCCCTATGAAGGAAAACAAAAATTAGCTAAAGTTAAATGTTCCAGAAGGTCAGATAAATCACATATAAATCCTATGTTTAAAGGAAAGAAGAGGTCAAATACACCCTTCATCCCATCATTCCTACAAAATGACTCCAACTTGCTTTAAAATATGACTTTGGAGACACTCTTTTTCTATGCTTTCCATAACATGGCCTGACAACTTCCGCACTTTTGTGTCCTCCTAACTCTTCATCGTGAACTCTCACTGTTGTCATCTGGCCTCCTCACGGTCTGTCCTCCCTCATGCCCTACTTCTCTTTCCTTGACTGGAGGTTCTGCTCCTGATGACTTTAATTCCACCTGATTACTACCCTTCCTCCAAATATTAACTCCAGACCACCATAATGTTTTCTCAACCTACACCAGCTCATAAGGATTTTTCATTTTTGAAAATTTATCGCACTTTCTAACAGGTCAATTCATCTCTGGTGGTCCTCATTTCTTTATCTGCAAACAGTGACACCATCTTCTTCTTCATGTGATTTTTGAAGAAGGAATCAGATGATAAAGACACCTGTGACTAGCCATGCTATGTCAGCCAATGCCTTTGCATTGGGGAAAGACTGATATTGTGAAGGGTCAGAAGGATATTGTGGAGAGAATTTTCTGGCTCTGCCAGTATTGGGTTCTAACATCATTTAACCCCCTGATCTTATAACATAGGAATAAGAATTCCTGTCTCATAAAGTTGTGTGCAAACCAATGAAGAGAATATAGGCAGAGGTCCTCCTGGCCCTCATACGCTCAGTTGGTTTTTTCCCCCTCATTGCCTCAGAGGTTATTCATTCACCAGCTCATTCCCGAAGCATTTGCTGAGGGCTTGGGATTCAGCTGTGAAAAGGACATAAACAGTTTCCTCTCCCTTGACCTGACAATGCTGATGCTGTGAGGGAGACGCATGATGCCCATAAGAAGAGCCTCTGAACCAGACCTAGGAGGTCAGGGAAGCTGGAAGCTGAGGGAGCAAAGGAAAGCTGTGTGTTCCAGGTAGAGGCACACTCCAATTACTGAGTTTTTATACCAGTAGCTTTTAACTTTTGCAAGCTTCACAATCAGCTCTTGTGAGTCTGTACGAGGCAGCTCCAGCACGCTGCTGCTTGTAGGGGAAGAGAAAGTCACCTTGGGTTGATGGAACCATCCCCAAATATTTCCCTATTGGAGAAGCATGTTAAGCATGTTAATGGGTTTCAGTAAAGGGGTATCAGCATTTAGCTAGCAGACAAGCACCTGCTGACTTCACTCTGCATAAGGAGAAATGCCTAATTCTTATTGATCACAGTTCGAATCTCAACACCAAGCAGATTTTAAAATGACCCAGTCAAATACTGCAAGAAGCTTGTATTAGACATTCATTATTTTAAATTCATGGTAAAAAAATCCTGGGAATTCTTCCCTTTTAGTGGCTCTGCCCACCCTTTACACAAGTTCAGCAGATACTTGCGTAATCCACTGTTCGCTAAAGTTACAGACTTTGTGTCTGGGAAAGAAAAACAAAAATGTATATGACTAAATCAAGTGACAAAATTGGCTAGAGTCAGTGTCCCTAAAGATCCACTCCATTCAATTATGTATATACAAGTTATACTAATGAATATATATTTTATTATATATTATATGGTTATATAAAATAAATGTAATCATATTTATATACCTAAAATTAAATTTTATAATTTTGAAGTAATATAGTCACATGATACACACTTAAAAATACAAGAGGGCTAGGGAGCCTGGCTGTTTCGGTCAGTAGAGCATATGACTCTTAATCTCAGGGTTGTAAATTTAAGCCCCACATTGGGTATAGAGATTACTTAAAAATAAAATCTTAAGAAAAAAAAAATACAAGAGGGTATATGATGAGAAGCCTGAGTCCTGCTCCTGCCATTTCTGACCCTTCCCTGGTGGTAACCGACAATAACAGATTTTTGTTGTGTTTCCAGATATATATGGGACTACAGATACGTATGTATATTCTTCGCTCCCCACTTTTAAAACCCAGGTTATCTGTGTTTTAACAAGCCCTCCAGGAGATCCTATTGCACACCAAAATTTGAGAACCACTGACCTGACAGGACCTTATTTCCTTGGGTTTTTCGGTCCTAAAAGGTGGATATCTTTGCCCAAATTTCTTGAAACAAGAGTTATAAAGCCTAGTCCTGAGCTGGAAATGGGGCTCAGAGACGGATGACAGGACAAATCAAGGGGGTTTCAATAGACCACCCCACTCTTACTCACTTAGTACGGTTGTCCGAACAGGTGGGCAGCCACATGTGAGAGCAGAACCTGAGGTCAGTCATGTACCTGGAAGACAGATGGCTTGACAGTAACACATCCATCCTGATTCATAGGACTCCTGTTAGTGAGCTGTGGAGTTCAGGGGCTGGGGCCAAGCTCAGAAAGGGAGAGTGGGAACAGTAAGGTCAGGATACCCACTGGGCCTGAGAGCTAAGGTTCAGAGCGGTGCTTGTTCCTGAAGAGGGGGATTGTGCTGAACCTCTCATGAGAATGAGAGACAGCCTGTCTGATGACCACTTCCCATGACACCCCATCGCGCCCCTACTGGGGTTCCAGTTAAGCCTAGACCAGTTTCAGGCTGGAAATGAATTCAGGCCTGAATTAAGACAGTAGTGGCAGGGATGGAAAGAAGTCACCTGTAGGTAATATTGGTATGAGATGTGGAAGGAAAAGGAGGAATATAAAGAAATTTCCCCTGCTTCTCTGCTGAGAATGAAATGAGGAGACTGACAGACATACAAAATTCCCAGCCCCTTCCCTGAGATTCTGATGCAGTGAGTCTGGGGTGGGACCCGGGAAACCTGGATATGTTATTCTCACTGTTGGAAAAGGACCTCTAAGTCTGGCTTGGAGGGTTGGATAGGAGGAATGTAATTCACTGAATTCAGTTTTAGGTGATGTTGAGTTTAAAATGCCTTTGGAACAATACAATAATGGTGACTAAATCTATCGAGTACTTACTCTATACCAGCTCTTTATGTGGACCATTTAACCCACACAACATCCTAATGAGAGAATTAACTATCATCATACTCATTTTATAAATGAGTACACTGAGTTATAGAGACATTAAACCATTTGCCATTATTTACACAGGTAATAAAGGGCAGATCTGGGTTTTAAACCCAGGCACACCTTATTCCAAAGTCTTTGTTCTTTGTTCTAGTGCCTGCTGTATGTATTTAAACCCTGAAACAATGATTTGAAATGAAAATTGGTTTTAGACTGCTCAAGGAGGGCCTGCAGAGAGAGGAGACGGTCAAAGATGGAGCTGTGTTCCTGTTTTAAGAGATGGGCAATGGATGAAGAGGTCTTGAAAGTCAGAGAGGTTCAAAGAGAACCAGGAGAGATGAGAGTTTTATAAACTAAGCAAGTTGAGTTGCCTGAGAAGTAAATTTAAATACCTCAGAGAGCTCCCGTAGACAAATTATCCACTGAATGTGGCAAAGGGGAGTAATTTTTGACCTGGCCCAGGAAGGTCGGGGAGAGGCTCCAGCCGTGTCTCTGCAGACTGAGGACAAAGAAAGGAGAAAAGGAAGACAGTGAGGGAAGACCAACTTTCCAAGAGACTCGGCTCTGACAAAATAAATCTAGAAAGATCTGCACAAAATGTTAACTGTGCTCATCTCTGAGTAGCAGGATTATAGGTAACTTTCATCTCCTGCCTTCATTTCATCTTTCTCAGGCTGCAGAATGCACTTTATAAAGCCTCATCTTAACTGAGAGGAGCAGGGCTCCAGAAGGAGCAAGTTGTGGAGAGCAGGTCTGCCTCACAGAGCCCATGATGGGTGTGTGAAGGAGAAAAACTGTGGCCTTCCTCTCCCAGGGGCAGACAGACCACGGAAACTGAAAAGAATATGCAGTCTTTCAAAAAAGTTTTTTAAAAAAAGATTGTTGCATGTATTGACTATACTTTTGTTTTAAGATTGTATTTATTTATTCATGAGAGAGAGAAAAAGAGAGAGAGAGAGAGAACAAGCAGGGAGAGTGGCAGGCAGAGGGAGAAGCAGGCTCCATGCAGAACAAGGACCCTGATGTCAAACTCGATCCCAGGACCCTGGGATCATGAACTGAGCCGAAGGCAGACACTTAACCGACTGAGTCACCCAGACGCACTGGAAAATAATTTAAGAAGAAAAAAGTATTTGGGATTCAAGAGCAGAAAGGACATAGAGTCATGGGTAGAGGGTCTTGCAAGAGTTTTTCAGGTCAGGACTCCAGACCCAGGGAAGGGAGCCTGGGAAGATCCTTGTTGGATCAAGATGTCTCAAATGTATTTAGGCTGAGAAAACGGGCCTGGGACAGAGAGGAAGCCAGGCTCCAGGGCACAATAGTATCTCTTTGTCACTCCATGACTTGTGGTTAATCCCTCTCCCCTTTTCAGCTTCTACTTCCGGTCTGGTTTCCACATATTATGTAAAGTGTTTTCAGTATAAAACCGATCTTTTTGTAACGTGAACTTTTTCACTTAATATTATAGTGTTTAATTATGTCCTTATATATAGTTTTTAAATAATATGTTAGTACCTAATAATCCCTTATGTAGTTGCTACATTTGGGGGCTCATGAAACATATCTTCAGATTACTTTTTAGAAGAATTATATCAGTTCCTTTCCCACCAGGAATATATCAGTCCCATTTCGCCATACTCTTACAAGCTGTGGTGTTAGCAATTTTTTCATCGTTGCCAATCTGATAGGGAAAATAAGGTGTGGCATTATTTCTTTTAATTTACATTTCTTTGGTTATCTTCAAGGTTAGTCATTTTTATGAGTTTATTAGTCATATATATTTCCACTCTGAAATATTCATGTCCTTTTTTCCTTTGTTTGTTATGGCAATCTGCTATTAACTTGAAATAAATTTTAAAATATTAAACATATTAATATTTACTTGTCCTCTTGAGCATATGTTTTTAATTAAAATTTTTTCTTCTGGGAATGACCAAACCTCTATTTTTATTATGATATTATACCTGCATGTCGCAGATATTGAAAAGTGATGAATGATAATATTTTTTAATATTTTTATGTGTTCTTCTTTGTTGACTACATGTTTTAAATGCCAGCGGCCATCATCATCATCATCATTTCACATTCTGGTATTTACTCCAGGTATCCTTTTCCTTATTTCTCACTTGAGCTGAAGACTTTCTACTGTCATCTTTGTATGGCATTTCACAAATGCCAATAGAAAGTGGGTTTCTTTACAGAATGCCAAGGGTTGAGAAGTGAGCAGCAGATGAGCTGTGTGGCTTTTCTATGAAATATCTAATTCTTTCATGAATTAAAATGGGAAGAAAAGCAATATTTTGTAATGATTAAGAGTGGCTTTGGGGGCGCCTGGGTGGCTCAGTTGGTTAAGTGTCTGCCTTCAGCTCAGGTCATGATCCCAGTGTCCTGGGATTGAGCCCTGCATTGGGGTCCCTGCTCAGTGAGGAGCCTGCTTCTCTCTCTCTCCCTCTGCCCCTTCCTCTGCTTGTGTTTTCTCTCTTTCTCTCTGTCAAATAAATAAAATCTAAAAAGAAAAAAAAAAAAAAAGAGTGGCTTCGGGCTTTGGAGTCAGAAAGTCCATGTTTCCTGGCTATTAGCTGGCAGTGTACCCATGGGTCATGACTCCTCTCTGACTTGCAGTTTCTTACTCTGTGAAATGGGAATGCTCAGTCTTGCAGGATTTTCATGGGAGTTCACTGAAAGGAGGTATGCAATGTGTTCAGTCCCAGGCCTGACACACGGCAAGCACCCCGTAAACGGCTCCAGTTCCTGGGATTATCGGATGCAATGTTACTGCAGAAAGTATCTCCTCGTGGGATGTTATGCTGTGATTCGGCTTTTCCAGCCCCTTTAGCAAATCCTCACAACCATGAGTCCTCCAGATTTCTATTCTTGTAGACTAAACTTGAATCCCTTTATGGAACAGTGATAAAATGCTACAAAGAGAACCAGAAAGCAGTAATTATTTTCTGGTCACCAGCCTAGTGACAGTTTTTCTGATAAAGGACC
This sequence comes from Enhydra lutris kenyoni, assembly GCF_002288905.1. Taxonomy (NCBI): domain Eukaryota; kingdom Metazoa; phylum Chordata; class Mammalia; order Carnivora; family Mustelidae; genus Enhydra; species Enhydra lutris. The sequence goes on along the minus strand of NW_019154086.1, from coordinate 39,373,304 downwards.
TGGATAAAGTGATTAGCTTTCCACTTAACAACAGAAACAAAGAAAGGTATTCCTGTGATCAAATAAAATAGTGTTTGCATGATGAACGCCCAAATATTCAAAGATACCAAGGAACTTAGATGTAGGTGGGTATATGAAGAAGTGAAAACAAAACAGCACAGTTGCTTTCACCTGTGTACGAGGTGGAGAAGAACCATCTGGAACGGATCCCCATAGCAACTGCTGATGGGTGGAAGAGCTCTTGTCCCACATAGAAACCCAGCGTTAGGTGTCTCGCGGCACGCTGTGGTTGTTTAAAATACTGAAAAGAACAACCAGATTTTGATTCATGAGCTTGATTTGGATTCTCTCAATGAATTGAAACAGTACTAATAGGAGTTAAAAACAAAATTTATTCTCTCCTTTCTCAACTTTTTACCAAGAGAGAATGTCCTGGCCAGGCATATATTTTCAGAATCTAGAAAACGGAACTAGGAGGTACCATCAAGATCTTCCTGCAGAAACAGAAGTCATCCCTCAACTGTAGTGCAGTTCCTGGTGGTTCACATACAAATGGGGCTCATCTTTACCCTTTAATGAAACTCTCATCTCGCCTTGATGGTCTTGTTTCGGAGGCCTCTTTGATAGTGCTCAGTACTTCCTTGTCCCTCGCTTGACTCCCACATTTAAACATTCACAATTGCTTATTTGTGTCATACCCACACATCGTCTGCCCCCTTTCCAGGAACGTAAGTTCCATGAAGGCAAAGCACACATCAGCACCATAAAACCTAGCACTCAGCTTGGGGTCCGGCTCAACGCAGGTGCTCAGGGACCTTCTTGACTGAGATACCTCTAAAGTAAGCTAACAGTTCAAATCAATGGTCTCCATACTGACTCTCCTCCCTTCATGCTGGCTCCCCTTTGGATCTGATGAGGACACATTCTTGACATTTCTCTGGACATACTCAGCTCAGGCCCTTATCAGTTCTCCATGAGTCTCCTGACTCTGTCTCATGAGGTTTCTGGGAGGGTCAATGGAACTGAGCCCTAGGGAGTAATGTGGTTATACCTTCTCTCCCTACTCCATACTAGAATTTTCTCACAAAGTAAGTAAATACATAGCTAAACTAGGGTATCTTCATACTTTCAGTTGTTCAACAAAGATAAAACTAAATATAGCTCATTGACAAATTGAAATGAAAATTTAAGTGGCATCTTTGTGGTATTCACCTAAACTAGAGCCTGAGAGTGTTTGTCTCTCTCTGCACCCTTCCTTTTCTCTCCACTTCTTCAGGGCCTCCAGAGAAAGCACTTGCTTCAAAGATAGCCCTTGTCCCCGCAGCCCCGTGTGAATACCAGGGTTTTCCATTAATCTGCACCACTCAGCCTCAGGTCAGCACACCTGGGCTTTGGAGACCTCACTGGGGGACATAACTTTATTGTTTTCCAGATAACAAAACTATACAAGTTCATGGCCACACAGAAATATGGTAGCACAGGAAAAACACAGAAAAACGCCATTTAGGCAAGTATGAACACTGAAAACTTTTTTTCCCTTTTCATGGGAAAAGTTAACAGCACCAACATTCTGGCATATCTTTCCAGGAGCTTTTTTCCCTATGTACTTATTTATCTCTCTAAGCACAGAAATAATGATTGATTTTCAAAAAGAAATGTCTTTAATCTGTCACACACATTTACTTTTTTTAAAAAAGGCAAAATTTTTGTTAGAGTAGAAGGAGAGGAATGGTTTGTTGCTTCGGTTCATAGCTAGAACCCAGCACTTTGAACAGTGCTTGGCTCAATAATTATTTGTATGAATGAATGAAAATAACATTCCTCAAACAAGAAAACTACTCTATGTTGAGAATGTCCATTTGTCCATGTATCTTTTTTCTTTGTCTAACATTTCCCTTTGTGCAAACTTTGGGCAATTCTTCCAAACAAAGTATTGACTGCCTGCTCAGGGAAGGTTTTTAAAGTGCTTTGGAGCCTTTATGGTGAGCACGTCCAGGGTCTTTAGCCAAGGTTTATGGTGTTTAACTGAAAAAAGCTAAGCCAGTGATGAGTCCAGATCTTTGTTTATTCAGAAATGAACAAAATCTTTGTGTATCTGGCCCAGTCAGGATATAAAGGAATAAAAAGCTGTCCATTTGAATTCCCAAAGGCTTAGCCTTACAGAGTTGCTTGGTGTGGTCTATTTTTAAAGCTTGCGTGTGGAGTGGCGTGGGAGATGGGGGTAGAGACCTAAATGACATCATGTGTCTCCTGCCAGCATCTGTATAGAATTTCTACCAAGGACTGTTTCATCTGAATCTAATTGTGAAGCACAATCAGACAAACCCAGATTGAGGGCCATTCTGTCCTAGATTCAAAAAAATGAGCCAGCATGCCTAGGTGAACCACCAGGAATTGCAGCAGAATTTAGAAATGATATGTTTTCTATTGCCTCCTAGTTCCATTGTCTAGATTGTGAAAGTGAGCTAGCCAGGAAGTAGACTCTTCAGTTCTGGAAATTAAATTAATTTAATATAGAGCATGGCAAAATCCCACTCATTACCTAATTAACAGGAACATCTCTCCTTGAGCAAAATTTGTTGACCACATTATCTTAGACCAGAAGCCCTAAGAGAATGCAGCTGCCCCTAGGACATATATTGCTGAACTAATGAGATAAAAACCAGACTCACACTGTGCAATTTGAAGTTCCCTCTTTTTCACTCCTAATCATTTCATCTCTCCCCAGCACATATTACCTGACAAGGTACTGGCATTTTGAAGTTCTTCTCTACTCTGCCAGCACCACTATGCAAAGTGGTCCCATCAAATAAAGGTGATTTTTGTGTGGGACAAAAGAGTATATTTAAAAAAAAATAGTGTTATTATTCTTACCTTCACCAATTTAATAAATGAAGAATGATGTCTTGTGGATATTTAAATTTGCATTTCTTTTATTACCAGTGTCACTGAACATTTTTTCGTAAGCTGATGAATTACTCATCCTTCCTCTTTTGTACACCATTCATTCCTGGACTTTGAACACTCAGCCACAGGAATCTTAATGCTTTTCTGAGATACTGGCATGATCCTTTGTTAGAAGTATTTTTCCCATGTGCTGCTTGATGGAATCTTAGCACTATCAGGAACCTTAGAATGTCCTTGAAAGAAAAAAGTACAGAACTCTGAAGTTGAAAATCCTCCCGGAGTCATCCAGACCCATGCCCACCGTGTACTTCGGTAGTTTGCCTGAAACCGATCTGGTTTCTGTTTAAGCCTTTCAAGTAATGGAAACTTCACTGTTTCAGGAGCAACAGCCCTGAATATGGGCTGTGATGATTGGAAAATGTCTTCTGTTGACCTCAAGACTTGACACTGAACTTAGTAAGTTCTACCTAGTTCTATCAGGCGAAGCTGCTCAAAATGTCTTTCCCAACAGATGACATCCCTTTAATCTTTCATGACAGTATTGTTCCCTAAATTCTCCAAGCCAGCATCCCAGTTGCTTCAACCACTCACTTACTGTCATTTCTAAGCTCATCATTATTTTGACGATTCTCTCCTAAACGTACCCAGACCTAACGTTCCTGACGAAATGTCTCTCTCTAACTCCTTATTTCCCATCTACAAAATGTCTTGCAGCACAGAAGGGACAATACTATATGATTCTTGTGCTGTTGCTCTGTAAAACTGATTATAATTTAGTATTCTTAAAAATTCTTTAAAATAGTCTCTGATGTCAGTCAGACTTACATGAAACTGAGACTTTAGCATTAGAAGGAGACCATTATAAGTCATCTTATTTCCTCATATATATTATTCTGATATTTTCTATTTAATTAAAGTAACAAATTCCAAAGTTGTTCAGGCACCAGACAAATCCAAGATCCCAATTTATACCGTGTGTATGTTCTTGTGGTAAGGTATTATTGCCAGTATATATTTTCCTAACCTTTGAGGATCCTACAAAAATTAGATTGTGAAATATCTTGTATAGTGCTTAGTGATTTTTTAAGTCTTTATTTAAATTCCAGTGTAGTTAACATACAATGTCATATTAGTTTCAGGTGTACAATAGAGTGATTCAACATTTCCATATATGACCTGGTACTGCCTAATGATTTTTTTTTTTTTAAATCATAGAATGTTGGCTATAGAAAACTCCTTTAGAGATCATCTAGTCCAGCCTTCCCTTCCCAGCTTTCCAGAGAAACAAGCTGATGTTCAAGAAGGCTAAGGGATTTTCCCACGGACACACAGAGGGGGTTGGGAACAGATTTTTTAAGTAGAAAGAAGTCAGTCAACCACGCTTCTCCATGAATCTCTGTAGGCACTGAAATAAATTGGTCAGTGTGATATGGGAACACAGGAGGACACCCCATGGTTCTCAGAAGGCTTTCCTAGTCAAAGATATTATAGGCAGTGGAATCTGCCAAAATAGCTAAGGTAAGACAACAAGGATAGAGCTCATAAAAAAGGCCACTTTGGGATATTAATAATGAGGAATCTAGATAGCACTTTGTGACAGATTGTATTTTCCAAAGACTACTGCAACAATAAATCCTTAAGGAATCCTTATCCCATAAATCTACAGATTTGTGAGGAAGAATAATCTATTGTTTTAGGCCATGGAAATTTGGAGTAGCTTCATACAAAGCAATAGATACCTGAGACATGCTTTCTAAACCACTCTCAATTTTTATTTGTCCTTTTTATAAACAATAGATATGATTCATTAACAGAAATGCTAGTGAAAGACACGTAAAAGTATTCTTGATTCCTTAGTGGTCATTTTTGAAACCACTGCCCTTCTTTCCTAATATCCCAGTTCCTTCAATGATATATTTGGTTTATATGTTATATTGCCAGAATCCTTTAAGCAAGACTCTATGATTCCCAGTTCACAAATGAGGTGCTCTTGACTAAAAGCTAAGAAATTCTGCAAGTAAGTAACAGAATCAGATTCAGACCCATAGCTCTCTAACCAAAGCTGGAGTTCTGATCATGTTCAAATTAGCAAAAGGATATTTGGTCTGAGGGAAGCCATGGCTTGGGTTGGGTATTAAACAATTTGAGACAAGCATTGTTGAGTCTGTTACTACTGAGTGGCAATAAGAATAATTATCTGATAGGGTTATTGTGAGGACTAATCAGTGTAACACATATGAAGCAGTGAGCGCAGTACGCGTCTATGTGGAAGGCTTCCAAATAATCCCTCCGGTTTGTGTACACACCAGCCACTCTTCACCCCAAGTCGTGCGGTCTATTTCCCCTCCCCTTGAATTGGAGCTCACCTGGGGACTCTATGTTTCTAGTTTCTAAAATTTGCATGAAGGCATTTTTTTTTAACTGGTGGGACATCAGTGGCATGTTTAGTTATTGCTGTGAAAACTATTAATTTGGCTGACACACTTTTTAAAAAATTCTCCATAATTACTGGACTCAAAATGTTTTCCCCCCTATTAAGAATAATACGAAATTGACACACAAATTTGTAGTGAACCTACTGAGAGCCCATGATTGAGATGACCTTCAGCAAGTACTACAATCAACCAAAATTTTCAGTGTGCCTTGCTTCAGATGGACAGATGGTCGTGAAAATGATATTCTGGGACTTCTAAGTCCAGGCCATAAGAGGACTGGCAGTTTCTACTTTTTTGCTATTAGAATGATTCTCCTTGGGCTGCCATGCTAAGACAAAGCCCAAGTTGGCCACACAGAGACCTGAGACACCCTGGTCAAGAGCCTCACTGAACCTAGACCCCGCCAGTCAGCCCGCTGAAGGCAACCACGTGGGAAATTCCCGGTGGGCCCAGCAGAATGACTACCCATCCAATAGTCAAATCATGAGAAATAATAACTCATGTTGTTTGAAACTCTGTATTTGAGGTGGCTTGCTACTCAGCAGTAGATAACTGAAATGTTTTCACATACTAATGTTCAATAAATGTGACTGTTCTGTATTACTATTATTCAGAAGTTGGCATCAAAGATAATGGTATTAATTTAGACAAAATTGGCAAAAGAAAAAAGTTGGCTGCATGGGAAATGGGAACAAGAAATAAAATTGTCTTTAATCCTTCATGAATTTTCATTTTTAAAGTGTAAAATAAGGGGTGCCCTGGTCAGTTAAGCATCTGACTCTTGGTTTTGGCTCAGGTCATGATCTCGAGGGTCTCACTCAACGGGGTGTCTCCTTGAGGATTCTCTCCCTCTACCCCTCCCCCTGCTCATGCTCTCTCTCTCTCTCTCTCAAATAAATAAATAAAGCTTTAAAAAAATAAAATAATAAAATATAAAATAAGAACTTCAGTTCATTCCATCCTGGGAAATCCTTATTGCTGTGATTGCTGAAATCCCCAAGATGGAATCTGAACCCCTTCATTTATTTCTTATTCAACCTGGAATCGTGCCTCCATCAAATAGTTTATAAATATATGCCTCATCACATTCTTGCTTTTCTTCCTGACTCCCAGCTTTGTGTAACTGCTGTCTAAACAGACACCGCAGCCAAAGTTTATCAGATTTACAGGTCCAAACCTCCTTCCTGGGTGATATAGCATCTTCTCTAGGCAGAAATAGGAAGATTCCACTCTCTCCCACTTCCCCTCCACCCCCATGCATCTGGAGCTTTGACTTCCTTCATCTATTTTAAACAAAATAAAGATGTTAGTGAAGACGTGTCTCCACTAAAAATGATTTGCTTTTCTACTGCCAACCAGCACTGAGCCCCTTGGGAGACATTTTAATTTGTTTTCTCAACAAGGGCATCTTGTTTCTCTGAGGAAATACTTGTGGGGGGCGGAGAAGGGCTTATGATCTCAAGTAAGAATTTTTTTAATCCCAAACTGGAGGGGTTAGGAAGAATTTTTAAAATTTTTTAAATTTTAAATTTATTTTTTAAATTTAAAAATTTTTTAAATCCAGACTTTCAGGAAAAATGGCATACAGACACAGCTAGTCTCACCCCTCCTAAATCCTCACTTACATGGCAGTGAAGGCTTTTGCTTTTTTAAGGCCTGTGCCCACAAGGATGTAGAGAACCGGAGAAGAGACAAAGGCAACAAAAGCAGGAAAACTCTAAAGCAGGATGAGGGGCAGAGAGGAGAAAACTGAACCCCGAGGGTCTTAGTTTCCTAGGGCTGCGGTAACATGGTGCCAGAAAGTGGGTGGCTTGGAAGACAGAAATTTATTTCTCACAGCTCTGAAGGCCCGAAGTCCAACATGGGACCCTGTCTGGGCAGGGTGGGTTCCTTCTGAGGGCTGTAAAGGAGAATCTGTTCCATGCCTCTCCCCCAGCTTCTGGCCGTTTGCTGGTAATCTCGGTGTTTCTTGGCTGGTGGAAGCATCACCCAATCTCTGCCTTCGTCTTCACATAATATTTTCCCTGTGTCCATGTCCCTAAGTACAAAAAGTTCCTTTTTATTTAATTTTTTTAAATTTTATCCCTTTCTTTCTTTTTCTTTTTTTTTAAGAAAACTTGAATTTTATTTTATTTTATTTTTTTTCAGTGTTCTAAAATTCATTGTGCAGCACATCCAGTGCTCCATGCAATACATGCCCTCCTTAATACCCACCACCAGGCTCACCCCACCCCCCATCCCCCTCTCCAAAACCCTCAGTTTGTCTCTCAGGTCCACAGTCTCTCCTGGTTTGTCTCCCCCTCCAATTCCCTCCAACTCACTTCTCTCCATCTCCCAATGTCCTCCATGTTATTCCTTACACTCCACAAGTAAGTGAAACCATATGATAATTGACTTTCTCTGCTTGACGTATTTCACTCAGCATAATATCCTCCAGTCCCATCCATGTTGATACAAAAGTTGGGTATTCATCCTTTCTGAGGACACCAGCCATATCGGATTAGGGCCGACCCTAATGACCTCATCTTAACGAATTACATCTACAAAGACCCCATTTCTAAATAAAGTCACATTGTGAGATACAAGAGGAAGGACTTCAACCTAGGAAATTTGGGAGGACACAATTCCACCCATAATACTGACTCAGGCAATTTACAACACAGAATCTCTCAAATTCCCACAAACATGTGCCACCAGCTATCTCCCTAGATGGGGCAAAGGGGCAAGACTGAAATAAGCAAGATGGGAGATTGAATTCACCCCACTTCAGCTGGAGGTTAATTCTCTGGAGCCGAGCTGTCCACCAGGGTAGCCACTAGCCAGATGTAGCTAATTGAATTTAAATTTTAACTAACTAAAATGATGTAGAACCAAAAAATGTAAACATCCTCAGTTCCACAAGCCACATTTCAGGTGCTCAGACTCATGCGGCTGGTGACTCTCCTAAGAGCTGGTATAGAATGTTTCCATCATCACAGAAAGTGCAATTGGATGGCACTGTTCTGGAGAAAACAAAACCGAGGTTGTCTGGACTGGGGGACTGTGAGGCTCAGTTCAACTGAGTTAATGTGTTCACAGAGGCACACATTAAAAAGAAGGAAGGGGATAGAGTGAAATCTGGGCCGTGGGCTGCTACGAAGTCCCCCACCCCACAAGCCCTCTTCTTACCTTGATGTATTATTTTAGAATTCCAAACTATATTTGACCATTAGGAGCTCCAGTACAAGCCTATGTGCTCTACAGGAGACTCACCAGAAGTGATGAGGTGTCTGATATTTTATTCCCATTACAGATGGTTTGCAGTTGGGGTGGGCCCATTGTGGACATGACTGGTTATTCTGTTGCAGTGCAAAGTATTGTGATGACAGGACCGTAATATTCTAGTGAAGATGGTGCAGAGATATCCCTGGTGCCTCCACCTGCCCTAAGAGTGGCCCTCATTGGCCAGGTTTATCCCTCATGACAAGAGTTAGCTGTGGGGTGCCCAGTCAGTTAAGCGTTCAACTCTTGGTTTTGGCTCAGGTCATGATCTCAGGGTCCTGGGATCAAGCCCCATGTTGGGATCCACACTCAGGGCACTCTCCTTCCCTCCCCTCTGCTCTTCTCCCCGCCTCAAATAAATAAATAAAATCTTTTTTTAAAACATTATTTATTTATTTATTTATTTGACGAGAGAGAGAGAGAGAGAGAGAGAGAGAGAGCACAAGCAGGGGAAGCAGCAGAGGGAGAGGGAGAAGCAGGCTCCTGCTGAGCAGAGAGCCCGACACGGGGCTCCATCCCAGGACCCGGGATCATGACTTGAGCCAAAGGCAGACATTTAACCAACTAAGCCACCCAGGCACCCCAGTAAATAAAACCTTAAAAAAAAAAGTGTTAGCTGTAAAACTTCCCTGTAACAGAATTCATAAAGCTGCATATATAAAGAACATTGCAAGCTCTAAGGCATTTTTCTTTCTAAGTACATGTGAATTTGTTTGGCACTGGCTTTGGTATCATGATGTCTATGTCATTAACTCTTACAGGCATTGGTTTCTACAACAAGAAATTAAATGATTGCTAATGAAACATTTTAAAATGCTATTTAGAAGGAAAGATTGTTTCCTTATTTTTTTCTTACATCAGGATGTGGCTTCTAGAAAATTTGATTTTCTTTAGCTTAAACATATCTCCTTTTTTTATTAAAATTTTCTTTGAGATAATTATAGATTTGTATACAGTTGTAAGAAATAACAGAGAAATCCTGCACACTTTTTATTCAGTTGGAAATATCTGTTTAAATGTTTTGGGATTGTAGTTCTTTCTAAATAGGTAATGAAATTATTTTCTTCTGACATGTAATATTGATGCCTTATGTATACATGAATAATGCAGGCAACTTCATCAATTACTTACAGTCTCTAGCCCTCTCTTTCTGGTATTTGAAAGGAACAAGTTGTACTAATTCATTCATAAGGTTTCATCCAGTTCTGATATTCTAATAGAATCTGAGACCAAGATCTTCGACAAGCCACAGCCACCGCTCTTTCTGTAACAGCCCACAAGCTAAGAATGATTTCTACATTTTTAAATGGTTAAAAAAATGAAAAAAATAACTTTTTGTGACATGTGAAAATTACACAGAATTCAAATTTCAGTGTTTAAATTAAGCTTTACTGGAACATAGCCGTGCTCATTCATTTACATATTATCTATGGTTGCTTTCATGTTACAATAACTATGACAGAGACATGTCCCACAAGGCCTAAAATATTTATCGGCTCCTTGCAGAAAGAGTTCATTGACTCCTTCTTTAAACCATTCATGCCCTGGGGTGCCTGGGTGGCTCAGTTGGTTAAGCATCTGCGTTCAGCTCAGGTCATGATCTCAAGGTCCTGGGATCAAGCGCCGTATCAAGACTTTCCCGCTCAGTGGGACATCTGCTTTTCCCTCTCCCTCTGCTGCTCCCCTTGCTTCTGCTCCCTCTGTCTCTCAAATACAAAACTAAAATCATAAAAAGGAAAAACCATTCATACTCTTTAACCCAGGAATGCCACTTCTAGAAACTTATCCCAAAGAAAAAGCAGAGATGTCTAAACTGGGAGATGTATTACATAAAATAGGTTAACCTCACCTGAGGGAAGTATGAAGTCATTAAAGACATTGTTTTATAAAACAACTTAATGAAATGGGAAATGCTCACAATATATTCGTTGTTCAACTGAAAATACAGATTTCAAAAAAACATGCTCCTGACACAAATTTTTTGAGGGGGAAAAAAAACCAACCTTGCCATATATTTATTTGGCTAGAAAAAAAAAATGCTCTCAGTGTCTATTTTCTTCTTCATTGTATTCTGCATTTTATGTTTCTACAATGAACATATTTTACTTTATTCCATCTGAATATGTTTAAGTTCTATCCTATATTGTTTAGTACTACTTCTAGCTGAATAGTCACACATGTTCTTAGCAGAGAATTAATATGTCTCTGTATAGTTGGCCAAAAATCATCAGAATGCAAAGAATGGGAAAATCTGAGCAAGACAGAATTGAAATTCTAACTTCTTGCATCATATAGTACTTTGTAAATATAATTAATAGTGCTGATTCTGTGGTGGTTTTAAATTCACTTTAAAATGAAGTTCAGTTCTGAGATACAATTTTATATCCATTGGACTGACAAAATCTTAAAAATCTGAGTACTGGTGGGTAAACTAGAATTTTCATATATTTATGATGGGGATATAAATTAAATCAGCCACTTTAGATAACAATTTGCCAGTTTTTAGTAAGATTTAAATTGCACATATCTTAGTCCCCAGCATACCCATTTCTAACTATATACTCTAGAAAAGTTCTCTTATGTGTGCAAAAGGATAAAAGATCAGGGCAAAATTGTTTATAAAGACAATTTTTTTTAAAAAAGAGAAATTAGATGAATTACATATTTCTGAAGTTAAGGAAATGCATTAATAAAATGTGTTTTATTCATGTGGTAATCTCATACAGCAGTTAAAATGAATGAACCCTATTATACCATCATGATAAGTAATATTAAAAAAAGGAAGTGCAACTGGGTATTTACCCTAAAGATACAAACATAGTGATCCGACGGGGCACATGCACCCAATGTCCACAATAGCCAAACTATGGAAAGAACCTAGATGTCCACCAACAGATGAATAGATAAAGAAGATGTAGTATATATATACAATGGAATACTATGCAGCCATCAAAAGAAATGAAATCTTGCCTTTTGCGATGACATGGATGGAACTAGAGTGTATTATGCTGAGCGAAATAAGTCAATCGGAGAAAGACAATTATCATATGATCTCCCTGATATGAGGAAGTCGAAAGGCAACGTGGGGGATTTGGAGGGTAGGAAAGGAATAAATGAAACAAGATGGGATTGGGAGGGAGACAAACCATAAGAGGCTCTTAATCTCACAAAACAAACTGAAGGTTGCTGGGGGTAGAGGGGTAGGGGGAGGGTAGTTGGGTTATGGACATTGGGGAGAGTATGTGTTATGGTGAGTGAAGTGTGTAAACCTGGCAATTCACAGACCTGTACCCCTGGGGCTAATAATACATTATATGTTAGTTAAAAAAATTAAAATAAAAAAAAGAAGTGCAAAGAGACATGTATAGTATAATATTTATCTAAAGTGTTAAAAATCAGAAGATTGTTGGGGTGCATGGGTGGCTCAGTTGGTTAAGTGCCTGCCTTTGGCTCAGGTTATGATCTTTAGGCCCTGGGATCAAGCCCCACATCGGGCTTATTGCTCAGTGGGAAACCTGTTTCTCCCTTTCCCTCTGCCTGCCACTCCCCCTATTTGTGTTCTCTCTCTCTCTCTGTCAAAAAAAAAAAAAAAAAAAAAAAACTTTAAAAAAATCAGAAAATTGTATATAATGTTCTTTATTACATATAAAAACAGAAAAAAAATTGAAAACATAGACCTAAAAGATACATAACATATCAGCATTCACTCTGGGAAAGGAAGAAGGGAATTAGGAGTACAGAAAAGTTCAAGGGGAAGCAATTGCATTCATGAAATTTTAATTTATTTCTAAAACAAACAAGGAACTTAAACATATACAAAGTAATGTGGATTTCTGGTTTTGTTGGACATCTGCTTGTATTTTATATGGTTTGCGTTTTTTCCCCTTAATACTGCTCTAACAGCTCAAGGAAGTGAAGATGGGTAAAATTCACAGACTATTACAGTAGGAAAGTGAAAGGATCTCTAAAAGGAGATAGTACTGAGTGATCTCACAATTTATTACGACTGTTTTGAATTCTATCTATACAGATGTGCTTCTGAGGCCTTATCTCTAGACGTTATTACTCCAGGAAGTCATGTGCCTACTATGGTTTTACAGTAGAGCCTGAGCTGTCTCCACCAAGCCCATAATACTTCCAAGTTCAATGACATTTGCTGTGATACACATTGCCACCCTTAACATAAACAGAGAAGAGGATAGGATGTTTTGTTTTGAAACACAAAGACTATGTCTCATAAGTAAAACAAGAATCTCAAAGGTTACTGGGAAAAAAGAGGAAGAAAGAAAAAAAGAAGGAGGTAATTGTTGGTTATGAGAAAGTTAATTCATAGATTCTTTTCTCATAGCAATTATTAATTAATATCAGCTTTTAAAACATGTGTAATTCATCTACATTTTATCAAATTCTGTTTGTAAAATTTTAAATGACTATCTATACACTTTTTAAAAAAAAATCATATATAGCTGAGTAGATAAGAGTATAAGTGTTAGGGGTCACTGGGTGGCTCAGTGGGTTAAGCACCTGACTCTTGGTTTCAGCTCAGGTCATGGTTTCAGCTCAGGTCATGATCTCAGGGTTGTGAGATAGAGCCCCACATTGGATTCTGCCCTCAGAGGGGAGTCTGCTTGAGATTCTGTCTCTCCCTTTCCCTTTGTCCCTCCCTCCACTCTCTCTCTCTCTAAAATAATAAGTAAATAAATCTTTTTTTTCTTTTTTTTAAAGAATACAACTGTTAGATCTAGAATACCTGGGTTTGAATCCAGATTATGCCATTTACTATTTATGTGAGTTTAGGGAAGTGATTTAGCCTTTTTTTAAGTAACATAGTTATTTTAGCTATTTAGCTTTCTAGTTTTATATCTATAAAATGGGAATAATAATAGTATTTACTCCACAACATATTTACAATTATTAAATGGGTTACTACATATAAAATTTTAAAAACAGAAATAAAAATGCTCAGCAAATGTTGGCATTTTGTACATTCCTTCAGTATGTTTAATAGATGGCTAATTGACAGTATGATATTTCCCAAATGCTATGCACTTAATAGGCATTCAGTAATACTAATGGTAACAAACGTGAAACAACCCAAACTTAGACATGAAATCCATAAGTCACTACAAAACCATTATTCAAGCCAGTAGGTGGCTTTATATATACTCTTGCGTATTAAGGCCCCCATCATTCTTGGCACTTGATGTCACAAAAGAGCACAGCTGTAACACTCTGCATCTATGATGCTGCAGAGCAAGATGATGGTTTCCCTGAGCCATGGCTTTCAGGAGGCACACAGTCCTGCAAAAACAAAGTGGCTGTCCCAGTATAGACAACAATCAAATGGTAGAGACTTCATAAAACTGAACTTCCTGTTTAGCCTTCCCATCTCTGAACCTAACCATCTCAACTCTTTCTATCTTTTCTTATAGATGTTGTTGAGACATTTAATTTTTCAGTTCTTCCTAGTACCTCATATGTACTCTATCTTGTAACAGGCTTCTACACAGTAGAGGAGAGCTGGCTACTTTCCACTGCATGAGTCACACATAGTTGCCTCATTATAGATCAAATTATAGCACTTCCAAAATAACAATGCTGCAGTATCACAAAGGTTCCAGGTCTGGTACACAGATTTTTCACTCTAGAAATTATGACTTATTATTAGTTGGCATGCAGGTATATGACTAGCTCACAGTCAGTGGCCTACACTACATATAATTGAAATCTGTCCCATACAATAAATTTTCTGAAGGCACTGAAAATACATGGTAGCAATGCAGTATGCTTGTTTTGATGAGTGTAACCATAATTTCCCCACATTTTGATGTTCTATGGATGTTTCTTTGGAAGGAACAGAGAATAAATGTGATAGGAAGATTCCACTACTAAAAAATAGAAAGCCCCCTCCAAAAACAATCGTCACACCTTAAAGTTTTAATGTGTCTACTTTGATTCTGTTCAAAAGCACATTCAAACTTCTCAACCAGGATTAATAGGATCAAAGATAACTTAGAATTTTATATGGACTATATATGCAATGGAATATTACTCAGCCATCAAAAATATTGAACTCTTGCCATGGCAACTACATGGATGGAACTAGAGGGCATTATGCTAAGCAAAATAAATCAGTCAGAGAAAGACAAATACCATATGATTTCCCTCATACGTGCAGTTTAAGAAACAAAACAGATGAACAAAGGGGACAGAAGGGAAAAATAAAATAAAATGAAAACAGAGAGTCTTTTATGGTTATAAGAGACTCTTAACTATAGAAAACAAACCGGGGGTTGCTGGAGGAGAGATGGGTGGGGGGATGGGGTAATTGGGGGATGGGCACTTGATGGAATGAGCACCGAGTGTTACTTAGTGACAAATCACTAAATTCTACCTCTAAAACTAATAATACAGTATATGGTAACTAAACTGAGTTTAAATTTAAAAAAAAATTTAAAGCAATACCACTTCTCTCACTCCTACAATGTAGACTTTAGCTTTTATAACTGTATTCTAATCACTCAATAATAATAAATAATAATAAGCTAAAGTCTTAGCTTATGCAACTCTTTGGGATCTGGAGGCTGTGAGTTGCACCTCCCTGTGTTCTAGACCCAATTTTCTCTCAGGTCTTGATTAGAAAGGTTTTTCCATCCAAACTATCTTGTTTCGTGTAGCACATTCTGCTAAGCCAAGCCCCATGATATTTTTACATGCAACCTTCAGGAATAAGTGAAGGCTACAAATAAGCAATTAAAGAGAAGGAAGTAATTGGCTCTTCTTAGAAAACACTGAGATGATTAAATTCCATGGTTCCTAGTCATCTTCAGGTGTGGCTTGCTCTCCTTAATTCTAGCAGCAGTAAAACATGCATCTCTTCCTACACTATCATTGCCTATGTATTTGTAGGTCTAACTGATGTCTAAAGTATTTTCCACTGTGGAGATTTGTATAGGGAAAGAGCAGCAATGCAGCCTGAAGTTCTGTAGGCTGAAGAGGGGAAATGAGGTGTGTTCATCTGTTTTTTTCCTTCCAAAAGTTTGTGTGAGTGGAATAGAAGATGTAGTCTTAATGAAGTTGATTTCCCCAGCTCTCTCCTCTGGTTCTCCAGTCCTAACTGTGCAAATAACAAGCACTGGCCAGTGTTGTAGTCTCTTGCCTTGCCTCGTACTGAGGCCATACAAAAAGATAATTACTCATGCTCTGAATTCTGTTATGACAATGATTTTAAACTTCTAGTTAAAGTCACTAATCTCTAACTTCAAACTTTAAACACAGGTCGAAAACACTGTTCCATTTTAACTATCTCTTTTGAGTACTTAAAATTTGTTTACTGTGGATTAATTTCTTATTTGATGGCATCACAAGCTCTTTTAAAAAATAAAAAAAATAAAAACTTGGCTCACAAACAGGCCAAACCTGTGCCACTAAGGCAAATAAATGCTTTCACAGAAATGTAATGTTTGGCACCATGGGGACATATTTTGACTGGAGGGGAGTTGAAATGGGAATGAGAGGACCAGCATTCAACCTCATTCATGGCATGAGACCATATCCTTGGGAGATGAGCAACAGGCAGGAAGAGAAATGCCAACGCATTACTGGGAGTATGGAGAGGTAGGACAGAGGAGGATTTTTGAGGGTCAGAGTGGCATCATTAGAATGAGAGACTTGCAGGAGAGAAGAGCTGTATGTGAGCCTGGGGAAGAGATCTGAAGAGAGAAAAACAGGTGGGAATACAAGTAGATCTTAAGACACCATCCTTAAAAAGCTCTAGGAAGGCTCATTTTCTGATAAGGCACAAAACTCTCAGCCTGCAAGCATTTTAATGTTTATTTTCCTGTTCTGAAATACCCATTTGATATTTACCTACTGCTCTAATAAAGAACTTTGATACAGTGGGGTAGGGCATGGGGGGTGAACATCAAAAAGATGGATGGGTATGATAGTCAGGGAGGGATAGATTGATTTCTAAAGTCCTCATGTTAGATGAAAATTGCCTATATTGAAAATTTATCTTGAAACTAACTTGAAATCTCCCACAGCACAAAGCATATGAATTTTCTTACAAATAAAGCAGTCCGATCCCTAGTCCAAAGTCATTTGCACATTTTCTCCCTGGACCTTCCCCGTGTATAAGGACTGTGTTGGGCTTGACTGTAGCCTTTGTCTGATTATTATAATTGAGGCAATCGGTAGTTTAAAGGGTTTTCAATACACCACATGCAAGAGATTTCCCTTTGAGAAAAGGGAGTGATGCTGAGACTTCACTCTGTGTGCATGCTGAAGTGTGTTTGTGTGTGTGTTTGTGCGCACGCACATGCACGTGTGTGCGCGTGCCCTGCTGGAGGATGGCTGGGATAGAACTGGTGTAATCTCCATCACTAATTTCAAGTCATGGTGAGGAAAGGCTGGAAATAGCCTAGTGTGTATTTGCTCTTTTTGTGTGGATTCACATTTGGCTATTAGCAAGAGGAGAAAGAGGAAGAGACAGAGAGATTGGGAGAGAGAGAGAGAGAGAGAGAGAGAGAGAATCAGACCAAAAGAGAGAGAGATTGAGAGAGAGAGAAAAAGAGATTGAGTCTGGGAAAAACTTCAGGCATGAGGGACGCCTGGGTGGCTCAGTTGGTTAGGCGGCTGCCTTCAGCTCAGGTCATGATCCCGGCGTCGTGGGATCAAGTCCCGCATCGGGCTCCTTGTTCTGTGGGGAGCCTGCTTCTCCCTCTGCCTCTGCCTGCCATTCTGTCTGCCTGTGCTTGCTCGCTCTCTCTCTCTGACAAATAAATAAATAAAATCTTTAAAAAAACAAACAAACAAAAAACTTCAGGCATGAGAAATCATAAAACCAAAAGTGTAGGCTGCCTCCCACTTTGATAGGTGAGGGAAGCTCATTACTCCAAGCTGGAAAAGAGGCAGCCTGCCATATCGGTTACATTTTGTTCATCTTCTAATATTTCTTAAGAACTTATTACTGCCTGTCTTCCATACTGTTTGTGGGACTACATGTGCTCTCAACTTCCTCAGGCACAAATTGGTTGCCCGTGCCACACTATGAATAAGCATTTCTACTTCACGGTAGTTTAAATATACTTGTCCTTTAATACTTCAAAGTTCCTCACGTGATCGCTTTCCTGGTGGAGAAAACAAACTGAAGAAAAATAAATTTTGTTTGTTGTAGAAAGAATGCCATTTTGGTTCTAACAATTCTTTTGATAGAAATGGAGATCATTGTTGGGACGCCTGGGTGGCTCAGTCAGTTAAGCTGCTGCCTTTAGCCCAGGTCATGATCCCAGGGTCCTGGGATCAAGTTCCACATTGGGCTCCTTGCTTGGCAGGGAGCCTGCTTCTCTCTCTGCCTCTGCCTGCCACTCTGCCTACTTGTCCTCTCTCTATCTCTCTGACAAATAAATAAATGAATAAAATCTTTAAAAAAAAAAAAGAAAGAAAGAAAAGAAATGGAGATCACTGTTTAAAAGTTAGAGTTTTTCAGGGTACCTGAGTGACTCAGTCGGTTAAACATCTGCCTTGGCCTGGGTGATGAGCTCAAGGGTCCTGGGACTGAGCCCCATATGGGGCTTCCCGCCCGGTAAGGATCCTGCTCCTCCCTCTTTTCCCCCCTTGTCCTCTCTCTCATGATCTCTCTCTCTCTCAAATAAATAAATAAATAAAATCTATTTAGAAAGTTACAGTTTTTCTACTCTTTGCTCCCTCTCTCACAGGGAGACTTGTACTTGAGATCCATGGCCAAAGAAAGTAATTTCAAGGTGACTTTCTTATGGAAGGGGGCAAATGGTGGGTCTTTTCTATATGAGCATAGTTTTCTTTAAACATGACTCTAATTAAATAAATTAAAACTAAAGACTGACTCTTAGATGGAGTCAGAAAAACTCATTTTCAGATGGTCCCATTAAAATAAAACTGCTATTGACATCTGGACTCTGGGTCTAATTGCTAAGGTGGAAACTGAGCCGGAGATCTGATCTGTAAAAGAGAAAATCAGCTGAAGACTCACAAGTCACTATCCTTGGAATTGGAATTATATTTTCAATCAGGAGGACATCCTTTCATTTCCATTCCATTTTTAAAAATGATTTTTAAATGCATAGTTTCTATAATTTTATTTTAAATGAAAGCAAATTTTTATAATGCTTTACAGTTTACAAAACACATGTTTCATAACTTACCTTACTTAATCTTCACGACAAACTTTCGAAGTGGGTATAAACATTAGTTCTCTTTGACGGATGAGAAAAGTGAAGCTCCACCAGCCTAAATTCCTCACTGAGGACTCGAAGCTGCTAAGTTTCATGGGTGGGACCTGAAGCCTGATTTCAGCCTCTAAGCTTCAGGGTTCTTTCTGCTACACTTGGCTCTTCTCTCCTCTGTCATTTTCCTGCATGTTTCATTTGTAGGTATTTTCCTGAAATCAGGGCCCAAACACGAGAATGTGAGAATATACCATGGTTATAAATGGCCTACCTTCTTTCCCACAAATTCTAATTTAATGTAATTCCATAGGTATTTGTATAACCCAATGACGATGACATAGATATTTGTATTACCCAATGACATGGTCTGGCATGGGCAACACAGGGGCTTTCCCTGTATTGGGAAGGCAGGGCATTAGAGCAGACTAAAGACTCTGGAATCAGACTGCCGGGCTTGAATCTCAGACTCCAACTTCCCACTGCCAGGCAAGTTTCTGGGCTTTTTTCCACATCTGTATAAAGAGTATAATAATATCTACCTCATAGGGTTATCATGGTAACTAAGTGTTGGAATCCATATTAAGCACTTAGAACAATGACTGAGACTTAATAAGAACCCAATAAATGCTGGTTAATATTCATCAGGACAGAGATCTGTGGAGACCATACTCCACACATAATGACTTGAAGTGCATGAATAGCTCTGCCATCTGGAGGAAGCCGATAAGTGACATAGACTGAGCATTAACCACGTATTATTAAGGTTCTAACTAGGGAAGCAAGGAGCCAAGGAGACTCAGCGAGAAGGCCTGTGGGCAGGAAGAGGATTCTAAAAGATAGAACAGAGACACTTAGGTTTCCCCCCAAAGTGGTGACTAGAATTAGTGATTTAATAGTTTCCAACTACTAGTGCCAAGTTTTGAGAGTGAGACAGAGGAAATGGAAAGGCTTCCAGAATTTTCCAGCTCCCCATTCCAAGGAAGCCCCCGACCTGAATAGCTGAACTTCTCCATCAGCTACTGTGTGGTGATGCTACCAGGCTCCAGGAAGACAAGTGTGGTATTCCTGCCAAGGAGACAGAAACTTCCAGGTTACAGTCTGCCCTCCCCTTCAATCCTCACTTATTCTCTGACTCCCCTAAGTGACATAGCTCCTTAGGGACCGCCTCCTCACTTCACCCCTTCCCCCTTCTGCCTCCTCTTTCCCTTCCACGTGATTCTATCTGATGATGTTTTTGTGAAGAATGACTAAGACATGAAATCATTTGGTGAACATAAAAAATGCCCTGTGGTTAAATGATGACTAAACAAGAATAAAAATCAAACCAACAAAGCATAACTACCTTTTAATCTTCACATGTACTAGCTTGCTCACCCTCAAAATTAATGATTTCAGACATTAATTTAATTGTACCTCAGACTCTCAGGCTTGATACTGCTATTTTATAGAGGAGTAAACTGTGACACAGAAACAATTTGCCTGATAGAAGCCCATGAGTCAGGAGTAGAGTCCGCGAGAGGACTGAAAGACTTGACCCCTCCTGGCTGGACTAGCAGCCCAAAGGTAACCTCCAAATTACTTTAAATCTTTTATTTATTTTTTTAAGATTTTATGTATTTGGGGCGCCTGGGTGGTTCAGTGGGTTAACCTCTGCCTTTGGCTCAGGTCATGATCTCAGGGTCCTGGTATCAAGCCTTGCATCGGGCTCTCTGCTCAGCAGGGAGCCTGCTTCCCCCTCTCCCTCTGACTGCCTCTCTGCCTATTTGTGATCTCTTTCTGTCAAATAAATACATAAAATCTTAAAAAAAAGATTTTATGTATTTATTTGACAGAGAGAGAGAGAGAAAGAGCATGAACACTCAAGCAGGGGGAGAGGGAGAAACAGGCTCTCTGCTGAGCTGGGAGCCCAATATGGGGCTCAATCCCAGGACCTGGGATCATGACCTGAACCAAAGGCAGACACCTAACTGACTGAGCCACCCAGGTGCCCTGCCTCCAATTTACTTTAGACTGAGGCTTTCTGCTACATGCTCTGGTGGCTCAGAGGACTATCCTCAGGACTATAAAAGTAAGCTACAGAAAAAGTCCTCTAAACATGTTGATAACCTAGAGAAGTCCTCCAGCCTTGGGAGTGGTAACTTTGTCCTTTAAATTTCCCAGAACAAATCTATATATATGTATTTGTACATGTATATTTTTGTGTATATGTACACAAACTGTGTGTGTGTGTGTGTGTGTGTGTGTGTGTGTGTGTGTGTGTGTGTATGTGTATGTGTGTATGTATGAATGACTTGGAACTTGACTACATAAATAATTCTTGCAATTCAACAATAAGAAGATAACTAAATAGAAAATGAGCAAAAGATTTGAATTGATAAAAGAAGATATGTACAATTGGTCAATAAAAAGATGTTCAACATCAGTGGGCATCAGGGAAATGCAAATTAGAACCATGAAAGTGTACCACTTCGTATCCATTCCAGTGGCCAAAATTGAACAGACTCACAGTAGGAGTGTTGTCAAGCTTGTAGAGAAGCTGGGACCCTCATACACTGCTGATGGGAGTGTAATGTGATACAGCCACCAGAGAAAATGATCTGGCAATTTCTTCCAAGGTGTCCATATGAGCTAGCAATTCCATTTCTATATATTTAACCAGGACAAACAAAAACATGTCCCCACAAAGACTTGTATGCAAATGTTCATCGCAGTCTGTGGAAGGCAACCCCTCCCATGGATCCTAGTGATCTCTGCCTCCTAGAACTCATGCCTTCATGTAGCACCCTCCCCTTGGGGCTGAAGCTATCGATTTATCTCTCACAAAAGATTATGGCAAAAGTGAGGAGATGCCGCTTCTGAGATTAGGTTCAAAATGCCTTGTTTTCATATTTTTGTTCTCTCTTACTCTCATCCTCACCACTCTGATGAAGCCCCTGGGCACATTATGAGCTTCTCTTTGAAGAGACCCATATGACCAGGAATTGAGGGAGGCCCTTGACCAACAGCAAGAGAGGAACCGAGGCTCTTCGGCCAATAGCTCTCAAGAAATGGAATCCTGTCGAACACTGTGAAGGTGAGAATGAGCAGCCTGGCCAACACTTTGCTTACAGCTTTGTGAGAGACCCAGAGGCAGAGCTAGACCCGAATTCCTGACCCAAAGAAACTGTGGTATAATAATATTTCCCTTTTAAATCTCTAAGTTTTCTTTTTGGCAATGGGTTTGCCACCATAACACAGATGTCATGAAAACCACCACTAAACCTAAACCAAAATGGGAAAGGAAAAGACTCACATCAGCATCATTGTCATTGGACTCATGGATTCAGGCAAGTCTACCACTACTGGTCATCTGATCTACAAATGTGGAGGGATCAACAAAAGAACTATCGAAGAGTTTGAGAAGGAGGCTCCTGAGATGGGAAAGGGCTCCTTCAAGTAAGGGTCTTGGATCAACTGAAAGCTGAACATGAACATGGTATCACCATTAATGTCTCCCTGTGGAAACTGGAGACCAGAAAGTATTATGTGACCCTAACTGACACCCCAGGACAGAAAGACTTTACCAAAAAACATGATTCCAGGCACGTCTTAGGCTGACTCTGCTGTTCGGATTGTGGCTGCTGGTGTTGTTGAATTTGAAGCAGGCTTCTCCAACAATGGGCAGACCCAGGAGCAAGCCGTTCTGGCTTACACACTGGGTGTAGAACAACTAATGGTTGGTGTTAACAAAATGGATTCCACTGGGTCACCCTACAGCCAGAAGAGATACGAGGAGATCGTTAAGGAAGTCAGCACCTACATTAAGAAAATTGGCTACAGCCCTGACATAGTAGCATTTGTGCCAATTTCTGGTTGGAATGGTGACAACATGCTGGAGCCAAGTGCTAACTTGCCTTGGTTGAAGGGATGGAAATTCGCCCATAAAGATGGGAATGCCAGTGGACCCACACTGCTCGAAGTTCTGGATTGCATTCTGCCACCAACTTGTCCAACTGACGAGCCCTTGTGTCTGCCTCTCCAGGATGTCTACAAAATTGGTGGTATTGGTACTGTCCCTGTGGATTGAGTGGAGACTGGCATTGTGGTCACCTTTGCTCCAGTCATTGTTAGAACTGAGGTAAAGTCTGTTGAAATGCATCATGAAGCTTTGAGGGAGGCTCTTCCTGGGGACAATGTGGGCTTCAATGTCAAGAACGTATCTGTCAAAGATGTTTATTGTGGCAATATGGCTGGTGACAGCAGAAATGACCCATCCATGGAAACAGCTGGTTTCTTAGCTGCTTGAACCATGCAGGCCAGATCAGTGCTGGATTTGCACCTGTGCTGGATTGTCACACAGCTCACAGTGCCTGCCAGATTGTTGAGCAGAAGGAGAAGATTGATTGTCGTTCTGGAAAAAAGCTGGAAGATGGTCCCAAGTTCTTAAAATCTGGTTATGCTGCCACTGTTGACAAGCAGTGTTGGCAAGCCTGTGTGTGTTGAGAGCTTCTCTGATTATGCTCCTCTGGGCCCTTTTGCTGTCTCTGAGGTGAGGCAGACGGTTGCTGTGGGTGTCATCAAAGCAGGGGCCAAGAAAGCAGCTGGAGCTGGCGAGGTCACCAAGTCTGCCCAGAATGCTCAGAAAGCTAACTGAATATTATTCCTAATACCTGCTCCCCGCAGTCTTTTTTTTTTTTAATTTATTTATTTGACAGAGAGAGAGATCACAAGGAGGCAGAGAGGCAGGCAGAGAGAGCAGGGGAAGCAGGCTCCCCACTGAACAGAGAGCCCGATGTGGGACTCGATTCCAGGACCCTGAGATTGTGACCTGAGCTGAAGGCAGAGGCTTTAACCCACTGAGTCACCCAGGCGCCCCAGCTCTCTGCAGTCTTAAAACGGAAGAATGCCCTCAGAACTGTTTATATCAATTGGCCATTTAAGTTTAATAGTAAAAGACTGGTTAATAATAACAGTGCATCATAAAACCTTCAGAAAGAAAGGAGACTGTTTTGTGAACCATTTGTTTTATGTGTGTGTATGAGATTTAAGTTATTAATTTTTAAAATTGGTACTTTTTTATGGAAACAACTTGACCAAAAACCTGTCACAGAATTTTGAGACCCATTAAAACAAAAATGTAATGAGGACAAAAAAATTTTTTAATAGATCACTAAATTTTGTGGTGATTTGTTATGAATATGTAACATATTCATAGAAGTCAAAAGCTGAAAACAACAGGACAATGATTAACACTGTCGTGTATTCATTCAACATAATGCCACTTGGCAGTAAAAAGTAACAAATTCTAGTACTTACAACAGCATGGATAAATCTGAAACCATTAAACTCATCAAAACACACAAATTGCAAACAAAAGAGGGCTTATAGTATAATCCCATTTCTATGAAAGTCTAGAAAAGACAAAACCTATTTTAAAGTGACAGAGAGCAGCTCAGTGGTTGCCCAGGGCCAGATGGTGGGGGTTGACTGCAAAGAAGCAAAAGAAACTTCTGGGGTTATGGAAAAGTTCTATGTACGATTGTGCCAATATAGACAATATAGATTGTATAGACCTTTGTCATAATGCATTGGGTTAAATACTTAAAGAAAGATACATAGGCAAAAAAATAAATAAAAAATAAAAGTGAAAAATGAAAACGATACATGGTCATATTTTATTATATGCAAATTATGCTGCAATTAAATTGATTTGCAAAGTTTAAAAAAATACAAGGTGTGAAGCTATGCAGCAAGTTTTTTTTTAAGCAGGCTCCACAGCGAGCCTGGAGCCCGAGGCAAAGCTTGAACTCATGACGTTAAGATCAAGAATCAGGGGGCGCCTGGGTGGCTCAGTGGGTTAAAGCCTCTGTCTTCAGCTGGGGTCATGATCCCAGGGTCCTGGGATCGAACCCCTAGTCGGGCTCTCTGCTCGGCAGGAGGCCTGCTTCCCCCTCTCTCTCTGCCTGCCTCTCTGCCTACTTGTGATCTCTCTCTGTCAAATAAATAAATAAAATCTTTAAAAAAAAAAAAAAAGAATCGGATGCTTAACTGTCTGAGCCACCCAGGTGTTCCTACCGCAGCAAGTTTAAATATCTGTAGGAAATGAACCGATTCCTAGCAAATATAAGTAATCAAAATTGACTAGAGAAGAAATGGAAAATTAGAATATACAGCAACCACATATAATAGATTGAAAAGATGATTAAAGAACTACCAAAAGCTACTTAGAAATTATTTAACTTGTCGATCCCCAGTTTCTTAATCTGTGAAACGGAAATAAAGTAACACTTAACTCACAGAACTTTGGGCTAATGTGCTTCGTATAATACTTGGGACCCAGAAGTTGTTCAGTACTAGCTTCCCTGGTATGCAGTGGTGTTTTAAGCCGTTTTGACGCTAGTTTTTACTTCTCTTTCCAGATGAGCAACATAACATCACTTAATTCAGTCAACAAACATCAGGTTCCTGCTTTCGAGATTCTTCCCAAAGAGATTCCCAACTCCACAGGATTGAACAGAGTCTCTCTGTAGTTTTCTATCCTGAACCTAATCGTGGAGAGAGGAGAAAAGATGACAAAAAGCAGAAAGAAGGAGGCTAAGCCCTCAGAAAGCAAAATAACTACCTGGGGGGGGGGGGCGATTTCTTTCTTTTTTTTTTTTTTTATTAATCATTTTTTTTAATTTATTTTCAGCATAACAGTATTCATTGTTTTTGTACCACACCCAGTGCTCCATGCAATCCGTGCCCTCTCTAATACCCACCACCTGATTCCCTCAACTTCCCACCCCCCCCACCTCTTCAAACCCTTCAGATTGTTTTTCAGAGTCCATAGTCTCTCATTGTTCACCTCCCCTTCCAATTTCCCCCAACTCCCTTCTCCTAACTCCCCATGTCCTCCATGCTATTTGTTATGCTCCACAAATAAGTGAAACCATATGATAATTGACTCTATCTGCTTGACTTACTTCACTCAGCATAATCTCTTCCAGTCCCGTCCATGTTGCTACAAAAGTTGGGTATTCATCCTTTCTGATGGAGGCACAATACTCCATAGTGTATATGGACCACATCTTCCTTATCCATTCGTCCGTTGAATTTCTTTTTTTTTTTATTTTATTTTTTATAAACATATAATATATTTTTATCCCCAGGGGTACAGGTCTGTGAATCGCCAGGTTTACACACTTCACAGCACTCACCATAGCACATACCCTCCCCAATGTCCATAACCCCAACCCCCTCTCCCAACCCCCCTCCCCCCCATCAACCCTCAGTTTGTTTTGTGAGATTAAGAGTCACTTATGGTTTGTCTCCCTCCCAATCCCATCTTGTTTCATTTACTCTTCTCCTACCCCCTTAACCCCCCATGTTGTATCTCCTCTCCCTCATATCAGGGAGATTATATGATAGTTGTCTTTCTCTGATTGACTTATTTCGCTAAGCTTGATACCCTCTAGTTCCATCCACATCGTCACAAATGGCAAGATTTCATTTCTTTTGATGGCTGCATAGTATTCCATTGTATATATATACCACATCTTCTTTATCCATTCGTCTGTTGATGGACATCTAGGTTCTTTCCATAGTTTGGCTATTGTAGACATTGCTGCTATAAACATTCGGGTGCACGTGCCCCTTCGGATCACTACGTTTGTATCTTTAGGGTAAATACCCAGTAGTACAATTGCTGGGTCATAGGGTAGTTCTATTTTCAACATTTTGAGGAACCTCCATGCTGTTTTCCAGAGTGGTTGCACCAGCTTGCATTCCCACCAACAATGTAGGAGGGTTCCCCTTTCTCCGCATCCTCGCCAGCATCTGTCATTTCCTGATCCTTTGAATGTCTTAAGAATATTGTAAGCGTATTAACACACATCCTTCTGCAAGCCCTAAGGTAGGATGACACAACCAGTTCTGGGCTGTAGAAGGCTGAAGATTCAGAAAGCTAGTCCGCAGTGTTGCCACGCTAGTTCTCCACACCTAAAGGGAAGGGGCAGATGGATGGAACCAGAGCTTTTCACCTGGGGGCCTTCACCTCCCTCGCTGCTATGGGAGGGGGGGGATGCCTCCTCTGGCTGCTGAGGGAGGAGACAAGACTGCAGGCACCAGGGCGGTTTAGGAGTGGTGTGTGGGGAGGGGAGCCTCCTGCCTGGTGGGAGGGCTGAAAGAATGCGGCAGATCATTTTTCCCCTGGCCTCCTCCCCTCTCCATACTGCATGGTTATTTCTCTTGGCCTCCTCCAAGATCTGGGAATGTTCTAGCTTTCAGACAGACCTTCCTGTGCCTCTGACCTGAGCAATGCTTAATGCCAGAGAGCATTTCCATGGATGGCACGGAGGGGCCCACGCCTGGCTGTTAGCCCGGGGAGCTGGGGTGAACTCAATACAACATCATCCCCTCCACCTTCAAATGCACTGTTCCCCACACTCACGCAAAGAAGAGTAGGGCAGGCTCAGGCTCCAAGGGACAATGGCTAAGAATCTGCCCCTACACCATAGGAACTTTTCAGTAACTTCCAATGAATTCCCTCTGGATGAAAGCACCCGTTTTAGGGAAGGTAACTAGCACTGAAATCAAGTGGATCCATCAGGCTCTACCATTCAGCAACTTTGTGGCCTCGGTTTTTTCGTCTCTAAAATGGGGAAGATTAGGGGTGCCTGGGTGGCTCAGTCATTAAGCATCTGCCTTCCGCGCTGGTCATGATCTCAGGGTCCTAGGATCGAGCCCCGCATGGGGCTCCCTACTCAGCGAGGAGTCTGCTTCTCCCTCTCACTCTCTCTTTGTGCGTGCTCTCTCTCTGTTAAATAATTAAATAAAATCTTTTTAAAAAATAAAAATAGTAAAAATAAAATGGAGAAAATTATATCATGTACTTTGAATAGTTATTTTGAGAATGAAATGAGATAGCATGCATTGAGTGCATGGTACTCTCCTGGGCTCATCACAGAGACTCAGTAAATATGAATATTGCCTTGACCACTGTCATTTCACACACATCCCATAAGAGTGTGTGCGAGATGGGGCACCTGGGTGGCTTGGTGGGTTTAAAGCCTCTGCCTTCAGCTCAGGTCATGATCTCGGGGTCCTGGGATTGAGCCCCGCATCAGGCTCTCTGCTCGGCGGGGAGCCTGCTTCCCCTTCTCTCTCCGCCTGCCTCTCTGCCTACTTGCAATCTCTCTCTCTGTCAAATAAATAAATAAAATCTTAAAAAAAAAAAAAGTGCGTGCGAGACAATTCACCCTATTCTGCTAATTTTCCCTGTTGCCCCATACTAAAAGTTGCAGTGAAGCTTAGAGAGATCTGGGATATTCTACAATAGACAGTTTGACTCAAATTTGGCCTAACAAGGACTTGTGGAGCACAAGCTCTACTTCCTGTAGGTACTGGGAGTTAAAGGTGATTTCTAGCTGCCTACTGCCAAAACCACTGCAAAACATAGTGTCTTAAAACGATGTATTATCAATTGTCATGGTTTTGTGGGTTGGGGCAACCTGGCTGGCTTTTTTTTCTGTAGTAAGAGTAAGTGAAGAGTTGAGTCATCTGAAGGCTTGTCTGGGCTGGGCGTCCAACATGGTTTCTTCACTCCCCCCTCTGGTGTCTCAGTGGCTCTCCATGGTCCCTCTCTCTTGTAGAGCGTCTAGATAGACTTTTTATAGGGTGGCTCATGGTTCCAAGAAAAAGAAAGCAGAAGCTGTCAGTGATCTTACAACCTGAGCCTAGAAATGGTCCAGAGTCCCTTCTGACACTTTTTGGTGACAAATCTACTACATGGCAGCCCAGATTGAAGGAAGAGGAACAGACTGGACTTCTCAATGGGCAAGTAGCACATATGCACACAAAAGGAAGGAACTTGTTGATGTTGAACATCTTTGGAGATAAGCTACCCATGAATCTAATACCGGAGTTCCATGCGGATAAAAACACAAGATATTTATGTGTATGATTTTATTCTTTTCTGCTGATAGTTTTTCATCCAAGTGTGTGACAAGAATCATTCACCACCTGCCTCAGGCTTCTGCGCTCCTATCACTGCAACTGACTCCTCAGTGAAGGACAAATTCAGTGAATGGCTCAGATCAGGACATTTTTTTATCAGCTAAGATGGTTTTGTCACTGTAGGACTGTTTGTATCTGCAAATTATTTTAAAGATTTTATTTATTTATTTATTTGATATGAAGAGAGAGACAGTGAGAGAGGAAATATAAGCAAGGGGAGAGGGAGAGGGAGAAGCAGACTCCCTGCTGACAAGGAGCCTAAAGCGGGACTCAATCCCAGGACCCTGGGATCATGACCTGAGCTGAAGGCAGATGCTTAACTGACTGAGCCACCAAGGTGTTCTATACCCGCAATTTCATCCCCTAAGTGAGCATGTCACTTTACACTCATTGGCTTGTTTTCAGAGTAAAAACCAAGGCTTTTGATCAGTTAGATGGACAGCCTGCTCTTAGTCCCTTTCCCTGGCACTGCCTTATAACCTTCCATTTTCCCAGTAACCCCAGCTTCCGAAGAGTTCACTTATACAGGTAATTCTTCCAGCTAGAATAAGTCATTGGCTTTAATAACTCCTTGTACTTCTTCAAGACACTTACCTTAATTTGTATCTTTACATTTAAAAGATTGTTGGACTTGGGCGCCTGGGTGGCTCAGTGGGTTAAAGCCTCTGTCTTCAGCTCAGGTCATGAACCCAAGGTCCTGGGATCGAGCCCCACATCGGGCTTTCTGCTCGGCAGGGAGCCTGCTTTCCTTCCTCTATCTGCCTGCCTGCCTACTTGTGATTTCTGTCAAATAAATAAATAAAAATCTTTAAAAAAAATAAAGATTGTTGGATTCATTTCTCTCTTCCTCGTTAGACCCTAAGCTCTGTAGAGTCCGGTGTCATTTATCTCCAGCATGTAGGTCTGTGCCTTGTACATACCAGGAGCTCAATAATATCTTTGGAATGAATGAATTGTTCCTTCCTTCCAGAACTATTTAGAGGTAAAAGAAGGCAAACCCATTCATAGGGAGAGAAATTTTTAAATTTATTTTCAGAAACATACTGTTTGATTTTTAACTGGCAGACCTTAGAGATCTGGATATCCAACTTAAGAAAAGTGAAATGATTGGAGTCTGTGACTCAAGCAGTACAAAGTAACCTTCCAGAACCCCTACCTCAGCAGTAGATATGACCTGAAGCATGCGAGGCTCGACTAAAGGAATATTTCCAGGTTTAAACTCTCACTTACCATTCCAGACCTTCTTGCTGTGTTCTCACATCTCACATTCCTTGCCTGCATCCTCATCCCTGGCTATCCAACCCTATCTGATGGATGTTATAGCTGTAGTCCTTTTGGCTTAAAATCTTCCTGAAAAATCTGAATGCCTTTGGACAACACCTTTCAAAAGTCTGTCCTTGGGGCACCTGGGTGGCTCAGTGGGTTAAAGCCTCTGCCTTCGGCTCAGGTCATGATCCCAGGGTCCTGGGATCAAGCCCCGCATCGGGCTCTCTGCTCAGCAGGGAGCCTGCTTCCTCCTCTCTCTCTGCCTGCCTCTCTGTCTCCTTGTGATCTCTGTCTATCAAATAAATAAATAAATATTAAAAAAAAAAAAAAGTCTGTCCTTGCCTCACTTCCACACCCACAGATAACTCTGGAATCCTCTACTAAATTCCAATACCCTGATTCTCAACATATTTAGACATAGCCTTATTTAGCCTTGGGGCTCCCCAAACAGGAAACACAGATGGGCAATTGGACCCCAGGAATCTTCTTATTCTTATTTTTCATTATGGAAAATTCTAAAGGTAAAGAAAACACCATAATGAACTGTTATACTCATCCCCCAGCTTTGATTATTATGACCAGTCTTCCCATCCACAACTCCACCCCCTTTCTTCTCTCCTGGATGGATTTCAGTGTCTATCTCTAAAAGATAAGTGCTTTAAAAAAAGAAAAAAAAAAAACTTAACACACAACCAAAACACATTATCACACCTGAAAATACTCTGGGCACTCTTAATTGTCTGTAACTAGTGATTTTCACTCTGAAAGATACTGACACAGGGAAGCACCATAAAGTTAGCCTTTCTTTACTACTGCCCTCCCCAAATACTCCACAAATGAACACCCACATGCACTCTCCAAGGAGCAAAAAGATATGCGTTCCTTTTTTCTTTTTCAGATTTTATTTATTTATTTGTAAGGGAGAGAATGAGTATGTGCACGAGCAGGGAGAGCAGCAGGCAGAGGAAGAGGGAGAAGCATGCTCCCTGCTGAGTGGAGAGCCCTATGTGGGACTTGATCCCAAGACTCTGGGATCATGACCTGAGCCGAAGGCAAACGCTTAACCGACTGAGCCACCCAGCCATCCCAAAAGATATGCATTCTATTGATACTGTTTATTGTCTCATGTAAGAAATGGCACTATCAGATAATTGGCTTTGCTTTTATCAATGTTTTTTGGACAAAGACCACGGGGAATCCCTTGAACAAGTTGGGGCTTTTTTTACGGGTTGCTGTGAAGGGAACACACACATGGAGAAACCTGGGGTGTCTCAGTAAGAAGGAGTCAGAAAGAAGCTAGTAAAGAATTTAAGCTTCATGGGTAATTTGGGGGAAGGTCTAAAGCAGCAGGGGCTTCTTCTGTATTGTCAGAAAATGGAGGCAGTTCTACGGTTGGACCTCCCAACAGGTCTACTCTGAAGGAAGGTCAGACTAGAGAGTCACCTAGTCAGCGAGCAAGGGGAATGCTTATTGGTTTTTGTTATATAGTGACTTTGTTTTTTCTCAGCCATGGTCTGAGAGTGACCTCATCTGATACAGATGTCTGTAAGACTGTCCAACAAGAGAACAAAATGACACCATGAGCATCAGACCACCTTGTAATAGCATTGACATCTAGCTGCGAAAGTCAAATCCATTCCGGATGTTGTGGGCAACTTTCTTCTTTCTCACAATCCTACAGCTTTCTAGGGTATATGAATTTGTTGACTACTGCTATCTTTAGTCCTTGTTCTATTTGAGTTCCTTTTTAAAAAATATTTTATTTATTTATTTGACACACACAGAGAGAGAGAGAGCACAAGAAGGGGGAGGAGCAGGCAGAGGGAGAAGGAGAAGCAGGCCCCTCATTGAGCAAAGAGCCCAACACGGGGCTCCATCACAGGACCCTGGGATGATGACCTGAGCTGAAGGCAGTTGCCCAACCACTGAACCACCCAGGTGCCCCACTATTTGAGTTTCTGAACCCACTTTTCCTTTGAGATCATTTTGATCACTCATTATTTGTGTGTCTGTGTGTTTTATTATATTACATTCAAGTGCTGGTAAACTTCCTTAAATCTTTCTCTAGAGAAGAAAAATGAACTCTTGCATTCCCTTTGAGAGTCAAGGGAACACAACTGTTTAAAAATAGCTTCCAAACATTTGATGATTGTAAAATGATGATATATGAGACAGGAGAGATTAAAGAATACAATGTAATGTGACCCATGTGAAACACTGACATGGAATTCAAAGGCTTCTCTGTTCAAGTGCTGCATGTGTGGCTCTTGATTTAGTCACTATGTAAGTCACCAGACCTCCCTCATGTCATCTACAATATAACCAGTTTGGGCTAGATGACTTTCCACTTGTATCAGTCTCTGATTCTACCACATGAAATAGTCTTAACTATGTTATATGTTTATACACCCCCTTCCTTCCTTCTGACTCTTTATCATGGAAAATTTCAAACATGGATAAAAGTAGAAAGAATAGTTAAGCAAACCCCAAGCAGCCATCACGAACTTTCCAGCCTCCAAATTCCCAGCCCTGGCCGAAGCCGGTGTGTTTCTACACCCATCCATGCCAGTGGCTTACTATTTTAAAGCAAATCCCTAGACATCATCTCGTTTTATTTGCTTTCCCTTACTGGAAAGAAAAAAAAATTTTTTTTAAAGAAAAAGAACCATTTTAAAATGCAGAGCCCCACAATCATATTTGTTCATACATAGAAATTTAAAGAGAAAGTCTTCATTTAATGGTGTGACTACAGATGAACAGCAGTTTCATCACAAGTAGTCTTTAGATACATGATGGTCAGTTGCCTGTAAAACAAAAATAAAAAGTAAAGATATAATTTTTTTCAGAGCATTCTTTGTATTTAAAAACAGTTTTTTTTTACACCCGGGTGGATTAGTGGGTTAAGCCTCTGCCTTCGGCTCAGGTCATGATCTCAGGGTCCTGGGATTGAGGCCCGCATCAGGCTCTCTGCTCAGCGGGGAGCCTGCTTCCCTTCCTCTCTCTCTGCTTGCCTCTCTGCCTACTTGTGATCTCTCTCTGTCAAATAAATAAACAAATTCTTTAAAGAAAAATAGTTTTTTAAAAAATAGCCAAAATTGGGGCGCCTGGGTGGCTCAGTGGGTTAAGCTGCTGCCTTCGGCTCAGGTCATGATCTCAGGGTCCTGGGATTGAGTCCCGCATCGGGCTCTCTGCTCAGCAAGGAGCCTGCTTCCCTCTCTCTCTCTGCCTGCCTCTCTGTCTACTTGTGATCTCTGTCTGTCAAATAAATAAATAAAATCTTTAAAAAATAAATAAATAAATAAAAATAAAAAATAGCCAAAATTTAAAGTAGCCAAAATCAGAATATTCTTTTTATTTAAAAAGTTTTTTAATAGCCAAAATTTAATAATTTTTAAAAATTATTAAATAATTTTTAAAATAATAAAAATAGCCATTTGTCAGCTCTAATTGAAACAATCATAGAAAGGGGCCTGGGAATGAGAAAGAACTTGTGAGCCACAGGGGAAGGACGTTCAGTCCCAGCTGCAGCCAGCCACAGTTTGTTTTTCTGCTTGGCCCTCAGCCTTAGGTGAGCTCAATACCAGGGTCCATGGTTGCATGAGTGGCCTCCCCAGTGTCCCAGGCATTCAGTGAATGTGAGAGTGCAGATTTCACGGAGATTCATATTGCAGGTTGGGTGGCCAGGTAGCAAATAAAAAAGTGGGATGTCTAGTTAAATCCAAATTTTGCGTAAACAAAAAGTAATTGTTTAGTATGAGTATCTCCCAGAAACTGCATGGGACATACTTATACTAAAAAATAACTAAAAGTTAAAGAAAAAAAAAAAAAAAAAATTCAGGGGTGCTTGGGTGGCTCAGTCAAGTTAAGCGTCTGACTCCGGCTTGGGTCATGATCTCTGGGTTCTAGGATTGAGAGGCATCTCAGGCCCCCCACTCAGTAGGGATCTGCTATTCCCTCTCTCGCTGCCCCTCCCCCTGCTCGTGCTCACGTGCACATGCACACTCTTTCTCTTAAAATAGATAAAACCTTTTAAAAACATATAAAATAAGGGCACCTCAGTGGTCCATTTGGTTAAGCGTCTGCCTTCGGCTCAGGTCATGATCTCAGGGTCCTGAGATCGAGCCCCACATCAGGCTCCCTACTCAGCAGGGAGCCTTCTTTTCCCTCTCCCTCTGCCCCTCCCCCTGCTCGTGCTCTTTTGCTGTCAAATAAATAAATAAAATCTTTAAAAATAATAAAAAAGAAAAGAAAAACTTAGTGGTTTATAGCAATAATATTGTATCTCCTACTTTCTATGGGTCAGGAACTCAGAGCATAAAGGGATAGCTTCTGGTGTTTCTGCTTCATGACATCTGGGGCCACAGCTGGAAGATGGGCCCAGAATCAGCAAAAGCTTCTTCAAGCAGGTGTCTGGCCATAGATGCTGGTTGTGAGCACTGCACAGAGTCGCTAGCCGGAGTGTTCGCAGGGGGGCTTCCTCACAACACAGGAGACGGAATCCCAGGGCAAGAGTCCCTAGAGAGACAACCAGGCAGAGGTCCTATTGTCTTTTATGACCTGGCCTCAGTGTCACCTCCACCAGTGTCAAGGGGAAGGAACGTAGGTCTGACTTACCTTTCTCAGGTTATGAGAAGAGTATGGGGCATGGAATACATATTGGTATAGTCATCTTTAGAAAGAACTGTCTGCCACAGCATGGCCTGTCATTTAGATATCTTCTGCATTCACTTCTGATAAGGTAAACATTCCAGCTGTAACTTAGAATGGGGAGTCTCCTCATGTGCTCGTTTCATTCACGGTCTGCTGGATAGCTAAGATGTAAATGTACATATTTACGATTTTAAGGGTGAAATGTCAAAATACCTATGATTGTGATTGTGAAAGTTGCTTATTTTATATACAAAAGCAATTATGACTAACTACTAAACGGGATGCATGGGTGGCTCAGTCACTTCTGCATCTGCCTTCAGCTCAGGTCATCATCCCCGAGTCCTGGGATCAAGCCCCGCATCAGGCTCCCTGCTCAGTGGGAAGCCTGCTTCTCCCTCTGCTGCCCCTGCTTGTGCTCTCTCTCTTCTCTGACAAATAAATAAAGAAAATCTTTAAAAATTAGAAAAAAAAAGAACTACTAAACAGAGCAATAGGGAAATCAACTGCCAGTTTAGGCAATCATGCCAACCTTGGTGGAACAGACTGGTGTACTAACTCCATGGCATTAAATAAAATAACCTTTCAGAATTGCATTTTGCTTGTGGTTATTTAAATTCCATTTAAGTCGTATACTTTTCAAGGAAAAGTCTCATCTGGAAATTCTTTACATATTAGGGGGATGTATTAAAAGCATAAGAATAACTTTAACCCCTTCAAAATGTGTTGGGCAGGAGAAACTCCAAAATCATACAATGACATCTGTGATAAATCATCTTCCATCCAGACAGGGTAATGCTATGATTCCATATCTTGAGGGGGGGAAAAAAGTATCATAAAATGAGATATTATTCAGCTTTATAAAAGGAAAAGATCTTGTCGTTTACAATAACATGGATGAACCCAGAGGACATTGCGCTTATGAAAAAAGCCAGATACAGAAAAAGCTGCATGACCTCACTTGTACATAGGATCTACATATTGAATACACAGAAGCAGAGAGTAGCATCGTGGTTACCAAGAGCTGGGGAAGTGGAGAAAATGGGGAGATGTTGCAGTTAGGGAGGAAGAATAGAGACCTAACAGACAATATGATGACTATAGTTAATAAGACTGTACTGAATACTGGGAATTTTGCAAAGAGAGTACATTTCAGTGCTCTCAGGATTTAAAAAAAAAAAAAGGTAACTATGCAAGGGGATGATATGTTAATTAGCTTGACTATAGTAATCATTTCACTCTAGCATATATCAAATATTCCCTTGCATCCCCTATTGCTATATAACCTTTATTTTGAAAAAAGAAATGGCATGAAGAAAAAAAGTATTACCTTGTGTCTTCTTATTATTATATCTTGTTTCTCCACCAGCTTCAGTTAAAATGAGCAGCTATGTAGTGTCCAAAATGGGCAGCATCCTGGCTGGGGCAGCAGAAATCCGGCAGGGGACAGTGTTGGGTCCTTACTGGTCTAGCCAGACTTCTAACTTCAGTCCTACCAAAAGTTCAAATAATGCAATTGCAATAATCATTAAGTTTGTTGATCCCAAGTTTCAGATTCATCCTTCTATCCCTCGTGTTTATTTTATGAAGCCGGTCTTTGGCTTTGGCCTCAGTTTTGGATGAATACTGATTTTAATACTTGGTTGTTCAACAACTGGTCAAAATAAGTGCGGTGTCCTCAGTTACCCGGGGCCACGTGGCATGTGTAATCAATAGAACTGCAAGTTCTAATTCAAGGTTCCATACAAGTTTCCCTCCAAAGTGTTTTTGAAAAAGCACTGGTGAGGGAATTAACTTTCTGATGAGAAAGATCAGAGAAACGAATGGATAATCACATAAGGATAAAATACGTGTTGAAGAGGGAGCGTTGGCATAAAAATACCATAAGCCTAAAAGGAAGATGGGTGGAGAAAGTGGGGCCTCTTTTCCACAAAGTGGGAGGAGAGATTACAGGATGCAAAGGAGTGGGGCGTAGGGGAAGAAGACAGTGCTCGGAAGAATGTGGAAAAGTGTTGGAACAACAGTGGTGGAATGCGGTAGGGAGAGCATGAGTAAGGCAGGAAGACAGACCGCTGAGTAGGAGGGCCCTCCTCATGGACTTCAGCATGAATTCTTAGTGGGCTCAGCTTTTGAGAACTACTGCCTTAAAGCATGCAGAAAACAGCACCAGCCAGAATGATGAGAGTTCTCTTCCAGTCCCAGAACCTTCTGAAATCCCCAGTTGGCGGTGACTGTCTCGAGAACAGAATTTACAGGGCAAGTAGCAGCTGTCTGAAGTACCCCACAAAGGGCAAAGGCAGTAGGAAGTCAAAGGGAGAGCATCTATTTAGCCCCAAAGAAAGATACTAATAGTTGTGTGCAGCCTCACTGTATGGTCCTAGGACCCCAGGAGTCCTAGGATAGGACCACCAGCATCATCTGGAAGCTTGTTAGAAATCCAGCATCTCAAGCCACACCCCAGACCTTCTAAATCAGAATCTGCACTTTAGCAAGACAGCAGATGATTCACATACACATTAAAGTTCGAGATGCCCTGGTCTATAACTCTGCTAAAAGCTTCGATGCGCACACAGGTAATCGCAGTAATGCTAATCTCAATAAAAAAGAATACCGAGTCTCTGCAATATACCTCATGCCGTACTGGGTACCCTGAAGACCTCCAAGGACCTTTAGGATGTATTCTGTACCTCTAGGTTTAATCACTATAGTTAGGTGGGAAGATTTTTTGTTTTCGTTTTTGTTTTTTATTAAAAAAATTTTTTGTGTGTAAACCTGGCGATTCACAGACCTGTACCCCTGGGGATAAAAATGTATTATATGTTTAAAAAAAATAATAAAATTTAAATTAAAAAAAACACTAAAAAAAAAAGAAATTTATGAGAAAAAAAAATTTTTTTTTGCAATCATAGTTCAGTCTTCAAAGTCTATGAAAGAGAAAACAGTGTGCTTTAGCTTTGACTTTCTGTGATGTGGAGCTGGTCATTTGATTTCAAGTGAGTGAGGTTTATCCTTGAACTCGGGTTCTGGACTGCATGACTGACAGGGAAGGGCAGCCGAAATCAGCACAGAGTAAACACATATCACACCAACTGCCTACACCCTTAAGAGATCCGCCCAAATATGGATTGTTCTTAATTAGCATTCTTGTGCTCAATACAAAAGGGCTCAAAAAATATGCTAAAAAAATTGTGTGAAAGTTAAAACCAACCTGCATGAAAGCCCACTGGTATGATCAGCGCTCTAAGTTCTCTCTTTTAAAACTCCGTTTTAATGATGGAAAATTTGTGGAAATGGTGACGATGGTTGCACAATAATGTGAATGTACTTACAGCCCTGAGCTGTCGACTTAACAGTGGCTAAAATGGCGGGTTTTAAGTTACATATTACTATACCATGATTAAAAACATTTAAAAACCAAACAAACAAAAAACGTTTTTTTGTAGTACATTTTTTTAAACTAACATATAATGTGTTATTGGCTTCAGGGGTACAGGTCTGTGATTCACCGGTCTTACACAAGTCACAGCGCTCACCATAGCACATACCCTCCGCAGAGACCATCCCCCAACACCCCTCCCTTCCAGCAGCCCTCGGTTTGTTTCCTGAAATTAAGAGTGTCATATGGTTTGTCTCCCTCTCTGGAAAAAACTTAGTTTTAATGTTTTCACTACCTCAGAATCTGGTCTTAGCCACACTTTTTGCTCTCTTGGCTCATCCTTTTACAGCTTGAAATCAGTCCTTAAAGTCAATGCGTGCATCTTTGGGCAGTGCGACAACGTGCACGTTCCCATTTTCCCCAGCACTGCCTTTTCCTTTCATTAAGATGAGCAGTGTGCAGGCTTGGGTTCAAAGGCTGACTTGATGCTTCCTAGCTGTATGGGCTTCAGCAAGCTCCAGACCGCTCTGACCCTCAGTTCCCTCCCCCACATAAAAAATGCGTTACTGTACCCACCTCAGAGGGACCTGGTCAAGATAAAATGAGTCAGTGATGAAATTAAATCTAACAAGTGTATAAGAAATATTAACTACAGAATTTTATTAAAATTTATTCCTGACGATGAACGAAGTTTCAAAGGAGCATTACCTTCCCAGAGGAGCCTTCCCTCCCCCACCTGAATCCTGCTATTACTATGTACACTTCCATGGCTTCTTCAATGCCATGGCACAGATCACAGTTGGTTATTACAAGGTTCTGACACTCTCTGATTAACAAGAAGCAGGGTTGAGAGCACAGACCTTTTTTGTTTGTTTTAGCACTAGGCTACATGGGATCCAGTCCTAGCTTTTGTTACTAATTGTAAGATCTTGACCAAGCTACTCTCTGTGTCCGATTTCCTCATCAGCAAAATGCAGATTGATAATAGGACCCTCTTTATACAGTTGCTATGAGAAATAATTTGGTAGGTATGTAATATGTACTAGATGTGTTTCCTATTCTTAGTATTATTAGTATCTCTCTTTCTCTTCTAAGCAGCTCTGTCCATTTAACATATCTCCAGTGCCTAGCTCAGTGCCTGATACATAAAGGAGAAATAAAGGTGCTAAAAGAATAAATGTATGAAGCTAAAATTGACATGATTTTAGCTCATTGACCTGACAAATGCTTTCGGCCAGTTTCTCTCAGTGTAATTTTCCAAATTTCACTTCTCTTCTTTCTGTTTTTGTTTTTGCTTTCTAATATGTGTGTGAATTTTTTAACAGCAAATATGACTGAAGAAATATAATACTAAAAATTATTGGGGAAATACCTATCCAAAGGCACAGACCAAAAGAATAACATAATTGTATAAAGTCAGATGTATAAATATAAAAGAACTAATGTGTTGAAAGGTCCCTGCCTTTTAAAAACCATAACATGAATTTCTAAACTTAGTCTACTTGAGAAGTATTTTCATTTTAAAAAGAGGATGAGGACCCTCAGTTAGCGATGATCCACTTTATGGAGAGTGCGTGGAGGCTGAGTCCCTGCTGAAAGTTAATTTTCTACCTATAACCATAGAGACATGGAACAACGCTAAAACCAATCAATATTTGGGCAGATCTCTTGGACGGATTTATCAGTTAAGGCTCATGCTTCTCGGAGAGGTCAAGCTGCGCCCTTTTGTACTGAAGCCTATGTCAGAGAGGGCTACACAGCACCCCCTTTGAGTCAGGAGGAAGCTCATGTGTGCATTTGCTCATTCTGATTGTGAAAACAACCAGAGATACTGACTTCTAGGTGTTGATGGCACCTGTAAGATCCCGAAGTCCAAATCTCCACTCAGGCTATGTCTACCTGTATAAAATAGAGGGAATTACCCGGATGTGTCAGCCTGTAACTAAGAAAGGCCCTTCATTTGAAGCTAAACCCTTGCAGACAGCTTTCGCAGTATTGATGGAAGAGTCAATGCCAGTTTGGGTCATTGAGACCTTATAGTGTAGTAGTTAAGAGCACAGTCTCTGGGGCTCCTAGATGGCTCAATCGGTTAAGCATCTGCTTTCAGCTCAGGTTAGGATCTCAGGGTCCTGGGATCGAGCCCCACATTGAGCTCTCTGCTCATTGGAGAGTCTGCTTCTCCCACTCACTCTCCCTCTGTGCTCTCTCACTCTCACTCTCTCTCTCTCTCAAATAAATAAAATCTTAAACACACATTGACACACACAGTCGCTGAAGTCAGACTTCCTAGTTCAAATCCTCTCTCTACCATCCTGGCAGGTTAAAGATGGCCACAAAGTCTCTGATCCTCTTTTCATGGACAGGTGAGGTCTATGCCCCTTCCACTGACTATAAGAGGATAGGACTCTGATGATTCTGACCAAGGGGATAAGATAAAAGTAGACCTGTCCCAGGCCTTAAGAGATGCAGCTTCCACTCCTCATCTCTTGGAGCCTTAAGCCATTGGGTAAAATCAGACTATGTTGCTACGGAGACTGCAGGGAGAACCTGAGATGACAGGGGGAAGACAGAGGTCCCACTAAGCCCAGCCTTACAGCCCTTCCCATGAAGGCACTTAGCAGGTGAGCAGACCCTTCATGGACCCTATAGACCCATGCAATGCACACCTCAGCTGTGTAAGACCGACCAACCCCAATCAACACTACCTGGGACAGAAGAATCACCCAGTTGATTCCTGACCTCCAAAATCATGATATATAATAAAATGGTTACTGTTTCAAATACAAAAGTTTGAAGTCCTTTATGACACATTGACAGATAACTAGAACAACACTTACTGATGTTTTGGTTTCCTCACTTCTAAAGTAGGGACAACAATTACAATACCAACCTTATTGGATTAAATTAATGGTAACGTAAAGCCTTCAGACCAAGGCCTGGCACATAGCAAGGACTCTCTAAAAGTTGGCTCCTGTTAAGCTTGGGTGACAACTCTCGTCAGATTCTGAGACGGAAAAGTCTTAGGGGGACTCCGTGTCATCTAATTCTCCAGGCCATTTGGACCTTTTATCGTCCAATCTCAACCAGGACAGTAGCCTCTTTTGGAGTTTTTAGAGTTTACTGTTCCACCTAAGGTTAGCTATGGCCTTCCTTCAGGTCAGCTATCTCCCATTCAACAGAGGCTGAGCTGGCTCACAACCCGGCTCCCAGCTCACCACCTGCAGAGTACACCCAACTCCGCCAAATTATACTTCAACCCCTCTGCAACTTTCTCTCCTATTACACTTCCTTTCCCTCAAATGACCACTCACCTTCTCCCTGCTAACACAGATTCCTTCACAAACACTTGAGAAATGCAGAAGCTCCAAGTCTCCCCAGGATGTGGTGGGGGGACCCTAGTCCTTCAGGATGAACTATTTTCTGGGCCCATTGAAAGTTCTGGAGAGACTGGATGCTGCATTTCCTAACTTTCCTTCAGTAATTATAAGTGCATTTGCCAATTGAAAGCCCTAAAAAGTTATGACACTCAGAAATCTATTTAGCTCAGTATTATCTAGATTTGTGCAGATGTGTCTTGATTGTGAAACACTTTTCTGGTAAAGCAAGGCTTCTTGGAAGGAGCAACAGCTGAGATGAGTCCTGGAGGTAGAGAAGAGGGAAGCAGGTGAAGAGAGCAGAGAAGAAAGTAAGAAGACAGTCAACTTGACTTGGCAGGAAGGCAAATCAGAGAGGTCTGGGTTTAAGCTATGAGGGCCATGGGAAGCTTCTGAAGACTTCAGGCAAGAGCATATTCAATCAGATTTGCATTGATTCTCATTTTGTGACCTTTATTCATTCACTGGAGACCTCTAGAAAACAAAACATGTTGCATCATTACCTGTTATCTATATGCATGTTACAGAAGTTTCATAAAATAGACCTAATTCTTGTTACATGCAATGCCCACTATTATTTTCTATTACTTTTTCCTCCTCTTGGAAATACTTTTAAGAAGCTGTTCTAATAATCTAAGCAAGCAAAGATTGAGAACTAAATTTTATGACACCTGAATATGGGTGTTGAGACCCCTCATCTTCTCCCCGATGTGCTAGTTGAATAAATGAGAGTGATCTACTTTCAGAGAAATGGAAGAGCCTATTCCAGTTCCGCTAAGAAGCAATTAATTTTATAAACCCTATGCATGATTTCTATTGCATCTTGTGGTAAGAGATTGTGATCCCATTGAGGGCAGAAAGTCAGTCCAATTTTTTTGGTTCATTAGGACAGCATTGGCATCTTGGTGGCACCTTCATCCTTTGTAGGGCAAAGAAGCTTAGCAGGCTGAGAAACAGTAGCAAACTTCACCTAGGTAGTATGTGTGCCCCCACAGGTGATCAGAGTCCCCTGGAAAATATCTCCTCTTCCTGTGCCCATTGTCTCAGGAACAGACTGCCTGCATCACAGAAGGTGACAGTCAGAATGGCCATCATGCTTGCCTTCTTCTTTTCTTTCTGTCAGGATCACTACTGTCTTTCTGTCCCTTCCAGAGCGGCTATCTGCTCTCACTGCTGAGGTCTTCTTACAGGACTGGATCCAAAATGGGGCTCAGTCTCAGCTTCCTTCTCTTTGCTGTATCTGAAAGAGAGGGCTCTAACATTTTCGGTTTAAGGGCTTCACTGCTAGCCAGAGAGCAAGCAACAAACCATCAAGCGTGGGAGTCACAAAAACGATTGCCAGAATCTCAACATTTTTTTTCCTAGTGCCTAGAGCAGTCTGTTGGTGACCCCCACCCCTTCCTGCCTCCCTTCCCTACTTCCGCCCTTTCTCCAGATTAGGTGTTCCACTTCCCACTTGCAGGTCTAAAGGCACGATTAATAGTTGAACAATAAATGACTTAGTCACCCTCCAGGTTTTGGATGGCCAGAGCATTCCAGAAGAGTGACTGTCAGTGTTTCCCCTTCTTCACACAGGAAATAAATGACCTCAGGCTTCTCCCTCACAGTTACTCATGTATCAAAACTTCTTAAAAATTCTGGAAGGACTCTCTGGGCTGAGACCTAGTTTGCAACCCGTTATGGTGCTTCCTTCAGGAAAATGGTGAGGAAGTTTGAAACAAGCCACCATGCCAGAGTACACGTGCTCCCTCTGTGGCAAAACCAACAGGAAAAGATGTTGGAGGCCACGATAAGGCTTGAGACAAGGACCAAACCAGGCTCTGACTTGTGTCTCCTTTTAAGTCCAAATACCTTAATAAAGGGTTATGGACAGAAAAGTTTGAGTAGCACTGAGAAAGGGTCTGTGCTATGTGTCGTGTGCTCACCTATGTGACTTCCCACACACACTCCCTGGTTGATTGTATTAGTTGGTCCTTGTTGTTCCTGTACTTCCCATAATCCACTCCCTGGTTGATTGTATTAGTTGGTCCTTGTTGTTCCTGCACCTCCCATAATCCACTCCCTGGTTGATTATAACTTCTTGTATCAATAATAGCTAATGGCATTAGCTGTGACTACCTGGCATCACGAGATTTATTTGTAGTTAATGTAAAACTTGTTATAGGAACTTGTGGCTACTCCTTCTATTGTGACCTGCCTTATAAATGCTTGTAAGATGTGGAATAAAATCAGCACTGTTGGACATCATCCTCAGTGTCCTTCCTGCCCCCATCTCTTTGTCTCTTAATTTCTTTTCACCATCCTTTTACCCTCACGTTTTCATGAGCTGTGAGGAGCTGGCATTGTGGTTCCTGCAATGAAAATGGTAACCCGTGGTGCTTGGACCTACAACACCACTTTTGTTGTCACCATAGAGTCAGCCATCAGAGGAATGGCAGAGTTGAAAGACCAGTAGAAGGTCCACTATTTGAAACAA
The DNA here is from genome assembly GCF_002288905.1 of Enhydra lutris kenyoni. NCBI lineage: Eukaryota > Metazoa > Chordata > Mammalia > Carnivora > Mustelidae > Enhydra > Enhydra lutris. The sequence continues at coordinate 39,329,379 of NW_019154086.1, read as the reverse complement.
TACTAGTCTACAATAAATGGGTTAACTTATGTAAGAAAATTACCTTGGCTTACTGCTAAGTTTATTAGATGTTCCAACATGAGTTTTATTAGTCTTGCTTTCTCAAAACTCTTAGAAATTAAAAATCTTTCTAATTTTGGGTTGCTTGGAGGGTTCAGCCTGCTAAAGGTCTGACTCTTTACGTTGCTCAGGTCCTGATCTCAGGGTCGTGGGATCAAGCCCGGCTGGGTATGGAGTCTGCTTAAGATTCTCTCTCCACTCCCCTTGGCCCCTCCCTGCCTTAAAAAAAATCCATCTCATTTTTATTGGAAAAAAAAATTGTGAAGGAAATTGAAGTGTGGTGCACAGTACCCTTTGCTTTCTCTTCTCTCTGATAGTGTAGGCTGGCAACCCCAGTTGCTATTCTGAAAAGTCTAGGACATCAGGGCTGTGCTGACCAGTGTTATTGAAATGACATGATGGGAAATTCTAGGGGCCAAAGTCCCTGGCAAAAGAAAGAAGTTGTCCAGATCCCAGTGGGGAGCTGTCTAGCTTCAAGGTGGCATCTATGATGATTAATTCAAGCCTTACATTTCTAGAACCTTATCTTCCTCTATGGGATTATTCTCAAGGCTCCCTGTCAAAACTGGTGGTTTATAAGCAAAGCTCATTTGCACCTGCTTGGAGTGTTGGAAAGCGCTCAGCAGCAAGGTGATGACAGTCCTCACCCACTGATGGTGGGAATGCAGTTGGTTTGCCTTTTCTTCCTTCTGCTTGTCTTTCTATCTGACTTTTTTACCTAAATAAATACTTACTGGTAATAAGGGGAAAAAAATCAAAATTGTTGTTCAGAAGGAAGTATGTCCCACGGTTTTCCATAGACCTGCACATAGAGCCATTCTGTTGTTTATATTGAAAAGATCATCTTTTTAAAATTTCTAAACCTATGAGGGAGACCACACCCCGGTTTGGGCAACACGTTTTCTTGATTAATAATCTTAGCTCCTTGCTTTATTACGCTGGAATGACCTTGCAAAATGTACTTCATCTGTCTGAACCCGAGTTATCTTTGCTTGTAGAGGGGCCTGACATCTTCCTCACAGGAGGCTGAGGAGCATTGAAAGTGTTCCTTGGTGCTTCGTGTATTATGTGTGCTCAAGAAACATTTGCTGTTTGTCTCCTCACCCCAACCCTGAGATCTCAGAAAGGATCTTTACAGAGCAACCAATACACAATCCAAAGAATCTTTAGAAGGAAACTCAGCGTCCATCCTGCCCAGCTTCTCCAGAGTCCTGACCACAGCCTCCCTTGCCAACAGCCCCTGAACCTCGGGGGAAGGCAGCCCCCTGCTCCCCTGGGAGTGGGTGAACAACTCCACTGCCAGGTAGCTCCCACCATGATCACAATGTTACTTGCTTTTTATTTAGCTAAAATTCGGCCCTCTATAAAATTCTCCCTATTGTCTTAAATCTAACCTCTAGACTCTCCACGAAGAGCTAGTAGGCTCCTTCTTCCGCCCCACGGTCCGGCGGCTACCAGCACCAAACTTGTTCCTTGCATACTGTAGAGCTGGGTCTAGGCACCACCAAGGCCGCCTTTTTTTTTTTTTTAAGGTTTTTTTTTTTTTTTTTGTAAATATTTTATTTATTTATTTGACAGAGAGAGAGAGATCGCATGTAGGCAGAGAGGCAAGCAGAGAGTCAGGGGGAAGCAGGCTCCCCACAAAGCAGAGAGCCCGATGCGGGGCTTGATCCCAGGACCCCGAGATCATGACCTGAGCTGAAGGCAGAGGCTTAACCCACTGAGCCACCCAGGCGCCCCGCCAAGGCCTTCTTAAGTGACACAAAGCAAATGAGTAACTGAACCAGGCCTCTGGCAACTGGCGAAATTTCCAGTATTTCTGAAAACCCCCGGTACTCACTGAGGGCTCTTCCAACTTCGTCTGCTTGGCCTCCCTTTGATAGATTTATTGGTATCTTACCTCTCCTCTCCCCAAACTCCTCTCCCTTTCCCTTCCCATTTGTGAAGACAGAGGATTTGGTTCCTGCGTGGAGGATGTGACTGAACAAGCTGATTGGGGAAACTGTTTTTGCTAATTCCATCACACCAGGTAACAAAGAAGATAAAATGCAATGAAGTGACAAGTACAGAAATAGAGCAGTCAGGCAATAAAATTAATAATCATTCTGGTTTGATCCTTTAAGAAGTCCCTATAGGGCTGAACTCAGTGATACCCAACGAGACCATCAAACTGTTACTTCTATATGGAGAGAAACAGAAGCTCTTTAGGATAATTCTTTTGCATTCCAGGCTTTCAGTGGAAAAGAAGAAGACACACACTGTAGACCATTACGCACTCACCAGACATATTTTAGGATGTAACTCAATTATCCAGTGATTATAAAGAGCCTGGGAAAAATATTTCTATATCTGGGCAGGGGCATTGTCAGATTAAAGGTGCAGAAGTTCAAAATGCTATTTGTCCCAGCCCTGTGTTCGATTGCAACAATGTGTGTCTTGCCTGTGCTGGTCGATTATTAACAGAGGTTATTGGTCTCCATGGCAAAATTATTGCTCTGAACTTAATCTCATTTATGGAGTACAAAAAAAAAAAAAGACTTCGGGTCAGGGAGAATGTATAAATGTCCTTCACCATCAAGGTTCTGCCTCATTTGAGAAGCAGAAGCAACTCCAAGGACGCAGCTCACAGGCTGATTTGGTTCTCCGCTCCAAAATACGGATTGAACTGGGGACAATTGCTAGGACGCTGTCGCCGATAACTTTGAAGAGACCCTGTGAAAGGGACAGTGAGGTGCCTTTGATCGAAGTCTTATATTATACTTTCCCCAACATGTGCACTGGAGGCTGCGCCAAGTGCCTGGGGGGCACCCTCATCCCCCTTGCCTTGTTCGGCTTTTTGGCTAACATCCTGTTATTTTTTCCTGGAGGAAATGTGATAGACAACAAAGACCACCTTTCTGACGAGGTCTGGTTTTTCGGAGGAATATTAGGAAGCGGGGTCTTGGTGAGTAGGGATGCTTTAAAATCCTGCCAAAGATTTTTGCGGAATCTTTTTAAAATTGGGTACTTTTCGAACAAGAAGATCTTTAGTTACTAACAAGAGCCCAAACATTGCATGCTGAAAAGTCAGTGCCTTATTATTTTTTTCCTTCTCCATTAGGTCCTGACAGGACAGCTCCACGAAATTTATTAAGTTATGAATTCCCAAGATTGGGCTGGCAGTTCTCAGGGATAAATTAAATCCCACCAACCAAACTGAGGGCTACGTAGTTTCTATCTTCTAACAAGATAGTGTTGGGGAGGGTTGCCTGGGTGGCTCAGTGGGTTAAGCCTCTGCCTTCAGCTCAGGTCATGATCTCAGGGTCCTGGGATCCAGTCCCGCATTGGGCTCTCTGCTAGGCAGAGACCCTGCTTCCTCCTCTGCACTGCCCCCTCCTTGCCCCTCTGCCTACTTGTGATCTCTCTCTGTCAAATAAATAAAATCTTTAAAAAAAAAAAAAAAAGATAGTGCTGGGGGCAGTAGACACACACTTTCTGGGAAATTGAAGGACTGAAAACTACCAAGATAAGCCGGTGTTGGTGGATTTCTCTTCCACTCATCCACTAATGATCTACTTAACCCTCCTTTCCAGTAGAGTTTAGAGACTCACTTTTCAGAACAATTGAGGACATTTCTTTTTATTTCTTTTAAAGATTTTATTTATTTGACAGAGAGACAGAGAGGGAACACAAGCAGGGGGAGTGGGAGAAGGAGAACCAAGCTTCCCCCCTCCCCCAGCAGGGAACCCAGGATCCTGGGATCATGACCTGAGCCAAAGTCAGGTGCCTGGAGGAAAGTTTCTTACTGCTATCCTACCCCACCATGTAAATGGCAAATCAGGGCGTCAGATCTTGAAATCTGGCCTCACCGAAGCTGCAGTTAGGCCTTATGGACCCTAGATAGTAACACTTGACTACCCGGTGGAGCTCTGTAAGTACATGCCCTTCAGCCTCCCGGTCCCACGGCTTGGACTGCTTGGACGTGAGGCCTCCACAGCCAGGCAGGCATGGGCTCTCCCTCCCCCGGTCCGATCCCGACAGAGGTGCTTCTCTCCGGCAGATGATCTTCCCCGCGCTGGTGTTCTTGGGCCTGAAGAGCAATGACTGCTGCGGGTGCTGTGGCAACGAGAGCTGTGGGAAGCGCTTCGCGGTAAGTTGCCAGGGGCAGCCGCCTGCGTGGGAATGACTCCAGGGTGCACCGCTCCTCGCTCCTCGAGCTGGGCATCGTGGGTGTGGGGCCAAGTGAGTGGCCCCAGGCAGTCACCAGCTCCGGAGGGCACTGGGGCATGGAGAAATATGGACGTCTTGATGTGCAAAGTAACAGTAATAATAAAATGTAAACTACCATAGCCCTTATATTCACAGGGTATGAGCATCCTTTTAGCTTTTGCAAAGGGGCAGGGATGTCAGCACCAGAGAACTGGAGTCATGCTGTGTAAAGGACGAAGGCATGGAAGGCAGGGGTGAGGGCTATAGCTCTCCCTCTGCCACTGAGAGGCCTCCAGACCCTGGGCAAGTCATTTCCCTTCTCCCGCCCTGAGCGTCTCATATGTAAAGGGAGTAGGGCAGCATGACAGATGATAACAGCCCCTCCTCAAAAGCCCCCTAAATTCCCCATCTACCCCATGGCCAGTTTCACTGTCTCAGTGCCCAGATTTTGCCTCAGGACTTTTGTTTCTTGTTTCATGCCTCTTTTAGGAGGTCAGCTAGAGAGATTTGGCCTCACTGTCCCAGCCTGGGAAGTGGGGTCAGGTCCCATTTCTGCACCTGGGTAAGTCACTGTACTGCCCTCTGCCTCCCTTTTACTGGTCTATAAAACAAGGACGTTGAACTAGATCAGAAGTTCCCAAATACAGGACAAGCTCTGCTGGCACACAGGTGTGCTGTACCTTTCAACAACATAGAAAGTCATTCCCTTGTCAATTCTCCTTCAATCCTTTTGATTTGAGCAAGAGAAACTCAAATTTTGCAGGAAATAAGCTATCCCAAACCCCTCATAATTTCCCTTTCTAACAAAGGAAGAACACGTTTCAGGCTCCCAGAACAGAAGCAACATCAACTAAAAATGCAGTAATACTGTATTATCTTTGTTAATGATTCTAGCGCACCACTCATAGTGGGGATATAAGTTAATAGGGAGGTGACTTAAAGAAAGATATTAAGAATTTGGGTACACTGTATGGCAAAAATGAAGAAGGATGAACTGGAATTACTGGCTGGCTAATGAATAAGGCTGGTTCTTGCTCTAACTCCCCAAGGCTCAATTGTTTATCTAGGAGATTTGGAACCCCAATAATGAGCTATACAAATTTGCCTTAACTTCTAAAGGGAAAGGTGTAGCCATCTGTTCCAAAATAGAATCATTTCTAACATTTCTTTCCCATTAGTATTTGCTCATTTGTTCAATCAAAAAATATTTGTTTGATCAAAAAATATTGATTGAGCATGTATGACGGGCTGAAGCTAGTGTACTGGGCATACAGTTACAGTTTTTTATGTGCAAAGATCATTCAAAGAGGTTGTTCTTACATTTTTTTAAAGATTTTATTTATTTATTTGACAGAGATCACAAGTAGGCAGAGAGGCAGGCAGAGAGAGAGAGAGGAGGAAGCAGGCTCCCTGCCAAGCAGAGAGCCCAATGCGGGACTCGATCCCAGGACCCCAAGATCATGACCTGAGCCGAAGGCAGAGGCTTAACCCACTGAGCCACCCAGGCGCCCTGTTCTTACATTTCTAACACCATCATGTGTCCCGAGTAAGCATGGATCATTTTTTAGCATTGATTATTATAACATTTAAAAGCAGAGATGTAAAAATTAACCACAATTTATTTGATATAGTTATGTAATGTGTTTTATATATGATATTTTTATATAATTAATTATAAAGGAAAGGAAGACATCTATAACTCACTTGCCCTTTGAAATATAATCCTGTTACCCTCCTTTTGGAGAATAAGTTGAAGATGAGAATTTTTTTTTTAAGATTTTATTTATTTATTCAACAGACAGAGGTCACAAGTAGTCAAACAGGCAGACAGAGAGAGGGGAGGAGGAAGCAGGTTCCCCACAGAGCAGAGAACCTGATGTGGGGCTTGATCCCAGGACCCTGGGATCATGACCTGAGCTGAAGGCAGACGCTTAACCACTGAGCACCCAGGCACCCCTGAAGATGAGAATTTGAAATTAAAAAAAAAAAAAAAAATTGGCAATTAAGGAATTGGATGAAAAGGAAAAAATGCCATTGCTTAGAAATCTAACAGCTCAGGGGCACCTGGGTGGCTCAGTTGTTCAGCGTTTGCCTTTAGCTCAGGTCATGATTCCAGGGTCCTGGGATGGAGCCTCATGTTGGACTCCCTGCTCTGCGGAGAGCCTGTTTCTCCCTCTCCCTCTGCTGTTCCCTCACCCTTGTGCTTTCTTGCTCTCTCTCTCTCTGTGCTGAGTAGAAGGCTCAGAATTAAAACAAGGGGTTTTGTTTGTTTATTTTTGTTTTTAGGTTAATACAGAACTATAAGGAAAAGGGAAATAATATTCAAAGTATTGTACATAGTTTGTTTTTTAATTAGATTTATGTGAAGTTCCAAAGAAAAGCAGAAAAGTCATGTTTTTACAAGCTGAGTTAATCAAATCTGAAACATGTGGTCTGCCCAGTTCAAGTCGTCTGTCTGGGCTCCCTAACACCCCATGAAGAGGTGCCCTTGGCTTGGGTTGAGGATGAACCCTCCAAACCCTTGGTTGATCACCCACAGGGCAGTGCCCATCAAAGGACCCGCTCTGCCAGACCATAAAACAAGGCAGCCAGCCATAGCCACCTGGGACCAGAGACGGGTCACCCACTAGGTGGCCTGCAGAAGTTCTTGGTTTTGGGTTTGGTTCCTACTCAGCTGCCAACTTTTAAAAATGGATAAATTTGGGGCGCTTGGGTGGCTCAGTCATTAAGTATCTGCCTTCAGCTCAGGTCATGATCCCAGGGTCCTGGGATGGAGCCCACATCAGGCTCCCTGCTCAGTGGGGAGCCTGCTTCTCCCTCTCCCACTCGCCCTGCTTGTGTTCCCCCTCTGGCTGTGTCTCTCTCTCTGTCAAATAAATAAATAAAACCTTAAAAAAAAAAAGGAGAATTTTACAGAAGTATTTAGATATTCTACTTCTTTTCCAAAAAATTCAAAATTGACCTGGGCCTGCATTTTGACATAGTGATGGCCTGCGGTAGACACAGCTGAGCGCTTTGTTTCGGGTCTCTGCCCTCCCCCTCAGGGCCGCTGAGCTCATGCCTCTGCTGAAGAGCTCTGTTTCCTTAACGTCCTGAGGCTCTGGAGCACTAAGCAATAATCATTTTTAAAGAAAGGAATCTACAAACATTTTGTCAGACCAAAAAGAAAAAGCTGCAGCATATTTTGCTCAGTACTCTAATGCTGAAGATTCGGATTATTTTTCCAAAGGCTGGTGGCATTCCCCTCCAGGTGTTTAAGGACCATGGGGCTTCTGTGGAACACTGTTTGGAAAATCCAGCTGGGTACAAAGTCCTTTGAGGCAGCCACACACTAGACCAAGGGCTGTGGGACTAATCCAGTTCCTGTCTCCACAGCCTTGCTCTCGTTTGGTTCCTGGCCTCTCTCTCTCTCTCTCTCTCTCTCTCCCCTCCCTTCTTTGCTACACCTCTCTCGGGAATACTTTTCAGAAGTCAGTTGCATCATTCTCTTCCCTTTCCCTAGGTTTACATAAAAACAGGGCATAATAATCGATAAATAGTAGAAGCAGGATATGGTGATTGCAGAAATAAAGCAAGACAATGAGCTGGAAAAAATCTCAAGGTCACTGAACCAGTATTTCATAGTCAAACTAGAAGATGGAGGCCACTCTCCTCTGAGGCAGAGCAAGCCAGAAGCCCAGCCTCAAGGTCTGCACTGTTTTAAATAAATTAAGCTACATGAGGGCTCTGGGGTGGCTCAGTCCGTTAAGCATCTGCCTTCAGCTCAGGTCATGATCCCGGAGTCCTGGGATCAAGTCCTGCTTCTGGCTCCCTGCTCAGTGGGGAGTCTGCTTCTCCCTTTCCCTCTGCCCCTCCCCCCTGCTCATGCTAGCTCATGCTCTCTCTTTCAAATAAAGAAATAAAATATTTTTTTAAAAATTAAGCTACATGAGAGACCAGAAAGGGGACAGAAACTGTGAGATGAGTTTGACCTCCAAAATGGGCTTTGAAAACCCACACCTGTGTTTGTTTCTGGGTCTCATCCTCTTCCTCCCCTACAAGAGGTTTTCAGTGGCCTCCTGGAAGTTTATCTTTGGGGGGGTCAAGGTCTCTGGGCTCCTGATCTTTAAAAACAAAAACAAAGCTATCGAGTCCATAGAACAGCTAATTAATTTTAGCCACTCATTCATGTTAAGTCTGTACTTTATTAAGAGCCTTTTGAAGACCTTGGCCTTGACTCAAAGGAATCTCTGATAATAGAACTGAAGGTAAGGCAGGCAGGCATTTCAGCATCCTTAAAGCATATCAGGTAGATAAAGGTGCACCCCACCCACAGGCAGGGCCAGATGGTTGATGGTCCTGCTGCCAAGGAGGATCTTGTCACTTCTTAAATTAGTCTGTCACTAGAAGCACTTCTTCCGTGCCCGGCTCACCAGTGCCCCCTAGGGACACCTCCTGTGAGAGCACTTCTGAAGTAAACCCTTCCTGAGGCCAGAAGCATGGACTCTTGACATGATGGCCAGTTTGACGGGGATTCAAGAAAGACAGTTCTTTTGAAATAAGAGATTACCTTGAATGAAAAAATAAAATATGGAATCCTATTTCTTCACTAAATTTTTTTAGGCTTCAAAATCCTCTGCTATGAAATGGATGATACGCACATGTCCCCTCACAAGGACTGTCCGAGGGTGGGGGAAGCTGGTGCCAGCATTAGAGTAAACAAAAGGGGAGAGGAACACCAGGGGGCTGGGTAGTGAGGACACATAGATCCTCCATAAATGCTTGTGGAATGAATGAAGCAAATGAACGCTCAAGAGGGATTTCAGGTGATTTCCAAACTGATATTGTATTATACTATATTATCTCTAACACCAACCCTTTGAGTTAGGCATTAAACTGCCTGTTTTGTACATAGGGAAACTGAGGTGCAGGCAAGTTAAGTTTCTGATGGCTGAAACCCACCCCATCCCCCCAGTCCTCTCCCCTTCCCAAGCCTGGCCAAGGCCAAAAATACAGAACATTAACATCCCAAGGGGGAAAAAAAATGCTTCAGGTAATACTTGTATGTCTCAGAATAATTGTTAAGGAGGAACCTTCATGCCCATCAGAGATGTTTCCCTGACATGTTGCTACTACCCAAGTCTCTGAAAGTTATGTCCCCAAACCTCCCAGGCTTCTTCCCTTCCCAGGCCCCTGTGCCTCTGCCATCTGGCTCAGCCAACTCCCCACGCCTCTGACCAAGAACACAGAGTGAGCAGTGGCAGAACTAGGGTCTAATCCCACAGCCTCTATCTCCAGAACCTGGCAAAGTGGTTTTAAAGCTGACAAATGGGGAAATCGAGGGCATTTTAATCTCCTTTTTCTGGGAAAGTGTTTCCAGCATATACATAAACCCACTTCTTTAGCTATGGGAACAGAATGTGTGTGCTGGGAGTCGACCTGTTATTTTTCTGCCCAGTGTTAACGCTCTCGGTATTTGTGGAAAGTAAGAGTGTGTGAGGGTATGATAATAAAAATATTACAATGTAATAATGACATTGATCGAGGGCTTGTTAATGTCATAGGAAATTACCCAAAACTTAGAAATAGGCAAAAGAAGTTTCTGGGTATCCTATCAGGGAAGTACCAGGAACTATCTAATAGCCTACCCCACCCAGGGGTTATCTGATCTTGTAGAGATAGGTACTTGGATTCCCTGTTTACTATTTATTAGGCTAACTTACATATTATGATGTCCCTGGGCAGGTACTTTTTATTGAGCCTTGTTTTAAAAAAGAGGAACTGAAGGTCTTAGAAAGATGAACTTGCCATGGTCAAAGGGAGGAAGCAAGTCTCAGACCCAGATCAATCTGCCTGTAACCCGCGCCCTTAACCACTGCACAGCAGAGCCCCCTCTTTACTGTTTATTCATCCAGGCCAGGGAAAGTGTTACCAGGGAAGCCTCACAGTCCTGACTCTAAAATCTGGCAACCATTCTCTCTAAAGGTTACCTCTATTCCCAATTTTGTGTCTCCTTCCAGAGATTTTCCAGGCCTTTTGCCTGTTTACTTCAAATAACACCTATTTTGAGTGTCTACCCTCACATGTTCAACTTGGTCTCAATAATTTTACTTTTTTCTCCAATTAGCATATAGTGTGGTATTAGCTTCAGAGTTTCAATAACTTTACTTTTAAAGATTTTATTTATTTATTTGTCAGAGAGAGAGAGCGAGCACAAGCAGCAGGAGCAACAGGCAGAGGGAGAGGCAGGCTCCCCACTGAGCAGGGAGCCAGATGCCGGCCTCGAACCAGGGACCCTGGGATCATAACCTGAGCTGAAGGCAGACACTTAACTGACTGAGCCACCCAGATGCCCCAACAACTTTGCTTTCAACAGGAAAAATTTTTTATCATGAAACCCATGATAAAGTTATTCCAGAGTGATAATATCTGAGGAGTGAATTTGATTATTTTTTAAGACTTCTGAATGTGGAATTACTGAAACCAAAGTGACATATACTTTGCTTCCTGTGGTTCATCCATTCTGGGAAAGTTATGAAAAATCAGTTTGGGTTGCTTGTTTTCTTTATTTTAACGCAAGGTATTTCAAATCTAGATACAAAATCAGAACATGCCACCTGTAGTTTCCTGAAGTTGTAACTTGATTCCGTGTTTCCTTCAGACAGTTTTGTAAAGAAATAAAACATTATTGATTCAGTTGACAGTCACTGTGTTCCTGCCTCCTAACCATAGTAACCATAGTCATAAATTCAGTGCAGACTAGATCCATGCATTTTTTAAATTTTTACTACCAAAAATCAGTTTTCAGATATTCTAGACTATGCTGTCCGGTGTGGATAGCCACTGTTCTCATGGGGCTATTGAGCGGTAGAATGTGGCAGACCTATATTAAGGTATATCATAAGTCAAAAATGCACACCAGATTTCAAAGAATTAGTGCAAAAAATGGAAGCTATCTTATGAGTAATTTTTATGTTGATTATATATTGATATAATTTTTTAATATGTTGAGTTAAAGAAAATATATTAATATTAATCTCAGTGTTTTTGGTTCTGGGGATTTGTTTGTTTTTGTTTTTCCTTTTTAAATAGGTAGTTACTGGAAAGTGTTAAATTACATATATGGCTCTCATTAAAATTCCATTGGACAGTACTGGTCTAGAGGGCCTTGCAATGGGGACTCCTTGTAAAGGGAATATTATCCAGTTGATATTTTATGTTAACCTGGTTTTTCATTTACTCAGACTGGCCTAACACGAAGAATGTGGATGTTTGTATTGCTTTCTGTATCTTTAAATATTTGCCTGCTAAAATGTTCCAGGAGTGATATTTAAAATCCTTTACTCAGCTTACACAGCAGGAATAGCATGAGTCAGATTTCTCCTCTCGATACCAGTCAGCAGATGTTGAAATCCTGGGTTGTTTTAGCTGAGGGGACCTTCTAGACCTGCTCTCTCGCCTTCTTCTGTTTTCCACAGGAAGCTGAGGCCAGAGAGGTAGGGGCCTCTGTGATGCTGAGGGCTAAAACACAGGTCTCTTTCAGACTTCCCAACTGCCTTCCTGGAAATACAGTCTTTCCCAATTTTAAATACTCTTGTATTCTTAGTCAGTAGCTTAATGATTCCTGACTAGCAATTAGAACTCAAATTCAGAATGTCAAGTAAACAAAAACTGGGTTTCTTTCTTATGTATTTTTTTATTTTTGTGAGAGAACCCACGCCATTCAAACTACTACTCATCTCACAGTGAGTGGATCCTCTCAACAGTGTTGAGAGGATTAAATGAGATAAAGCATGTAAGATTATCATGGAAGGGAGCTAGCTATTTCTATTAGCTAAAAAGCGAGATGATTGCCTTGGATGGCTTTTGAGATATTTTTCACAAAAATTAATTATAAGAATATTTGATCACTGATTTACTGGAAATTCTGACTTTTGAAGACTTTTAACCAGTTTTAAGATGTCAAAGACTTCTCATCATAGAATCCGTTTTTCTTTTTTTTCTTTTTTCAAAGATTTTATTTATTTATTTGACAGACAGAGATCACAGGTAGGCAGAGAGGCAGGCAGAGAGGGAGGAGGAAGCAGGCTCCCTGCTGAACAGAGAGCCCAACTCAGGGCTCAATCCTAGGACCCTGGGATCATGACCTGAGCGGAAGGCAGAGGCTTTAATGCACTGAGCCACCCAGGTGCCCCAGAATCCATTTTTCTTTGAGACAATTCAGTCTGTCACAAAGAACTGCATGTCAACAAATGTTTCCAGACCATGCGCAGCCTCACTCTGAAAGGACAAGAGGTAACATTAGAAGAAACTGCCCTGGGGGCACCTGGGTGGCTCAGTGGGTTAAAGCCTCTGCCTTCAGCTCAGGTCATGATCTCGGAGTCCTGGGATCGAGCCCCGCGTCGGGCTCTCTGCTCAGCGGGGAGCCTGCTTCCTCCTCTCTCTCTCTGCCGGCCTCTCTGCCTACTTGTGATCTCTGTCTGTCAAATAAATAAATAAAATCTTTTAAAAAAATTAAAATAAATAAAATTTAAAAAAAATAGAAGAAACTGCCCTGAGTGTAAGTTTTCAGTTGCTGTACTAGAACATTCTGGCCATTCCTAGAGTTGTATCGCCTGTGTCTAACTCAACAGGGATTTGGTTGGAGCATGGAGATAGCTCAGAGACAGAGAACCAGCCAGATAAACTGTCACTAAGAATTAGAGCAGTAATTCCCCAAGTGTGTTCTTGCAAGAACGCATGGAAAAAAGTTATAGATTCCAATGAGATTGGAGAACTCTGTAAATCACCATATTTACCCAAACAAAAAGCAAAACTGAATATAAAACTATCTCTTGCGGTGCCCGGGTGGCTCAGATAGTTAAGCGTCTGCCTTTGGCTCAGGTCCCGATCCTGGGGTCCTGGGATCAAGTCCAGCATCGGGCTCCCTGATGGGCAAAGAGCCTGCTTCTTCTTCTCCCTCTACTACTCTCCCTGCTTGTGCTTTCTCGATCTCTCTGTCAAGTAAATAAAATCTTAAAAAAAGAAACAAACAACTATCTCTTATTCTCCCATAAAGAAGTTTCAAAAAAAGCTCTTTGACTGACATTAATATACAAACTTTGAATGCCATCCACATATTTTAATCACATTTTATAAAATTTTAATACAGTGATTTTGAAGTAAGATGTTTCCCCCACTCATTTATTTTTAAATGTATTCATGCTTTTTTAACATCTGTGTCTCTGCTACTGCTAAAGATTCCTTTGGAGCCATCAGAAGTTTCCCATAGTACATCTTCTCTTCTCTCCCATGAAGTTTGGATACAACGTATGGTGCTGTCAGTGGAAATTTCACTCAATTCACAAATCTCAGTTCACAAAAGACAAAGGAAGTATTTGAACACTACTCTTGCAGTTACGTGTAATAATCCCCACAATTGTAAACACTAGGTGTGCTCATTCAGAATGCCCTTTAAAAGTATCGTTAATTATAACATTCAGAAATGTTATAGAAATGATAAGGTCAAGTTTCCTAGAATAATTAACACATCTGTGTTCGGAAAGCTTTCTTTTTTTTTTAAGATTTTATTTATTTTATTTATTTATTTATTTGACACAGAGAGAGAGATCACAAGTAGGCACAGAGGCAGGCAGAGGGGCGGGGGAAAGCAGGATCCCACTGAGCAGAAAGCCTGATACGGGGCTCGATCCCAGGACCCTGGGACAATTACCTGAGCCAAAGACAGAGGCTTAACCCACTGAGCCACCCAGGCGCCCCCAGAAAGCTTTCTTTAAACCATTCTGTCAGCTAACGTTAGCTGGGTTGTTCCTGACTAATGCCTTCCTCCTGCAGTACTCAGTTGTTCCAAATAAAGTGTTGGGGGAAGTGCCCTCTTGCCTGGTAGATAAAATATGGACTCAGCTCTAAGGCAATTCCCTCACTTTTTAGGGGTGCTCTGAGAGCTAATAAGTTTGTGTATATTCCAGAATACATAGTGTATCCTATTCTTGGAGGCTCATAGACTTGAGCATGTCACAAAGATGTTTAGGAGTAAAACAGGAGTGAAACCCATTTAGCTTGATAGACCCAGCAATTTTCAAAATCATTCAACTAGACATCCTTTGGAGAAGATATTGCCTGTTCTAACATGATAAACTGGCCAACCTTTTCATTTGCTTCTGACATAGATTATATTCACAAATGTTCCTAATGGTGAGAATGGACTAGACACAAAAATTAAGGGGAAAAATTTAAATAATGAGTAACATGAAACCATGGTCTTTGAAAACATCCAACAAGTAGTTACCCAGTGCCTTTGAAAAGGTAGGAAGGAGAAAAACCATATAGATGGTGGTAAGGATAAAGCAATGTCCTATCTTCAGATAACTTGTCCATGAGTGCAAGGAGCTTATGCTGTGGTTCAGGGGAAGACAGACATAAAACGGTATATAGGAATGCGTTGTGGGAGTTGTGCTGTGGTAGAAGTTTATATAGTCCAGAGTACTGGGGGTAAGAGATGAAGGAGGGGACAGTCAATTTGACATAAGAAGTCAGACAAGGCTACATGAGGTACCTGGGGCAAGAGCTCAGTCTTGGAAAGTTGCACCAAAAATACATTAATATAGGATATGAAAACAAATACAAATGAAGCGCAACTCCATTATTACACAGATTCCAACTGGCAGGCACTGTCGCTTTCTCTCCACCCCCAAACCCATCCCTGCCCCACCCTCCTGCCCAAATATATTCTGTGATAAGATTGTTAGTAATACACAGAAGTAGGGGAGCGGAAGTACCTGCCATTTAGCTTAGGTTATCACATCTAATTTTCAACAGACCTATGGTCAGGCTTTATCATGCCCATTTATAAATAGGAAGACTAGGATCCTGGGGACGCATCCCTAATGCAGTCACCGCACAGAAAAAAGCTGCAAAGCTGTGACCAGAGCCTGAGCCTGCCGACTTCTAAACTCTTGTGCTTTGTGCCACACCTTCATGGGACCAACGTGAGAGAGGTGATCATTTTCCACCTCCATTTCCAAAATTACGGATGTTTCCATGCTACCCTCTAATGATTATTCAGGATGGACATTGCCTTTCTGAGCCTGATTGTTTTTGCCTGTAGGAGGGAGTTAGCCCGGATGGGCTTTAGGATTTTTCCTGCCTTTCATATTCTATAATTCTATTTTGCTTTCATAATTACAAAAAGAAAGATACTAGTGTCATCTATGTCTTACTAATTAATCCCTGTCATATAAAGATATTTAAAAGAACTTCAGTTTGGGGGCTTGTTAGCCCAAAAAAGAGAAAACTTTTGGAGGGTAGAAAGAGTGGAGAGATGTAACATATGAAATATGTTTATATGAAATATAAAATATCTTCAGCTTTTTAAAGGCTGCTACCACATGGAAGAGAAGTGCTTAAATTCTTTGACCTTGAGAAATGGAACTGGGACCAGGAGGAGAATTCCGGGACCTCTGCTCTTCCTCCTGAGCAGAGCCTACCAACGACATAGGACCCTGCTGTGGCTTAGCTTAAGTGAGATGACTAGACCAAAAAATTTTAAGGTCATTTCTAATTCTAAAATTCTTTGGTGCCATAAGAGACTGGCCTTTTAGGGCACCTGGGTGGCTCAGTCAGTTAAGCATCTACCTTTGGCTCTGGTCATGATCCTGGGGCCCTGGGTTCAAGTCCCGCATTGGGCTCCCTGCTCAGCTAGGAGCTTGATTCTCCCTCTCTCTCTCTCCGTCTGCTGCTCCTCCTGCTTGTGCACTCTTCTCTCTCTGTCGAATAAATAAATAAAATCTTTAAAAAAAAATCTGTCTACCCCTCAAAAAGTTGAAAATAGAGGTACCCTATGACCCAGCAATTGCTCTACTGGGTATTTACCCTAAAGATACAAATGCAGTGATCCGAAGGGGCACGTGCACCCGAATGTTTATAGCAGCAATGTCCACAATAGCCAAACTATGGAAAGAACCTAGATGTCCATCAACAGATGAATGGATAAAGAAGAGGTGGTATATATATACAATGGAATACTATGCAGCCATCAAAAGAAATGAAATCTTGCCATTTGCGATGACGTGGATGGAACTAGAGGGTATTATGCTTAGCGAAATAAGTCAATCAGAGAAAGACAACTCTCATATGATCTCCCTGATATGAGGAAGTGGAGATGCAACATGGGGGGTTTGGGGGTAGGAAAAGAATAAATGAAACAAGATGGGATCGGGAGGGAGACAAACCATAAGAGAACCTTAATGTCACAAAACAAACTGAGGGTTGCCGGAGGGAGTGGGTAGGGAGAGGGTGGTGGGGTTATGGACGTTGGGGAGGGTATGTGCTATGGTGAGTGCTGTGAAGTGTGTAAACCTAGCGATTCACAGACCTGTACCCCTGGGGCTAATAATACATTATATGTTTATAAAAAATTATAAAGAAAAAAAGAAAATCACAGCATTAAAATGTATTTAAAAAAAAATCTGTCTAAATAGGCTGGCCTTTCATATTAGCCCTGAGAAGGAGGGAGATTAGGAGGAGAGTCTTTTCTTAATAAAGTTAAAAACCATGGTTCCAAGGGATCAACCAGAACTAGCATGTCAGCCATCCATGAGCGAGAAAAGATATGGGGATGGGGGAGAGAAGGGGACACAAGATACCAAAATTCCTTTTGGGATACCCCACTGGCCCTACCTACTATGAAGACTGGCTCTTACCCCTAACTTCCCTGGAGTCCCCATGTTCAACAACAATCAGGTGTGCTGGGGGTAACCTCGGGAACACTTAAGAACCTGCCTGTCTCTCTCCTTCTCTTTCAGATGTTCACCTCCACAATATTTGCTGTGATTGGATTCTTGGGTGCTGGATATTCATTTGTCATCTCGGCCATCTCAATCAACAAGGGTCCTAAGTGTCTCATGGGCAACAACACGTGGGGCTACCCCTTCCACGAAGGGTAAGGTACATCCTGCAATGCCCTGTGTCTCCACAAGGGGCATGGGCAGGTAAATGGCCCAAGGGTAGCCCTGCACAGGTCCCGTCCCCTTCATCTAACGAGTCTTGGGCACCTTACTCCTCTGAGGCAGAGCTGGAGTGTGGCAGGAGTGAAGTTGCCCAAGATCTCACTTCTAATTGAGCTTTCGACATCAGACGCCAGGAGACATAACAAGAGAGGGTGCTTCAGCTGGCCTGAGAGAAGGAGGTCTGCAGTGCCATGACCAACACTCAGACATTTACAAGCAGCAACACGAGGCAGCTCGTAATATTAGTAAACAGAACATGGTGGCATCCACTGAAAATCTTATAACAGAAAACAATAATGACTACCCAGTAACAGGGCGCAAAGGCTTTCACTAACACCCCAAAAACTCTCTGACCAAACAACTTTTTAAGGTGCGAGTTTATGGAAAATGACATTGAAGATACTGCAGATTCTTCAGGAGAATTCATATCAACAGAACGCATTAAAATACCGCTTCATATTTTCATGGAACTTTGTAGTTGATAAAGAACTTCTTTGCTCACCAATTTATAATTTACTCCCCTCAGCAACCTTAAGAGGTTGTAAGTTTAGTAAGGTTTAGTAAGCCAAGGCAGGCGTACTAAATTTGGCTTGCTCAAACTTACACGGGTGGTTGAAGGCAGAAGGCAGCTCCAACTCGTGTCTTGACTTTGAGTTCTAGTCTTTCTGTATTACTCACCCTTCTGTCCACAGACTGCACAGTCTAGTGCAGTAGCCAGTAGCCATATGTACCTGTTCAAACTTTAATTCATTTACATGAAATAAAGTTACAAATTTCTCAATCAACTAGCCATATTTCGAGGACCAGCAAGCTTTATGTGTCTCGTAGCAACTGCATCGGCATTCACAGATACAGGGCATTTCCATCATCACCGATGGTCTACAAGGCAGCACTGCACCAGCCTCTGACCTCCCGGAGGGCTGGAACCATTTCAGCTTTGTTCTTCACTGCCTACCACACTGACTGATGCACACCGAGGTGGTCAGGAAACATGGTTGTGGGGTCCTCCTCCATGGGGAGGATGGGTCCGTGCCTAAAGAAATCTGAACACTCTATGTATTAATTTCCATGAGAGTGTAAAGTCCCACAAGATCAGACTTTCAATGGGGAGACAGAGAGCACTGGTTCGGTGGTGATACGGGCCACAAGGGCTTCCGGTAAGAGAGCATCCCTGCCGTTACACAGGGGTCCAGGCCTCTAGTATCCTCATCAGAGACAGAGATTCCCAAAGGCATTGATTATATTGTGGACTGCCCCCTTTTCTGGCAGAGGACTGTTGGAAATGTCCAGCTGCCTTGGGATTGGCCTGCATGAGCACAGAAATTGGACACCGGATCCATTTCCTGAGGTTCTTCACCGGGTAGCTTGCTCTCTCCTTCCTGGCGGTGTGTTTCTGAAACTCCAGGTTGTCTCCTCTCAAGGCCGCTCCTACTATTATCTCTACCCACAGCCTCAGTGCGGTAGGAAGCACTTTTCTATTTATTGTTACATAAACGCCGGAACTTAAAGTCAATTAGGATAAGTCTCGGTCCCAAACAAAGGAGGAAGAAAGGAAATACAACCCTACAACCTGGGGCCCCATGGTCCCACCCCCGTAAGGCAACATGATGGCCTTAGGCCCTCACACCCTCTGCGGGCACAGCCACTCCCTGCTTGGGAGGGAATGGGATGGATGCCCAAGGTCAGGAGAGTGACAGCTGGTCTGTGGGCCGATACAGGAAATGCCAGTGTGGGGGAAGGACAGGAAAGTACCTTTCAAACTATTCTGTCCTTCTGGTGAAGCAAGTTTCCACGCACATCACCGCCATCTACCTCCCAGTTACCCGGTAATGGCCGGTTTCCTATATGTCATCATGCCTTCTCCTCACAACTGACCCGCTCATGAACTGGTATCAGATCACCGAGGTTTAATAATGAAAACAGGGGGGCACCTGGGTGGCTCAGTGGGTTAAAGCCTCTGCCTTCGACTCGGGTCATGATCCCGGGGTCCTGGGATCGAGCCCCGCGTTGGGCTCTCTGCTCAGCGGGGAGCTTGCTTCCTCCTCTCTCTGACTGCCTCTCTGCCTACTTGTGGTCTCTGTCTGTCAAATAAATAGGTAAAATCTAAAATAAATAAATTAATTAATAATAATAATAATAATAATAATAATGAAAACAGGGTAGAGTTGATGTTGTGGGCAAGCAGGAGCATTTCAGAATTCTGCACCCTCCTCTGTGCATGGCTGGGCTTTGATAATTCTACGTGAGAGGAAAGAGGTTTGCCTCCCATGAGGTCTACGCAGAGACTTCAAACTACACTGTGAGTAAATACGGCTCGGTAGGGGCTTATTACAAAGCCGTGGATACTACACTTTCCAGGTGATTTGTAGAATATTTAAAAGTCATTTGACTACCCATGGTTGTTTTTTGTTTTTTTTTTTTCCCTCATGCCCTGACTTTGGCATTTAATCCCACAGAAGGTACAAGTCCTCTCTCTCTGTACAAGGCCTCAAATAGGCCACAATAGGCACAGGAAGGGCTTTCGGGGTGGGGGTGGGGGGCTCTAGGTGAAGCGTGTCACCTCTTTGCGACCTGTCAGGTTTTCCTCAGCATTCCATTGTCTCCTACATCCTGTGTCCTGTCTTCTGAGGCAAGAACTCACAGCCCTTTACCACCTGATCTCCCATGCCAGCTCTAAACCTTCCTTCCGACTGCCGGGGCTCATCCTGATTTTCTTTCAGTAATAACTGAACCTCTGTCACTGGGTGTTTTCTGGTGGACAAAGTGCTCTTGCCCACGTGTTTCATTTGATGCTTACAAAAAGCCTGTGGGATTAACTCTCCCTCAGAGGGAGGAAAGCTGAGCACAGAGAGGACATGCAGCTTGCCCCGAGCTATGCTGTTTCTTAGTGACTGAAGCTCAGATTCAATCTTTCTGAGCCCAAGTTACAGTGTCTTCTCTAGAACACGACTGATAGTGATTTGCAAATTATAGATTCCATCTAGTGTAGCTCAGGGACCTCTGCCTCAGTGGATACTTCTTATCCAGGGGGTTCCAGCGCGTGGGCATGGCAGCAGCTGTTGTAGCTACAGACCTAACACACATGCACAGTTACCAGTGAGGAGAACAGAGGAATCACTTGCATGCGTGAGCTCCCGCAAAAGGATTCGGGACAGTTGTCACTCTTTCCTTATCACCGAAGGGCAGTGGCAGCCACTGCCACTCCTTCTTTTCTTCCTCCCTCCCTTCCTTCCTTTCTTCCTTCCTCTCTTTCTTTCTTCCTTTTCTCTCTCCTCCTCCTCCTCTTCCCCCTTCCTCCTTCTCCTTAACGTTAAGGGGCAAAGTGGTTTTGCATGCATTATCTCACTTAATCTTCCTAATAAATCTGAGGAGAATTCTTATCCTTAGATAGAAAAATGTAATTCCAAAAGGTTAATCTTCCCAGGGCTCCATAGCTAGTCATGAGTAGAAGGAGAACTTTAAAAAGCAAACGAACACTTGGTCGGCACGCTACTTTATGCTGAAGCCTGTCACAGACGTGGAGCAGGGTAGGAGAGACATGTGACTCCTGCCCCAGTGAGCAGGGGGCTAGTCAGGGTGCCCGTACCTGCCAGACCCTCAGGGTGCAGAAAAGAATGAAATGGAGGAGTGCGAGGGAAATTTCCCTGAGGAGGTGACGAGAGCTGGTTTGGAGAGAAGAACAAAAATGTGTCTTCCAAAGAGGGAGGAGAAGCACATTTCGGGCAGGGAAAAGAGCAGGGACAACCAGGGGAAGGAGCAACATGCTCAGAGAATGTCCCATCACTGTGAGCCTGAAGTTCAGGCTGAATGTGGCAGAGAGGAACAGAAGGGGACACCACATGGGGGTGCAATAGACAGGCAGGCCAGACCTTTGGGACCTTGGGGACCAGCAGAGGACTTCAAGCAGGACATGCCACCGCCACTTGTGGATTTCTAGGATGATCGTGATGGCAGTGATATGGAGAAAGAACAAGGGCTCAGTAACAAAGAGAGAAAAGTAGGAGGCTGGAGTAGTAATCCAGATAAGATCATGGACACCTGCAAGGCAGTGGAATTGGGGTTCAAAAGAAGGACACAGATTTCAGAGACCGTCTGAGATGAAATCATCAGGATGAAGTATGAGGAGACAGGGCAGAAGTTATTAAGGTGGACTCTGAGATTTCCAACTTGCGGCACAAAATTCGGGACTCTTCAATGCCATAGAACATAGCCTGTTTTGTTGTTTTCCTCAGAAAACTTTGTTGGCGATCATATTAAAAGAGCAAAGACTCAACTTTTTCTGTCACAAGAACCATACTAAAGAAGCATTCTAGAAGGAAAAAGAAACCTAGGACATTTTGAGATACACCCTCTTGGCTTGCTTTGAAGTAGGACTTCCTCCCATCCAAGGTCTTCCTTTCTGAGACAATTGGCTACATCCACCTTGACCCTGAGCTGCTGAACGGGAAGCACCTTGCATCGGGCATGGGGGCAGCTACAAGGAGGGAGAGCCAGAGGAACTGCCAAGGACGGTTAGCAGTGGGGGAGGGATAAGGGAAATGGCCAAGCACAGTACTCGACCAGCCCAGTTGGGCTGCAATGCTCCCCGGGGAAGGTGCGGTAAGGTGAGCTTCCTCACACCAAAAACATGGAAGAGAGCACAATACAGGTTCTACCTGGACTTTTAGTTGAGACCATCTGCATTTGTACTTCAAAGATTCCTCATCAGCATGGAACTCCCTGAGCTGCTCTTGAACACATTCCCTAGAGCCAAAAGCCACACTGACCGAGAGAGATGGGGTGTTTCATGGAGCAGGCAACACTCAGGGATGTGAAACAGCTTTGCTCTTGGCCTGACTGGACTTGGGGACCAGACCCACCCCTGCCACCTGCCGGTGGTGTGATCTTCGGTCAAGGAAGGATGACAGCAAGCTCTGCTTCACAGGTTCAGGCAAGAAGGAAATAACCTGATGTCCAGAAAGCTCTTGGCACCATTACTGCCATGGGCTGTGAGCTGAACATTCCGCCTTACTATTCATCGTCATGAACAGAACTCATGACTGTGAACAGAATTCATTTTTATGCATTAGAACTTTCTGAAATGTTATGCTTTCATAATGATTTTGTGCTTTAATTTCTAACCACCCACATGAAGGTCCAAAGAGAATATTCTCTCTACCATGGGATAGGTAAATCTTAAATGACATGCTATGATAAATATATTGTATAAATCAAATTTCACAATTACATTATATTGTAAATATACCAAAGGGATATAATTACTCAAGCAGTGGGGGGGGTTGTGTAATGATGAAGAACATCGGCTGTGGAGTCTGATAGACCCAAGATCGAATCCAGGTCCTGCCGCTTACTGGACTCAAGTTCTTAATCTGCGTATGTTTGTTCGTTCAGTGAATATGTCGTGGAGGCTACTTTATGCG
The DNA here is from genome assembly GCF_002288905.1 of Enhydra lutris kenyoni. Taxonomy (NCBI): domain Eukaryota; kingdom Metazoa; phylum Chordata; class Mammalia; order Carnivora; family Mustelidae; genus Enhydra; species Enhydra lutris. The sequence continues at coordinate 39,306,725 of NW_019154086.1, read as the reverse complement.
TGGCGCTGTTGCAGTAAAATAGCCTCTCCTTGCAGAATTGGGAAGGATGGTGTGAACCCGCTAGGCCAGAGCCCTGCACGGGCAGGACCAGGACATGACAGCTGCTGTTAGTGACTGACCACTCCCTGTGCTAGAACTGGGGACAGACATAGGAAAAGTGGTCTCTGCCCCTGTAGGTGTACGGTCCTAGAAAGAAGACAGGCGCATGGACAGACAATGGCAGCACATGGTCCTGGGGGCTCTGTTCCGGAGGGACACAGAGTGCCGAGAAGCACAGGAGGACTACCAAAGCCAGCCGAGGGCAGGAGAAACATCAGGGAGTCTGTTCTGGAAGATGTAGCCCCTTGAATAAGCCAGGCAGAGCACCCTGGGCAATGCATTTGGGCTTCCCCGTTCCTTCCATCTGCTGCCTTTGTTGCTTGCAAGAAGTGAATTTCAGGAAACTCATGGCTTTCTATCTGGATGTGGATGGGATTGCTGCCGCTCAGGTGGAAATAGCCTTCACAATAATGAGATGCTTGAAAACTCCAGTTAAGGGGCTTTAAACTGACTCAGCTCTCCTTGCTTCACAGAATGTGGAAACATGATTAGCTCCTGGGGCCATGAAGAATTAGGGCCACCTCTCTCCTGGGGTTGGAGAGTTGCACAGAGTAGTCATGGCCAGAATCTCAGAGACTCTGAGCCTGAGAATCTGGGAGGAGAGAAGAAGGGTCTAGAATGGATATTCGTGGTGGTTTGTGAGCGGGGAGGCAGCAGCAGAGATGGGGCTGAGAAGAATCCTCCAGGTATCCAAACTCAACCCCTTGTTTTCAAGAGCCCCCATGAGCATTTTACCAATATCACCGCCAGGAGGCGCTGTCGTCCCATCTCTGCACAGACTCTTGCCTAGGGAAAGAACTGGGGATTGCCAACTACTTCCTAGAATCTTTGCTTTCTAGAATGCGCCTGGTCCATGTCTTTATGACTTTCTATAATCAAGTTTGAAAATTGTAAAGACAGAGAGGACTGCATAGAAAAATGCAGAACAGAAAGAAGAGTTTTAAAAAATAAGTTATTAAAAAAGGAAGTTTTGTACAATACATAAGGTACCTTATCTTCATGAGTCTTCACAATGGTGAGGTTGTTCTCAGCACATTTTATAAATGAAGAACTGATGCTAAGGGTGGGGGTAAGACTCGTATGAAGAATACACAGCTAGTGAGAAGAATGCTCTCGTTCAAACCCAGGCCCAACTGAATCCAAAATACCAGGCTCTTTCCTTTAGACCACACTGCTCAGATTAAGTAAAATAGTAACAGTACTAGTGCTTTATTGAGCACTTGCTACATGCTAGGTGCTGTTCTAAGCACTTCGCTGGTATTGATTCATGTCATTGTCACAGCAGCCCTACGACTTGATGTTATTCCCACTTTATAATAAGGACGCAAGTCCCATGGCTAATGAGCAGCTAGGAACTGTGCAATTATGGAAAGGTGAATCAATGCTACAAACGATGTTTTATTTTGAAATCAAGAGCAAAATGCCCCATCTTGCCTTTATCCCTTCTGCTCTATTAAACTCCAGGGTATCTTCCTTCACTCCAAAGATTTTTGAAGATCTTAATACAGAGTGGATTTAAAATGAGAATTTTAGGGCGCCTGGGTGGCTCAGTGGGTTAAGCCGCTGCCTTCGGCTCAGGTCATGATCTCAGGGTCCTGGGATCGAGTCCCGCATCAGGCTCTATGCTCAGCAGGCAGCCTGCTTCCCTCTCTCTCTCTGCCTGCCTCTCTGTCTACTTGTGATCTCTGTCTGTCAAATAAATAAATAAAATCTTTAAAAAAAAAAGGCAAAAGATTTATAAAAAAAAAAATGAGAATTTTAAATTTGTCAGGAACAGGAGTCGTCAAAAAGATCTGGAAACAATATGGTAGATGTTAATTTAGTAGCCAGATGGAGTTTCCCACTGAGCCCTTGAAAGGATAGAGGATACATAAAGGAAGAAGGAGAGACCAATTTGTAGCCCTAAGAATATGAGAAGAAATTATAATAATCCACATTTACCTACTTTACTCTTCTTTGTGTCTTAAAGATAATATACTTCGTATTTCTCCTTCAAGACACAATGCCCTTTATATTGCATTGAACTCCTAATATATATGTTTTATAAAGATATTGCAGTTTCTCCTATTTCAAAGTTTCATAAACTATGTATTAAAGCAGCAGATGATTTCTTCCTTTTTTTAAGGAAGGAATTAAGGAATTTTAAAGAAGTAACTAAATCTTCGCATGTTAACAAAAATGCTGTTGAATCAAATTCACAATTTGGCTAGAATTAGGCCTTTAAAAACTAAAAAGTGAGTGGATATGTGTATAATGTTTAAAACAGGGTCTGGCTGGCACATAGTATATGTTAGGTGTTGTTTTTAAAATTGTTATTATGGGATATTTTTCTTTTTTTAAAAAAAGATTTTATTTATTTGAGAGAGAGAGAATAGAGACAGAGCATGAGAGAGGGGAGGCTCAGAGGGAAAAGCAAACTCCCCACTGGGCAGGGAGCCCTATGCAGGACTTGATCCCAGGACTCCAGGATCATGACCTGAGCCAAAGGCAGTCACTCAACCGACTGAGCCACCCAGGTGCCTATTATGGGACATTTTTTCTTAGGGACCTTGTGCTTGGGATAGAAAGTATTACAAAAGGAAAATCATGGTGGTGTCTTTCTGGCCCAGGTACTGCATACATTTTACAAACAACTCCTTTCTCAACTCCATGTCCCCAACAGGGATTACCTCAAGGATGAGAGCTTGTACAGGCACTGCCTAGAACCTGTCAATGTGGTGCCCTGGAATCTGACCCTCTTCTCCATCCTGCTGGTCATAGGAGGGATCCAGATGCTTCTCTGTGTCATCCAGATCGTCAACGGCCTCCTGGGGACCCTGTGTGGGGACTGTCAGTGCTGCGGCTGCTGTGGGGTAAGTTGAGGTCCTGGCACTTTCTTCTCAGCATACAGGAGACCAGGGCAGGCCACCTGGGCCGATGGAGGGAGGGTGCAGAGGGTGGCAGCTGCCGAAACCCAGGCTGGAAAGTCCAGGCAGCCTTCTCTGTCGGCTCAGGGGAATGGAGACATTGTGTGGCCGAGAACTCGGTTCAGCTCTCTGCATGTGTTACTATACACAGGCTGAAGGGGACCAAACTTTTCAGTCTCACACCCCGCTGACCACAGTCCTGGAGGAAAAGGACTCTGAATACATGTAGAAGTTTACAATAACATTTGCTATTATTTATATGAAGATCCCCAGGGACGGGGCATTTGTCGTTCACACATATTGACAACAATAACACGTCATGGTCCAGCCTAGAATGTTCTCACTACTCCCTAAATAGATCTAGACAGCAGGTTAAAGTTGCCGAGAATTGGGCGCCTGGGTGGCTCAGTAAGTTAAGCATCCGACTCTGGCTCAGGTCATGATCCCAGGGTCCTGGGATCGAGCTCCGAGTGAAGGTGGGCTCTGTGCTTGGTGGGGAGTCTGATTCTCCCTTCCCCCAGCTCAAGTGCGTTCTCTCTCTCTCTCTCTCTCAAATAAATAAAATCTTAAATAAATAAAGTTGCCAAGAAATATGTGGAACACATGTCAGGCATTGTATTTTCCCTGGAAAAGAATAGGACATACCAATGCAAAACCTATATTTTGATGAGATTTCTGATCTAGAAGAGAGAGAGGGTTCTCAAGTGGGGGGATAAAAGGAAATCACTGAGGACTTAGTCTCCAGATATGATTGTAAATTATTAACGATATAAAAAACAAAAATAAACTTGTGGACAGTAAGAAAGTGTGATTATTTCAACTCATGACCAAGCCAGACCAGAGAATTGTTCAAACACACATGGAAATATTTCAAAACACAAATTGGTGTAGGAGGAAAAAATTATACGGAACTCAAAAGTTCCATAAGGAAGAACTATGTAAATAAATATGAATTGTGGTCCATCTACTTAAGATAATATTATGCCCCCATTTTAAATGATCCAAATCATTTTCTTTAAATTTCTAACAACCATTGTTACACATATAGGTCAAAAACTCTGTGTCTCAGAAATATACACTGGTATATTGGTATTCACTTGGAAAGCTTGTATCCTACCCTGTCTTCTATTCACCCAGTTCCCCTGCTCTCCACCTGATTTCTTCTATATCCTCTGGAGTTATTTTGTTATCATTTTCCCCTACCTTAAAAATATTTTTAAAACTACAATAATACTGAAAATGCTTATGACTTAGTGTTATTTTATTTTTTTTAAAGATTGCATTTATTTACTTGACAGAGATCACAAGCAGGCAGAGAGGCAGGCAGAGAGAGAGAGAGGGAAACAGGCTCCCCGCCAAACGGAGAGCCAGATGTGGGGCTCGATCCCAGGACCCCGAGACCATGACCCTAGCTGAAGGCAGAGGCTTAACCCACTGACCCACATGTGCCCCAACTTAGTGTTATTTTAAAGAGCAAGGTATAAGGGCACCTGGCTGGCTCAGTTGGAAGAGTATGTGACTCTTTATCTTTGGGTTGTGGGTTCAAGCCCCACATTGGGTACAGAGATTACTTAAAAATAAAATCTTTTTAAAAAGACAAAAATAAAAATAAAAAGAGCAAGATACAAAGAAAAGTATAGAGAATAAACAACTATGTACATAAGAAAAAACAAACAGTATGGATTTTAAAAAGACCTAAAGGAAATTCAACTCAAATGGTAAATGATCAGTAAGAAGACTTTGACTTTTTTCCTTCCTTCTAGCTTATGTTATTCAAAAAAAGTTTAACAATCATAAATTTTAAAATACACAAAATATAAATTAAAATGTTATATAATTTACATATAAATTTCACTGACTATTGAGATTTTTGTTCTATAAATTTTTTTTTCCTTCCAAAGTCTTATTTGTTTATTTTAGAGAGACTGTTGGGGGAAGGGCAGAGGGAGAGAGAATCTCAAGCAGACTCCATGCTGAGCACAGGGGCCTGACACAGGGCTTCATCTCACGACCCTGAGATCACGACCTGAGCTAAAATCAAGAGTAGGACATTTAACCAGAAAGCACCATTCAGGCAACCCTGGGCTATAAATTTTCAATTCTATTGTGTTGTATTTAAATGTTTTGGTCTTTAAATGCACATGGGAAGAAAAGAAAACTACCAGTTAGTAATCCATCAAAATTATTTTCATGAGAGCAATTAAGAATATTGAGCATCTTGGGGCGCCTGGGTGGCTCAGTTGGTTAAGCGACTGCCTTCAGCTCAGGTCATGATCCTAGAGTCCCGGGATCGAGTTCCGCATCGGGCTCCCAGCTCCACGGGGAGTCTGCTTCTCCCTCTGACCTTTTCCTTGCTCATGCTCTCTCTCACTGTCTCTCTCTCTCTCTCTCAAATAAATAAATAAAATATTTTTTAAAAAAAGAATATTGAGCATCTAAATCTTGTAATTCATCCAAAATGATTTCATGCTTGCTAAATCAGCTCATTTCAAACACTTTCATTATTTCTTTTTCTGCCTGCACAGAAAAGAATCATATATTTAATTAGGAAGTAAATTTTCATTGCCAGATTTATGACAAATACAGCTGCCCTTTAAATAGAAGATAGTAGTTTATGCATTTTGAGGATTATCTATAAATTTTAAAACATCCCCATAGGTACCAGTACACTGACTCTTTTCAGTGAGGGTCATCTATACAGATACTGTAGTTTAGCAATTTTATTTATTTTTTTAAGATTTTATTTATGTATTAGAGAGAGAGAGAGAGAGAGAGCACAAGCAGGGGGACCAGCAGAGGGAGGGGGAGCAGCAGGGGGAGAGAGAGAAGACGGTCTGCTGAGCAGGGAGCCCAAAGCGAGGACTCGATCCCAGAACCCTGAGACCATGACCTGAGCTGAAGGCAGTTGCTTAACCGACTGAGCCACCCAGATGCCTCTGTAGTTTAACAATTTTAATGAATAAATCACTTGATAGTCAGAAGACAGTAGAAGGATCCACAGTTGTCCGTGCCTGGTAACCGTAGAATCTGAGGATGAATGCACACCGCCTGAATTCTCCGTCCTCCCTCCCTTCTTCCCCTCCCCTCCCATCCTCCTCTCCTCTCCTCCCTTCCTTCTTCACCAAGTTTTTATTTCAAAAACTTCAAATCTGCATACAATGTAAAGGAACAGTAGGATGACCACCTATATTTTTTCACCTGGAAGCACAAACTGTTCACATCTGCTCACTCTCTCCCTGAACCATCGGGAAGTAACGTGCAGACAGTCATGAAACTTCACTACCAGATATTTCAGAGTGCACGAGAGCTGCATTTTTTAGCAATTGGTCTGCTGAGGATTCCTTTCTTGTTGGCGGCTTGCCTCTCATCCAGCTGGTCAGCACCCCCACCTCCCGACCCCGTGGGATGCTGTGGGGGGACATGGGCTCGCAGCCTAGTTCCGAAGCCTCCTCGCTGAGTGACCCCAGCAAGCTTCCTCGCTCCCCGAGTCTTAGTTACCCCAACAGGCTCTTGCAGACCGTTTACAGAGAGTGTGCAGACCCATCGCGTTCAAGCAGAAAGTATTTATTGAGAGAGATTCCTGAGCCTGGCACGGGCGTTCCATGAGGTAATAGATGGAAACATGCCTGAAATAGAAACTATGAGACCTGGGTTGGGTGCCAGCTTGTGCAGTCTTGGCAGAGTCCGTTGCACGCAATGTTTCTTTGTCTGCAAAACGTGGTGCTTAAACCTACTTCCCAAGGTTGCTGCGTGTTGAACATGGGGTGATAAATATGTATGCACATCAACAGTTAGAAGGCTCAGCACGTTGTACTGATTGTTATTTACTCAGATACAAAAACTGGGGAGTTGGCGCAGCTTCAAGGAAAGGAGCACGGTCTCTGAGCTTCACCTCCCTGGTTTCGAATCCTCACTCCTCTACTTACTAGTTGTATACATCTTATTAGATGTATACTTTGTATACATCACTTGAGTTCTCTGTGCCCCTTATCAAAAAAGGTTTTAATAAATGAGGCAAGGTTACCTTGGTGGCTCAGTTGGTTAAGCATCTGCCTTCGGCTCAGGTCATGATCCTCAGGGTCCTGAGATTGAGTCCCGCCTCTGGCTCCCTGCTCAGTGGGGAACCTGCTTCTCCTTCTCCCTCTGCCCCTACCCACTGCTCATGCGCTCTCTCACTCTCTCTCAGATGAATAAATAAAAATCTTAATAATAATAATAAATGATGCAAAATCAAATGAAGCCTCAACTCCTGTAACCTAAGCACAGATAAGTGACAGATGAAAGCTCTGAAGCAATCAGAAAAGTGTTGAAAATATTCAATAGGTAACAATACGGGGCAGGAGTAATCAGGAAGAAGAGGGGTGATGGGGAAGGGGAGAGGGAGGAGAGAAGAAAGCAAAAAAAAAAAAATGTTGTCATAATTAAATTAACCTTTGTATCTTCTAGGGAGACGGACCAGTTTAAATCTCCTTGATGAGCTGCTCTAACTTGATGGCATGTGGGACATTACATTAGACTTATTCTTTTCCCCGGGGCTGGCAATTCCTGTCTGCATCATAACTGACAAAGCTTAGGGACAACAGAGTTACTCCTTCCACTTTTCCAAGCAGCTTAGTTCAATTCAGATGTTTATGCTATTTTCAAATAAAAAATAGATTGGTCACTTAAGTTAGGTTTCTGTATCTTTCAGATTCGCTTCCTTCTAGAATTGAAGAGCAGGTTCAAAGCAACTTTATCATAATTTGTTTTGAGGGAAAAATGTGTAAGGTCACACATACTTCCACATTGCTTCTTTGTATATAGAGATGTTTATATCTTTGGAATGTTTACATAATTCAATGGAGGAAAGCACATTAAAAATGAGAAACTAGGACCAACTTCTGTTTCAAGATTTATGAGAAAAACAGAATGACTGATGGATCATAAATAATTTGGTGTCTTTTGAGCTAATGTGTTTGAATTACTTGTGACTAGTCTTTTGAGCCTGCTTATATTTGCAAGGTTTTCTTATGTATATTAAATTAAAATCATAATTCAGAAGTGATATAATAAAGATTGTGTGTGTGTATTTGGGAGGGAGGGGAAAAGACTGAATGTCTACCACATTTTTTTTCACCTTTTCTACAAATAGCTTCTCTTGATGCAACAAAAAAAAACGATTTTTTAGAAAAGTTGACTTGGGTAATAATTTTTGTCAGTATATGACCATGATTAAGGTAATAGGTATTATTAATTTTGTATATTATATTAAGACATTAAGTTTGGTTTTATGAGTCAGGCACTAATAAGAAGTCAAATCCATTCTGTTGATGTGAGTTCAAACCCCAGCCCCACCACACACCAGCTAAGGGATCCTGGGAAAGTTACTTTCTAAGTCTCCATTTCCCTGCTGCTGAAAGGCAACCCATCATCCAAGAAATTTTCAAGTTCCCCAAGGTGAAACAAGGAGGCCACCCAGGCACCCCTAAATATCTGGTTTTGAATGTTTCATGGGCTCCTCAAGGCAACAGTTCTGGGCTGAACTCTCCCAGTCCTCCATGCACATGGCTCTCCTGAAACCCTGGTCTCGGAGAGCGCTGGCATCTGCACTGGGGGCAGACACTGAACTACAAGAATGATGCTAGATGACTGTCCTAACTGCAGAACATACCACACCCCGACCCTTTCAGTGGCTTTCATCACCTAGCCCTGCAGACCCAGCATCACTCCACCCAGAACCTGGGTCTTTGGCCCCACGACATAAACAGGGTCTGAAAACAGGCTTTCAGACCCTGTTCTTGCATGTGCTGGTCCATGTGCGTGGGAATGCTCGTTCCCTCCAGCTCATCAGGGTAAACGCTTCTTCTCCTCCCAGTCTCCATTCAGGGCTCTCATCTTGTCCAGGTTCTTCTTTCCCAATAATCCCCCCTGACAGCGCCCCCCATTCTCCCGTGGTATCCTGTATCTGTCAGAATGGTTGCCCTTCCCCGTTAGATCACATAAAATGTCCTTCTTTCCCTCTGGATGGGAAAGCCCTTGAGCTCAGAAATGCCGTCTCATCCAAGTCCAGACCTCTCCCCAACCTTGGGCCTAGAATTAGTAGCTGTGCTCTGGGTGGGTGTTACCATTGTCACGTAGGTGTGACTGAATTATTCTGCTTGAAACAAAGAAAAAGCTACTCTCAAGCATTTGAGAATCCATCATTTGTCATAAGAAATAACCCCAGGGCCCCTGGGTGGCTCAGTCGGTTAAGCGGCTGCCTTCAGTTCAGGTCATGATCCCAGGGTCCTGTGATCGAGCCCTGCATCGGGCACCTTGCTCAGTGGGGAGCCTGCTTCTCCTTCTGCCTGCCACTCACCCTGCTTGTGCTCTCTCTCCCTCTCTCTCTGACAAACAAATAAATAAATAAAATCTTTTTAAATAAATAAACAAATAAAAAAACCCAGCACTTATCGGTAATACCCAGGAACCTTGGTAAGTAATTTACACGCATGATTTCACTTGGTCCTCAAAACAACCCACCGCAACCGCCCATGCCTCACATGCTGCTCTGTCTTCCCCACACTTGAGGGAGGCTTCTCTCCTCCCCGCAGGCCCCTGACCTCTGCTTGCCCCCAAGCCTGAGCAAGCACGGAAGTGTCCCTTTATTAGCTTATCCGGGGAATCGGATGACCACAGGGAGACACATTTCCTGTCAGACCCGGGCCAGCATGCCATGCGCTTGCCCAACCTCCTATCGCTGCCAAGCCCTGCTCACCCCAGCCTGGAAAAGAAAAGCCTTTTCTGTTTGTTTTTGAGACGCCTGCAGATTCCTGAGATTGGAGATTCTCGTGTTGCAATAGTCCTTCTGAATAAAGTTTTTCCCACTCTAAGTCTGTTTTGTTTTGTTTTGTTTTTAACCTGACACAACCTGATGATATAGAAACTATGGTTAGCTCCTTGCATGTAAGAAAGAGGAAAATGAGGCTTAGAAAAAAATAAACTTTCTCAGGGCCCCACAAATACCAAGTGAAAAATCTGGGATGGGCTATAAACCCAGATGGTCTGCCTATTTGAGGGTAAGAGCCCCACTCTCAGCCACGGTGCTCCAAACCTCACTAAATCTCCTAACAGCGTCCAGGAAGGGAGGCTTTCTGATGCTTATTCCAAGTTCCTATAGAGAACTCTAAGTACTAAAATTTTGTTATTTTTTTAAAATGTCACAATGTATCCTGTTCATTCATTCATTCATTCATTCTAACCTGAATTAATGCAAATGATCAATTAAAATATCCTCATCAAGGGGCACCTGGGTGGCTCAGCTTCTGCCTTCAGCTCAGGTCATGATCCCAGGGCCATAGGATCAAGCCCCTCATCAGGCTCCCTGCTCAGTGGGAAAGCTGCTTCTCCCTCTCCCACTCCCCCCGCTCGATTCCCTCTCTTGTTGTCTCTCTGTGTCAAATAAACAAAATCTTTAAAAAATAAAATAATAGGGCGCCTGGGTGGCTCAGTGGGTTAGGCTGCTGCCTTCGGCTCAGGTCATGATCTCAGAGTCCTGGGATCGAGTCCCACATCAGGCTATCTGCTCAGCAGGGAGCCTGCTTCCCTCTCTCTCTCTCTCTCTGCCTGCCTCTCTGTCTACTTGTGATCTCTCTCTGTCAAATAAATAAATAAAATCTTTAAAAAAATAAAATAAAATAATAGGGGCGCCTGGGTGGCTCAGTGGGTTAAGCCTCTGCCTTCAGCTCAGGTCATGATCCCAGGGTCCTGGAATCAAGTCCCCACATCAGGCTCTCTGCTCAGCAGGGAGCCTGCTTCCCCCCCCCCCCGCCTGCTTCTCTGCCTACTTGTGATTTCTCTGTCAAATAAATAAATAAAATCTTTTTAAAAAATAAAATATCATAATCAAAATCAGCATTTTATATAATCTTTCAAAGCACCTATATGAAGACAGCCTTACCCAATCATCCCCGCGTGCCACACACAAACCCAACTGCTTTTTACTTCTACTCATTGATGTTACCCCTCTGTGTGGAAGAAGCCAGAATGCAGAAGCAGATTTCTATAATCCTCAGGGTTAAAAACGATGAGGAGGGGCACCTGGGTGGCTCAGTGGGTTAAAGCCTCTGCCTTCGGCTCAGGTCATGATCCCAGGGTCCTGGGATCGAGCCCCACGTTGGGCTCTCTGCTCGGTGGGGAGCCTGCTTCCTCCTCTCTCTCTCTCTCTGCCTGCTTCTCTGCCTACTTGTGATTTCTGTCAAATAAATAAATAAAATCTTCAAAAAAAAAACCCCAAAAAACAAATCAACGAGGAAAGACAAGGCAGGTTCCTGAGCTCTCTGCCTCGCCTACAGCTGCAGGGTGGCTTCCCCCATCCCTGCTCCCTGGTGCCACCCGCCACGAGTTTACACTGTCCGAGAGTGTGACCTGATGTGGAAATCAGTCTTGACATGCATCAAACCCCTTTAGTAGTCACAACCCATGGGGTAGTTGTGCTATTATTATCACCCTTATTGAGAAGTGAAGAAATCGAGGCATGAAACGCTTGAGCAAGAAGCCCAAAGTCACGGAGTGAGTCAGTGGCAGGGCTGGCATTAACCCCAGGACTCCTGGTCCCACCCCACGCCCCCTCCCCACCTTGGCACACTCCCCGGCCTGTCCCACCTCTCAACGGAAGGGCTCTGCTGTGTGGTCCCCCATGTCAGCTCTGCCGCTTTCAAATGGCCAAGCAGAGCATTAAGGTCCTTCCTAAGAAAGCTTAATGAACTGAGTTCAAGGAAAATTAATGGCAGATGTTGAGCCAAAGAGGAAAAACCACTGGAAGCTGATGTCAATGATCTATACTGAAAAATGCTGTGATCCAGTTTACTTTTAACTACATGTGTCCTCGCTGGCCAGGCTTCTTCGGGAGGCTTTCGGGATCACTGTTTCAGTGTGTGGCACTTCCTGGGACAGGGGAAGGAGAACAGGGTGCCTACACATTGCCTAGACATCCCGTAACTGTGCAGCATGGAAAAGCTTCTCAGTGTCCTCCTCTGGAAATGAAAGTGATGAGTCAGGCTGCGGCTAAGTTCTTCTCCAGTGCTATCGTGCTTCTAGTTTGGGGATCGTCAGAAGTAGCCTGGGTTATTAACATCTTGGTCCACAGAGCGTAACTCCTTTGGAGAGCTTTTAAAAATCCTAGTGTCCAGGCTCCATCTCCAAAGATACTGATTTAATTAAAGGAGATTGGAGCCCAGGCATCAGTGCTTTAAAAAAAAAAAAAAAATCACCAGGTGATTCTAATAAGGAAGCCAGTGAGAACCTCTGCTCTGGAGTGTTCTCAAACTTGAGCATTCATCAAAAATACCTGGAGGGCTTATTCCCACCCCAAAGTTTCTGATTCAGTAGGCTTGGGCGTGGGACATCTCAAGTTAAGTTCCCAGGAAACGCTGATGCTGCTGGCTCAGAGTCCACACATTGAGAACTCCAAAAGTTTCCACACCCTCAGAAGTGGTATATGTAGTCAGATGAGTATTTTTTTCCCTGCCCTGGGGAGAAAGCTCATAGATTTCATTAGATTTCCAAAGACACCCATGACTCCAGAAAGGTTAAGAACCAGAAGTAGAGTCAATTCATTAAATTTAAAGCTTTTTGTGGGCAGGGTTTCCTAGTAGAGGGCTTTGTAACTTTTCAGTCTTACTGTAGCCCCAGGTGTGTGTGTGTGTGTGTGTGTGTTCGTGAATTACCTGCGCATTGCTGAGCTGTATGATACCAACACACTGACCTGTCTACACTCGGTTTCCCACCCCAAATTTGCACTTGGGACATCAGGTTGGGGACAAGGCTAAATATGACAACTTTCCTGAGAACCAAATGTGAATTTTGTGGGGAGGAGAATGCCAAATGATACCACTGAAACAGAAATAAAACCTCTACAGATAATCATGCTGTCTCATACCCATTGACACTGGGGCCATAAACTTGAGAAAATGAGAGTTGTGCCATAACAATTACCTGGGGATCAGTTAAATAACATTTCATCTGCATGAATTATACTCATCCTCTCATCCAAAATGTGCCATGGGAAGTTCATATATAAACTTTAATGTGTGTGATCTTTCATCCTTTCAAATTTTCTATGTTTGTGGATGCTTTATAATGTAAACAATACATTAGAACAGACATCTATGCATATATTTTATAAAGAAATAAACAAGCAAACATGCATACACTGGGACTTCATGATAAAAAGTCTGGAGATGATTCACCAGGTGTGGTGGTCCTCAAACTTGAGAGAGAGCCAGAATCACTTGGAAGCTTGCTAAGTAAATGCAAATTCCCAGGCCTCACCTTCCTTCAGATTCAGGAAGTCAGAGAAATTCACATTTTACGCTAACATCTTAGGATATTCTGAGGCAGGGGATTCACTGACTCCACTATGAATAATCTTGTTCTGAGAATACCTTAATTTTTCTTTTCTTTTTTTTTTCTCTGTACTTTTTTTAAAACTTCATTCTAACCTAAAAGCCACAGATCTTCCTGGCAACGTATATATAGGTGAGTGCAAAGAGGGAAACAAAAACAGCAAACTCCTGCCCATCTTTCTATTTCCCGGGTCATGATACCACACCCCTCGTCCAGTCTGCACAGTGGTGGGTGGGGATTGGGAGAGGGGCTGGTCACCACGTTCTGGAGGAGCCAGCTGCTGCCCTCTAGTGGCTCCCCAGCCCACCGGCTCACTTAGTGGGCAGTTTCTCCAAAGACCGGTTTGGCCATCTTTCTAAGTATCTCCCCATACAGAAAAGTTTCCCAAAAGCCTCATCGATTCAAGGCTTGCAAAGTGTGAGCAAACAAGTCAACCAAAATGGCACTGTCCAAAGGAAGGGTTGCAGTGTGAAAAACAACATTCTTACAAACATATCCATTCAACAAGTATTTGTGTACCAGGCATTGTTGAAGGCCATAAGAGAAACAAAGATCCCTGTTCTCAGGGCACTGACAGGCTAATGGGAAGAGACAATGAAGAAGTGAATTATCTCTTACTGTTATATGGTGGCAAGTGCTGTGGAGAAAAATAGGGCCTGGGAAGAAGAGAGGGAAAGGCTCACCAAAAAAGAAGGAAATGAATATTTACTGACTACCATTTATTTATTTACTGGGTATTCTATATAAGTCAGTTTTCTTAATCTTCACCCTCTTACTGTACCCCACCTTTTATTATAACAGCCAATTTTGCATGTAAAGAAACTGAACTCTCAAAACTGTAAGAGACTTGGCTCAGGCCACGGTATTAATTAATAGCTGCGTGGCAAGGAACTTCTGAACTGGTTGGAGGAATGAAGCCCCCGGCAAATATGTAAGGGAGACTGCTCACACATGCCCTTTCTTAAAGCTCACACACCCACCTTCTCCAGGACTGGCAATGTTGTATGGAATGTGCTGGACCTCACCTTTCCCTGTTGGGGCTTCCCTCTTCTCATTCTCTGAAATTCTTATTTTACTCTATGTTAGTTCCATAAATGAATTCTCTTCCAAGAGGTAAGGGTTTACTATTATTTTTTTAAGATTTTATCTCTTTACTTGAGAGAGAGAGATTGAGAGAGGGAGAGAGAGGAGCAAGGGGAGAGGCAGAGGGAGAAGCAGACTCCCCGCTGAGCAGGGAGCCCGATGTGGGGATCGATCCCAGACCCCAGGATCCTAACCTGAGCTGAAGGCAGACGCTTAACTACTGAGCCACCCAGGCACCCCGGGATTACTGACTATTAATTGTTTGCTAATCCTATAAATCAATTTTTCTCCATTTATAGGCCAATTAGCCACACCATCATTACCTAATGATGTCATTGGGACCTTTTTATGGAATACTTGAGTGGGCCCTTTTTATGGAATAGTCCCTAAATCTCAGTGGTGGAAATGTCAGGCCCCCTGGTCCGACAGTGATGAATGTGCTTGCTAAAAATGGTATCACTTTGCAAGATTAGAGTCATAGTTAAAATATCAGTTTTTTATTCTCCCGTCTGTTAGAACTATTGGACTCTCAAAAAATGCTCTAAGAAAAAGAGTGTGTTCTTGTGAATATGACACAAATCTATCTACCTCATCAACATAGAAAATCTGTTCAAACCCTAAGGAAGATTATAGAGTGGGAGGATTCTAGTGCCAGGAGGAAATGAGCATTTTATAGCTAAGGAAAATGAGAAATGATACCCAAGAAAGTTAAGTAGATTTCTAGAGATTACAAGTGACCCTTGAACAGTTCAAGTTTGAACAGCATGGGTCCACTTACACATTTTTTTTTTAATAAATATAGTACAGGACTGTAAATGTATTTCTCTTCCTTATGACCTTCTTTAACAATGTTTTCTTTTCTCTAGCTTACTTTTGTACGAATACAGTGTAGGGTACATATAACATGAAATATATGTTAATTCGCTGTTTTTGCTATTGGTAATGCTTCCGGTCAACAGCAGGCTATTGGTAGTACAGTTTTGAAGGAATCAAAAGTTTTATGTAAATTTTTGACTGCCCTGGGGGTTGGTGCCCCTAATCCCATGTGCTGTATACATCTGTCATTTCTGACGCAGCTGGCCCTAGCGTCTGACTTCCAAGACTGAGGTTTTAGGGGAGCTTTTGTTTTTTTGTCTACCCATCTTCAACGAGAGTTGTTGAGGGTGTTAAGAAAACAGATGTTGAGAAAACAGACTGAATTGAATAGAAAGACTCAATACTTTAAAGAATTCCAGTTCTGCCTAAATGACTCTAAGAGTGTCACGGGACCGAAACAAGCACACAGAGGAGCTAGTTCCTGGAACACAGTGGGTTGTCAACATACATACTGCTTTCCTTTCATTTGTCTTCCATGCCTTCATTTACCAGTTCCATATCCCCAGGACCCTCTGCCTGCTCCCCTCGTCTTACCTCACCAGCAAGCCCCAAGCAATCTCTCTGACTCCGGAACTCCGCGGGCACACACTTGATGCTAAATACATGGTAGTATATTATCCTCTTGGAGGCAGAGGCCATGATTTCAATTTCTTCCTATCCTCCCAGCACCAAATAGGCCCTTGTCCTCAGAGAGGGCCACCAGCTTCTCTCCATTCCAGCTCATCTTCACTTTTCCGCCTGTTTTCCTTAAGTCATTCTGCTATTAGAAATCTCTCTATGGGGGCGCCTGGGTGGCTCAGGGGGTTAAGCCTCTGCCTGTGGCTCAGGGCATGATCCCAGCATCCTGGGATGGAGCCCCACATCGGGCTCTTTGCTCAGCGGGGAGCCTGCTTCTCCCCCGCCCCCGCCTGCCTCTCTGCCTACTTGTGATCTCTCTCTGTGTGTCAAATAAATAAATAAAATCTTTGAAAAAAAAAAAAAAAGAAATCTCTCTTTGGCTTCCATTATATAGGCTAGACTCCAATTCTGGAACAAATCATTCAAGCCCCTTTGAGAATTCTCTCCATCTATTTTACTTATTTACTTACCTCCTGCCTTATTGCCTCCCAAAACCATCCCTCCAAGGCCATGAACCTTCTCAGCACTCAAAATTTTGGGCTTTTTCCCTGAAGTGCCTACGGAACTCTTTGAGGCTAAGGCTCACACTACATCCATGTCCTAACTGAGGTTTCCTTCCCTACCCTGAGCTCCTATTGTTCCTTGTCCCACAATGTAGGGCCCCAGTTAAATATATGGCTCCTTTAGAGAAAGGGCTGAGTTTTCTTCATCATTGTATGTTCCCAAAGCTTTCGGTGCTGTCGAAATGGCAAGGGGCTGAGCGAGTGCAGAGGGATGAATGAAAGAATTCAATATATATTTGCTGGTTGTTGGACATTAGTGACCCTGAGAATGTCAGGAGGTATCAAAGAAGATCTTCAGAGTCTTATGTTCATTGGCGTCCTTGGGAGAAACTAAATCTGGCTTGGGACCAGGGGACTCAGACCCACCTTAACTCTCTCCTACTACTGGAAACACAACCAACTATCTGGGAGATTTGGTAAGACGTTATGTCAGAAGAAAATGTTGATAATTCCCCAGCTCAATTTTTGTAATTTTTTTTTTTGTCAGCCTCTTCTTTCTTATTCTTTTTTTTTTTTTTAAGATTTTTTAAATTTATTTGACAGACAGAGATCACAAGTAGGCAGAGAGGCAGGCAGACAGAGAGAGGAAGGGAAGCAGGCTCCCCGCTGAGCAGAGAGCCCAATAGGGGCTCAATCCCAGGATCTTGGGACCATGACCCAAACCGAAGGCAGAGGCTTTAAACCACTGAGCCACCCAGGTGCCCCCTCTTCTTATTCTTATAGAGATATTCTAGCACAGGATGGGGTTCTAAGGGGCTGGCTTCAGGACATGACCTATGCAATTACAGAGGGCCCTACCCTCACAGGAGCCCCACAGTTTAATGCTCTAATGTCAATTCTTAATACATTTGAGCAAGGCCCCATGTTTTCATTCTGCATGGGGTTCCACAATTTATGTAGCCAGTCCTGCCAATGAGTGCATGATGCATACTTTCCAACTTTCCCAGTTTGCTGGAACTTCCCCAATTTTAATACTGAAAAGTCCTAAGTCTTGGGAAACTCTTCTGTCCCAAGCAAACTGGGACACTTTGTCACCCTATTTCTGGTCCTCAGACTGCAAACATAGGAGGCATGCATCACTTTGTTCAATTTCTAATATGACCTAATGATTTACAAGCAGAAGGGTCCATTTAGGACACATAAGCTTCATGGTAAACCCTGTGACCCCAGCAACTTATTATTTCTAAACACAACTTATACATCTCTGTGAACTACAATTAAGGCTTTATCATCTCACACTTTTAAGCTACTACAAGGAATCTATTTCAAAGGACAGCCTATAGGAAAAAATTGCAAATTCTAAGGTCAATGGAGGGGTATCAGTGAACTATGAGCCACCTGGAATGGGAGGGTAAAATGTGTGTGGGAGCGACTTACTGTGAACAACACCTAAAGCCTTGATCAGTTTCTCAAAGCCATCTGAGACCACGAAAAAATAAAATGCACTGGCTAATTGTTTTGGTGAATCTTGAAATTTGGGAGCATTCCAGAGAAAGTTCTAAGGAGTTCTGCTTGGAGGACCCTAATATACCAGACCTTCTGAGGCCCATTCTGTTTTAGAGCCAGAATTCACAGCCCATCTAGCTCTAGTGACCAGAAACTCATCCAGAAAGTCTAACATGACATAATGTGTCTGATTAATTTTATATTCATTTTAATCCATTGCATATATTAAACCACTCTGGGCAGCAAGGCAGACAGCAGAAATTCTCTAGATTTTACTTGTACAATACTTTCATATGGGCCCTCAATTGAAGATAAGTAAAGAATATATCCAGAAGCTTTGATAGCTACACAGTATTTTTTTTTTTTAAGATTTTATTTACTTAAGAGAGAGAGTGAGAGAGAGCATGAAAGAAGGTCAGAGGGAGAAGACGACTCCCCATGTGGAGCTGGGAGCCCGATGCAGGACACAATCCCAGGACTCCAGGATCATGATCTGACCTGAAGGCAGTTGCTTAACCAACTGAACCACGCAGGTGTCCCAATAGCTACACAATATTAATTGTAATTTTTAAAAACTGATGTCCTAAGGAAAAAAAAAATCTTAAATTCAGCAGCTATAATTTTTTAATTGAAAATATTAATACATGAATTCTCAAGATTGTAATCCTAAAAGAACAAAAAAAAAAAAAAAAAGGAAACTTGGATACACTTTCAAGTCCCAGCCATGAGCTAGTTTGGCGGCAATGCCTTTCACCCCATTGATTGGTGACATATTTGTGTACTCAACCAAATCATCTCGGAAGTTCCCTCTCCCCTGTTTAGCAGTCAGCCCCCCTTCCCTGTCTGTCCCTTCTGAAACTACTCACTTATTTGGGGAATACAGTGGAGATATAGTGGTCAGTAAAACACACTAGGTGTCCTGCTTTGTGCCTTTAACAACTTATGCTGCCCCCAGGGGAGCAGTAGGGTTCCTGTTACCACATATCCTAGCTAACCAGAGGTGTCAGCAGTCTTTTTCATCTTGCAGTTTGATAGAAATGGAATGGTCAATCACTATTGTCTAATTTCCATTTTCTTGATTAGTAATGGAGTTGGCAAGCTGTTTGGCCCCCAGTTCCCTGACCTATACATTTTCAATTCATATCCTTGGCTCATATTTCTATGGGACTGTTTCTCTCATTAACACGCAAGTTTATTGTATATTCCGGATACTAGCTTAGGTCTGGTTCTCAGAAGCAGACCCTGATACAAGGACTCATGTGCAACTGATTTACTAAAAAAGAGCTATTTAAGAAAGGGTTTTTCAAGGAATTGGGTATTTACAAGGGAAATTGGTAAGATAATGGGGGAAACAAGACAGGAAAATGGAGGAAACAAAGCCAGAATGTGTCTCAGGCCAAGTCCTGTAGAAGGCAGTCTCTGTCTGGTCCCACCAGGGACTTTGAAATGTCAGTTACATACCCACCCGTCGCTGGCTAAAGGTCATGTTGTAGAACGTAAATTACTATGCATCTGGCTCTCTGCACGTGTGGGAGCAATGTAACTGTGATCCTTTTTAAAAAGGAGTCACAGGTGTTAGCTGTTGGAAGCAAAAACACACCAGGGTGGGAGATGGGGTGCACAAAACAGTAAAGAGAATCTAAGGTGATCTGGGTGGGGAACTGACATCACCCACTATAAGTAACGGTTTTATGAAAGTATCAATTTCACTATTAATTCAAGAAATGCAAACTGGAAAAAAAAAAAAAAAAGAAATACAGGCTGTAACAGGAAGATATTTCTACCTGTACAGACTTAAGAGTTAGTCAAAAGTTCTAACCACACACACACACACACACAAATCGTAGCTGTGTGAGGTGATCATTTTGTGGTAATCATTGTGCAGGATATACATACATAAAATCACTACACCGTCCACCTTAAACTTACACTGTGTGTCTGTATCTTGATAAAGCTGGAAGAAAAACAAAAACAAGACACTAATTTGTATTATATTTATTGATAGGAAATACATCTTTCATCCAATTTTGGAACTTCGTATATTGTACTTATCTTCCCAAATATTTTATAGAATGTACAATGAGAGGGAAAAAAAACTCCAAATGTTCATGTTTATTCAAATCAGGTGTGATTATTTATGGTTTTGAAACCTCATGTTTGTAGGAAAATTTCTCAATCTTCAAAACAAAACAGAGGCAATATTCAGCTCCAGATTGGCAATGGTGAGCCAGGCCTTTGCATTTGTTGTTATTGGAAATATAAAATGGTACAGTCCTTTCAAAAATGTTTTGACAGAATCTATCAAAATTTAAGATCGCATGATGTCATGATTCCTCTCCTAGAAATTTATCCTCCAGCCATATTCACATGAGACTAGGTTGGTTACTGCAGCACTATTATAAAGGCAAAAAACTAAAAAGAATCCACTGGTTTGCAATAGGGGACATCCATACAAAATAATGTTAAAAATAATCCAGTATACAACTATGTGTACTGGCATGGAAGGTTGCCCGTAAGATATTGGGCATATTTGTTGCTTGCTGTATAACCTTGTGCAAAAGACTGAACCTCTTAAATCCTTCATCTATAAAGTAAGGATAATATTGAAATGTTAGGGTCACTATGCAGGTTAAATTAGATAATACCTACAAGTGTTTTTGCATAGTGCTTGGCACATAGTAAATGATCAGTAACTATTAGTAGTTATCATTATTATTATCAAGAGAAAAAACAAAAGCTTGAAAATAGCATGTATCATTATTTTTCTTCTGTAAAAAAGGTCCAACTTATTCTACAGGAGGAAAAAAAAGATGCTCAACATCTCTCATCATCGGGGAAATGCAAATCACAACCACAACAAGCTATCACCTCACACCTGTCAGAACGGCTGAAATCAACAACACAAACATTAAGTGTTGGTGAGGATGTGGAGAAAAAGGGACCCTCGTGCACTGTTGATGGGAACGGCGCAGCCACTGTGGGTAACAGTATGGAGGTTCTTCAAAAAATCAAAAATAGAACTACCCTAGGATCCAGTAATCCCACTACTGGATATTTACCCAAAGAATATGAAAACACTAACTTGAAAAGATATAGGCACCTGTATGTTTATTGCAGCTTTATTTGCAATAGCCCAATTATGGAGCAGCCCAAATGTCCATCCACAGATGAAATGAATAAAGAAATGGGGGTACACACACAGAATACTACTCAGCCATAAAAAAGAATGGAATCTTGGGGCGCCTGGGTGGCTCAGTGGGTTAAGCCTCTGCCTTCGGCTCAGGTCATGATCTCAGGGTCCTGGGATCAAGCCCCACATCGGGCTCTCTGCTCAGCAGGAAGCCTGCTTCCCCCTCTCTCTGCCGCCTCTCTGCCTACTTCTGATCCCTCTCTCCCTCTGTCAAATAAATAAATAAAATCTTTAAAAAAAAAAAAAGAATAAAATCTTGCTGTTTGCTATGTGGAGCAAGGGAGTATAATGCTAAGTGAAATAAGACAAAGACAAATACCGTGTGATTTCACTTATATGTGGAATTTAAGAAACAAAGAAAAAAAAGAGACAAAAAAACAGACTCTTAACCATAGAGAACAAACTGATGGATATGAGGGATGAAGGAAATAAGTGATGGCAATTAAGAGTACATTTATTGCGATGAGCGCTGAGTAAGGTCTGAGTAAGGTAGAGAATTGCCGAATCACTACATTGCACACCTGAAACAAATTGAACACTGTGCATTAATTATTCTGGAATTTTTAAAAAATTTTTTAAAAAAGAAAAAGATGCATGAGACTTAAGGCTCTGGAATGTTGGTAAGCGTTCCCACCAGCCTCTCTTCTGTTGTTTAGTTCCTGCTTGAAAATACTCTTTTCCTGAGTGCTCTCATCTAATGTTTCTATGGAATGGAGAAAGATATTACAACAGTGAGAATCAAGGGACTCAAGGGACAGAGAAAATATACTATCACAAGCCCACACTCAGAATGAATGATAAGCTGTTCTTAGTTTTGGTAACAAGAAGCCATGCTATAACATTAGCAACATAGAAAAGACTGAGGATCCTATAGTTCTGACTTCTCTATCTATCAAATATCAAATCTATCAAATCTGAATATCTATCAAATCTGTGAGGGTGTTGGAAGGACAGTGTGATTTTAGAAATAAATTATATATATAAGATGTAAATTATATATATACACACACTTTAAAAAAAAAACAACTCAGTGGGCTGCTTCAAACAAAGGGGAAACCAGGATATCCTGCGAATATTTAGAAAATTGAAGACCAGACATTTGAGCCAAAACAATGTTGGCCTACAAAATTTTCTTTCTTTCATTGTCTGCCAGGAGAGTTACATAAGCCCTTCTTCGGTACCACCCAAAGCCTTGAGTAAAAGGAACGCACACAAATAATGGAAAGACAAAGGCTCCAAGTGGAAATTCAATTGTATTTATTTTTCTTATACAGAATCAGAGAAGTAAAAACCAGTACCAAACTCCAGGTAAAATGGTTTGATAGGATTGATTTGGCTGCATACCTTCTGCAGGCAGAGCTTTCTAAATTACAAATAAACACACATATGTCATATTACAAAACGTAGAAGTAAATTTTTTAAAAAGTTAAAGTATGAGCACATAAATGATGTAGTGTATTAGGGAAACAGTCTCTGTCAATCACCCATTTTCCCAATCAAATTAATCCACAATTTCCTTTTTTTTTTTAAACAACTTTTTTTTTTTTTTCATAAAAGTTGTACTTTCAGAAGTTATTTTCTAATTATGTCATAAGAACACAACTTAATTATAGCAACACTTCTCTCACCTTCTTCTACAGAGAGCTTTTCCACGACACCGGGGTCAACGGCACCCCCACCCCCCACACAAAATATCTTACTCTGTCTTCCGTGCTCCCACATGCTGTACAATCAGTGAAAGAAATGGCATCTTACATTCTAAATATGCTGGTGAAACACTAACAATTACTTGGACTTAGTAGAATTGCCAACACGTTTTGACAATGTATTTACTTCAAGAAAATGTGTTCCATCAGGATATCGATGCCTTGGGAATTAGTTTTCCATTTCGATTTTTAATATGTCTTTCCCATGGCAAAGTTATTGGATGAAATGCTGAAATTTACTGAGTTAGGGCTGAAAAGATGGGATATCCTGGCAGTTCTTTTATGATGAGAAATATAAATAGCACCTTATCATGAATTCTGCAGGGGTCTTAACACTTACAATAATAGAAAAAACCCTTTAAAAGTTGTTCTTATGTTTAGATTTCTAGCTTTAGTGTTCTTTAACAAAGGCCATATTTTATGGCCTTAAAAACAACAAAAAAATTACATCTGGCTTTGTCCATTAGTAAACACGTAGTAATGGTTCATATTTCATTCTGGAAAAATATTTGTTACGTTCGTTAATGTATGTTCCAGCTAATTTCACTAAAAAAAATTCTTCTAGTGTCTTCTAATGCCACAAGCTTACTAAGAGATTACTTCTAAAAATTGATAACACAAATCACCGATGTTTTAACTACTTTAAAAAAGAGGGGTATCTGTTTCTTTTACACGTAATAACCTGAAAACGAGTCTATAAAAATATTTTTAAAAAATACAGTAACACTGCTCAGTTCTGTTAGGTCCCTTGTTTTTTGTTTTTTGTTTTTCTTAGAAAGAATGTACAACTCTTTTTGCAATTATTGCTCACAAAAGAGAAAAAGAGATAGTGCTCCCTTCAATTTAGTAGCAAACACAAACATCTACCCTGCTCTCTCTGAGTGCTTAGAGAGAGGAAAGGAATCTGAACATAAACCATGGGTCTTTCAGGAAAAAGAAATCACTTCATTGTGTTGGAAGCAACAGCAGGCCCATGCTCTTGTCCACAGACACGCTCAGCGTCAGCCCGGACAGGGCCACACAGCCCTGACCCTCCTACTCCCCCATAAAGTGCACCAAAGCCCTTTCTTCTACAACAGAGTCTTCTGGTATAAAAGCTGTAGTAGAAAATTGTTGCTTTGTTCTTTTGGGCACCTCTCCTAGCATCCTGCTCATCTAGCTTTTGGGGTACTCTGACTTGTCAGTTTCCACTTCCCCAACTAGTGTCCTTCCACTATCTCCCGTGACTTCAATACTTCATCTCTGCCCTTCTCACTTGCCTTCTTTCCAACCAGATAGAATGTATGCTGCCTGTCTCTATTCTGATAGATGGAAAATGATCTTATTTAAGATCCCCAACAGATAAGCCCCCTTGGGAATTGAAGTTTCCTCTCAGAGACCTGAATTATTAATGTCTTTCAAAAAAAGGTATTAAATTCATAGATTATAAATAATGTCAGTTCAAAATATTCAACAATTGAGGACTTCATGGCAATGTAGGCAGAGCACACGCCGGGTGAACCTGATGCTCTCTCTCAGTCCTTAAAAGCTAAAAAAAAAAATGTTTTTGGTTACATAAGAGGTATTGAGTACATATTTCATGCCTTTTTATACCAACTGTAGCAAACAGGGTTAGGATAATATACTGAGGAATCCATTTGACTGAATTCAGAAACACAAGTCTCCACCATATACCCTTCAGAGGGTTTTGCTGTTTTGTTTTTTTTTTAACACGTCAGTCAGAGATCTGCTTCATCCTTCAAACAGTTTCATAGATAAGATTCTTTTAAGCACTTGAGATCTGGAAAGCAAAACTGATTAAGGCTTCAGCATTTAAAAAGCAACCGTTTCTCTGCTGTGCGTGCCGTCAGGTTGAAAGCTAGTCAGGTTGTCAGGTCGCCCTGATGTTTTCAGAACGGTTGCAAAAGACAAAAAAATACAGTCGCTGCTGATTTATCAAAAACACTTGGCTGCCCTTTGTCATCAGCTACAAAATTATAGTGCTTTATAAAATAAACATCAAATTCTAAGCTGCAATTAAAAAAAATCCAACTTGTAATTTAAAAAAAAAAGGGTTTTATTTAATAAATGCTCGTAATTAGTACCAAACTGGTCTCTTTCATAAGATCTGTAGGGTAGGAACTGTGACTCACGGTCCCTGCTCCTCTCCTGCTGGAAGGACGAGTTGTCTAGACGCTATGCAGTAAAGTCATGATGAAGGACCAACTACAAGAGGACCGCATGTGCCTTTGCAGATACAGAGTAAAAAGAACCATCAGAACCAGCATGGATTCAAAACTACATTGTATTCCATACAGCAGACATGTACTATCCATACAATG
Source organism: Enhydra lutris kenyoni (assembly GCF_002288905.1). Taxonomy (NCBI): domain Eukaryota; kingdom Metazoa; phylum Chordata; class Mammalia; order Carnivora; family Mustelidae; genus Enhydra; species Enhydra lutris. The sequence goes on along the minus strand of NW_019154086.1, from coordinate 39,281,552 downwards.
ATTTTTAAAGCTCGAGTTAAGTGTTTTTTTTTTTTTAAAGCATTCGGTACTACTGTCATCAACACAGTTTTTGAAACCATCAATCAGCTCTAATTTTGTGTACATTTCCTGGACCGAGCCCGCCTGTCACAAGTTACTGCCTGTGGTCAGTTTTTTTATGGTTTATAATCAATCTGATGCATAAATTTCAACTAACACCCATCAAGCTTACGGGGCGGCAGAGAGAAAAAGAGAGAAGCAATTCTCCGTTCTCAGCTCTGCAGAAGAACGACGCAGAGCCCCTCACGGGAATGCAGGCCTGCGGAAACTGAAAGGAGAACATTTAACTGTTTAACTTAAGTTACTGTTAACCAAATCCAGGCAATGATGAAACTGGCCGCATGGAAAGGAAGGAGCAGGGGTCATGGAGTACACCTGCAGACTGACTCTGCTCCACTGCTTTTTGCCAAGAGGCCCAGGAAATGTCAGGTCACAGCTGCATCCAAGTTACAACGGTAGCGATTACAGCCAGGTTAGAAAGGGCTCGCTTTTGTTCAGCGCAGACTCCACATCATTGAAGAGGGGGATCAGATCTTCAGATTCCAAAGTTCCTAGGTCCACATTCGTTCCCGGGAGACAATCGAGAAAATCAGGGAAGCGGGTCTGCTGAGGATTGATGTTCATGGCTGTCTGTCCTGCGTTGTCCCCTAGAACAGAACAGAAGGTGGCCATTGTCATTCCGTTTGTTAAGCTCTTGAGAAGTTAACCCAACGCTCACCTCCATGGCCACCAGGCTTCCATGTAAATGGAAGATTCTATTGCTGCCTGTCTAAAATAGTTCAGTTCTCTGAAAAATTTCAGCTACCATGGTCCCAAAACTGAGTTGGTGGTGCTCACTCGTAGGAGAGGCGGAGATGCTGGGTGAACCTTTCTTTGTCCTGGGTAGACAGAGCCCAGATAAGGGCCCACAGTGGATAAGCCCAGGAGACAGCAAAGAAGCACAGGAAGGCTGCGATCTGCGCCTTCCCGTGACAGCTGCATGAAGAGCAATTTTGTCAAAGAGAGTTCCTCCCTGTAAAAATGCCTTATCACCCAGTTATACTCTAAGGATTCCATTGTGAAGCTTAGATCTACCCAGGTCCTCCCTCTTTTTATGCTCAAAGATAGTGAGGAGTTTCCTTTAACCTTGTTACTAAAAAGCTGTCTTCAGGGGTGCCTGGGTGGCTCAGTTGTTGGGCATCTGCCTTCAACCGGGGTCATGATCCCGGGGGTCCTGGGATTGAGCCCCGCATTGGGCTCCCTGCTCAGCAATAAGCCTGCTTCTCCCTCTCCCACCCACTCTGCTTGTGTTCCCTGTCTCTCTGTGTCAAATACATAAATTAAATATTTAACAACAACAACAACAACAAAAATCTGTCTTCATTGATGGCTCTCGGGATCATTTTCGAAATAGTTTTTAAAGGGAATTCTGCAGATCATTCCCCCAACACACACACACACCTGGCACCCCACAACTATCTACTTTTCTTACAATGCATACGAGTCACAATGCACGTGAGCACTGAAGGTTCAAAGAAGTCTTGCTGTAACGAGATCTGTTTTCTTTTGTTGAGGCCGCTATTACCTCAACTCATTTAATCATTCAATCCTATTCTGGCAGTACCTATATCCTAATGGAACTGGAGTCTACAGAACACAGCTGAGAACACACTGTTCCAGGAAAATGAGACGTCTGGGATAGGACATGAAGAACACATGTTCTTTATGAACAATAGTGGACGAGAAAACAAACTGACCTTTGTGCCCGTGGACTGGGCTCTTTAGCCGTGTGACCTTAGACACACGTAACTTGTCTGACTTTCAGTGTATCCGTCGAAATTGGGATTATAGGTACCTTCTTCACACACTGGAGCTAAGTACCATATAATGTCTGCCACACATACAATAAATGTTGATTGTGCTAAGAGAAAGAAAAATCTAGGAACTCGTCCTTGATTACCGAGTACCAGAACAACTGATTAATTCAAATAGCCCTGATCAATTTTCTGAAGGTTTAAAATATACCTCAGAGGGAGCCTGGGTGGCTCAGTTGGTTGAGCAACTGCCTTCAGCTCAGGTCATGATCCTGGAGTCCCGGGATCCAGTCCCACATCTGGCTCCCTGCTCCGTAGGGGGTCTGCTCCTCCCTCTCACCTTCCCCCTCTCGTGTTTGCTCTCTCTCACATCAATAAATAAAATCTTAAAAATATATATACACCTCAGAGACAGAAGCATTGGTAACTAAGGCCAGCTTCCACCCTAGAATCATTTCTAAAAAGCTTGTTAAATTAGCTTTTGTGTTTTAGAAGTACAGTAGCCTTCCTGAAATTGTGCACAGAAATATCATTATTCTGAGCAAAACTGAGAAAATTCACTTTAACCAAATGCATTTTCCAAGGAGAAAAATTACAACTTTCCAAGTGATGAGGGAAACATAATCAAACTTGCATTTTGGTGATAGCAAACCTTAATGGCTCTTCTGTAACTCATATAAATCAGTGACTCTTGGCAATATTTTAGAGGATTTTCATTGCAAAAGGCAGTAATTTGGGAAAATTGTATCAAGTTCGACATGACCTCAACATCAAATCTGACAAGTTCGATGTGATCAAAACATCGAATTTGATGTTGTAGGAAACAGCATCAAAACAGAACAGGAAATCCCAAATAACTTTTACTACCCACTAGAATGTAACAGACAGAAATGAGGCTGAATGAAAGTATCTGCCCAGGAAAACTATCCAATTTAAAGTGCTGGGTGTCTTTTTTTCCTCATCTCTAGTTAGCACCATTCATCTCTACTGATCTCTACTAATAACTCAAGAACACTTTTTTTTTTTTTAAGCTAAACAAAATCTATTTTAAAGAATTTCTTTTATCCTTTCTCCTCAGACATGGAAAGCATGAGGAGGCTAGTTCTAAGATTCTTTGTTTAGGTTAACAATCTTAAAATACCTCTCTTTGGATCAACTTTGTAATCACATAGTGATCTTTTCGGCCTTTAACAGTTTTATCCATTAAAAAGTAGGAGAGAGAAAAACCAGACAATTCTTAAAAGAGTATGATTATTGCAGAATATTCTGGAAGAGTGGTTGATTTCCCCACCTTTGCTCCTGCTATTCCCTTTACTGTATTCCACACCACATCCAGCTGTTGTTTCTATGTGTGATTTGCAAAGGGAGTGTGCTTGGCTGGCTTGTTTCCATTCAGCATGTGGTCAGTGAATCTCTCAGACCTTTTCTAGCCACACTGGAGCTGTGCCCACCCCCAGCTTTTCCTCATCTTATTACTGTACTACTTTTCTTTCCTTAGGAAGGTTCATGCCTACTTCCTAGAAAGAACTTCACAGACAGGACCCTAGACTCCACGAGCTGACACTCACTTAACCAGGTTAACTTGGAAGCCTAGCATTTATCAAGTTCAATTTGTCCATTATTTCAGCCTCTCAGAAGAGGGGGAAGAGAACTTTGGGCCAAGCTATGTGATCTCATAACTCCCCACAACCCCATGAAGTAAGCATGTTACTCCCACTTATAAGTGAGAAATCCAAGGCCTTGGCACGTTCTAGCACTTTCCCAAAGTCACTACCAAGAAGTGGTGAAACAGAGATTCAATTTAGGCTGCCTGTCTACAAAGACTATGTTCTTTCCAGAATACCACTTAATTCCACACTTTGGCTTCAAAATAGTCCCACTTTGAAGCCATTTTTAAAAGTCATAGCTATGGCTGGGTGGCTCATTCGATTAAGTGTCTGCCTTCAGCTCAGGTCATGAACCCTGCGTCCTGGGATCAAATCCCACATCGGGCTTCGTGCTCAGTGGGGAGCCTGCTTCTACCTCTCCCTCTGCTGCTCCCCCTTCTTGTGCTCTGTCAAATAAATAAAATCTTTAAAAAAAAAAAAAAAAGCCACAGAACAGAATCCATTTTTTTTTTCGTTAATGGTCAGACTTAGATTTAGATCTCCTGAATTTTTTTTAATTTAACTTTTGTTTTTTATCTTTACTGGCTTCCCAGTGTTTAAAAGATGGAAGCAAACAATCCTTAAATATAGGAAGGAGCTACTTCATAAGGCTGTTCCAAAGAGGACAAAATAAATCTCACACCAAGAGAGAGAGAGAGAGAGAGATGAAGAAGGTGAGGGAGGCGGAAGGGAGGGAGAAAACTGAAGTAATAAATCGACGAATAACAAAACAAACGCTTCAGACTATTCCCGGGTGACTCCTCACAAGACAGTCTGTGCTAGCCTCTAAACACAAGGATGACGACCTGCAGAGAGACCCCAAGGCAGCTGCTCCGACCGACGGCACTCCTAAGACGCCCGGCTGACTTTGACTCTGGTCTGAGCAGTGGTCTGGCTTCAGAGACTATGACAGAGATGACAGTCATCTACGAACACGGCATAACGAACACAGGCACTGTGGACAAGGGCAATGTGGAAAGGACTTCTTTCTTTCTTTTTTTTTAAAGAAAAGATATTGATTCTTCTCTTTAGTTGCTGAAGGAAGACATCGTTACCATGTTGGGACCTGGGAGATGACAATTTAGAATCTTCTGAGTGGCTTAACTTTCCAAATGGCCCTGCCAATTGCTTCCCAAATGCAGCTAATAACATGAGAAAAATGGCATGTGGGAAGCACTATAAACCAGTCCCATTTCTCAAGAGGAAAAGTGGCCCATACATTACAACGGAAGGGAGAACAGCAAAAATATTCCACTGTGGAAGAATGGCAGAGCAGACAGCGGCATTAATCCAACTGTGAGCAAGGGCTGTAGGAAGCAGGGCAAAGGAAAGAAAGAGAGGGAGAGAAGGAAGGAAGGGTGGGGGAAGAAAGAATTTAAAATCCTGTGCCTGTATGCGCAAAACCGTATTTTGTATAAACAAAGGAGAAAGGACTAGAATTTAGTAACAGTGCCTGAGGCTTGGGTGGCTTTTCAGCTGTCCTTTCTGTTATTGTCGAGATAAAGTGTTTCTGGTTGGACTTAGAAGGGAGATGACCGATGACCATGACCGAAGGGACGATACAAAAAGGCAAACACACGGCAAGGACTTGCAGGCTCTGCTCCCACCTGTGTCCATCTCGTCCACGTTGCTGAGGAAGTCCTCCGGAGTCGTCGGGACACTGTAGCAGCCTAACCCCAGGCCACTGTCAGTGCTCTGCTCCCTCGAATGGTAGGGCCCTCTGGGGAGCAAAGCATGGGGAGACTTCAGTGCGAGCCCACACCAAGAATTCCCAAATCAAAAGAGTCATGAAACCCCTAACCTAGTCTACTTCTGTCACGCTGCCCAACTTTCCAGGGAATGGAGGGAGGCCGAATTTGCACCTCCCTTTAATTTTCTGACATGCACACCGATGTCAGCGAAATGAAAAGACTAGGCAAATAAAACCGGCCAGTCATAGTAAATGGATGCTGATTTCCTTTTTATCTCAAAATAATAATTTGAACACTGTGCTGCATATAGACTATGATACCATTTATGTAAATTTTTAAAAAAGAAAACAGTGTTGAATATTGCTTATGAATGCACACATTAACAAGCAATAGGAAATTCAAAAAGATGTGTGATGGACACACACCACACACCAATTTCTGAACAGTGGCTCCCACCAGGGAGGGAAAAGAACAGATATCAGTGGTGGTGGGGATGGTGTAGTACTTGAAAATGGTATAATACTTTTAAAAAATGGCATAATACTTTAAAAAACAAGATCTAGGGATCTAGGTGTTGGATACCTAGATAAATCTTATGTTATTCTTTATATTTTTCTGTGTATTTGTAATACTTCTAAATAAACAGTTTAAAAATTCCCTTTCTTCATTATTTCAGTTACTGCTTGTTTTTAACCTCTCTTTCTGTTTTTACTAACTTCCATAATCGTATTTGTTTGTTTGCTACAAGCCTCTGCAAGGGCAGAAAAGACACAGGAAACAGACAACTGTCCTTTATTTGTGTTTAAAAAGCTACAATTAAGGTCTGACTACTTCTACTCATGAACATATTTCTGGCTAAATTATCTTTTCCTTCTTGCTCATATGTTTCATATTTTAAAAACATTGTCTCTTTGTGTTAATTACATTTTTTACGGTAAAACCATTTAAGACCCACAGAGAAGATGTGAAAAGAGTACAGAGTCCCCGTGCACAATTCACCCAGCTTCCCCAAGGACACCTTACACAACCGTAGCACAATTACCAACACCAGGAAATGGACAGCTTCCCTTGATCCCCACCCCAACCTCCCAGCTCCCCACATTTCCCCAACATAAACAAAGACCCATTATACTCTAAACCATGTAATAAATAAAGCAAAAATAAGTCAGTCACTCCAAAATGTTAACTTACCCATTGAGGAAAGGATCAGAGCTATTATTAGTGATGGATCTCATGTCTGGGGTCATGGTTGGCGGGTTGACAGCAGCCTGAACGGTGGCCAGAGTCTCGGCTTCCATGGGGAGCTGTCTACAGAGGGCGGCTTCCTACAGAAATATGACAGAGGGAGAGGCAAGTTATTCACTCATTGTCACAAGGATCGGAGCAAAGTATATTTCACATGAAAGCTTTTCACCAAACACAAAGCACTTCATGTGTGTTCCTAATCAGTCAAAATCATCAGGAAATCATTACTGTTTTTCCTCTGGAGAAAGCCTCCCAGGCATAAGTCACTTTCTGACATTCACCAAGTTAATGAGAAACTCAGCTAGTATCTATCTCAGGACACTTACGTGGGGACTGTCCCGCCCATCCAAGTGTTTAAATACCCCAGTCACGTAAAGGTGTCAAGACACCTTCTCAAAGACAAAGCTATTTTTATCCCAGGTGCTCAGACCAAATCTAAATCAATCAAAGCAGTTGAACTCCTTTGGCACAGCAAGTACGTTCGGGTCTTTGCCACTAACAGGCCCATAAAGTTGGGGAGTTACAGAGTCAGGCTCTCCATCAAATCATAGCTGGCAGTTCTGTGTCAACAGCCAGGAGAACAAAACAACCAGTGAACAAGTTTGTCAGTCCATCGGTTTTTCTATTTGACTAGTCATCTAGCTGACCTGATTCAAATGGTTGAAGGGTGGGGAACCATGCAGAGCCAATCCAAATCCCACTAACAACAAACTGATAGCATATGGATTTCATTAGCGAAAATTAGAACACTAGAATTATTTTGTTTTGGCTGGCATGACTTTGCCAGAGAGGCAATCCAAAAGGTTATGAATCTGACTGCAATCACTTTCTCTAGGTAAAACCTCTAGGGAGTCTCTCCCATTTTGACAAACAGGAGCAGACATCAAATTCCTTTCAAATTTGCTGCTCTTTCCAAAGAAGAATACTTTTATATGTTTATACTTGCATCCAAAACCAAAGTTAGGCCCTTCCTATATTTATGCCTATCAGTTTCCCACTTTCCATCCTGAAGTCATTGGTCTTCCCATCCCTCAAACCCCAAAACCATGGCTACAACGGCAAACAGAATATTTAGGCCATTTAAATTACGGTATCTCTCTTAGATCTCTTCCAGCCCTAACATGCTATGATTTTAGAGAGTAACTGCTGTCTAGACAGGTCTAGTGAAGTCATCGACAATAAAAACTTTCGGTTACTAGAGTTCATTGTACTGTTATGAGCAGTTATGGTAGCATGACTCTTACAAAACGTGAGACACCTGATTGATATGAAACTGTATTGTTAATTAATATTTAAATAAACATCCTGTCTAGGAAGGGCTTCTGGCTCACTTCTCTTCATCCAGGTTGCAAATAACCAAAATACCTAACGAATTTTCTTCAGTTACCCATAAAAAGCAAAAAACACCAACAACAAAGGGATATAAGGGATATTTTCTGACAGATGTTTTTATATGGCAGGCAGTGTGCATTAGAAACCTTATTCTCGGGGCACCTGGGTGGCTCAGTGGGTTAAAGCCTCTGCCTTAGGCTCAGGTCATGATCCCAGAGTCCTGGGGTCGAGTCCTGCATCGGGCTCTCTGCTCAGCAGGGAGCCTGCTTCCTCCTCTCTCTCTGCTTGCCTCTCTACCTACTTGTGATCTCTCTCTTTCTCTCTCTCTCTGTCAAATAAAGAACAAATATCTTTAAAAAAAAAAAAAAAGAAAAAAAAGAAACCTTATTCTCCAACCAAAGCTCATCTGAAGGCCTCAAACAGGTCAGAACCATAGGGACGGAACCAGTGGGAGAAGCCTAAAGTCCACCAAGCACACTCACACACCCAAACCACGGTCTGAAAACATCTAGTCAATGATATAATTTCTAGTTCTTTATAAACTGTAACTGTACAGATCCTTTGGGCAATAACCTTCATAACACAAAAAAACCAACTTCAACTATCACAATTCATTTTATAACCATTCTAAATAAATGTGGGGTTTACCCCTAAACAGATGCTCTTTTTTGGTTGTTTCCTTTATTTTTTAAAAATTTATTTAAATTCAATTAATTAACATATGGTGCGTTATTAGTTTCAGAGGTAGAGGTCTGTGATTCATCAGTCTTATATAATACCCAGTGCTCATTACATCAGTGCCCTCCCCAATGTTCATCACCCAGTTACCCCATCCCTCTACCCCCTCCCCCCATCAACCTTGTTTGTTTCCTATGATTAAGAGTCTCTTACGGTTTATCTCCCTCTCTGATCTTGTCTTGTCTTATTCTTCCCTCCTTTCCCCTACACTCCCCTAAACAGATGCTCTTTTAAACATCAAGTTGAAGATATTGCTGCATTTCCTTATATCTGACAAAATTTTCTCACCATTAAGTCTTAAGAATACTAGTTGAATTTCTAATATTCAGGTAGTCTGAATTTAAATATAGTAAGAATTATTTCTGGAACTTCACTGTATAAAATATATAAATGTATATATATACATATACACACACATAATATATATTAATTTTTTGTCATTTATAGTAACATGTAAAATGAAAGTAAAATGTTAAAAATTGTAAGAAAAAGTATCAGAACCTAGCTATAAAATATATAGTTCTAAACTTTCCTTTTCATTTAAATTACTCCTGGCATATTTCAAAGAGATACAACACGTATTTTTTTTAAAGATTTTATTTATTTATTTGACAGAGAGAGATACAGAGAGAAAACACAAGCAGGGGGGAGCAGGAGAGGGAGGAGGCTTCCTGTCAAGCGGGAGCCCTATGTGGGCCTCGGTCCCAGGACTCTGGGATCATGACCTGAGCCGAAAGCATCCACTTGACGACTGAGCCACCCAGGCACCCAATACAACATATATTTTTAAGAGAAAGCTTGTGTGTGGTTAAATATATAAATAAAATTCAAAAGGCTAGAAAAACCAAACTTGAAAGACCCTATAGCAGACTGGAGAAAATGTTCCACTGTGCCATCTCGCAATTCACATCTGTTCCTGCTACTGCTACTTTAAATATAACTGAAGTTCCATTCCTCAGCATCATTATTTCCCCAACTATTCTAAAGGCTCCATGTCATCAAAGAAGCAATCCTAGGTTCTGCCTGTAGGGGGCTCACATTATCATGTTCCACCTTTTAACGACTAACAAACAAGATACAGAGGGTGTTGAATGTACCTGAATAATAACTTTGAAATATAAATCAGACTAGTGTGAGTTAGGAAGTTATCATAGGGGGTAACACTCTCTTTAAGATTATCCTTGGGCTACAAGTCATTCCACACAGCCACCAACATGAAGATCATGTTGGTTCCCTGGCGACAGTCATCTGGATGGTGGCCCACAAAGCCCTATGTGACAGCCCTGTCCACTTCCCCTCCTTTGTCTCTGATACGCTCCCCTCACTCACCCCCTTCTCTCTGCTTTTCCCACTGCCAGCATCTGAGCAAGTGTTCTCTCCGCTTGGAACATACCCCTCCGGATCTTCCCAAAGTTCATACCTCATTTAATGTCTGCATCCTACAAATGCTATCTCTTCAGAAATTGCATTAAATTTTCTTCACAGCAACATAAGTATTTTTGTCTTTCCCATTAGAATGTTAGAAAATTCCACAAAGCAAGAAATCATCTTTGTCATGTTCACAACTAAATCCTCACTGCCTATAACACTCGAGGCATACAGTAGGTACTCAACAAATACTTGCTCAATGAATAAATGAGAAATATTACTGGAATTCAAATGGGGATATTTTAAATGGTGATTAGTAACAAAAGGAAAAGTACACTAAGAACATTCAATTCTCATCTTCAGCCACAAATACAATTAAAGTAACAGCCTACGAATACATCTCAACTGGCCAGGCACAAACTGCACCCTTGTGTGATGACCCCACTCCTTTCTTCCCTGCTCCTAAGACAGAAGAGAAGCAGGAGAGCACAGTGGTCAGAATCAGGGATTCTGGGACCAGATGCTTGGATGTGAACCCTGACTCTGCCATCTCCCAGTCAATTAAACTCTCTGTTCCTCATTTTTTTTTTAAGATTTTTTTTTTTTTTTTTTTTTGGAGAGAGAGTGATGGAGAGAGAAAGCACAAGTGGGGGGGGGCTGGTGGAGCTGTTATAGGGGAGAGGGAAAAGCAGACTCCCTGATGACCAGGGAGCCCAACACGGGGCTTGATCCCGGGACCCTGGGATCATGACCTGAGCAGAAGGCAGACTTTCCACCAACTGAGCCATCCAGGCACTGCCTCTCTTCCTTATTTATGAAGTGGGGAAAATGACAGCATCTACCCACACGATCATTTAATAAATGTGAACTAACTAATACTATTATCATCTCATGTTCTGTATTCTAATCCCAGAAAACAAAAGCAAAACCACAACCAGACCATCTCCGAAGTCACATTATCGGGCGAAACTGATCCATACTGAGTGGTCTGACATTTCTTCCTGATGAACTTTCACCTTGGAAAGATTAAATCCAAGTGTGAAATTCATCACAATGAGTCAGCAAAGAAAACAATTTTCTTTCTTTTCTAAGTAAGGACAGGTCTGTAAGCCTTTTTTGTATATAACTAAAATTAGTTTTCAATATACATGGAGAACAGTGAGAAGTTTCACTTCACTTAATTATATTTCATAATGTAATAGTTCCATATTTATAAGTACTTCTTTTTTTTTGAATGAAAATACTTTCCTATTTCTGCTCATGAAGGAGAAAAAGAGCAGCACAAAACCCAAAGTTTGGAAATAAAAGGACTAACCTCACTAACACGTCTGAATCCCAACAAGGGAGTATTTTTTCAAAAATAACAACTAAATTTAGGTATGAAATTAAAGCCCAGCCTCAGGATGATTTTGGCTACCACATGCCATCTGCTGCCCTACACGCCTGACTTTGGTTTGACCAAGCAGCAGCCGTCAGGACTGATGAAGGTAAAACAGCTAAACCACAGACAGAAGATGGTGGGACTGGACTCAGCAAACGGATGTGGAGAGAGGCTCAGTCAGCCAAGGCTGGTCTAGGACTAGACTCTGGCCTCCGACTCAGAGTGGGTGTGGCAGCTGCTCTAATCATTGCTGGGGCCTCAGCTCCCCCAAGTCTATGCAGAGCAAATGCTAAGCTGGAGGCACATCTGAGCCCCTGGGTCTGACTCTCACCTCCCACTTCCACTCTAGTCCAGTAGGTCTAACCACAGATGCCGTCCCAAGGTTCCACCCATCCAGTCCTCCCACAAGCCTTCAGTTTCCCAGATTCCTCCTACTTTGGGTCCCTCATCATCTAGCCATATCCCATCCCCCTTTAGAAGTTCTGTTGTACCACGGTTTCCAGAATGCCTTCCCTGACCACCAGAACCTCAGCAAGCAGCCAGCTTCCCCTTTCCCAGCTCTGGACTCCTCAATAACAGTGTCCCACTGGGGTAGGATACCCCACATCTCACAATCCACTCCTCCTCTGGCCCCAAAGCAGCTCTTCTTACCAACTTCAAGCTTTCTCTTAGTGCCATCACCACTGGTACAAAAATCCAAGTCCACTGACTCCCAGCCCCCATAACAGCTCATTCATTTGTACATGTATTTATTAAAAAAAAAATACTATAGAAACTACCAGGTACCAGGAACTCTTCTCAGCAGCAGAGACAGAGCAATGAATAGACAGTGCCCTACCTCATGGAGCATTCTAGAAAGGGAGACAGATGTGGACAAGGACCAAGCCTTGTGGGTCCTATCTCCTGGATATGTCCATGCTCCAAACCTCTGTTCCATTTCAAGCAGCAGATCAGCACTGCTTCTCTAGCTATTCCAACAGACCTGTCTACCTACCTCCTGTCAACCTCCACAGGCAAGGCTGCATCCAGGTCTCCGTTCTACGCTTTGCAAAGAGTGACCAAAGGAGAAAAATCAGGCTGGAAGGGATCCTGGTGTCATGTCTTACGAAGAAGCAGGAAACTGTTTAACCAGAAAAGACACCTGAGGGGTATACCTTGGCTCTCAAACTATTTATGGATTATCACATGGAAGAAGGAAGATAGATTCCTTCTGCCGAGGATCTGAGACAGATCTGATGAAGGGCTTTCTAGTTACTAGTCCTGCTGAGGGGTGGAACTGGCTCTCTCAATTCTCTGGGCTGCTGGCCACTGGAATTCTCAAGCAGCTGTGGAATGTTAAATGCTCCTAGACATGTCCAGAGCTTGGCAGAAGAGGAAAAGCTTCCCTGAATCGGAAAGACTGGGGTTCAAATCCCAGCTCAGTTACTCCCTATCTATAACATCTTGAGCTAAATTCTTAACCTTCCCTGACAGCTTATTTATCCAGAAAAAAATAAATAAATAAAAATAGAAAACCAACGAGAGAGAGACAGAGCGCGCTTGTAAAACTCACCTTCCTGGGCCGTTGTAAAGATTTAAAGGCATATTTATAAAGAACCTGGTCCAGAGAGGCAGGCAACAGAAGGAATTACTGGTAGTGTTGTATGTTTTAGGAGGCAGAGATGTTAGCTAAAGCATGCATATCATTTACTATGTGGGAAGCACTGTTCTAAGCACTTGAGTATTTCATCCTCACAATAACCCAACCGTCTCCATTTTACAGACAAGGCAACTGAAGCACAGGAAGTCAAGCGAACTTCTTCCCAAGATCTGGCCCCCCAGTGTTCTCCTAGCCTCCATACTGACTGACGGTGTGGCAGAGAGAGAAAAACCAAGGGCTGAGGTCAGAAGATCTCCAATTCTCGGCTCTTTCTCCTGCTGGCCGTGGGACTTGGGCAAGTTATCTCCTTTCTCTGAGCCTTTTTTCCCAGCTAACAAATGAAAATACCAGCCCTCTTCCTTCAGACAGTAGGGAGGAGGACTGGGTAACACAGCCTGTTTAGCTGTCCCAAACACAGTTTCCCCTGCCCAGCTGGGAAAAAGACTGACTTGGACATATTCTATGGTCCTTTTAAATGTATATGGGTGGAATTAGTGTCCTGGGAACTCACAACACATCAAGCACAGTTTTAAGTTCAGATTTTAAAGACCGGTTTCAGAAAGATCTGGAAAGCTGCCCCCAGTAACCCCACCCCTCCTGTCCCCTGCCACAACTATATTTTTTTTCTCTATCCAAGCTGAGGGTGGAAAGACCGTTGCAAAATGAGGGCTTAAGAATCTCTTTTGGAGTTTGTGGTTGTCCATCTAGGTCTCTGAAACGAGTAATTATATGTCAGTTAGAAAACAAAACAAAACAGAACAGAACAAAAACCAAACCCCTTTCCTAGCAGCTGTGGAACGGGGTGGGGTGTAAAATATCCAGAGGGATGTGAAAGACAAATGCTGATTTGTAAGTTGAAGATGTCCCTGGGAGCAAACCTCAAACCCCCTTTCCTTCCAGCTCCCCACTCGCCTGCAGTTTGCCTGTGGAATAAATCAACAGAGGAGGTGAGAAAGTAAACAGCAGTTGAAAGCATCCTGCAGCCCAGGCTGTCCTCGCCTGGGGGAGCCCCCACAGCCAGCAGCTCTTGCCCTCGCTGGAATGTGCTTCAGAGAAAACACGATGACAATCACCCTTCTGAGGATGCTCTAATGATGGAAGCCTGTGTGGCCAGGGGTTCCACAAAACTAGAGGACTGGACTGTTTTAATTATAAAGGGTGCGGTGAGTAGAAACAAATGAAAAAAATCAAATAAAGACAACATTTTGAAATCCTAATATTAAAAGAGTTATTCTGGTGCAGCAAAGTTGCTGTCTCTGCCAAAACCCTCAGGGACTTCAGAACGCTGAATTATTTACCTTCTTAAAGGAAAAAAAAAAAATTCCCAATGTATATTTCTCTTTAACTCTGTGCCAAGAGATTCTAGAAATTCACTGTCACATTTCCTGGAGCCTCCCTTTTACAAATACCTAATCATCCATGCTCAGCGGCCAGACCACTGGTATGGAAGAAGAGTCAAAACTCTAACCCTTTGGAAGAAGACATTTGTTGAGGCCATAATGATTATCCCTGGCCTGTTTGCTGCTCTTTCAATTCAGGATGTATACCACAACCCCCTGTTTTTCTAGAATCTGTACCCCTTAGAATCACATTAAGGAAAACTTCACAGTTTAGATATTCTCTCTTCACTTCAGAAAAAAAAAAAAAATAGCTGAATGGCTTTTGAAATGGTCTGTTTCTTCATACCTTGGTGAGCTTATGGAGATCAGAAATATGAAGCTGCTTTTCCTTTGTGCAGATGTGGTCACCTTTATTTGAAAAATGTGTTCAATTTACATTTTAAAAAAGGGTCCTTGTAAAAAGACTCGAATTGATGTTATTCCTCAACAGTATCGGAGCACCAGGACATTTTAGAAAATGGATTATTTCTGGGACTTGACGGAAGCTAGAGCTAAAGCTCACTGGAGAGGATGGCCCAAGTTTGTCCACTCCCTGCTGTGCATTTAGGACCTGGAGCATTTGCTGAGCAAATCAGTGAATGAACCTAACGAGCAAGGCTACCACAGATGGAGTCCCACACTGGTTGGACGACATGACTTCTGATGTCCCAGTCATCCCTGCAACCGGGTTCTATGAAATGCTTTTCTACAAGTTAAATTATAATGACTGAAGGAAAGACTCTTCATGAAATAGCCACCACCATTGATGTTTCATGGTCTGCTATAACACCACACTTTCTAAACTCTCAAAATAGCTATTCTTCACATGACAAAACCCAGACTCCAGATTCTTTCCCCCAGGGCAGCGCTGCTCCCAGCCGGGTGTGTCCCTCCCGGGCCCACGGTCAGGAATGGCTGCTCGAGGCCAGCCAGCTGGCCAGCCGGACCCCGTAGTGGCTGTCAGGCCTAATAGAAATCTGTGAGACCTGCCAGAAGAATTCCGAGGCCTCCTGCCCAAACCCTCTGTCCTCGTCCCCGTTGCCCTGGCAACTAGAGGCCAGGCTTAGTCAGCAGTTTTGTTTGACAAGCTGCATTCTCCTATCCACGGAGCCCCAATTAAAGGACGGACCCAGGCTAAAAGCAGGGCTGAATTTGTCTAAGAATAATAATGGTTTCTCAACAAGGCAGGCCCTGAGAAGGGGCAAGGGGGAGCTAAGGCTTCTCCACTTACGAATTCCAGGTCCTGGGGACTGACAGGAAGTCCTTGGGGTTAAAATCTTCAAGGCAGAAGGCCCCCCCAGCTTCCTAATTAAATGAGTAATACACATGAAAAGAAATACTCTGCTCAGATAAAGCCAGGACTCTGTTTTCATGTCAAGGAATTGTTCTTTTAGATGAGTAAATAGTGACTGAGAAGCCTGTTTCTCAATTCCTTACCAGTTACCAAAACTTTCCATTTCATTGGGTAAAGTTGCAAACATGCCCTTTATGATACTGAGCAAATACTGTGTTGATTTCCAAGCTGTAACAGCAGAATATTCTACACTCATTGTGGGCCTGTGTGGTTCATGGTAATTAAAAAAAATAATGTCCAGCCTGTTGTAGGAAGGATCCCAGGCAGCTTACAATAGATCCAACCAAAGTCATAGCACAACTTCCATGGCTCATACAGAATAATACACAATGTCCCAGTATTATTAAGAAGAAGAGATAATAAAAAATAAAGAAAGAAAGAAAGAAGAAGAGATAATAGGGGCGCCTGGGTGGCTCAGTGGGTTAAAGCCCCTGCCTTCGGCTCAGGTCATGATCCCAGAGTCCTGGGATCGAGCGAGCCCCACATCGGTCTCTCTGCTCAGCGGGGAGCCTGCTTCCCCCTCTCTCTCTGCCTGCCTCTCTGCCTACTTGTGATCTCTATCAAATAAATAAATAAAATCTTAAAAAAAAAAAGAAGAAGAAGAAGAGATAATAAAACAGAAGTTTGGTATGCTACCAATTTTGTTTTAAAAACAAAGCATACGCACAAATACATACAAAGACTGGAGAGAAATCACCAACATCTTCACAGCCACTCTCTTTAGGTAAGGCTATGTATGAGTGGTTACTTTGTTCTTGGTTTTGACTATTTTAAACACTGTTTTACAATGAATGTATGTTTTGTCTTTCTTGTGTGATAATTTTACTTTCTTATTATTTTAGCTGGTATACAGTAAAATCCACTCTTTGTGGTGTATGTTTCTTTCTCTCTCTTTTTTTTTTTTTGAAGATTTTATTTATTTATTTGGCAAACAGAGATCACAAGTAGGCAGACAGGCAGGCAGAGAGAGAGGAGTAAGCAGGCTCCCTGCTGAGCAGAGAGCCCGATGTGGGGCTCGATCCCAGGACCCTGGGATCATGACCTGAGCCGGAGGCAGAGGCTTTAATCCACTGAGCCACCCAGGTGCCCTTGTGGTGTACATTTCTGAGTTTTGAAAAATCCATGGGTTGTGAAACAGCTACCCCAATCAAGGTACAGAACAATGCCACTATCCCCCAAATCCCCTAGTGCTACCCCTTTGTAGGCAGCCCCTCCCAACACCCAATGTTGGCACCCACTTACTTATTCTCTGTTCCTATAGTTTTGCCTTTTTTCAGAATGTCATAGAAATGGAATCATAAAGACCTGGCTTCTTTCACTTACCAAATGCTTCTTTTGTCTCAATCAGAAAACAAAAACAAAAACAAAACAAACAAAAAAAACAACTAAAACCCTACGCCATTATATTTTTATAAATTAAAAACTTTATATTTCCAGGGAACCTGGATGGCTCAGTTGGTTAAGCATCTTCCTTAGACTCAGGTCATGATCCCAGGGTCGTGGGATCAAGCCCCATGGTTGGGCTCCCTGCTCGGAGTCTGCTTCTCCCTCTCCCTTTGCCCTCTCCCTGTTGTGCTCTCACTCTTTCTTCCTGTCAAATGAATAAAAACTTGTAAAAATAAAATAAAATAAAACAAAGGCAGTCTTTAAAAAAAAAACTTTGTCTAATTAAAAAGAAAAAATGGGGGCACCTGGGTGGCTCAGTGGGTAAAGCCTCTGCCTTCCGCTCAGGTTGTGATTTCAGGGTCCTGGGATGGAGCCCCGCATCAGGCTCTCTGCTAGGTGGGGAGCCTGCTTCCTCCCCTCCCCTCTCTCTGCCTGCCTCTCGGCCTACTTGTGATCTCTGTCTGTCAAATAAATAAATAAAATCTTAAAAAAGAAAAAAATGTCACAAACTGAATCCAAATTTCTTTTTAAAAACTACGAAGATACCAGGAGGTACAGCTTCAACTGAGATGGTTGCATTTTCTCGAATTGCCATTTCTCTTACGAACTTGAAGCTGCCTCTCCATGTTTGGGAAATTTCACAAGGATAATAAAACTCTCATTATCATGGACAACCGAGAATGTCTCACAAAAATTTACTTTCCACAATGTCTGCGATGGATGCCTGTGGAAAGCAGTGAAACACTTTCCTAAGACGACTGTGTATTGCAAGACTTGGCCAGGATTCCCCTGAGCTTGGAGCACCTGCCGCAACCCGAGATAATTCATCAGTTATTGGACATAAGAAATTCAACTTGGCTACACCAGCCAATGCTAAGTTGTAGGGACCATTTTTAATGGAACTCTCCTACTTCAGAAGATTCCTAATCAAGGGAGATAGCAAAAACTTCACTGACCCTTTGATTTTTTTTTTTTTAAAGATTTTATTTATTTATTTGACAGACAGAGATCACAAGTAGGCAGAGAGGCAGGCAGAGAGAGAGGAAGAAGCAGGCTCCCCGCTGAGCAGAGAGCCCGACGCAGGGCTCGATCCCAGGACCCTGGGATCATGACCTGAGCCGAAAGCAGAGGCCTCAACCCACTGAGCCACCCAGGCGCCCCATTGACCCTTTGATTTTAATGCTGTGGACTGTTAACAACCTGTTGGCCTGAGGAGCCACTGAAGAGAAATAAAGAAGTACCTTCTGCTCGCTTCACAGAACTCTGCCCTGTGGCAGGAATGAAAGCCAAAGATGGAAGGAGGAAGGAGTTCGAATTTACCCTTCTGGCCACACATCTGGATTAGCTGTAATCATTTTGATTTGCATTAGTTGTAATCACTTTAATTTCATCATTTTGCCTGTCTGGTAAGATACAAGTTATCCGAAGGTGGCCAAGTCCCATTTATCTTTTTGTTTTATTTTTCACCACAGAAACACTGGTTGGATAAAGGAATGAGGAGATGGAGAAAAGAATGAAAAAAGTCATTTTCCACCCTGAAATATCGAAGGTTCACCTCATATCTGTAATCAAACTTTCTTTACAACCATTTCTTGATATTCTACATGATTTCCATGACCACGAGTTAACATTTGAGCCCCTAGCATTATGTAGCCCACGTGGGCTCACCCAATACTGAGGCGGTTCTTTCTCCACAGTGCACCACCATCAGATAACACGCCTGGAGGGACGATGGTATGGAGGAAGGAAAAAGAGGATGGAGGGATGAAACCAAGTATTTACACAGTATTTAATTTGTAAGGAGCTTTCACATTTATTATATATCTAAGGATGATAACAATTTTCAGAATGGTGATGCTTTCCCAAGAATTAGGGAATAAGTTCATCTTACTCATTAAATTTTGCCAACCTCCCTTCCCACTACGGAGACAGAAATAGGATGGGGCTTCTCTTCTAGAAATTCTTTCTTGATGGAACTGCAGGTAGATCAAGGCTGGGCAAGGCAGGGACCCTGAGAAGAAAGCCTGCACAGCTAGGGCCCCCCTGTAAGAGGAGAGCCATGCTCCTTACAGAATGTCCAGTGAGCTAAGGAGGTTAAGGCACTTGTTGCCCATGGAGGGCATGGGAATGGGACAGGATGAAGAAATAAAGTCTATAGATAATCTTTAGACCTCCTCATGGGGTGCCAAGATGGCTCAGTCAGTTGACCATCTGACTCCTGATTTCAGCTCAGGTCATGATCTCAGGGTGGTGGAATCAAGCCCCCTTTATGCTGTGCTCAGAGGGGAGTCTGCTTCTCTCCCTCTCTCCCTCTGCCCCTCCCCCTAGTTCACGCACACAACATAAGCATGCTCTCTGTCTCTCTCAAAATAAATAAATCTTATTTTAAAAATTTTTTTGAAGGTTTTATTTGAGCAGTGTAAATAGTGAAGCAGAAAATCACCAGGGGGGGGGAAGGAAGTAAAAAACCACCAAGACGATAGATGTAATCCACACCTGAACAACTAGGCTTCTTGGCAAACACCCCAGAAAAGTATCAGAGAATGCTGCAACACTATTTACCATCTGGCCTTAAATGGTATCTTTGACACTGAGGAGCAGGCTGCTTCTGGATGGGAAGAAAAAACTCTGGACATTTCCCTCCGCTGTCCCATACAGCAGCATTGCCCAGTATGATGCAGCAAAATGCGCTAAGTTCCACAGCCTCTAGGGATCAGCGTTTAATGAACTTGGTTGGCATTTCTGTAATATGAACCATCAATACTACATCCTGGTTCAAAGGCACCTATGGTTGGAATAAAGGAAACGATGTGGGGCACTTTCCCCCAGCCCTTTGCAGAAATACTTTCTGTAGGAAAGAAGGCAGTGGGACAAAAGAAAGACAGAAAGTGGCAGAAACTGAGAAACAAATCATTCTTTGCAGAACAGTCTGTAGATTTGTGCAAAAAAAAAAAAGGCATTAAGTTCATTTAAATATAAAACTAAGAGAAAAGTTAAAAAAAAGCATTAAGTTCATTTAAATATAAAACTAAGAGAAAAGTTACAAATGCTACTATGATACTGTTACCCTTACTCTATATCATGAAACAGAAAAAATATTACAAATGCAATTATTATCGTAAGACAAAAAGTAATAATGTAATTATTTCCTGTTAAGAAACATGATCCTGTGTATCTAAAAACAGTATAAACAACTGTTACCCTGAAATAACCATGAACGTTTAGACATAAATCCTCAGGGGAAAAAGGCACAACTGTAGTTGTATTACAAAGCTGTATTCCTCAAATTCAGGGTAGTTCCACTGAACAACAAAGCACAATTTATATTCATTGTCAGAGCCAATGTCTAGGGGATTATTTTAGTTTGCCATGTTTTGTATTGATACTTTATATCCTAGAATTTATCTGATGAGAAATATATTATTCTTTTATAGAAATCAATGTGTATTTTTAAAAGTATCAGATGTGACTAAAAGAAAAGGCAGCACTGACTGTGACACTCCCAGGCTCTTCCAAGAAAGCCCCCTGAAAGAGTTAGAAGTACTTATTTCCTTAAACTAGTGAAAGGAAGCTACTTGTGTATCTTGCTTTGTGTGAGTCATAAAGCAAAGTCTCAAGAATTAGAACAATAAGCTGAAGCTTTCCTCCCTAAAAAGTAGCCAGCAAAACTGATGAGACCTAAAAACATGGTTTACATTAGTTTAGCAACACAGAAGAAATAATTTTGTTCTTGCACAGACCAAGCCACGGAGGGAGGCAGGAAACTGTGGGTTCCTTCAGGGATTGTTTTATTCATGTTTTGAAGTGCTGCATCAGCTATGACCCACAGAGGACACAGGGCAACGTTCTGTCCA
Source organism: Enhydra lutris kenyoni (assembly GCF_002288905.1). Taxonomy (NCBI): domain Eukaryota; kingdom Metazoa; phylum Chordata; class Mammalia; order Carnivora; family Mustelidae; genus Enhydra; species Enhydra lutris. The sequence goes on along the minus strand of NW_019154086.1, from coordinate 39,260,707 downwards.
CTGACTGACTGAATGAATGCATTGTGGGCGGTATGGCACAAAGGTACCCATCAATACCCGCTCTCTCAGAGCCCGTATACAAACATTTACCTTTCTCATTCTCTTTCAGTTTTTCCCAGCTCTTTTTCATGCTCCATGGCGGACCAAAGATGGTTGCAAATTCTTAGTCATTTTGTCCATGGAACATCCTTTCTGCTCTCTGCTTTAATCTAGGGCAAATCTGATATTTCTTTGATGGAGAGCATATGGGAGAAGTGACTCTGTGACAGTTTCCAGAACCAGATCCTAAGACACTGGCAGCTTCTACTTCTTGTTTCTTGGAACATTCTCTCTGGGAGACCCAAGCTGCTATGCAATATGTCCCACCAGTGAGACTGCTGTGCTAGCAAGAGATGCCAAATACAGACGTCCCAGGTTTCCGTCCCAACCAAGCCTAGTCTTCCAGCAATCCTTATCATGATGCCACATACTTGAGTGAAGCCATCTTGAACCCTCCAGACCAACCCACCCACCAGCTGAACACTACTGAAAGTGGTCTCCATCAACACCATGGAAGCCAGAAGAACGAGCCGGCTAAGCTTCGCCCAAATTCCTGACCCAGAAAATTGTATGATATAATAAAATAGGCTAATGTTTTAAGCCACTGCATTTTGGGATAATGTTACACAGCAACAGATCACTGGAATAGAGTCTTCTTCCTCCTCTTCTAAAGATCAGCAGTAGAACCCAAAGGCAGCCATGCTAACACAGCTAGTCCTCGTACTCGTACGTCTGGCTCTGAAGACAAGGCAGGTAGATATTGGGAGAAAAACCTGGATTCTACTCATATGGTCTGGAGTAGGCTTTGGACCTTTAATGCTTCTAGAGAAAGATTTACCCTGATGACCCGCAGCTACCTACCCCCGTAGGGTCATGGAGCCTCCAGTAGGCACCACAGAAGGTCATACCTGCCTCATGAGCTCCTCTTGGCGCATTCTGATCCTCTCTCTCTCCATCTGGATCCTCTGAAGTCGGAGCTTCTGCTGCTGCTGCTGCTGAGTGGTCAGAGCATTGGGCATGTTCATGAGCCCTGCTGGTGGGTTCTGAGGAGGGTGGTTCTGCTGGCTCAGGGGAGTGGGTGCCATCTGCTGCTGGTGCTGGTGATTCATCACTACGGGAGGGAAGACCAAGCAAATTAATGAACAGGTCCTACAACACCTTATCAGAAAGAGAACATCAGAATGCTCTGTGCTTTGGAGTATAGATTCCTGAGATTCCTGCCAAAGTACTTTCCTGTTAATCATTACTGTTTAAGTAATTATTACCTTAATTCAATTCATGGAGGCTCAGACACTAGCGCCACTCCTGATTCATCTAGTCTTGGCATTTGGTGCCCTGTTAAAAATTATTTCACACTTTCCCTGTGTCTAGAGCACATTTTAAAGCCTTTAAGAACATAGTGGTCAAAAGCGAATTTCAGGTTTTCACACAAAGGTTACCACAACAGATGATGTAATTTCAGCAGGACATCTGGGTGTGTGTGCACTTTCTAGACAACCTGCGTGTTCATGTCAGAGCTAAGGAGGGCGTGAGATTATAGATACACAATGGTGCACAATAATATCTAGGACAGGGGTGACTGGCAAGCAAGATGTAAAACACAGTACCTAGACCAGGGACCTACACAGAAGCAGGACTCCACTGATGCTTTGTTAAAAAAAGGGTACCTCAAAGGAGCATGAGCTAAGCTCAGAAACAAATACCGGATTGAGGAAAAGATGTTACATATAGTTTTTGCAAAGGAAAAAAATGAGTGCAGAAGAAATTACATAAAAATGATTCTCATGGGAGCACCTGGGTGGCTCAGTCGATTAAGTGACTGCCTTCAGCTCAGGTCATGATCGCAGGATCCTGGGACTGAGGGTCACATCAGGCTCCCTGCTAAGTGGGGAGTCTACTTCTCACTCTTCCCCACCCCCTGCCCATGTGTCCACATGTGCACTCTATCTTTATTTATTTATCTTTCTTTATTTATCTATCTTTATTTATCTTTCAAATAAATAAAATCTTTAAATCTATCTATCTTTATTTATCTTTCAAATAAATAAAATCTTTAAAAAAATGATAATCATGGGTTGCCTAGCTGGCACAGTCAGTTAAGTGTCCGACTCTTAGTTTTAGCTCAGGTTTTGATCTCAGGGTCCGGAGATCAAGTCCCACATGGGACTCCACACTCAGCACGGAGTCTTCTTAACACTCTCTCCCCCTCTATCCCTCCCTCCTGCGTGTGCTCTCTCTCAAATAAATAAATCTTTTAAAAAATGATAATCACATTTGTGATTGAATAAAGGCATTCTAGAAGTCTTTAAAACTTTTTAAGGATTTTCTACTTATCTGCACTTACCAACACCTTAAATTTTACATGCAGTACTTAAACTTGCGGAAAGAATTTTAAAATCCTTTAATAAATTCTATAATTGGCATACACACACACATACACACACACACACACACATTTTTTTAAAGTGCTAGTTTTCCTTAAACAGTTTACCAGTCAAATTTGCTTAACTTCTGCCTAGGCCATATTCTATAATAAAGAAAACCACACTTTTCTGTCTATTTGCTCTTACATGAAAGCCCAAAACAAGATATAGTTTTATATACTTCATTTCTGAGGAAAAACTCTCAATTTTTGCTATGTTTGGTACCACTGTCTATTTTTTTTTTTTTTTGAAGATTTTATTTATCCATTCATGAGAGACAGAGAAATAGAGGTAGAGGGAGAAGCAAGCTCCCCGCCAAGCAGGGAGTTCAATGCAGGGCTCGATCCCAGGAACCTGAGATCATGACCTGAGCTGAAGGCAGTCACTTAACCGACAGAGCCACCCAGGAATCCTGTATCACCGTCTCTAAAAAAAGAAAATCACTGGCATACTTTATTTCAAGTCTAAAAGTTGAATATTTTACATCTTTCATTTGGAAGACAGTATCATGTGGAAACATGTTTTACAACAACTAAGAATTTCCTTAAATGAATTTTAAAGTAGCCTAATCATCTACGTACTAAATGTGTATGTAGACCGCCCCCCACCCACACGCACACACTCAAAAGGGACACAAACACAAAGGATTTTCTGTGGACTAACTGGTTCCCTTGAGGAACGATTAATTCCACGGCAGGAACTTCCTCCGGATGGGGGTAGAGATAGGATAAAAACATTCTTTTTTAAAAAATTTATTTATAACTCCCTCAAATCTTTACCGCACTTCCTGTGTGCCAGCCACTGGGCTTGTCGTTGGATAAATAGCTCCTGCCCTCACAGGAATTAGCAGGCTGTTGGAAAGAATGTGTGAAGAAATGAGGTGAATTTATTTGTGGGGCTGTGGAATGCCAGAATGTTAGGCTTTGTCAGGATTCTTAGAAATGATGTGTCCATCCTTTTATTTTACGGGAGGGAGACGGCAACCTGAGAGAGGTGAAGGGGTGTGCTCTGGTTGGCAGCAGGTAGAGCCACCCAAGCCAGAGTGGAGGCCGCCACGCATCCTGTCCTCCGGCTCTTTCAACTGTCCTTGGCCGCCCTCGGTCACGCCTTACCCTGAAGAACAGGGACAGCTGCTGAAACTGAGAGCAACCCTCTGAAGAGTTTGCCTTCAACAGCAAGAGAGCTACCATTTAAACAGCAGGTCATCAAAACAGGGCCTGGGGCCCAAAGCCGCTTGCCTTGCCAACAGAAAGGGTTCAAGGCAGGTCTGGAGAGATGGACAACTGTCTGCTCACTCACAAGCTCCTGAACGGGAAGTGAGAATGCTTTGGAGTGTTCTCCCTAACGGTGCAGACTTTCCTTTCTGAATCAAGCCCACCACAAGGAGCTCATGCCTCCTGGCACCATTCCTGGAGCACAGGGAAGCTCAGGAAATGATGAGACGAATGAATGAAACCAGTCGGCAATCTCTTCATGTTCTCAGTCTCAGAACAGGAAAAAAAAAAAAAAAGCACAGTCCTAATCGATGCAAAATTACTGAAACGAGCGTTTCATTTCTCAAGTGATATTCTAGAAATGATCAGGGCATTTTACAGTCTCAACTGGAAGGCCTGGGTAGGAGGTCAGGGATCGTGCACGCACCGTTATCACCGGGAAAAAAGTGCTCTTAAATGCAGGCTGAAAGTCAGACAAAGTCCAGATAACCAGAAGGGCTGAATTCGTAACACCTCTTTCCAGCCAGAAGGAAGCTTAGAAGGAAGAACAGTTGCTATTTTCAGGGACAGTCATTTCTAACTCCTGAAGAAGGATGCTCCTACTTTTTTCTGATGTAACCGCTACAGACCCGAAAAGATGCCCGACTGTGTCTCTAGGAGAAATCTGTACACTGAAATATTGCCAACATCAGAAATCCCCAGATTAGAAAAAAGAAGCTTGAAAAAAGTTAGGTTGCTTGTTGGCAGCACAGAGGTTATTAATTTTTAAAACTGACTCGGTTCTGGTAACTTCACGATGAGACAAATACACCAGAGCAAGACTGTCTTCAGGGACTTGGGGAGCCTGCCCTTTCAATAAGCAAAACCTGCGTCGGGTTTACTCACAACGGACTCCACACAACAAAAGCAAATACTGCAGAGTTTATTAGCCTCTGCCTCCTTATCTGGGGGAGTTGAAGACTTGGAGATGAGCTCTTCTAACACCACGCCCTTACTAGGCTTCAAAACACCAGCCCTCACAGAGACATGGACAGGGAAGAATGAGGGCGATGCTGCTTTCCTCCACTTAATTTCATGGACTGGATCATGCAGACCCCACATCTCCAGTTATGAACTATAGAGACTAGAAAAGAATGGAACTTAGACAACAGTTTTGTTTTCAAAGTAAAGCATACACACCCACAGAACTTTGTTATGAGAGAACTGACCACGGTATTGTGTGTAATAGCGAAAGACTAAAAATTTGGTCCACCAATCAGAAATCAAGATACACCTGTTCAGAAATTCTCTATAACCATGCCTGAGAATGAGGGAGCTCTGTAGGTACTTAAATGGAACAATCTCTAGGAAACATTGTTCAGGGGGGGGGGAAAAGCCGAGGGACAGAATTCTATGCATGGACCTGCTACTGCTTGTAGTTAGAAAGGGAGGGCATATTACACATAGAGAACGAATATCTGAAGGAGAACACGTTAAGAGCCTGGTAACCGTGGGTAACTCTGGAGAGGAAAACAGGTGTCAGGGATGGGAGGAGATCTTCCTTTTCTTCCTTCTATACCATGTGAAGCTTTCCTATGTGCATTTATTACTTATAGAAAACATAAAAATACAGAAGTAAAAAACATAAAAATGTGGTCATGTATACAACAAACTCAGTATTTTCTTAATGGGAGTGCAAGGCGGTGATCCCAAAAATGATCTAATAAGCAACAATTTTGGCTTAAGAATGTAGTCAAGAGGGGCGTCTGGGTGGCTCAGTGGGTTAAGGCTTCTGCCTTCAGCTCAGGTCATGATCCCAGGGTCCTGGGATGGAGCCCCTCCCTCATCGGGCTCTCTGCTCAGTGGGGAGCCTGTTTCCCCCTCTCTCTCTCTGCCTGCCTGTCTGCCTACTTGTGATCTCTGTCTGTCAAATAAATAAATAAAATCTTAAAAAAAAATAATGTTTAAAGAATGTAATCAAGATCATGAAAGCCCGCCTGGTATAACTCCTCCTTGTAGAAATGCCAAAAATCAATACCCAAAGAAAGAGTGAATTTGGTCATGGTCATAAAATGGTCAGAGGCCTAGAAGCCAGGTGTCTTGGGTCCCACTGAGGTGCCCATGATTCTACCTGCCACTCTGCTCCCTCTAGTTGTTTGGTTTCCAACTATCACTGAACCTTCTCTGAGCCTGCAGCTCATGAATGCTACTGATGGTTGAGGTTCTTTAAAACCTCTGCTTTCGCTAGCTACTCAGAGAAAATGGGGGCAGAGAAGGCCCAAGACAGAGATAAACAGAGAGGAGTCCTGAGGAGAGCACAGGAAGGCAAAACATGTAAATCTGCAATGAATCTAACACTTCTTGGGATAATATGCCAGAATATTTTAGGGACAGAACAATAGTTCAGCTAAAAACAAAAACAAAACAAACAAACAAACAAAAAAAAAACCCAAGGGCAATGTATCCCAAATGCCATTTCTGAGGCCAAACCAGTTGAGGGCAGGTTGCCATGAATTGCCTCAAAAAGGCTAAAGACCTCATCAGCTTTCGACTTTTGCCAGTCCCCACAGAAAGGAATAACCCAAACAGATTTCTCCACTGAAGCAGGAATGTATCAAAACTAAAGCAGAGACATCTTTTCTTTTCCTTTCAAGAGAGTTAGAATTTAAATTTAAATCCACATTTATCTTTTTCTTTGTTTTCATCTCCTTTTCCTTCAGTAACTTGCCTTCTCTTCCGTTTCTGAAAATCAATAAAAGCACACTCTGCAGCTATGTGGCCAGAAACATTTAACGGCTCTTGTTGAGTAAAAAAGAAAACACAGAGTCAAACAAACTCCACAGCATGAGATCTGAACACCCTTTTGATTCCATGACTGTGTCCTTGGTGGAACAAAGGGTCAACACAGGAATGGGGTGTGGTGGCAGGGGGAGGGGGTGACTATCCCTGTTGGATATAACCCTTTGGTTAATGCTTCCCTGGACAACATCCACAAATGCACCCTGTGGACTGTTCCAGCAAACACACTTGGTCACTTCCACAAAGACCCACGAGTAGGCTCAGGACAGGAAGATCCCTGACCTCAGTTCTAAGCCCACATATCATTTGCTACCTAAGAAACAGATACTTAAAAAAAAAAAGAGGTGAAGCCTCACTCCTGAACTTTTTGCCTTTTGCAGCCCAAGGGAATGGGGAGCAACAGTTTATAAAGTGTCCTGGCAGATTCTCCAAGCCAGGAGCTGCGGACGACGAGGGAGGCCAGGGAATCAGAGGCTGCCCAGTGCGCCTCCTGGAATGTTTGACAAATGTCTTCTTGGCCTCAGAGAAGTTCAGAGACTTGCTATTCTTGTGTCCTGGGCTTGCTTCCTTCATTTTTTAAAACAGGCTTGGTTACACACACACACGGACATATAAACACATACAGAAACACACACACACACAATGCCAAGTGAAGAAAACAAAACCTTAAGGGGTTAGGTTCAACTATGAAACCTATCACAGGCCTAGACGGAGCTGGCTCGGAGGAGATTATGGAAAGAACAATCAGTGTGCTGATGGCTAGAAGCCACACCAAAGCCCTAGAAAGCCATAGAAATTACTTTACTCCCTCCAAATCCTTCTCCCCAATTCACATGTGAGTCTGAGGAGGGAAAAAAGGAATGCCTGTAGCAAGTATGCATTTCTCATCTCATTCTCAGCCTCCTTTCTCCTTCTGACCACCTTCTTGGCTGAGAGACCACTATACCTGGCACTTTAAGGTGAACCCTTTATTTCTTTTAAGATTTTATTTATCTATTTATTTGGCAGAGAGAGAGAGAGCAGCAGCAGAGGGAGAGGGAGAGGCAGACTTCCTACTGAGCAGGGAGCCCAATGTGGGACTCGATCCCAGGACCCTGGGATCATGACCTGAGATGAAAGCAGATGCTTGACCGACTGAGCCAGCCAGGCAGCCCAAAGTCGAACTTTTAAAAATACATGTTTTGAAAAAAAAAACAAAACATGTTTTTGTCAACACGTCAGAGGCACAAACCTATTTAAGTGAGCGAGAAGGTCTCTGTGAGCACAACTTCTTCCACACACACACCCTCTGGAAACCCACTCCCCAACTGTGCTTCTGTTCTATCAGTAATGGGGAAAGTGTCACATGTTGCTGACTATAGTTCATTAGTTGCATAAAAATATAATATCCATGAGTTCACACTCATATAAACAAATGGCCGAATACATAAATAAATGGAGGGAGAAGAGACAAATCTCCTGAGTGGAAGAATTCCAAATAATTTAATGTAAATACACTATCCTCAGGGAGGGGAGCAAAACTTCCACTCCTTAATAGTAGATTGTATATAGTGACCTCCCCCCAAGGAGTACAGTATTGAATGGGGGGGGCAGCCACTTTACAGGGAAGAACTCCTGTATATCAGCCAGATGATCAAGGTCAACCTCAACAATGATAAGCCACAGTGATAGCATGACCCTTGATAAGATGTGACAAAAAGAGCTCTTCCTCCCAAAAGCCCATCATCCCAACTCTAATCAGAGAAAAAGATCAGACAAATTCCAACAGGGGGGATTCCTCAAAATTCTTAAGCAGTATTCCTCAAAACTATCAAGGTCATCAAAACAAGGCTATCACGGCCAAGAACAATTTAAGAGACATGACAAGTAAAGGTAATGTGTTCTGTACAGGACCCTGGAACAGAAAAAGACATTAAGTAAAAACTAAGGAAATCCCTGTATCCATATTGGTTCATCAATTGTAACAAATGTAGCATACTAATGTAAGATGTTAATAATATGAGAAGTTGATGTGTATATGGGAACTCCATCTTTTCAATTTTTCTGTAAATCTGAAACCATTCTAAAAAACCGTGTGCACGCACACATGTGCACGTGTGTGTGTGTGTGTATGTGCAGTGACTACGTCTTCAACAGACACCAGGGACTATGCAAGACACTGTCTCTTCCATATTCACTATTAATTCATTTGTATTATTCATTTGTATAGGATACATAAAAAGGGACAAATTTTATAGGGTATATAAAAAATGGATAAATATTAAAAAAAAAAACAAAAAACCCACCACCATGGTCTATAGTGTGTTCCATGGGAGCATATGGAAATTAGGCTACAATAAAAATACAACAATAGCTGCTTTCAGAGGTGTCCCATGGCCAAGTAAGATTGGGAAATGTTGGGCTACACAAAGTTAAAAGAATTCATTTTGTTGCAAGCTTCCTCAGAGCCTTTACGGCTCTAACAGACAGTGAGACTTTCCAGGAAGGAGACAGAAAATGCAGGACTTCTCAAACTTGGAAGACTAGTGTTCTCCTCAGCAGGAACACTGGGAAATGCTGGTCCACTGCAACTTAGCAGATGTCTTGGCAGTACTGAATCTGAACTGAATTGAAGACGAATTAATATTAAAGCTCTTACTATGTGCTAAGCCCTTTAAAGTCAACTAAACAGATGTGTAGGACATGGATCCAGGGAAAGGAACATAGCAGCCTGGTGAATGTTGAACAAAGTAACATAAAACAAAGAAAAATGAAACAGGGAAGCAAGGGTTATACAAGACTGTGGTTTATCTGCCTAAATTCTCCATAATCAACTGCTGATTTAACAGGGGAATTTCAAAGATGGTTTAACTTGCATGTCAGTTTTCATAGGGTGAGGAAAACCTTGCTACATTAACTTTCCTTCCATATATACAAAATAACCTATCTTTGAGGTTTTTTTTTAACCTATTTTTGTTTTTTTTTACTTGCTTCTGTAATAATGTAACATTAAATATTCCAAAGAATCCTTCCAGTATCAACCCTTGAGAGTGAGGAGAGCCTCAAAGAGGCTGACTTATTGCTTTGAATACCTGGTTGCCGTTTCCTCAAACAGGTTGACTAGATAACAGTCAAATTCACACCTTGGGTGCCTGGGTGGCTCAGTGGGTTAAGCCTCTGCCTTCGGCTCAGGTCATGATTCCAGGGTCCTGGGATCGGGCCCCCCATCTCTTTGCTCGTCGGGGAGTCTGCTTCCTCCCCCCTCTCTCTGCCTGCCTCTCCACCTACTTGTGATCTCTGTCAAATAAATAAATAAAATCTTAAAAAAAAAATGCACACCTTGGGTAACACACTTGATTTGAGATCTAGGAAACTTCTTCAATTCGACGTGGGAGCTAATAAGCTTATATAGATTGCATGAGAAACCCCTTCCAAAAACCTAAGTGCCCTATCAGAGGGGAGCACAAGGGCTCTTGAATCATGACTTAAACTGAAAGCTTAATAATCACTTCATCTTCCTTCCCACTCTGCAAATGCTGGAAGGGTAACCAATTGTCCTGGTCTGACAGAGTCGGAGGGCTTTTCTGGAACATGGGATATCAGGGCTAATGAGGAAGTGAGAGTCCCAGACAGATAGGCATCTGGTCACCTTAGGCCTTGACTGACGCAACCCACGGCAGTTGAAAACCCCCCCTACGAGGCTTCCTGTGTCCATCCTAACACGTCCCCTTACAAAAAGAACCAATGCCAATACGAAAAGACCTATTTGATATTTAGAACCACAGCCAGGCAGTCCCGACTAGCTCTCAGTGTGCCCTTCATGGATTACAACTAGCTGACTGTCCTTTTGCACCCACACTACCTAATAATCAGAGAGGAAACATTCCTTCTCCACTTACTCTGAAACTTTTTAGGGAGCTCGAGCACTACTTATGACATTGCACTGCAACACTTGTAAGCATGCACTTGACGGAGTCTGACTGTCAGGAAATCCTCCCTGTTGGATTCCTGGTTGGGCCATACATGCTGAAAAGCATCTCTTTAAAGATTGAACTATATACTCTTCTGTGATCTGAGCTAATTCTCATCTTCCCGAGAGCTGGATTTGTGCTCTTTATAAAGAAGCCATGACAAGGAGCCAAGCCTCCCTCCCCTCCTCCACCCTTTGGAACCAACCCCAATAATATGGATTTTCTTTATAAACACAGAACAAAAATAGTTTAGTGCACTTCAGATCTGCCTTACTGATGCACAGACACGAAATACTATAGTCAGTTTCAGGCTTTATGGGTCAGAAACTGATAGGAACCATTACTCCCATAATTTTACAAGGCAGTATTTAATGAATACCAGGTTTTGGTGACTGTTTTCTCTTTACTTCCAGAGCATAGTTCTCTGCTCAGCACCCATTTCACTTGGTTCTGTTTTATCATTAGTGGTTTACAAACTCAGTTTCCCCAAAGCGCTCCTTCCAGGGGGGCCCGTGTATTCACCCTACTTTGTACCATCAGTGTAGAAGTTCAGGCTAAAATAGACCTTAGTTATTTAGACCAGGGTTCTCAAACTTTTCTTTAGCAGTAGGATCCTTCTGTAGTGTCAGTGGATGGCATGAAGCAGAGGCGACCCTCCTATGTAGGGGATCAGTTCAAAGCAAGCCTACAGGTGGCTCAGTGGGTTAAAGTCTCTGCCTTCGACTCAGGTCATGATCTCAGGGTCCTGGGATCGAGCCCCGCGTCGGGCTCTCTGATCAGAGAGGAGCCTGCTTCCCTTTCTCTCTCTCTGCCTGCCTCTCTGCCTACTTGTGATCTCTCTCTCTCCCTCTGTTAAATAAAATAAATAAAAAATTAAAAAAAAAAGCAAGCCTACAGTCTCAGCTGGCACCAATGGGTCGGGGAGCACTTAAATGGCAGCCCCTTCGGCTATCTTCTCGAAATCCTCTTGGTCTTGCCTTCACTCTGCTTTTCCTACAGGCCATTTCTCAACGCTGGTATGAAAATATTAAACGAATTTTGAAAACCTGAACTGACACAGCTTTTGGGGTCTGCTTAGCAGCTCTTCACATCCCCCTAAAATCCTAGCATGGGACCTTGGGACACAATTTTAAAACCGAAGACTTAGGCCAATTCACTCAATCTGGAGATGATCTTTGGAAGGATAAATGACTCAGCATAAATCACAGGCAGAGACTGTGACAAAGGCAGGAAGCCCAGGGGATATGCTAGAATGCCACGGTGGGCATAGCTAGCATATCAGCTTCACTGATCACCAATCACTGCCCGGTCCTGCTCACCCTCAGTGATCAAAAAGGATCTACTAAGTTCAATTCAGTGACATGAATCTGTTTCCTCTTCCCGATTTCATGAAAAAGTCTAATACAGACTAGTGTAATTAACTTATTTACTACTACAAAATGCTGAAATCACCATGAATCACATGTTAGGATGATACCCTGTTTGTGTGATCTAGTTTTATAGAAAATGGTATAGGGCTTGCTTCTTCAGTCTTTTTTTTTTTTTAAGATTTTATTTAGTTATTTGAAAGACAGAGATCACAAGTAGGCAGAGAGGCAGGCAGAGAGGGAAGCAGAGTCCCTGCTGAGCACAGAGCACCATGGGGGCCTCGATCCCAGGATCCTGAGATCACGACCTGAGCCAAGGGCAGAGGCTTAACCCACTGAGCCACCCAGGCGCCCCATTACTTCTTCAGTCTTAAAAAAAAAAAATAAGAAAAAGACAACTCAGATAACTTTTAGAAGTTGTATTTCAGGGGCACCTGCATGGCTCAGTAGGTTAAGTGTCTGCCTTCAGCTCAGGTCATGATCCCAGGGTCCTTGGATCAAGTCCCACATCAGGCTCCCTGCTTCTCCCTCTGCCTCTGCTGTTCCCCCTGCTTATGCTCGCTCTCTCTCAAATAAAGAAAACAAAAAATCTTTTTTTTTTTTTTTTAAAGTTCCACTTCATAATTCAGGAAGGTTTAAACAGGAAGCCGTACTGCCATCAGGCAACACTAGACCTTCTGGCCACAGCAGCTTCCAGAAAGTAAGGATATGCACCTGGAAGAAGCCAAAACACACAGGTGTAAATTGTTTCTGACATACGTGCAGACCCAGCCACACCAAGTTTCAAAAATATTTCAGCATCAAGAGTGTCTGAGTGCAGCTGTGGGTCTTTTCCTCTCTGTTTATGGGCCGTACATGGCTTAACTCATGTGAACTGGCCAATGTCAGGTGTCACGCAGCCCTGTCTGATGGAAAACACATGTCTGCAGAGGTAGGAAGAAAAATCCAGTCACAGTCCAGCCTCGACTCAGTCACGATACAATGAAGAGGAAAAAAGGGCTGCAGACACGTCTCTCGCCCTTCTTGTGTCTCTCTCAGCTCCTGCCAACAATAAGCCGCTTGTTTCTCTTATTTCCCAGAAACAGTATTAGCCGTCCAACAAGGTCAGCAAAAAAAAAAAAAAAAAAGGCAACTTTTCACTTCAGGGTGCATTTGGTTCCAAAAATCTGTAAAGTATTAAACCAAGAAGTTGTACTATCCCAACTTCACACTGAGCCCTTTATTCCAATTCTGGGTGAGAATAACCACAAGGCAATTTCTCAGCCGGCTTAGCTGATAAGGCACAGAGCTGAGGGACATGTGTGCCTTCAGCCTTGCCCAGCCCCTCTGTTTCAGGCCTTAAACCCACTTCCAGGTGCCCCTCAATCTGACAGGTGGACCTTAGGTTTTCCAGATACCCCCGGTTCTTCCAGCTTTAGACTTGTAACCCACACTGCCTTTACTTCACAGGAAACCCTGGATTTTTAGCACCAGAGAATGATTTTCCTACTTGCTCTCCTGTCTGCTCATCTCCACAGTAACGCAGGTGACAAACCACGGTGCAACGCTGCTCTTCTCGGGGTCCACGATGGAAATGCCTGGAACACTGGTTTTTATTGTTTTCCTAGCAAATGCATGCCCTAAAATGTGTATTTTATTGGCATTTGAAAGATTGAGACATGAATTTTCATCATTATCATATATCCAGAACATGCGAGGTATAATACATCCAGAACAAGTTAGCATGCTGATTTTTTTCTGGATCCTACTGTTGTAAAGAAATCACATTTTCTTCCATCAAAACCAGCATCAGCATGTGCTGCTCAGATTCCATCTGATTTAGGGGATATCACAAGATTGATCCAAAGTGGCCTGTGAAAGGAAGCTCATCTACGAAGCTAGTGAACTTGGGCAAATAATGCCCTAACTGGGAAAAAGAGGAAATCGGCCGCTTCACTATTCTGCTCCACAAAGTTATCTTTGTATCTTTGAATTTAATACAACGGCCTGGCAATAGCAAAACCAAAACTGTTTTATTATCTTCAGACAATAGGTACACTTTTATCCTAACAAGAAATGGAAACTCTGATTCATGCATTTATTTTCATTAGTCAGGAGAGAGTTTATTGTAGCTTTTTATTGGTTCACCTTCCTGAATGATTTTAAAACTACTCCAGGTGCAAAGTGTGGCAACCCAAGCAAAATAACAGAAAATGAATCTACAGCTGTTGTTCCACGAGAGGCAGAGAAAAAGCTGTCAGTGTGGAAGGCTCATTTTTAATGTTTTCTTTCTGTAATGTACCATTTTAGTACACATCTTTATTATTTCAAAAGCTCATACAACAGACACTCCAAAAAATAGTCGAAGAACCCGAACAATTTATGAAATAGAATAAGCAATCAGAAATCAAACCTGGAAAAATGATCAAGCCTCACAAGAAATCACAGAAATGCCAATCAAAGTGAGAGCCATTTTTCAGCAATCAGATTAGCAAAGAGAATGAATGATGTGAGGCCAGTGGGTGCTTTGCATCAGGCCAGGACTATTCAGGAGGGGAAAAAAGAATTTAAGCAGGGGTAGCAGGATTAGGAAATCTGGTAAAAATTATATGTCAAATTTTGGGAACGTGTGTCTGTGTGTATATTGAAGACTGTACCCGCAGATCTTGTAGGATTTCTTGTGACCCCCCCCCCGAAGTTAATTACCTTTGAAATGAAAAAATATCAAAGAATTAGTAATGATAGCGTTTGGATGTTAGGACAATAGTTGACTTTGTCTCTCCAGCGTTCTACAGTTCATTTAATTATTCACTCACCAAGTACCTGCTGAGTCCCAGCCAGGTACAAGGCACTGTTTCCAGGAGCTAGAGGGAGAGACTGATGAGCAAGATGGAAAGGTCCTGGCCCTTTGAGAGGTTATAGTCTAGTAGGGACACAGACAATAGCAAAAACATAGTGTAATTCTAGGGGTAAGGGCTTTGTACAAACAAATGTGGACTATCTCAGGCAGATACATTAAGGAAGTCCTCTCTGGGGAGGCGATCTGTGATCTAAGAAACCGGAATCGAATGCAGAAATCAGGCTGGGGGCCATTCTAGGCTGAGGAACAGTAAATGCAAGATACCAAGGTAGGAAGGTGGCTGACCTGTGGGTCTGGAGTACTTGTGCAGAACAGGGTGGTCCCCAGGGCTGAGGGGCAGGGACCAGGGTCCCTGGGGGCTCGCGGCTGTGGTGAGCACTGCCACTGACCTCTACTCTAGAGTGATAGACCTCTCCTTTCAGCTTACTGCTCAGACTCCATGGGAAACCAGCAGAGAATTTCACACACCGTCGTAAAGTGAAAAATTCTGAAGAAACCCAGAGATGGAGAAGTGGAGGGGGTAACCTCCTTGGCATTAATGTCTCTGGGCTACTGTCTCTCAGCCCTGTGAGGTGCTTGGGACCCCCTTTGAGGAAGAAAGGCCTAAGTTTTGGAGTGGGGGTAGGGGAGCTAGAAACCAAAGCAGCTCTGCTTTTAAAGACTTCCAAGGGGGCGCCTGGGTGGCTCAGTGGGTTAAAGCCTCTGCCTTCGGCTCATGATCTCAGGGTCTTGGTATCGAGCCCCACATTGGACTCTCTGCTCAGTGGGGAGCCTGCTTTCTCTTCTCTCTCTGCCTGCCTCTCTGCCTACTTGTGGTCTCTGTCAAATAAATAAATAAAATCTTTAAAAAAAAGAATAAATAAAGACTTCCAAGAGGAGATTCTGATCCCAAGCAAAACAAAACACCTACACCTCTTGGTTTTATTTGGGATGGTGTGACAAGGGGCGGGGGGGTTGTTCTTAAAAACAAATATACAAAAAAAAAATACAAAAAAAAAAAAAAGATGGCTACATCAGCCAATGATAAACCATGATTGGAAAAAAAAAAAAAAAAACAAATATACATAAAACACACAGAACAGGGGCGCCTGGGTGGCTCAGTGGGTTAAAGGCTCTGCCTTTGGCTCAGGTCAAGATCCCAGGGTCCTGGGACTGAGCCCCCTGTATCAGGCTCTCTGCTCAGCAGGGAGTCTGTTTCCTCCTCTCTCTGCCTGCCTCTCTGCCTACTTGTGATCTCTGTCTGTCCAATAAATAAATAAAATCTTAAAAAAAAAAAAAAACCACAAAGAACAGCAAATAAAGCTACAACTCTGGATTTCCCCAAGTCTCTCCTGAATCCAGCTGGGGATGTGGTGTACCCTGTTCTGGTGCTCTGGGAGCATGCCATGACCCAGGGTTTAGGGAGTTATAGGGAAAACCTCTAAGACTCCTGGTGTTCACTGTTGTGAGATTTTCTGAGGACTGTCACCTAGAGCACAGTGTCTAGATCGTTAATGGGGAACTGAAGGGAGAAGTCCCTGTTTGGCATCTATAAATAGAAAAATTATGTTTCCCCTCAACACCAGGTGAACCTTGACCTCATAAATGCTTTGATTTCCATAACTGCAGCATGCCTTGCTCTTTGCAAGAGTGCCCAAATCTCAAAGCCAAATGTTCATGCACCTCTAGCCACCACACAGGGCCTGTGGTATACATTCTTCTCTCTGGCTTTACTATTTTCTCAGCTTCGATCTCCTTTTACCATAACTTAATTATTTATATGCACCCTTCGAATTATGTGGGGTTTTTATTTTATTATTTATTTGACAGATTGAGAGAGCAAGCACAAGCAGGTGCAGCAGCAGGCAAAGGGAGAGGGAGAAACAGGCTGCCTGCTGAGCAAGGAGCCTGACACGGGCTCAATCCCAGAACCCTGGCATCATGACCTGAGCTGAAGGCAGCTGCTTAACCAACTAAGCCACCCAGGGACCCCTTGAATTATGTGCTTTATAAGAGGCAAGAATAGAGAATAAATGAATGCAAGTATCACTGTCTCATTTCAAAACTGTATCTCTGCGGGGGCGCCTGGGTGGCTCGGTTGGTTAAGTGGCTGCCTTCAGCTCAGGTCATGACCCCAGGGTCCTGATGGAGACCCACATTTCATGGAGAACCACACTGAGCTCCTTGCTCAGCAAGAAGCCTGCTTCTCGCTCTGCTTGTGCTCTCTGTCAAATATATAAATAAAAATCTTTAAAAAAGAAACTGTATCTCTGTGTATCAAGGTATACAGACTACTGTTGGTTAATTAAATAATGTTCTGCAAAGCTTAAGTGGGCATGCTGGCAATGACATTTGCTCACCATCTCAAGGAGAAGGGCTTATTTGACCTAAGGCCACACCTTACAGGGAACTGGTGGAGCAAAAAAGGTCTCATCATATTGCACTGACTTTTTGGAACACACTCAGGAGAGAAGCCAGTTGACGCAAGCAAACACTGCTCTTCCCCCAACTTCCACAGATACTACCTTAACCAAGGGATCAAAGCCAACATCGTCCATACCCGGACAAACTGACTTCATGTGCCTTCCTGCCAAAAATGTGTAACCTAAATCTAAACCACGAGGGAACACCAGACAAATCCAAATTAGAGACTGATCTATGAAATAACTGGCCTATACCCTTCAAAGATGTCATGATCCAAAAACACAAGGGCCCACGAATCACTCCAGGTAAAAAGAGATTAAGTAAACAGGACAACTAAACGCAGTGCATGGTCCTTGATAGATCTGGGGCCAAAAACCACACTACTGTGTCAAATGAAGAAATTCTCAAACACGGGTGTGGACTAGATAATAATGTTGTCCCAGTGTTAAATTCCCTGATTTGGATACCTATACAGTGCTTATGTAAGAACATAGCCTTTTAGAAAATATAATCTGAAGTATTTAGGGGTAAAAGAGCATGATGTCTCCAACTTAATCTCAAAAGGTTCAGGGGGGAAAAAAAGGAAAAAATACATAAACATACAGAGAAAGTGAGATAAGCAAATGTGGCAAATCATAAACCATTAACAAAGGCAAACCTGAACAAAGGGTATATGGGAGTTCCTTGTACTAGAAACTCTTCTCCAAGTTTAAGATTAATTGAAAATAGTAAGTGAGGTATTTAAAAAAAAAAAAAAAAAAAAGA
Organism: Enhydra lutris kenyoni; assembly: GCF_002288905.1. Classification (NCBI taxonomy): domain Eukaryota; kingdom Metazoa; phylum Chordata; class Mammalia; order Carnivora; family Mustelidae; genus Enhydra; species Enhydra lutris. Next base: position 39,242,929 of record NW_019154086.1, on the reverse strand, counting down.
CAAGAAAGAAAAACTTCCCTATACACACCCTAAACTCCCCAGAGACTGAAAATTCTGTCTGGCTGGGTCAGGAGAAACTGCGTCACATATGGGCCATTGTACTGAAACGTTTTTATCTTTGAGGAAACCCCCAACTAAACAATAGTTTTGAAAACTGACCAGATTTTGAAGGGGAGAGAACCCCAGTTGTAATATGTGCTAAGGATTCCAATACCTCACGCTCCCAACCTCCCCACCTCCGCCCCAGACCCCATCTGTTATTTAGAAATAATTCTGGGTTAAGTTTGTCAGGAGGTACCGACTTATGATTATAAATTAGTCACAGGATTTAACAGTGACTAGAGCTAGCAATATTGTAAACGTATATTTGAACAATGCTAACAGAGTTGATCTTGAACGTCCTCATCACTAGAAAACAAATTTTGTAATTATGTGTGGTGATGGATGTTAACTAGATTTATTGTGCTGAGCATTTCGCAATGTGTGCACATATCAAAACATTATGTTGTACAACTGAAACTAATGTGTTAATTATATATATCTTGAATTTTTTAAAAAAAGGAGAAAACTTCATATTCAAAAAAACAAACAGCAGGTAAGACAGGGCGAGGAACTGCCCTACTGGACTTGTTGAACAGTCTTCTCGAAGAACAGTTCTGGACAACCTTGCCTGACTACAAAACACCAGACTAGAGAATTACAAGTTTTCTTAGGGAGACTCTGTGCTCCAAGTGTTAACTGACTGTAAAGCTAGAGGCTCTTCATCCACAGGCCCTCACTTCCCAGAGTGGAGCTGAAGAAAGGCCACATTCCACATAGGCCTTCTTGACAGAAAAAAAAATGGACAACTGCGAAGGGCAAAGCTGAGTCTGGAGAAGGCACTAGAGAATGCAAACACATGGAAGCTATGTTTCAGGAAGAAATGTGTCAGGCCAAAGCCATCTATTTGAATATGGTTTGGGCCCTGGGATTCCCTCAAATTGCAGGGGGAACAGTTTTGTATTTAAAATTAGGGCAGGAGCGCCAGGATGGCTCAGTGGGTTAAGCGGCTGCTTTCGGCTCAGGTCACGATCTCGGCATCCTGGAAAGGAGTGCTTCTCCCTCTCCCTCTGCTGCTCCCCCTGCTTGTGCACTTTCTCTGTCAAATAAGTAAAATCTTAAAAAATAATAGTAATAATAAAACTAGGGCAGAGACAGAGGAGAAGACGATTCACAAATGATTGAGCCGTGCTGTAGACTGGAGAAGCGAGGTCTCCAGAGGAAAAACCCTCAGGCTCAGCATCTCAGACAGAAGCAAAAGAAAAACAACACAAGTGGTGGAGGCGAGAAGCTCTGAAGCCTTCCCACTGGCAGCGGCCCTGAGCATTCATTTCATTAGGCTGGGATGATCCAACTCCATTTGGGGAGAGATGAGAGTTCCATTCTAATTAGTTCAGGCATTATGGCAGTTGACAGGGGTAGAAATAGAATCTTTTTCTTGATACTGAAAAGTGTGAGCTTTGAAGCAGCTAAATGAAAGTCTTGTGAGCCAGGACTAAGTCACCCACATTAAAAAATATTTTTTACTCTCTTTTCTTCCAGCTCTGCAAATATGTGACTCTTGGCAAAGCTGAAAACTCACAACTCACTCTTCACTGGTGTCTGAGAAACAGCACACTGGAAAGGAAAAGGACTAAAATAATATGGAATGAAATGCATGACATGTACTGGGAAGCAAAATAACTTCAAATGAAACTTCCATTTATGGCTTAGTCAAAAACATATGGATAGGCAAGCTGAGAAACAGAGCTAGTGGGAACGTAGGTGCATGGTGAAAAATACACTTCTTACGACAACCTTAAATCATTTATTGCATACGGAAGTTGCGCCCCAAATTCCCCACCCCTGGCCCGCCCTCAGCAACACACCCAGGGAATCTGCAGACAATTACCTGTTTAGTTAGATAAAAGCAAATCATGTCAAAATTGTATTTTTTAAGGAATTCCTATACTTTACTAACAAACATTCCAAAGAAACTGGAAAAAATGAGGTAGCTAAAGGCAAGCACAAAAATTCATGTGCAAGAGTATTGACGGCGACATCACTTATAATGGTAGAAAAACAGCCTCAACCTGTAGATCTCTCAATAGAAGAATTGGTTAAATAAATTATAGGATAATCACCCTACAGAATATTGTATAGCCATTAACATGATGTAATGGTTTATAAACAGAAATACGCCCAAGTCCATTCATAAACAAGGAGAACCTAGGCTATACCGATCAGAATTATAAAGACTAAAAAGCCTGATAATAGACATCATTGGTAGGAGGAAAAGAGCATTTTGATACAATGTTGGTAGGGATGTAAAATGGTATAACCTTTTTGGAGGGAAGAAGAAGAGCTATTAAAACTTCAAATGCACTTATTTTTAGGTTCAGGATGTCCACCTCTGCAAAATTATCTCATACATAAATAGCACAAGGCGCAAGGATTTACATACAGGGATGCACACTATAGCATTGCTTAGTAACAGTGAACCATCAGAAAAGAATCTAAAAGATCCAGGAGAAGGGACTGTTTAAATAAATGTGGTACATCAGCAGAGTAGAATATTACAAAATCCTGGCAAAGAATGAATATATCTCTAAGAACGAATTTAGAAAGCTCTCTAGGATATGTTAAGTTTAAAAAAGACATATACACCCAAGCTTACATATGTACATAGAATATTTCTAGAATACTCAGGAAGCTGGTAGCAGTGTTTTCGAGGAAGAGGAGAGAAGGGCTGGGGGTCTCGGTGTGAGAGAGACTGACTTCTCATGAATATTCTTTGAACTGTTTGAATTTTTTTTTGCCATGTATGTGTTACTATTCTAATAAAAACAGCTAATCTTTCATGATTAAGTGAATTGGATAGATGCTTATCATATGTTAAAGGGAAAAACAAAAAAAGAATACAGAAGGTTTTCCAGCTTTTTTTGTTCACATTTATACAGAAAAAAGACAAATATGAGAAAACGCCGCTGTGATTTTGAATGCTCAGATTACAGTGTTTTCAGCTGTTCTACAATGACCAAATAGTAATTATATAATATGGGGGAGGGGGGAGGACATTCTTGAATCTTGTTGCCTCAAGTATGTTTAGGATCTTATCTTTTCCTGTCCTTTTTTTTTTTTTTTTTTTTTTTTAAACCAAGGAGAGGGGGTGATCTTCCTCTCTTCAGCACTTAATGAGAAAAGACCATGAAAGCTTTTGTTTTCTTGGCTTCTCTTTCAGTATTATTTTGCTGACTTCATCAAGGAGAATTATCCAGAGTCAAGCGTGGTGGAACAGCTGTCCCTGACCACCAGCAACTGCAGAACACGCAGGGAATAAATTTAGACTTTCAGAAAGGAAGAAGAAATCAATCTTCCAGTTGATATGGGGTGGGGGAGGTGATGATCACACACGGGCAGGGACATCACCAGGCGCCCGAAAGAGGAGATCAAAGAAGAGTGTCCAAATGTCATTCAGCACTTATTAATTTGGAACAAGTGGCCAAAGGACAAACCCTCCCAGAATCCCTTCACCTCAAACTAACTGGGCAAATTCCCTAGGACAAGGAAGTTCCTGAGGGCAAACTCCTGGAAGTCAGCCAGCAGATACTACTAAAACTGTCAAAATTATTTTTAAAACTCTCAACAAGGGTGCACAGCTTGGAGAAGAAATTAGAATCCATTAAAACTAGTAAGTAAATAAGGGAGGTAGTACCCACAAAGAAGGGACTTAAGGAAAACCTGGCCTTTACATCCTTCCTAAGAGGTTGTGCTCTTCTTTTGGGGCATGGTGTGCCTCTCTAGAATTTTTCAGATGCTCTGATGCTCTGGTCAACCCTGAGCAAGCAAAATTCAAGGTGAGCCTACACACTTACCGTATGAACGTAGACAATACAGTTCAATAACTGGATGCCCAAACAGCAATGTTTTCCCTCATTTTTGAAGTTTACATGGTATGGCTGGGGGGTCAAAACTCTCTGTAAAGTGGCTTCAGAGATCACATACCCAACGCTCACATGTGCACTAATACCAGCAAGTGCCAAAAAGACAAATGTCAATGCCAGAATAAATGTCTACTTTGGACAAAGAACCCAGTCAAAAAGTTGGTGAGCAAATTCGGACTTCTTTTCGGATAACTCCACTTAAAGAATGGATAACCCAAGCGGGTTTCTGCCATTAATTATTATGACGGCATTCTCCAATCACTAGGCTAAAACACACAACTCTGCTGTAGCACCGACACCTGGCTGAAGATGAGTCATCTGGGTGCTTGGAAACAGCACTCCTTCCAAGACCCCAACCTACACCATCTGAAACAGAATTTCCCAGAGTTGCGGGCCCAGGCATTATTCCAGCAGCAGCCCAAGACTTCTTCAAGGAGCCGGTGACTGGATCCTTAAGATGCATGTTTACCAGATGATCCAAAGGATCTTACCAGCTCTAGACGTGGATCCCCACTGGAGAAACACTGATCTTAGAGACCAGGGAATAACCTGCTTACCACTGGCAGACTCAGTCCACTGCAGAAGCTTGAAGATTCATGGTTTTGTTTGGACCACACACAGGGCCTGGAACCTTCTTCCCAACACCCCATCCTCCTCTCCGGCTATGAAAAGCTCAAGACATCAACTGGTTCTCCATTTTTTCCCCTTTAGGCTACTGTAAAAGTAATATAACCGCATTACAGAGAAAACAAAGGGAATCACCCCCCATCAACAAGGCCTACCATGACCACTAGTAACATTGAAAAATACGTTAACTGACTGACTTAATACATTAACTCTACCAAGTGGTACACCTGTAATGTATAATGCACGTGGCTAGGGGCTAGAAATACACAGATGGAGAGCAAATCTGTGGGAAAGGAGACTCTAGACAGTCTGTTCTTAAGAACAAAATTATAGTCCTAGCATAAACAATTTTTTCTGCTTTGTAAAATTAGACTGAAATAATAAACAGTTCTCCATGTACCACATAGTCCTTATACTACCATTTTAATGGTTACAAATATATTTTTGTTGTACTGAAGACATTTACTTGGGGGGGGCAATATTATAAATAACCCATGTTTGTGTACACATTTTCCAAAGTGTTCATCTAGCATACTACATCTAGAATTTGATCTTGGAGAATATTTTCTTATGAAAATTGTGGCACCAAAAAATTTTGAAGGCTCTTGAGGCTTCCTATCATAGAGGAAGTTTTCTACCTAAAATTTCTAAATTTCACAATAAAATTGGCAACTATTTACCACCTAATCTTATTTCATCCAGACAAACTAATACAGCTTACACCGAACAATGTGGGTTTTAACTGAATGGGTTCACTTACACGCTGATTTACAGCATATAGTACTGTAAATGTATTTTCTTTTGTGATTTTTCTTAACACTTTTCCTTCTCTTGCTTACTTGATTGTAAGAATATAGCATATGATACATATACAGAATGTGTGTTAGTTGACTGTTCTTCCGGTCAATAGTAGGTTATTAGTAGTGAAGTTTGGGGGGAATCAAAGGTATATGCAGATTTTGACGGTGCAAGGGGTCTGCTCTGCAATCCCCCCCACCCTCGTGCTGTTCATGTTCAAGGTCAACTGAACTGATCTACACATTAAGATAAATGGAATGTACACATGGAAACCCAAAGTTCCTTTCTTTATATACTATTATACCTCACTTTATTGTATGAAAGGAGCTGAAACAGTTGATTTAATAGTGTTTTTAGCCCCCATTTCATGTATCTTTAAAAGCCTTACAAGAAAAAACAAAACAAAACAAAACAAAAAAAAAACAGCTGTAATTAATCCCTCTTTGGAAAATCCTAAGAACAGTCTTCAAAAACGTTATCAGATAGAGTGAATTTTGACAACTGATGGCTTAACAAATCTAAGATGAAAATAATGATTTCTACAGTATTTAGAAAATTGTTTCTTCTGTTTCTAATCAAGGGGGAGGTGAAGCCTTTTTCACCAGAACCCCTTCCTTCTTCCTCATGCCCACCAGTCTTCCTCCCCTGCCATATACACCCATGTTCTATCACCACGTTCCTACCAAGGCCCTATCACTCTACCCACCCCCTGTAAAGTATGAAGCTTTTTCAGTTTGTCTTTCGGTTTGTGTGTGTGTATTTATGCCTATCAGGCTAACTGATGCTGCAGAACCACAAAGTTCAAAAACTAGAGAGACTATCAGAGCTGGAAAAATCACTGTAGCTAGATGTGTCTGCCACAGACATACCACATAAATCTGATACACTGGAAAAAGAAAAAAAGTAGCCTACACATAAATCTGACTTTTAGCAAACCTTAGGATACCTTTCTATGTGCTTTAGCAACACTGGGCTGCAGTGTCCCTTAGCTATTTTATTTGCTTCTGATATAAAGTTTTTCAGTGCCTTTGTGTACTTCCTAGAGGGAAGAATAAGCCAATTTACCAAACGGAGCACAGACAAGATTTTCCGTCTTGTCTTGAAAAGCATGCCCTGCAAAAAAGGAAAAAACACACACGTGTTTATAATTTGAAGTATGGGCCAAGGCAGACCTGGAGGACTTAGACTCTGGCCTGGTGGACGGCACATTTTCAAAGGGGAAAGCATGTGTGTGTGTGTGTATGTGTGTGTGTGTGTGGTATTTTAAAAAAATTCCTATAGCATTAAAAATACTGCACTTTACCAAAAGTTTCTGAACCGGCTCGGGCTGGCAGTCTGGTGAAGCTGTTATACAGTCTTTATTTTTCCTGTTCTGTCTGGGAGGATACTGGCACCCCAGGTTGGAGCCTCATTCCAAAAAGAGGTCTGTTAATGTGTGACAGGAGCCCAGCACACCACGGTTTCTGATCACGAGGATTATCACCAAAAGGGCAAAACTGCATGTCACTTTCTCTGGGCAATAACATTTTAAAATATGGAGATATTTTAAGTTGCTACGTGATTTCTGTATGCACGTGCCGAGAAATGGGAAAACCTTGCCCATCACACTTGTCCAGACGGCAATGTCCTTCACATGCAGCTTGAGTGTGCCTGCTTGTCACAAACTCCCTGTTAATGATCTGATGGAGAAAGAGCCCGGTCACGAGAATGTGCCTCTTCTGTCTTCTCACAACTGCTCTCTGGGGTCCACCAACTTATCCTTGCAACACGTAAACAAAAGTGCCCAAATGATACAGGCTATGGGCACCGTGGCTGGGTTTTCCCAAGGGAGGAGCAGGCCAGCTTTCTAAGAGTGCACACCACAAGCTCTTCCTCCCAAGTACATAGCGGCCAGAACAGTGAGGGAAAATGAGGCTACCAGCTAACAAGAACAGTTACAACATCATACTTCTCTGGGGGCTTTCTATATGCCAAGTACTCAAGACAACGTTTAGGAGACAGGCATCACAGTGGCCACACGTTTGCTGTCATCACCACCACTTTACAAAGAAGGACAACAAGACTCAGAGAGGCTCATCACAAACAAAACTAGTAAATGTCTAACCCAAGAGAAACTCAGCTCTGACTCTAAGTTCTTCCCATGAACCACCAGACAGAAAGGTTCCCTGCTTCAATCCCACCCGTCTCACCACGCTAACACCCTAACAGCCTAACTAATTTCCTTAGCAGGCCCCAGTTTCCCCCAAGCCCACCACCTATATGTTAGAATAGGCCCTGTGTAGAGTTCTTTTTTTCTCCGTTTGTTTCATTCCCCCCCCTTCAAAAAAATCCAGTGGGTATTAATAATGATTAATGAGACCAACAACCCACTTAAACGATACAAGGTCCTATGTGGTTTGTGTTATGAAAAAAAAGTCAACTTTCAGATGTACAGATATTTTCCCCCTTCACTGTTACAGAAAAGCAAGGATTCTAAGAAAGTTGTCAGCCCAAGCAATACAGCTTCCACCCTTGGGCGCCTGGGTGGCTAGGTTGGCTGAGTGTCTGCCTTTGGCTCAGGTCATGATCTCAGGGTCCTGGGACTGAGCCGTTCACTGGGTTCCCTGCTCCACAGAAGTCTGCTTCTCCCTCTCCCCGCTGCTTGTGCTGTCTCTCTCCCTGTCTTTTAAATAAAATCTTTATTTAAAAAAAAAATGGCTTCCACCCAGAGATCATCTATTCTCTTACTCTCTGAAATTCTCCAAGATCCTCCTTTCTTCTTCCATTTACTGGGCACCTTTGGTGACTGAGACACAAAAGTCACCCATCTGCTTGGACAGAATCAAGTAGGATAAAACCGGACAGAAAACCTGATTTGGCAAATACAAAAACAAAAATTTCACAGACCAAGCCAGAGATGGTTCTCTAAAATAAAAAAAATTTTTTAAAGATTTTATTTATTTATTTGACAGAGAGAGAGATACAGCGAGAGTAGGAACACGAGCAGAGGAACTGGGAGAGGGAAAGCAGGCTTCCCGCCAAGCAGGGAGCTCGATTTGGGGTTCAATCCCAGAACCCTGGGATCAAGATCTGAGTCGAAGGCAGACGCTTAATGACTGAGCCACTCAGGGGCCCCAAGAGGGTTCCTTTTTCTCCATATCCTCACCAACACTTGTTATTTCTTATCTTTTTGATACTAGACATTCTGACGGTGTAAGGTAATATCTCACTATGGTTTTTGGGTTTTGTTTTGTTTTGTTTTGATTTGCATTTCCCTGGTAATCGATGCTGAGTATCTTTTTTTAAAAAATATTATTTATTTGACAGAGAGAGAGAGAGAGATCACAGTAAGCAGAGAGGCAGGCAGAGAGGGGGGAGGAAACAGGCTCCCTACTGAGCAGAGAGCCCTATGCAGGGCTGGATCCCAGGACCCTGAGACCATGGCCTGAGCCAAAGGCAGAGGCTTAACACACTGAGCCACCCAGGTACCAGTACCTGAAATAAATTTATTTTTTTAATTTCTTTTTTCCATTTTTCCCCTGCAGAGTCTATTTCATTTTACTTATGCATTTAAAAAATTAGTGAGTTTAGATACACAACAAATCTGCCATCCTACAAAGGTGGCTTTTCACTGGATACTGATGCCGCCTGATGACAGTTTACTCCATTTTTACAAGTCACTTACTTCAGGACACCTTTAAGTGATAGGTCTCTGCCAATCAAAATATGATGTGACTTGCAAGCTACATTTCAGGAACAGATGCACTGAAAAAATAAGGTATTCCCTGATAAGCTTCCTGGGGCGGGGGCCGTGGGGGGGGGGGGCACGGAAATATTTCCACCAGAGGGCGCTATACTCACTGAAAGTAATAAATACAGTGTTCCTAATTTAAAGTATTTTGCGCTTTAACCCGCCCAAAATAAATCTTTTTTTTTTAAAGATTTTATTTATTTATTTGTGAGACAGGGATCACAAGTAGGCAGAGAGGCAGGCAGAGAGAGAGGAAGGGAAGCAGGCTCCCCGCTGAGCAGAGAGCCCCATGCGGGGATCGATCCCAAGACCCCATGGTCATGACCTGAGCCAAAGGCAGAGGTTTTTAACCCACTGAGCCACCCAGGCGCCCCAATAAATCTTTTTCTTGAGAGCTTTTATGATGAACAATGACATTATCTTCAAACCTAACATGAATAAAATACGAAATAAAACTTCTCTTTCCACAAGGAATAATGTTAACAATAAGAATAAAACAATTACAGCTTGTTATGTGCCAGGCACCACATCTATGCACTTTACATATATAAACTCATAATAATCTCTTCACACTATAATAATAATCTTCATTTTATAATAGGGAAACTAGGGCCAAACTAAGTAACAACAAGTCATCAAGCTAGTAATGGGCAAAGCCAGGTTTCAAATTTTCACAGTCTGATTCCCAAATCCATGACCCTAACTTACAGTAAAACATAGAATCCAAAAAAAAGGGGAGATTTATTTCTGAATGTATTTAGCAATATCACAGATTATATAATAGCTCTATAAAATATACAATTAGCTTATTAAAGATACTAATTTTATCAACCTATAATATTACATATATAATAACAATATTATTAACTGTATTTTGACATTTTCATCTGTACATAAATACCTCCCTGTGAAGGAGACATACTACTTAGTTCACTTAGTGGTTAGTTATGTTCTATTGAAAAAACCAGAATTCAGATTTAAGAAGTAGAAGGACCTGCTCTTTCTAGTTTTAAAAATTGGTAATAAAGAGTATAAACTACAGGGAGAGCTGCAGCCTGACATAACATATTCTGAATAAATCACTTACTGTTAGGAACACATTCCAAGTCTTCAGTCTTTGGCGCTTACTTGGCATCCCTGTTCCCTGTCTATCCTCAGGACACATATGTGATTCGCTATAGGCTAGTAACACTTTTCATAATGCACAAATACTCAAACAGTGTTAGGAAAATACCCAGAATGTGTCTTGAGAAATTGGCTGCTTTGATTTATCAGAAAGCTGGAAAGTAAGGTACTGTAACTCAGCAAGAGGTAAACATGGTTCCAACATTCAGATTCCAGTTTCTTTAGATACACTCTACCAACAATGGTGCTTCTGCAGGGAGGAGGGTGCCCAAGCATAGGCCAACTCATGGGTGCCTTCAACTTCATGTTAAGTTTCAAGCATTCGAACTCCTTCTAATTTAATTAATCCACTTGGTACTTGTTGCACAACTTTTCAAAAATGAAGGCAAATACATAAACAACATAAACAAGGATATTCATTCCAGTATTGTGTACAGGAGCACTAGCAACACTAGTAACAACCTAAGTACCCATCAGATGGGGGCTGCCAGTTAAATACATTCACTGTGGCATATCACTATGTTGGGAAGATTAGGAAATCTTTCACAAGAGTAAGGCAGCTCTCTGTGTACAGATACCAAAGCAGAAGAGGCAAGGTGCAGCACAGTAGGTCAAGGATGCTAGAATTCATGTGAAGAAACACATCCCCCTGACCAGAATCACTAGAGGACTCCCGGAATGGGGGATCCGAGAAAAGCTTATTTTTGAATGCTTTGAAAAAATGTTTGCATTTTTTTAACTGAGTCCATGAAAGACTTTTTTTTTTCCAACTATAATGGATTATAAAATGAAATACTTTAATAATCAGTCTTTAGAATTTTTAATGAAAATTAAATGGCTAAAAGAAACCTTGAAACCCGTCTAATGCTACCTAATTTGAGGTTCCTTTAGTACGCCTGCAACTGCTTTCTATTTGAGCTCTTATGTGTTTGGGACAAATGAGTCATGGGAAGTTTCAGTTTACCACTGCTGGTAGAAGAATTGGTACCATTTTCCTTGATCTGCCTGTTAGATACGGGATACAACAGAAGTTATTCCAAGTCCTTTGCTTCTGGATATATTTTACATCTGCAAGCTTTAAAATGGTAGATCCAGACTTCCTGGAAGAACAGACAACATATTTACTTGAAGCAGACTCGGGTTTACTTGAGTTCATCCTCACTTTGGCTAAGTCACTGAGTGAGGGAAGGTGTCTGGGAATAATGGTTCCATTTTTATCCTGTTCATTCCTGAAAAATCCAATAGGAGATTCTTTTCACTCTAAAATTAACTATTCTGTGTATGAAGCAGTATCTGGATATCTGATCTTAAATAGAAATGTTATCTTAAAATGGCACCGCCTTTTATAAAACCATAAAAGTACCCTTTATTCTTACCCTTTGGGGGTGTGGGGGAATGACTACAATAAAAGCTGATTAGTTATGCCACTGCAATGTACTAGTTCATATCGGACCATCTCTAGTGGGCAGAATTTTAGTTCTTTAGTAAAAGCCATTAGCAGAAAATAGTCTTTTCTCACTTCTAAAATCACAGTTAAACATTCTAAATGAGGCGAAGAGTAAGCTGCAGTGTCCTGGGGCAGCTATCTCAAGAAGCCCCCTGCAGATTAGGGAAAGGCTGACTGCCTTCTAAACCATAGCAGCCTCAGTTCAAACCCCAAACTCCACTATCCACAAGCTGTACGACCTTGGGAAAGCTTCCCCATTCACAAAATGGGAATGCCATCACTTCTTGTCCGGTTGTTGTGAGCTAAATGAGATGAGGCACGAAGGCACCAAGCCTGGTGTCAATCACACATTATGCAAAATAATAAGAGGAGGAAAGAAAAGGGATCTGAGATCAGAACTGCACCTGTGGCGGTCTTCAGGAACCAAATTCACAGAATGGGGATGTGTACTCGCCTTAGCCTAGATGAAGAGAGGAGGCCTAAGTGATTTTTCAAAACACTCCAACTGAGGCAACTGAAGGAGATGCAGGAACCACAGTGTGAACCTAGGTAGCAAAACTGTGAACTGGTAGCAAAGACGCCAAGAAAGAAAGCAAAGATGGCAGAAGGGTGATGCACCCAAGGACTATGTGGGTGAGCAAGTCAACACCGAGCCAGCCGGAGCTGCTTCTGAGCTCCAGACCCTCTGGGTTCAACACTTGCTCCTGCAGCTCCAAGTGGACGCTCTGGGCTTACCGAGATTCGGCTGAGACACGGCCATGGACCTCTGGGGTGCTGGGGTGGACGTGGCTGCAGAGTGGAGGTTCATGGGATTCAGGGGCTGATTCATCGCCTTCCTAGGGTCTTGCCATGTGGTGATTTTTTCTATGTGACTAAAAGAAGGAAAACAATTATCTTTTTAATTGTCAGCATGACTATCATTATCACCATCACCAATAACAGCACAAGAGTTAAATGACGCCGGCTCTTCCTTCCTTAGGATCTGCTTACAAATGGCTGACACACTGTGTTTGTTTTCATCCAAGGTCACGCCTGCCCACATACCCTCCATCCAAGGGCTCCAGCAGGGACTCTCTGAATAGAAGAAGCCCATGACTTGGTTGTCCCAGCTGTCCCTAGATGCAGAAACCCTCTTACATGTTTTCTGCCTCACCAGTGTATCTCCTCTCAGCCAAGGAGTCTTCGCTCCCCAGCCTCTCAGATACTTCCCTGCCATTCAGTCACTGGGATGCCATGGTGGGAACTCCTCTCCCAAAGCAGGACCATGCTCCTGCCCTGCCAACCCTCCCACGCTCTGTGGATCACATAACTGACGTAACGAGGACATATCTGCTGGTCTCAGCCAAAGCCAGAGCTTTTGAAACCAACCTCGTGAACATGACATGACTGAGCTCTACTAAGACCAAGGAAGGCACTGTGAGGTCCACACGGGTAATACGGAAGACCCTGAAGAAGCTTTTGTTCAATTCATCAAGGTAACAACTGAGAAGCTGGAGTACAGAGTAGCAGGATGTAAGTGTAGAAGACAGGAAGATAGATGATGGAGAAACCCAACTGTCAAGGCATGAAGACTTCTGAGGGCAAAGACATGATTAGACTTTCGGTCATACACAACTTCCAGGATCCGTTATTGTCACTTAATCTCAGAGAAACTGGCCCAACATAAGCTTCTGTCCAGAGTTTCCATATGTCCTGAGAAAGATGGACAGAGGGGTACCTGGGGGGCTCAGTGGGTTAAGCCTCTGCCTTTGGCTCAGGTCGTGGTCTCAGGGTCCTGGGATTGAGCCCAGGCGCTCATGGCGCTCCCTGCTCGGCGGGGAGCCTGTTTCCCCCTCTCCCTCTGCCTGCCTCTCTGCCTACTTGTGATCTCTCTCTCTGTTAAATAAATAAATAAAATCTTAAACAAAAAAAAGAAGATGGACAGACCTCCAGCTTTGTCGGCCTCCTCTCAAACCACACCATAAGTCAGTCATGCTTCATGTACCCCATGACATAAACTATTTTCTGAGATTTTAATATATTTTTCTTTTAAAGATGAACATATTCACCTAGTACAATAGCTTTGTTTTACGAGTTGCAGCAGAGTTCTTTCCACAGTTATCAAAAACAAACTCTGATAGCAGAAACTAAACGTCAGCCTTTTGTTCTAAGCCTTGCAGCTAGGCTGACCTCTCCCAAAGTAATTGTTGGTGTCAACCCCCATGCACTACAGACCCTTCTAGATACATATGAAAGGAGCCTGATTGTTCTTTTGGTAAAACACACCTCAATTTTGAATAACAATGGCTCCCTTTGAATCCTTGGCGACGCTATTACTACCATTAAATTTAATCCTAAATCAGGGCTATACCCCCCTCACTGGAGTTGTATTTGTCTCTTCTTTTGCATCTGTTTCCTCGCATTTGAACGCTGCCTCTGCTAAACTTCCTCAGATTTCTTTGTCCTAGACAGCAAGTTACAGGAACGGGGAGCTCATCTACTGCCTTGAGTGAAAACTTGGCTGTTTTCCCAAGAAGGCCTTTAAATGAGTGTGATTAAAGGTAGAGGAAGCGTAATTAAGTTTAACTGTTGAGTTTCCATACTGTCAGAGCCCTCAGCAGTCCTTAAAACATAATCCAAAACGAACAGGGTAAAATAAAAACATTAAAACCAAGACTGTCCTAAGCATAAGAGACTCTCAATCTCACAAAACAAACAGGGTTGGGGGGGGTGTTACGGACATTGGGGAGGGTATGTGCTATGGTGAGTGCTGTGAAGTGTGTAAACCTGGCGATTCACAGACCTGTACCCCTGGGGATAAAAATACGTTATATGTTAATTAAAAAATAAATAAATTTAAAAATTTAAAAAAAATTTTAAAAACTTACCTAAAATAATAAAGTAAAAAAAAAAAAAAAGATTTTATTTTTCTGAGAGAGAGAGAGTGCGCATGCGGGGTGCATGTATGAGCACACATGAGAGGGGGAAGGGTAAAAAAAAAACCAACCCAAGACTGTCCTGTTCAGAAAAACACAAATAGAGGGGGAAAGACCCAACTAAAGAGAGGATAATCACTTACTCAAGCACACAGAAAGATGAAAAAGAAGGAAACAATGGTCTTAGTTACACCTTCAGCTTAACGATTATAATTCTGTTGAAAGCTTTCATAAAATCCTTGTGTCAGCTTCTGGTCAAGTGGAAACTCATCACCAGCCTCCGGCGATTTGTCATTGTCCTTCAGAGTCAGGAACCCTCATTGACGAGGATGTCAGAGTTAAGTAAACTCCCTTTAGCAAAGTAATTAAGAGCTAAGAAAACCTTTGACTAACCATTCCTTCAGGACCCACACTATGAAAACATGTTTTTCCAAGGTAGGTCTGTCCTACATACTTTCCACAATGCTACCGGAAGGAAAGGAATCCTCTCTTTCATGAACCTTTCTCAGACCCTCTGATACCACAGATCTCGATGCTTCTTTGCCAGGAGCACCAAGAGCGCAGCCGCTGGTGGGAGAAATGGGGGGAATGGGAGGGTGGGGGGAGAGAAAGTGATGCAGGTCTGCTGTGGTCTGACATGCAGCTACCAGTCAGTGGTAGGAATGACACAGGAGCCGGTACAATGCTGGTTTCCACTCTCCTCTCCCATTCCGAACCAGAAGGCTATGGCCCCTGAATCTAGGGAGAGCAGGAAGGCCCGCACCCCACATGGTAAGTGAGCCCAGCTTGCCTAAGGACATCACCACAGCTGGCCAGCCTCCATCCCCCAGAACAGAATGCTGGGGCATTCTGGGAGGACCCTCTGGCCCCATCCCAGAGAGGTCTGACCCCAATGAGGTACAACTCAGCTGTGGCTTCCAAGTCCTAGAACTCCCCCAGGACCGTGGGAGCCTCCTCAGCCCAACCTTCAAACCCCACGCCTGGCCAACACTTTGAAAGGAGTTTTGTTCCCAGCAGATTTGTTAATTAAAAGTGTCACTCACAGTATTGCCCAAAGACTAGAGTACAAGAGGGAGTTTGAAGAAAGCGGTTCTCATTGCTCAGAAACAACTCTGAGAAGAAAGCCACTGGAATTCCCAGTCTTAGCACACCCACCCGTCGACCCGACACCAGCTTTGCTCTAAACGCTCAGCTCCTAGGATGTCCAGGGTGGCTCCCGGGCCGAATGTCAAAAGCAAGGGCTCTGCTCACAAGAATTTGATACATCGCAGATGATTTGATAGGAAAGCTACATTCTGCTATTTTGCAAATCACTTTGCTCCCATCGCCCCGTTCCCAAAGGCAGGCTAAGCCACTGGCTCTGTCGGTCACACCGCTGTCTCATCTCCGCTCCCTCTCAATTACTGACTCATTTCCTTTCTCGGATTTCTCAGTGTAACTTCACTGTCTGCCAGGACCCGCAGTGGAGCTGGCCTGCTGCTCCCACCTCTTCCCCAAAGTCACTCCCTTGCTGCCGAGCCTAACTTCAAACCAATGTCTCTGCTGTTTTTAGAAGTCTCCTTTCTCCTAAAAATTTATATATATTCAATCTCCCTACATATGTGTGTCCGAGGAATAATATGCTGTACCACTGTCATATCAGAAAATGGAACAAAAAAGGAAAAAGATATCAAACTATTGACGGTGATACATGAAAATAAGAGGCCCGCTGGCACTTTTTTTTTTCTTATCATAACTCCCTTGTACTTCCCAGGTTTTTAATAGTGACTATGAGTTGTTTTCATAAGCAGTAAAAACAAAGACACTCATGAAGGTACAACATGATGAAAAGGAAAATGAGGCACGGTCACACAGGTCATAGGGTACTAAAATGAGACTTTAGATAAGCTGTAGATTTGGCTGTCACCATCGAGGGGCAAAGAAAGAATTAGGAAAATAGAAATCAATCACCTGGCCCCATGCTGTTTATAAGGAAAAAGAATACCAGTTCCAAAGGAAAAGAAAAACTTTTCCTGACACCAAAAGGCCTCTTTCCTGGGCTTTAAAAAAAAAAACAAAACACTCATAAGGGTTTCACAGGGAGACCCCGGTGGTACAGATAACAAGATAATGGGAGTGGTCATCTCTTTCTTTGGGGGCCTCTGTGACCACCATTTATTTCCTAGACTGCCCCATTCCACAGTCACAGAAAGAACCAACCCACTCCTCACCTCCAACACATCAGGAGTCTCTGATCAGAGAAGTATTCAGGTCCGAAAAGAGCTTCAGTTGCTTAGGAACTGCAGTTTTCGCTCAGGGGCAAGAAAACTCAACATTTCTCTGAGATGATGTTTGGCTGAAAAATTGTTGTGTGAAATAATTTTTCCTTCTTGAACTAGTATGTTTTTCAATAGAGACATGGATTTTTTTTTTAAGATTTTATTTATTTATTTGACAGAGAGATCACAAGTAGGCAGAGAGGCAGGCAGAGAGAGAAAGGGAGAAGCAGGCTCCCTGCCGAGCAGAGAGCCCATGCGGGGCTTGATCCCAGGACCCCGAGATCATGACCCGAGCCGAAGGCAGAGGCTTAACACACTGAGCCACCCAGGCGCCCCAGAGACATGGATTTAGAAAGTCATTTTATTTACTAGGGAAATTCTATGTTGGAGGTTGAAACGTTGTTGAAATGAGCGGAAGAGGGGGCAACCTCGCCACCCTCCTGGTCTCCCTCCACGGCAGGCCTGGTTCCTCCCATCAGCCTCCAGAGGATCATTAACTTAGCTCCTGTTTCCTCTTCTCCAGCCTCCTGCATGACCTTCCACCTTGAGGAGCACCAGGGCCTCCAGACCTCCCCTCCTCCAGTCCTTCCGGTTTTACTCCAACCTTCCACCCCTCCCCATCCTGACAATCCGCTCTCCATCCCACCTCTAGACTCCTATCCCAAGGACAGCTGGGATCCAAGTCACCCCCGGGGTCCTTGGTCTCACATGCTTAACCGGCTGACTAAGCCACTCAGGTGCCCGCACATACCTGAGTCTTAATGTTACCTCTGATCCTGTGTGACCTTGTTGGACAAGCCACTTCACCCATCCTGGTCTCAGAACCCAGATCCCTGAGCACCCACAGAAGTGAAAGGAGCTAACAAACCTGAGAGTTCCTTGTTGCAAGGGTAAAATAGATCTGTTCAGGGAAAGTAATGACAGCCGAAGTCACCTGCAGGTTTCATGACCAGTTCACAGGGCCTCCCAGGCTCACCTCCCCAGCCATGAGTGTAAGGAAGGTGGCCTCGACAAGCCCCAGGCTGACGGCGTGGGTTCCAGGTTACTCAACAGCATGCACTGTTCACTTACTGTGCACAATGCGCTAGGCAGGCATAAAAATAAAGGGTATTCTGTAAATATAAAACCCTGACTAGCAGCAGAACCATTAAAGGCGAAGATAAAATCTTAATCTGTAAAAATAGAATCCTCCTGCTTCATACAATCCGAGAAAAAGCCTGGCATTTTGGGATGAATTTATCCTCCAGCCTATGATCACGACCTATTACACTAACTTTATGGAAGGAAGCCACACAACAAAGACTTTCTGAAATAGAGAAGGTCTATGTAATACATTTTGTATTGCTGGAAGCATACGAAGATACAAAAATAGAAATGAGGGCCGCCTGGGTGGCTCAGTGGGTTAAGCCTCTGCCTTCGGCTCAGGTCATGATCTCAGAGTCCTGGGATGAGCCCCGAATCGGGCTCTCTGCTCAGCAGGGAGCCTGCTTCCTCCTCTCTCTCTGCCTGCCTCTCTGCCTGCTTGTGATCTCTCTGTCAAATAAATAAATAAAATCTTTAAAAAAAAAAAAAACAAAAATAGAAATGATTCTGAGTGCTTGATTTTGAAAGAATTTAGAGTTCTTAGCAACATAAGCCACTTGCCTATTTCTATGGGCAAAGATTTCATCTCTCAATGTAAGTGTTTTGCCTTTTTACTCCTCCTCCGCCCCACCCTCACTGCTTTAATATATTCAAGTTTCACATTACTGTCAGCCATTACTCGGGGCTCCCTGCCAGCAACAGAGCTGTTAGGACAGGGCTTAGAAGTAGCCTCCAACCTGCCTCTTTTTTTCCACCACAAACTAGCTAGGCCGTTAAAGAGAACCACACCAGTGAGATGGGAATTTAAAGGCAGCCTGAGGTTGTAAAACCAAGGTCAACTGATTCAAAACTCAATTCACATTCAGTGCCGCTTGGTGCTAGTCCCCTGACCATCCCAGGCTCTGTTCAAGTTCTCCCTTCACTCTCTCTTTGTTGGGGGGGGGGGCGGGGTGCTAATATTAAATGGAACATAAGCTCTTTCAATGACAGAAATGATCCTATGAGACATAGCAAAGTGCTCTGTACATAGTAAGCATTTGCAAAACAATACCCATGCAACCCTCATAATACTCACAAACCAACTTAGAGCATATGTAAATAATCTTCCTTTGCTTTTTTTTTTTTTATTTTTTTTTAAGATTTTTATTTATTTGACAGAGAGAGAGAGAGAGCACAGAAGCAGGGGAAGCAGCAGGCAGAGGGAGATGTCTCACAGGAAACCCCGCACAGGACTCCAGCACAGGACTCCATTCCAAAACCCGGGGATCCTGACCTGAGGCAAAGGCAGACACTTAACCAAGACACTAAGATGGTTTTGATTTACGGGACCCATTCACCACCCTCTTAATCACATCACCCTTTATCACAAATGTACATAGCTAAAGATTATTTGCTTAGAAAGTGCTAAATCAACTTTGCAACTTGCTCCTTGTGAACCAGTTCAATTAAAGCCATCAACGTTAAAAATGGAAATTGAAACAGATTTGCGTGAGGCTGATAATTTCCCAGAGAGGGCTTGCCAGGTTAAGTCTGACCCATTGTCAGCAGGCAACAAATGCTTTGCCAATACTTAATCCCGTACCAGATGGCAAGAAGACTTGTCCGAGAATCACGTTGAAGTCCTGAAACGTTCCCCAGTGAAATTTAAAATACAAAGAAGCAAAACACTGGTTTACTTTCTTATGTTCCGGGAATAAATGCTGCCTGTGTTTCAATTACATTAAACATGCTGGCAGTGTGTTCTTATTTAAATTTCAGGACCTAGGAAATGACACATCGTATCTTACTCATATCTTGCATTTCTTTGAGTGGTGCCTTTTGTTTTGTTTTGTTTTTTTGCCAGTGGTATTCAGCTATTCCGACTGACACCAGAGGTGGGTTTTAACCACAAGAACAAAGACAGCTGGCGTGCACACTTATTAATTCTCCCAGACCCAGATGTACACTCTCTCCAAGTTACTTCCTCTGCTGTCACCTAAAACCAGAACCTAGTGGAAACTGATCACTTGTGAGCCCCTGGGCCCTATTCTTGGGGGGGTGGGGTGGGGGGCTCATAGCAAGGAGAGCTACCATCGCTGTGATAGCTCGCAGCCCACTTCTAAACTGGCAACCCAACCTGATTTGTAGCCATCTGTTAAGCTGTTCCCTTCTGCTTCACCCTCTCAGTCCAGGTGGATAACCAGGAGTCGGCTTTTGAACCACAATACACTGATAATTGGAAATCAAGTGCTGGCATGTCACCTGGCTGAACTGTTTTAGTTTATTTCCAAAGCCATCAAACTCCTTCCCAGGTTTTCATCCTTCCTATTGTCACCCTAATTGAAGATTCTTTGCCATAAAGCAACTTCCACACCACTATAATTGGTTACAATTCTTTTTCTGTTCTCCCCAAATCCTGAACGGTACTATCTCTTGCTGGTCCAATGCATTAGAATAAAAGATAGGAAGAGGTTAAAAAAAAAAAAAAAAGTTAGGCTGCAAAGGTACATCACTGACACCTCCATTAGCGAAGCATTCGTATCATTCACAGATTAAATCCCAAAGCCATAAAAACGGTCTCATGCCATCCAATAAATGTGACTGTTCCCATAATGGAAGCGTGCCTCCTAGACAGCTCATCCTTCTTCGAAACCACAAGGAATTTATAGCTGAAAGGTTCTGCTCTGATTTTCACTTAGGCAGCTCACAGGAATAAGTCCTATGTAAATAGGGGATTTTTTTAGGATCCTCTAATAAAAGATGATACAAGACCAGAAGCATTATTTTGGTGCATGTTTCCGGTCTCTACCATTCACTTGCCAATTCACAAACATTTCAGAGTCCTCTGGAATTCTGAATGAATGGCAGGGATTGTATTTTTAACTATGAGGTTCTAATCCTCGACTTCCATCACAGCCGCGCCAGGAAGCCTCCCCTCGTTTAAATTAGCAGCGGTAGTGGCCACGCCAGTGTGGAAGATCCACTCGCACTTCCGCCGCAGCCAGCTGTGGCGATCTATCGACTCGCAAATCCTTTCCACTGAACAGGGCCACCTTTTCTGCAGACTCACTCCCAGACCCGCTCAGTCAGGGCAGAAGCTGAGTCAAGGAGAGGGGCCGTCCACCCCACTTGACACAGTCACATCCACGGGTCCTCCAGAGCACTGCTGCTGGGGTGGGGAGGAAGGCAGCAGGATGAATGTGCCCCTCCTGGAGAAAACCACTTTGGGAAGCTAGTGACTCAGCAACAGAGCCCCAAGGTGTGACTCAGACACCTCACCTCAGAGGGTGAGGTGCCTCATTGTGTTAGAGACACCCTGACATCGCCCAACACAGGCAAACCTGCCTTCACCTCTGCAAACCGAACCAAACTCTTACTTAACCTTATTTTTCCTATTCCCTAAAAGAGCAAGAAGAAAAAGAGAAGGACTAGGTTTCTGTTTGCTTGTCTGCCATAGGCCAAGAGCCCTATTAAAGAACTTTGGCTGTTCCGTGATTTTATTATCAACACTTAGCATTTTTTCCTCTTCTCAAGTCAGGATCAACAGTGCTAGTAAAAGATTCATAAATCATGCTAAATTTCTCCTATGGAAACCGAACAACAATGGAAGAGTATATACCACTACGTTTTATTATTTCCAGATATCTAGTATCTCTTCCTACTTTTTCACAAACAAAACCATGTGGTGGAAGGAGAAGTGGAGAAAAGATGAGGTTCTTTATGAATGGTGACTTCTAGAATTATCAAGAGGCATTTCTTCATTCGACAAGTGTTTACCAAGGAACCCTATCTTTCACGGGGACTCAGTTCCCAGAATCGTTTTTGGGAAATGTGGGGTGTGGTGAAAGGAACCCCCAAAAATCCTTTAAATGGCCCATAAGTGTGTGGTATCCTAGGCTTTATGTATGTTACACTGTCTTTCAGTGTCCGAAACAGCCACTTCCCTCCAGGGTTAAGACATGGTACTGTTTTCTACAGCCAAGCTCCAGGTGAGACCATGCTGTCCCCAAATCCTTACGTTGGGATGCCTAAGCATGTAGTGTTGAATTTGTGCCACTTAAACAGGCATGAAGTCCTAAGTGCCTTGTGGTCTTCCAAGCCAACATGGATCTATCAGCAGACGATCCAGTGTGGGCCCCAGGAGCTGGCAATTAAACAGGCAGTGAGGTAGTGGCCAAGAAATAATGAATGAGTGGAGGTTAACGGACACAAATCTTGGTTTTTTTTGTTACTATAAATGGTCCAGAGCCTGACATTCTGTCCTGATAACTATGCATTCGATACTCTCCCCAAATCAGAGGTGTCTGACATCTGGGAAGCAGCTTTAATCTTGCAATCATTTCTTAAATTTGTTTTTAAGCCACTGGGTTACTTGAAATACTAAAATACTTTGAAAATTGTTTTTCCAGGCTCTCCGTGCCCAGCACATGTGTCAATGTGTTGTTTTTCCAGTTGTTCCCCCAGTATGTCTTAGTCCACACCGCTTGCCCACTCCGAAGCCACTCCGGACAAAACCACGGTTCAACTGAACTGCTAATGCCCTTCTGTCTCTTCTTTCTAATGGGGCCAAATGAATTAGATGTCACTTGCCCAAAAGAAGAGGGCAAAGCCTCCTCAAAACCAAGAATTCTTTTGGATTCGTCTAGCTTCACTTCCATTCAGGCAAAGAGATTTGACTCCTCTTCACTGGTTTTGTTTTTCTAAGTTCTGAGAAGAGAATGAGCCACACTGGGCTCCGATCCTCGGAGCCACTGTGCTTGCACATGCTTGAGGGCCATGACCCAGCTGGCACTGGAGAACAGACTGGCACGGACCCCAACCCCCGTCTGCAGAAAGACTCGAGTACTATTCAGAGCCAGCGTCCCATTTCGCAAGAAATGATTTAGAGGATGGAAGACAAAAACTGAGGCCTTAAAAGAGATGGAATTAAGCTTCAGAGTCAGCGGAAGGGTGAGGACCACTGGAGACCTAGAAAAATGGGGCAACCCGACTTAGGTTTTGTGTTTTAAACCCAGACCACAGGGGCACTTGGGTGGCTCAGTCAGTTAAGTGTCTTTAGCTAAGGTTATGATCCTGGGGTCCTGGGATGGAGCCCCGCACTGGGCTCCCTGCTCAGCGGGAAGCCTGCTGCTCCCTTGCCCTCTGACTGCCACTCTGCCTACTTGTGTGCATTCTCTGGCTCTCTGTCAAATAAATAGAAAAGAAAAAATCTATTTTAAAAAAAGTTAGATTAAAAAAAATAAACCCAGCCCACAAATCTTTTCACATGTATTTCCTGGCATCTGTGGCTGAAAGTATCACCCAAAAGGGGCAGAACATTCCACAGTATTTTTTAACTTTGCCCCTGCTATTAACCAGCTAAAAGAACACTGTAACTTCACCTAGCATCTCCAGGTCCCAGTGTCCTCCACTGTAAAATGGGCACAAAAATATCCATTTCATAAGTTTGTTTTGACTATTTCATCAAATCACAAAAGTAAAGTGCCTCTACAATGCCGACATAGATGGCACCCTGAATATTTTTTTAAAAGACTTATTTGAGATTGAGAGTGCGTGAAGGGGCAGAACACAGAGCAGAGCTCGATCCCACAACCCAAGGGATAGTGACCGGAGCCGAAACCAAGACTTAATCACTCAACCAACAGGGCCACCCAGGTGCCCCATGACACTATACATGTATTAACTCCCCTTTTATCCCTTATGAACTCTATCCCAATTGTTGAAAGGAATCCAAGGAATTCAAACGCACAAAAATCAGCAAACACACTATGGTACAATGACCCCCCCCAAAATGGCGGGAAATAACAGTGAACATCCATTCACTCTAAAAACTGCAGATATACTTGATTTCACAGAGTGGTGTGAAGTAGTAACTGATTTAGAGAAAATATTCTCAAAAGAAATAGGCCTAGTTAACCACCAGCCCTTGGGTGATCCCTCCACATTTGTCTTGGTTTGGTTTTTCTTTGTTTTTGTTTGTTTGTTTTGCATTATAATGATATCAACTCTCAAAGCTGGGTTAAAAAAAGCCAGAGCTAATAGTCCTTTATTGTCTTTGTCAGGGAGGCTCTTTTTATTTTTTTTAAAGAGATTTTATATATGTATTTGACAGAGAGAGACACAGAGAGAGAGGGAACACAAGCAGGAGGAGTGGGAGAGCGAGAAGCAGGAGGAGTGGGAGAGCGAGAAGCAGGGGGAGTGGGAGAGGGAGAAGCAGGGGGAGTGGGAGAGGGAGAAGCAGGGGGAATGGGAGAGGGAGAAGCAGGCTTCCCGCTAAACAGGGAGCCTGATACGGGGCTCGATCCCAGGACTCTGGTGGTGTCTTTGTCAGGGAAGCACTTCTGGTGGTGATGAGCACCCCATGTCAGCACACAGACTTTTTGCCCACATTTAAAGTAGAAAAGGATTTTAGCTTGAACTGAAAAGCAGGATAAGACTGAACACTAAAAAAATAATACCTGATGCCTTTCCATTTTTCCTAACATAAATGCTCAGGAAATTTTAGGCCAATTTAGTTTTGTAATCATTTACCAGGTGACTGACAATCGTTCGCCCCCACAGTTCACCCCAAAATGTAAGTACTGATCAGTTACAGAAATGCAAGAAGACTTTAAGCTTCTGTGACTCCACAAATGGAAAAACAAATTTAGCCTCAAAAGTACTATAGTTTTATACAAAACACGTTGATGCAAACTCCAAATAGAGTTAACTTGGTACCCACAGGTAGAGGTTTAATAAAAAAAAATAAAAATACACTACTGCTTTAATCTTTAACTATTAAAGAACAGAAACATGTATCTGTTTCAACTTTTTATGACTTATTTCCCTATCCAAACCCCACTGTTCTTCACTAAAGTAGCTGGGATTATTTCTCATATAAAATAAACATCTGGGGCACTAGGTGGCTCAGTTAAGCGTCTGCCTTCAGCTCAGGCCATGATCTCAGGGTCCTGGAATGGAGCTTCTCGCACCGGGCTCTCTGTTCAGCGGGGAGCCTGCTTCTCTCTCTGCCTGCTGCTCCCCCTGCTTGTGCGCGCTCTCTCTCAAATAAGTAGTCTTTTAAAAAAATAAAAGAATAAAATAAACATCTATTTACGTGTATGTAATTTTTAAATTGGTGTGACTTTAAACTTACAGGAAACATGCAAGAATACACAAGGTACTTCCACGTACTGATTTACCGGCTGTCCTTTTTTTTTTTTTTTTTTCAAAGTTAGTTCTGACGGAAAAGTAGCCCTAGAATAATCATCTGTTTTTATATGGCCCCATCGTAACAGTGATAGGTGGGTAGGTCATTTTTCCAGCTTTGAAAAAGAAGTGAATCTTATTCTGTAACATATGCAATATTTACAAAAAAAAAAAGGGAAAAAAAGCTAAGATAACCAGTCTAAATAACCAAGTCAAAAAGCAAAGTGACAGGGCGCCTGGGTGGCTCAGTGGTTAAATCCTCTGCCTTCGGCTCAGGTCATGATCTCAGGGTTCTGGGATCAAGTCCCGCATCGGGCTCTCTGCTCAGCAGGGAGCCTGCCTCCGCCTCCTCTCTCTCTCTGACTGCCTCTCTGCCTACTTGTGATCTGTCTGTCAAATAAATTAAAAAAAAAAAAAAAAAGGCAAAGTGACACTAGATTTGATAACACCTAAACAAAAGCAGTAAGAATTTGGCAATAACGTGACCCTTAATACCCTCTCATGAAGGAGAGAAGAGACCCCACCCAAGTGGAGAAAACCACAGGCAGATGAGTCCTCTATTTTCTGAGCTGCTGATGGCCACACAACAGCATAACTGAAATCAAACACTTATGTTTAAACACAGACTTGGCCGGTGCAGCTTTTTCACTATGCTTTTTACTTAAATTGACCGGGAGCGTTTTCAAACAGGGTGAGAGCCACCTCGGTTTGGTCAATTTATTAACTGAACCCTACAAATAAGTTATTCTTAGAAGTTGAGGAAATCCATGTGAAAAACATTAAAATTCTCAGGCAAATGTCCTTCCAATATTTGAAAGGAATGTTCTACTTTCACAGATATACATTTTGAAGAAAAATCTGTAAATATACAGATTTACATTTTGAAGAAAAAATTGTAAATATATCAAAAATCTGTGTATCCCTTTCTGAAGAATGTGTGTTTTAAACAAAGGAGAAAAACAGTTTCAGGAAAACAGCTTTTCTTTTTTAAAGATTTTACTTATTTATTTTAGAGAGAGAGAGAGAGAGAGAGAGAGAGACAGCACAAGCAGGAAGGAGCAGAGAGAGAGAGAATCTCAAGCAGACTCCAGGCTGAGCATAGAGCCTGAAGCGGGCGTGATCCCACAACCCTAGATCATGACCTGAGTTGAACCAAGAGTTGGATGCTTAATGACTGCACCACCTAGGAGCCCCAGAAAAATACCTTTTAAAATGTCCATAAAATGCTCACAAAAGAGCCACAGCCTCACTAAAGGTCACCCTTGCATATTACTATTCTTAAACTGGTACCATCTTTCTGGAGGGCAGTTTGCCAACATGCAATAACGATCCTCGAAAATGCTTTGATCGGGCAACTCCACTTCCACAAAGTTGACAAGGAAACCATCTGATAGATATGGCAGAGCGGGCTGCCTACTGCTGAGTATCTGCTTTCCCCTTCTTCTAGGTGCTAGATATGGCCGTGAGACTAAGTTCTAGACAGTAAACAGAAGTGCTATGTTGGGGGCACCTGGGTGGCTCAGTAGTTAAGCAGCTGCCTTCAGCTCAGGTCATGATCCCAGGGTACTGGGATGGAGCCCCAAGTCGGGCTCTCTGCTCAGCAGGAAGCCTGCTTCTCTATCTCCCACTGACCCTGCTTGTGTTTCCTCTCTCACTGTGCCTCTGTCAAACAAATTTTTTAAAAAATCTTAAATTAAAAAAAAAGAAGTGCTATGTGGAATTCTGGGGAAGTTCTTTAAATAGAAGAGACAGACTTTTCTGCTTCCCACCTTACTCTTAACCCAGCTTGGAATGTGAACATGATGGCCAGAGCTACAGCAGCCCTCTCAAAACATGAGGAATGAAAGCCACACTGTAAGGACAAAGAAGTACAAAAAAGATAAATGCATGTGGAGCTACCAAACCACTACTAGCCTGCCTTACTTTAGATTTCTTTAATGTTAGAGATAAATAAGCCATCTCCGTTCATGGCCCTGTTAATCACAAATGTAACTCCAACTCAATACAGAAAGTATGCAAGATGTATAAGAAGAGACGTCCATTGTAATTCTGTTTATAGCTTAAATGTAATAAGTGGTTAAATAAATTATGGTTCAGTCAGATAACAGAACACCGAACAGACATTATAAATGACACAGATCTATTATTTGTTTAAACAGAAAGATGTTCACAATATATTGCTATGTGAACAGGATCCCATTTTGGTTAATATACACACATATGAAAGAAGGAAAGTAGGCTTTATTCAATTCTTTAGATTTCTTTGTATTTTCTACATTTCAGCAATAAGCATCTTTTTTTCCAATCACAAAAAAGGCATGAGAAAAGCTATCCTCCCCCCAAACGAACTCCCCTCTTACTTCAAAAATAATGTGGCATTCCACATTTGAACCTACAACTGCTAATTACAGCCTCTGAGAATAATTCCACAGCTCAGAGTACAGGGTTGAAAATCTTGTCAGTCCCTTAACTGTGACTTGGAAAAGGCGCCATCATAATACTCCGGAGAGTGCTCAGCCTAAAGGAGCTCCGAACCAGAGAGGGGCACGAGAGAGGAGGGAAGCTAGTACAAGGAAGGGATAAAGAGGATCAACGAACATTCTATAATTAAGCAATATTGTAGGGCTGCCTCTAGCAGGTGTTTGAGCAAGGGGGGAGAATCTAAACAAGGTGACGACAGACAGGAATGGCTGTCTCCTGGGGCAGATCAAGCGGGGCCTGTCATCCCGGGCCCCATCTACACTTCCCAGGACAATCTGAGGCACCTTATATCCAGCACCTGGCCGCTTTAGAGACTCCCAGCTGCAGTGCTGTGATTGCTGTCATCTACCTAACCCAGAGGGGAAAGGCATTTGTTGTATCTAGAAAGATTAGGATGAAACTATCTTCAATTGTTCTTATGAAAGAGAATGCATAACTCACTTAACTGTGTTTGTTTTTTTGTCACGCCTGAATTTCTCCTTTTTTCTTTTTAAAGGAAGAAACCTATGCTTGCAGCTGTATTTTTCATTTTTAAGTCCAATGTTGATTACATACTCACTCCAAATAAAGGTTTAAATGGAGTTTATGACCAACCACAGCCTCCTCCTCCTCCCACTGTAAGGTACTTCCTGCCTTCAAACCCTTTACGCAACTGCCATTGACTTGGAGAGGAACTCCGCAAGGAATGAGCAGGACACACATCACAATACTGTCAGAGGAAACGGAATTTTCTTTACAGGATGCACTTTGAGTCTTCCTTTCCACAATGCTTCCTAAAATGCCACTGAAATTGATGGAGACTTTAAATATGCCTTCAATTTCTCAGTAGTTCCCCCTGTGGAATGAGTGTAGAAGGTCTGACAAAACGGCCGAGAATTCAAAAACTACTCATGGAATAAATGACCAAAAAAAGAAAGGCATGAATGAATATATTTAATGGGCTTCCTTTAGCAAAGCATTTTACTTCTCAGTGTCTGTATCAAATGAATCTTATGCATATCTGATATACCTTTATCTACAAAATATTCAAGAACTCATCCCATAAGATCTGTTCTTTACTTGTGCTGCGACAAGGACATGAGTGCTAGAGAATGCTACGACATCTTCTAGAACAGATGAACTCTATTCAGCAAACTGACTGAGCCTCTATCGGGTGCCACTCACCATGGGCCCTGAAAATACACTCCCTCTGACACATCAATAAATGTGTGCGGAATGAGTGAATGAATGAATGAACCGGTATTAATATTCATTAATACTAATAGTCATGATAGTAATTCATATTAGCCATACATGATAATATTCACAATAATGATGGCAATAATAATGTCTGATGATAACAACTGACAGTTATGTAGTGTTTACCAGCTTCAAAAATTATCTTATTTTGATCTTCACATAACAGATTTATTCATCTCCAGTTTTAAGATCCAGAAACTGGGTTGAGAGGTTAAATGACTTAACAGATTCCTTGAGGTTCCATTCGGCACACTAGAGTCCAATCTCGTTCTCATCCCTGGGTCTGGGGTTTTTTCCCACAACATGCCTTGTGAAGCAAAAAGGCTGACGTGAGTAAGCCAGAACATTAGGAAGGAAGGAAAAGAGAGTAAGGACAGTCAGTGCTGCTGTGAACTTGACTCGGTCCTGGAACCACATCTCCTTCAGACTCAGTCCTTTGGAGTAACAAGCCCCACAAGATAGATGCATCCCCCTCTTGTCTCAGTAACCCACCACTATCCTCCTGGTCCCTCCTGAAGCCCCTGAGTCACGTACTGTCGCGTGCAAACTTGCCTGCCAAGCTGACCTTTTAATTGCCTGGTTTTAATCAGGCCCATCCTGGCAAGGAAAGGGATTCTCGTGACAGTAAAATAAACTGCCTACATATGATCCTGCAGTTGCCGCTAGGGTGAAAGGAAAGGAGGAAATGTAGGTGCTACTTTAAAAACGTAAACCCAAGGGTACCGGGGGGCGTTCAGTCAGTGAAACCTCTGCTGCCTTCGGCTCAGGTCATGATCCTGGAGTCCCAGAATGGAGCCCCGAATGGGGCTTGCTTGCTCCCTGCTTCTCCCTCGGCCTGCTGCTACCTCTGCCTGTGCCCTTTCACTCACTCTCTCAAATAAATAAATAAAAGCTTTAAAAAATAATAAAAACAAAAACATAAACCAAACACAAAGCAGAAGCCCAACTCTCTGCTATGACTTAAAAGGAAGAGGCCCTGTCTCCTGGAAGTCTGTTTCTTCAGAAACCAGTCTCTGACCATAACAGCTTCAGTCTGACTTGTCCTTAGTTTTTATTAATGTTGTTTACTAGGAAAAATATTTGAATGGGGTTGATGCTCCATAAAATAAATGTGTTCATTCTATAATATGTTAGGTTAGTAACATATATAATTGTTTTTTTAAAATTGACTTTGTCTTTATAATTGACTTTGACTATAATTCAACACCTACAGTAATCTTGTAAGAATTTCTCAGACTAAAGCTCACTTGCCTGGCTTATCTTAGCCTCCTTTTGTAGGAACATGTGGGAAAAAAATGGTCAAAGGAACCTTTTTGGAGCAAATGAAGAAAATACAGTTCATTTAGACAGTCACAAAAAAGTCAAGTTTCTATCATTTTCTTCTTGATTACATTTCAATGTACTAAAAGACCTCTATCTTTCCTGACATCATATGATAATTAAAATTTGTACGTTTTCCTGCACTTCCATATTAACATCGTATTTATTATGTGTCTGAGTATGCAAACATGAACCTTTTCTCAAAGTCATTTTTTTGTTCTTATTTGACAGAGAGAGACACACCGCGAGAGGGGGAACACAAGCTCAAGGGGAGTGGGAGAGAGATAAGCAGGCTCCATCCCAGGATCCTGGGTTCATGACCTGAGTGCTATGGTGGGGGCATGGCAAGGTTAGTGGCCACTAAGTCCCTGTGAGTAATTAGGAGGAAAGACACTATTGAATCTGCCAAACTCATCACTGCATGGAAGGACCTCATCTGGCCTTTCAACCTCAAATCCACTTCTCAGGTAACAAAGGCTTTCTGGCTCAGTCACACCATCCGTGAGGAGGTAAGGTATGGGCTGGGTAGCCTCGAGTGTGTTCCACAGGATTTTAGTCCTAGAAGATCATCATCCCTCACACCTGCACCCAAGAGATGTTACCAAAGAAGTCTGGGAAACACTCAATGTTCTGTTTCCCTCCTAAAAAATTCACATTATATGCATCATTATAAAAGGCCCTGGATTTGAATAAGCTTAATCCAACATTTCTCTAATTTACTTTAGGTATAATCTTTTTTTTTTAATTTTACTAATATGCTGTAGAGTACATTTAGCAAATGGAATACGCCATGTGTGGTATTTACTGCAGGCATAGCTTCCGACTCAGTTCAGCAGCACAGTCTGAACACACGACATGCTTCAGACAGTACAGCAGTATTTTTATACCCAACTGACCAACAGTGAGAAACTACAGGCAATTCCTACAGAGTGTCACTGGGCAAATGTTAGGACGTTGTTATGAAGCCCTGATTCCAAAGCATCCCGATGACAAAGTTCAACCACATCAGAGTTACAGAGATTAGAGATCAAGACAGAGGCATACACAGGCATGGAAACAGACAGGTGTGTGTGTTGAACACAAGTTTCATCTCAAGCTTTCACATATGAAAATATTTACATATATACACGCATGTATTCATTCCCATAAATGAAAACTTAAAGCTAAATTTCTGTTTAAAAAGTGAGTGGAGTTGTCTGCACCCAGAAGCTGTCAACCTTCCTCCTTACTTTCCAACTGGGAGCCTGGGGTTTGCGGGGGGGGGGGGGGGGCGTCTATTCTTAGCGTGCTCTCAAAATGTAGTTTCTCCTGGCTCGGGGTCACAGCTGCAGCAAAGCACTCAGGGCGGCTCCTGTCCATCCCCTTGAAACAACTGGTGGGAACCTAGTACTCAGCTATCAACCCAGCTGCTCAATCTGACTTTCTAACTTTGGCAAGTCACTTCACAACTCATGTCACTAGGGCATGCCATACTGAAAAGCACACCAGTGAAGGTAAATTCCTACCCCCACGAAAAAACTCCAGCCACACAGAGCAAAGTCATACTCAGACGCTTAGAGTAGTATCGCCCACCGGTGGAAGGCAGGGCCCATGGGACTCAAGTTACATGGGGCATCCCAGTGATCTAGGAAAACATCACTGTCAGACACTACAAACCAGCAGGACTCCATCTCCCCCCCACCCCCATTTCAACCCATTACAAGTTCCCTATTAGCAGCTGCAGGGCCCGACAGCCTAGAGTCTGGAAGACCATGAACACCAATGTCCGGTCAGGAGGCTGGCATACACTGCACCATCTGTCGACTTTCTTACTAGAATGCAGGATGAATGCTTTTCCACACCGTTAATGTACCATAAAATTGTCATGAAGCCCTCCTAATGTAATTACTTGCATTTAATTGATTATACATGCCCTCATTCTAGTTTTCGTTCTTTTTTTTAACTGCGTGCTCATTGTAATTACTTGTCCCAAAGCCAGATTTCAGAATTATTTGACTGTTTATTATCTTTTGAGAGTTACTAATTAAAATAGTTTCCTTCAGTGAAGAGAGTTGCTCTTTTCCTGAATTTGCCTTGACACTGCTCACCACTGAGGAGAACTCTAAGAATGCCTTGCTAAGCTCCCCTGTAATTGACTGCCTCCATTGTTAACATATGCGTGGACTTCAAAAACATTAAACGACTTATACAAATGGAAACAAAATGCCCTTTGAGTTCTATTGATAACTTAACCTTTAGGGTTTTGGATGAAATCCCATCTCTCGGGAAGCAGGGGGAGCCAACTGAATGAAACTATTATGTAAAAACATTGTTGTGGGAATTATTTTGTGTGAAAATATATACAGTATATCATTTAAAATATCTTTGATTGAAGGTGGGCTTACATAACTCCTAACTAAAATACACGTATCTTTTATGGCTTCTCTAATTCATGCTCCATTTTTCAGGGGAGTAGAGGTGATTTTCAACAGGCAAACGAAAGCAAACCATGACACTGGACATCAGGAGACTGGCACCTTCAGGGGGCAACAGGGGGGGCCTGGAAAAGAACAGGAAGGGTATTTCTTGGAACTGGGGATGTCCCGTTTCTTGAAAGCTGCTAATGTGTGTGATCAGTTTGCAAAAATTCACCAAGCACTACATTTAGGATTTGTATACTTTTCTTTAAAAAAAAAAAAAAGAAAGAAAGAAATTACACCTAATTTTTAATAGTAATTAAGAGAGGGGTGCTTGGGTGGCTCAGTCTGGTGAAGCATCCGACTTCAGCTCAGGTCATGATCTGGAGGTCCTGGGATCACTGCCCCACTAGTGCCCCAATCAGCATCTGCAAGTCTCTCTCCCTCTGCCCCTCCCCCTGCTTGTGCTCTTTCTCTCTCTCTCTCCACCCCCAAATAAATAAAATCTTTTCAAAAAGTAATTAAGATAAATTATTCAATTTTTAGAAGTAATCGTTATAAAAGAAAAAGGGATATGGTTCCATCTAGCAGAAGCGTTAAGGGGTCTACAAGGAATAGAATTAGGACTGTGGTTTAATTTTTTTTTTTTTTTTAAATATTGTATTTATTTATTTGACAGAGAGACACAGCGAGAGAGGGAACACAAGCAGGGGGAGTGAGAGAGGGAGAAGCAGGCTTCCCACCAAGCCGGGAGCCTGATGCGGGGCTCGATCCCAGAATCCTGGGATCATGACCTGAGCCGAAGGCAGACGCTTAACGACTGAGCCATCCAGGTGCCCCTGTGGTTTAATTTTTGACCTTGTTTTTAAAAAATAGCGCACAATAAGGGTGCCTGGGTGGTAAAGCTGGCTGAGTGACCTACTCTTAGTTTCCACTTGGGTGGGTGGTTTCAGGTCATGGTCTCAGGTTGTGGGCTCAAGCCCCACCTGGGTCTCTGTGTTCAACATGGAGTCTGCTTAGTCTCTCTCCTTTTCCCTTCACCCCTCTCCTCTGCTCTCTCTCTCTAAAATGGATAAATACATCTTTTAAAACATAGCGTACAATATTTCTTTGAACAAACCAGTGTAAAAAATAACACACCTGGGATAATTGAAAAAATTTGAGTGTATACTGGGTATTAGATGATATTAAGAAATTACTGTATCTTGATGTGATGCAGTAAGAAATTCACAAAATGACTTACGCTGTGCTGCTGTCAAAAATTTTTAACCTGATTTAATCATTGGGAACCCATGAGAGATACTGGTTTAAGTCTTAAAAAAAAAAGTTAATGCTGTGAAAAAGAAACAAAACTGTAAGGGGGAGACGGGCACTGTTCTAAATCAAAAGAGGGACAGAACAAAGAAAAGGCATATGTGAACCCTGATTGGATCTTGAATCAGGCACAAGCGTGGGAACCCACAACTATAAGAATTTGAATATGGGCTGCATATTAGGTTATATTATTCAACTAAGGTTAATTTTCTTGGGTGTAAACATGGTATTTGTTATTGTCTGAAAGAATGTCCTTATTCTTAGGAGATGAATGATGAAGTATTTAGGATAAAAATCTCATGTTACCTGTAACTTGCTTTTAAATGGTTTAGTAGGGGCACCTGGGTGGCTCAGTGGGTTAAGCCTCTGCCCTTGGCTTGGGTCATGATCTCAGGGTCCTGGGATCGAGCCCCACATCGGGCTCTCTGCTCAGCGGGGAACCTGCTTCCCTCTCTCTCTCTGCCTACTTGTAATCTCTGTCAAATAAATAAATAAAATCTTTTTTTTTTAATGGTTTAGTAAATAAATAAATAAAAGAATATACAAAGAAAGAAAGTGGGAAAATGCTAAGAATCACGGACTCTAGATGAAGGAAGAATACATTTCCTAAATACTATTTCAGGTTTAAAATGAAAAGGAAAGACTAAATCTATGTTAATTGTTACATATGAAAATGTTAATTTTGTTATGTAAGAAAATGTCTTTATATCTTAGAGATATTTATTGAAGTATCCAAGATTAAAATATATCAGTTATTTGCTTGAAAATACTTTCACTAAAAAATATAGGACACAAATGTGGTAAATGTTAATCATTCTTAAATCTAGGTAAGGGGTATATGGTGAGTTTTAGTACTATTTTCTCTACTTGCAAGTTTAAAAATTTGGTATACTAAAATGTCAAAAATACCAAGTTTTGTGATATTCCTCTCTTTAACAATAAAATCCTTGGTGGAGCCTGGGGAGACACCATTAGTTTAGTGGACCCAGAATTCTCAGTCTTTGTAAACAAAGTCAAACAGCACACTTTCCTCTCCAGTTATGACAGCAATTAGGGGAAGGGATGGTTAGTGTCCTAAAGGAAATACTCAAGTCTGTTCTGAAACCTGAAAATTCTCTGGATGTTTTCCAAAGACAAGCCATCACATCCCTGCCCCGCTCTCTCCGATGCTGCCATTCATAACACAGCAGCCTTCAGGAATTCTGTTTTTTCCCTTCTCCATTCTCCATGGATCATTCTCCATTGGGGGATTAGTTTCAGTACTTCTAAGGCCCTTGCTGGCCCAGAACCTATCACCACAGCGCTCCCCAGAGAAATCACTCTGTAACCTGCTAGCTAGCAGGCCAGCACACAGATCACCTTCGAAAAGGAGAGCCCAACCTTGGGAACCAAGCAATCATGTATTTCAATACACGAGGCAACAGGTAGTGCGATGGGCCTTCGAGGGGGACCTGCCCCTCATGAGTTCCCTCTGTGGTTAGTGTGAAGAGAGGGCTCGGAGCAGTACCTAATGCCACAGCCCTGACCTCCAGGCCATACTGCACAGCAGGCAACGGTGTGGGCAGGGGAGCCAGAAAGAATCTGGCTGAAGGCCAGCTCTGCCACATACTGGCTGACCTTGGTCAAGCTACTCAGCCTCTATTTCTTGGTTTCTTTATCTGGAAAATGGAGATGTCCCATACTGGTTCATAGGTTTGGAAGGGTTGAAGGAAAATAACTGAAGGTGATCAAAAAGTATAAACTTCTAGATACAACTTAAGTCACGGGGATGAATGCACAGTATGATGACTATAGCCAACAACACTACCATATTGTACATATGAATGTTGTTGAGAAAGATCTCAGAAGTTCTCAGAATGGTGGGGGGGGATGTGTAACTGTGAGGTGATGTTAACTAAACTCAGTGAGGTCATCATTTCGCTGTACATCGAGCAAATCATTACGCTGCACTCTTTAAACTTACATAATGGTATATGTCAATTATAGCTCAATAAAACTGGAAACCATTTTTTTTTTTTTTAAGATTCCATTTATTCGTTTGACAGAGAGAGATCACAAGTAGGCAGACAGGCAGGCAAAGAGAGGGAGAAGCAGGCTCCCTGCTGAGCAGAGAGCCCGATGTGGGGCCCGATCCCAGGACCCCGAGACCATGACCTGAACCAAACGCAGAGGCCTAACCCTCTGTAGCCACCCAGGCGCCCCTGGAAACCAGTTTTAATTTAAAAAAAATGTTTAGTATTAAAAAAATATCTGGGGCCACACTGTGGTCTAATACTAGCTCCTACACTTAACGTATAAACTTGAGCAAGTTACTTAAATGCTCCATGACTCCATTTCCCACCAATACCCCTGACATACAAAGACCTTAAAACAAAGTTTGGGGGCTCCTGGGTGGCTCAGTGGGTTGAAGCCTCTGCCTTCAGCTCAGGTCATGATCCCAGGGTCCTAGGATTGAGCTCTGCATTAGGCTCCCTGCTCAGCGGTGAGCCTGCTTCCCCCCCCCTCCCCTCTGCCTACATCTCTGCCTACTTGTGATCTCCAACTGTCAAATAAATAAATAAAATCTTTAAAAAAACAAAACAAAGTCTGGCAGGTAGAAAGCCATCAATAAGCATTAGCTACCATTATTACTATTATTAGGACCAGAGAATCTGCTCCACAAAGTTATCTTGAAATTAAAGTTACTAAGGCAAGTAAGGCTCTTATTAGCCCTAGTGCCTAAGTGGTGGACCCAGAATTGTTTATAAACATTTGCTATTATTACAGGGTTCCCCAATAATTGTAATATCATAACTGTTCATAAATATTTGCTATTATTACTGGGTTTCCCAATAACCCTGTTAGGTAAGCAATGCCAGTGTTAGTATTTTACTAATGAAGAAACGGAATCAAAAAGACCCAGTGATTTTTCCCTCTGCTGTATGCCAACAGCAATGACTACTACATTCCACCTCCTAAAATTCTCCATGCCTCAAGGATCCATCATGAAGGAGAGAGAAAAAGTAAAATAACATCTAAAGATGTACTCATGAAATGTCAGCGTAAGTATCCTGAAGCTAAGCTGAAAATATAAAATAGAGGATGGCTGG
The DNA here is from genome assembly GCF_002288905.1 of Enhydra lutris kenyoni. Lineage (NCBI taxonomy): Eukaryota > Metazoa > Chordata > Mammalia > Carnivora > Mustelidae > Enhydra > Enhydra lutris. The sequence continues at coordinate 39,205,978 of NW_019154086.1, read as the reverse complement.
CTGGCTCAGGAGGGAAAGCATGCAACTAACTCTTGATCTTGGGGTTGTAGTTCTGAGCCCCATGTTGGGGCAGAGATTACTTAAATAAATAAAATTTAAAACAAGAAAAAGGAAATATAAAATACTACTAAGTGCTGGGAGTAACTGTAGACTGACTGGAGAAAGATGCTGGGAAGATGTGAACACAAGTGTGCTTTACTCTGTCCTGTTGAAAGTTTATGTGGGTTTCTTTTTTTTTTTTTTTTTTTTTAAGATTTTATTTATTTATTTGACAGACAGAGATCACAAGTAGGCAGAGAGGCAGGCTCCCTGCAGGGAGCCTGATGCAAGGCTCGATCCCAGGACCCTGAGATCATGACCTGAGCCGAAGGCAGAGGCTTTAACCCACTGAGCCACCCAGCTGCCCCAATATGTGGTTTGTTTTAATCACATTTTAAATGCACAGAGCAAGCGCCCTTTGAAAAATAAGTTTATCACAAGCATTTCTGGAAAGTGTACAATTATCTCCCCTTTATCAATGCTACTGTAGCCCTTTTATCTATGCTATTGTAGATGCAGATTTTTCTGTACCAGTTTAACTGCAAATAACCAGCATTTGTATTCAAGAGTGCACACCTTCAGGTGGGTCCTGTTGGTCCATCTCAGACACAATGATGGCCCCAAAACATGGGACAGTACTCAACACAGGTGCTGGTGTCTGACCTATAGCGGACCAGAAAAGCCATCATGGCAAATTCTCCCAAGAGATGCTTCATCATATCATCTCTGTTTCTCAGTAGCATGACAGAAGAGGAGCTAACAGGGCAAAAATCACAGCACAACGCCAAAGTCAAGAAGACAACTCAAGAGCTTCTTCTTGAAGCTGTGAGTACTAGCTACCACCCAGCTGTTGGTCTCCTATGGAATCCCAAGAATTTTACCTGCACCATTATCTCATTTAATACAATAATCCCACAAGGAGAAATTGTTATCCCCACTTTATGAATGAGGAAACAAAGGTTCAAAAAGTTGATGAGAGACTTGCCTAAAGCCCCACAGCTCATAAATAGTGTAGGAATTCAGACCCAGGTCTGCCTGGCGCCAAAGCCAAGCACTCCTGAAATTTTCTTTAATCTTCTTGTTAGTGTCCCTTGGAAGAAAAAAAAAAAAAGAAGACACTCAGAAGCTTAAGAATCTGAATCCAAAATTAAAAGAAAATAAATATTTTAAAGAATTAAGCCCAGCAGAGTCCAAGAATTCCCCCATGGGCTCTGTACAGAGCAAGACATCACTTTCCAAACAAATGCATGAGGCTGGGTTCCCGACCCTGTGCTCTCCTTACTCTGAGGTTGCCTCCTGCCCGGTTTGCAGGGCCATCTGCAGTGGTGACCACAGGCTCTTGTCTCCTACTGACCATCCCCAGACGTCTCCCTCACTGGGACATGAACATTCCTACGTCATACCTGGGGAGGTGGATGATGTATTAAAAGAAAGACAAAGACAGAGAAACACAGAAGGACAGAGAAAGAGAGAGAGAGAGAGAGGAAAAATAGGAACGGGGAAAGCACTCCCTCTCACAAGGAATGTGATTCCAACGGGGAGGTGGGTGGGGACAGGGGGGAGAGAAGCTGTTGATGGCCATTATAGCGTCTGAAGTTGGGCTTATGTTCAAGAAAAGTAACCCAAACTTGTAGCTACTGCCTTTGTACCACAGAGCTGGATTTCTAAACCTTGCAGTTAGATAAATTTATGTTTTCCACATTTTTGCTCTCTTTTTACCTCCCAACTGGCAGGCTTTCTTCCCAGACTTCTTTAAGGAGATAAAATGCCACTGAAAGGGGAAAGCTGCTGGGAGCAGAATCGTTCAGGAATTTTTTTTTTTTCCAGCAAAATAAAATATAGATGGTGTTTTTAATCACTGTGACCTGCAGTGGTACATCCGACCTCTCAGTGAGGGGGTAGGAGGGATAAAGCTTCATGACATTCTTGCCTATCCTGTCCCTATAGTTATGTATATACAAGAAGTTAGCTTTTTTAATTAAGCAAAAATGAGTAAAATGTTGATAAATTCTTGGCATTATAGTGACACTTAGAACTATCAAAGCCAGGACTCATATTTAACTTTTGAGCCCTTGAAGAAAAAATCATTTGAAATGACTTTTCTATATATGAGGTCTAACAGTTACACTTCCAAATGCAGACCACAGTATCACCGTTTTCAAAAAAGAGTCTTGCGGGGCGCCTGGGTGGCTCAGTGGGTTAAAGCCTCTGCCTTCAGCTCAGGTCATGATTCCCAGGATCCTGGGATCAAGCCCCACATCAGGCTCTCTGCTCTGCAAGGAGCCTGCTTCCCTCTCCCTCTCTGCCTGCCTCTGTGCCTACTTGTGATCTCTGTCTGTCAAATAAATAAATAAAATCTTTAAAAAAAAAAAAAGAGTCTTGCAAAGATGTTCCAAATATAGATCAGCTACTCCATCAAGCCTTGTACAACTTGAGTAAATTTACTGATAATTAAAATACCAGGATTCTTTAATATTCACCCAAAATACATCCCAGTATCTCTGGCAACTCTCTAGTCATTGACTACAACAACCATAAATCATGCAGCGTCTACTACAAAATATAAGTAATTTTTCTCAATACAACTCCCATATTCTTCAAGCTGCTTGTGTTACCTAAAGCCCTTAGACCAGATCTGTATGTATCTTTGGGGAAGGTTCCTTCCACCAAATAAATGGTTTTATTATTAGTATCCAGGAATTCATCACTTATCTGATAGGCTGTGCTTCTCAAAAGCTAGTTTCAAATACAACTTTTAAATCAAAGTACCTTTTTCCTTTCATGTTCACTATGATCAAAGAACTTATTCCTAGGAGACAAAGATGTATGCATCATTCCATGCACACCTAGGATGTTAAGAAATGGGAAAACCAGGGGGCCAGGCTGGCTCAGGTAGTAGAGCATCCGACTCCTGATTCCAGGGTCCTGAGTTCAAGCTCCATGTTGGGAATGGAGACTACTTTAAAAAGGGGGGGGGGGAGAAGAATGGGAAAAAACCTTAGAAGGTTTTTCCTTCTTATTTTTTTTTTTCTTATTTGCTTCATATTTCCAAGAGACAGCAAGAAGCACCAGGATCACGTTCACCTACAGACCATCTCAACCCACCCCCACAGAAGAAAAGAGAATGTGACTTGGGCATGAGTATCATTGTTTTCTAAGTGCCACACAGGTGGACCTCTCCGGTTTTCCACTGTCAGAGGGCTTTGTTCTCCTTTTTGAGGACCCACACTATCAACAGTTGACTAGTGGCCACAATCAAGTTTTATTTTTTGCTTATTTTTACAGGGTGAAAAAAAAATGGTCATCTTATTACTGAGGATAACTCATTACATATGGACTTTTAAATTACTGTTTGTATATAGAAGCATTTTATTTATTTTAAAGATTTTATTTGTTTGACAGAGAGAGAGACAGCAAGAGAGGAACACAAACAAGGATGGCAGAGAGAGAAGCAGGCTTCCAGCCAAGCAGGGAGCCCAATTCAGGGCTCGATCGCAGGACCCTGGGATCATGACCTGAGCTGAAGGTAGATGCTTAATGACTGAGTCACCCAGGTGCCCCTATAAGATCATTTTAATGATACCTTGCACCATAAAATTACCTTTAATTGGCCAACCAATTTTCAGTCACACTCCACTGATGTTCCATTTCTTTTTTTTTTTTAATTTGTTTATTTATTTATTTGACAGACAGAGGTTACAGGTAGGCAGAGAGGCAGGCAGAGAGAGAGAGGAGGAAGCAGGCTCCCTCCTGAGCAGAGAGCCCGATGCGGGGCTCGATCGCAGGACCCTGGAATCATGACCTGAGCAGGCAGAGGCTTTAACCCACTGAGCCACCCAGGCGCCCCCTGATGTTCCATTTCTGCCATGTTTGGTTAATGTCATTCTAGAAGGTAAGGATTCCAAAACTGCAATGACCAAGGTCTACCATAGGAATCTTGTTCAGAAGTTAACATCACTCTGGACAGTTTGGACTTGTAGATTAAAATCTGGATATTGGAAGGAAGATCTCATTCAACAAAGTTAATAGGGTGGGAAAGGCAATGGCTCTAATGAGCAAATGGATTATTCTTAGACCTTTTGCTAGTTTCAAAAGGATAAGCTTATTGGTTCCCATGGCAGAAAATACAGAACAAATAACCAGGTTAATCACTGAAGTTCAAAAAAAAGTTGGCCCGTAATGGTTGTCAAGGCTCTGTGTCCAGGAAATCCCGCCAGACAGGCACTGTTTGCAAATGGCTGGGAAATATGGTCCACTGCCATCAAAAACAGATGAAAAGCAGGATTTGGTTAAAAGAGTGAGTCTTTGCCCAAGCAAAACCTTTCCAAAATAAAGAAACAGTGTATGCTGGCTGCCAGCTGACCCTGGCTGAAAAGAGGGGACAGTCCCGCACTGGTGCTCATTATATTCAATCTCAATACTATTAAATGGTGTTGAGTGGAAATAAGACTTAATCAAGGGAAGACCCTGCCAACGCTGACAGTGTTGGTAATATCCCAAACTAAGATACTCAGATTCTCATTAGATCAGGTCAGATTTTTTTAACCTAAAAGCAAAATGCACCAAGATAATATCTATTCTAGTGTTAAGAGAACTAGGATAATATGAGGAAGGATTTAGGTATGCATTCAAAAACATCAAAATTCTAAGAACTTCCAAAATATCCTTAGAATATCTTTAAATAGCGATAAGGTACTATTATACAGAGTAATAAAATAGGAAAAGGGATTATTGATAGTAGTTATCTTCAAAAAGTAATGTCATTTTTTTTTAAATAATGTCATTATTAAGAATCAATAGCAGTACTCTAAGTCTACCTGTAACACAGTCCCCTATGGGAATGCAATTGAGTTAATATATGTAAACTTAGTAAGTTTTGTAACATAGTAAGCACTGAGTCTTAGCTATGCTAATAAAGTCAAAGGACCAAAAGGGAAAAGAGAAGCCAGCCTGCTAACTTCCTTACCCCACTCCTAACACAAGTGTGCCCTCTTCATCCCTCTAAGAAGCTCACGCTAGGACCCCATCATCCTCTGGACCCTCTATTCACCTATAATTAGCATTAATTATACCTCATGAACTTGACTCCTTCCTTTATTCCTTGGTGGAAATAAGGGCACCTTCCTCAAGACAGGAGCCAACGTGGAAAGTACCCATTTGATACATTAAATGAGGTTCAAACAAAGTATATCCTTAGGTCATGAAACGGCCTTTTTAAAATTCCCATTATAAACTGCCTGACCAACATGGTGCCAGTCTCCAGGCTTAAGTCTTGAGAAACTCACAGCTTCCACTTTCTGTCTCTTGGAATGCTCGTGCTCTGAACCCAGTCACTATGCCGTAAGAAGTTCAAGCAGTCAACAGATAACCAAAAGGAAAGAGACTGATAACTCAGCGGATAGCCAACACTAGCCATGGGAGTGAGCTGCCTTGAAAATGATTCCCTGAGACCCCACTCAAGTCTCTCCAACTAGCACTGTATGGAGCAGAGATGAGCTATTTCTGATTAGCTGCATCCAAATTACAGATCTGAGCAAAATAAATGACTGACGTTTTAAGCCAAAAAAAAAAAAAAAAAAAAATCACATTATCTCAGTAAAACATGTTGCCTGCTCAGGTTCTAATTAATCAGTATTTCTGAACTCAAAAATACGTAGATTTTAAGAGATGGGTACACTGCTTCAAAAGAAGCAATCAGAAAAGGACCAGACATGATTCCTTCTCCTTTTCTTAAAACTGAAAGGCCAGTCCTCCCTTGAGAACTTTCCCATAGTTAATATCTAATACTTCTCTAGTTAACCAGCCCAAATACCCCCAAACCAATACATGCCCAATTCTTCATCCTATAATGTCACTGGAAACAAACGGCATGACTGAGGATAAGAAAAAAAAATTGTGTTGTTTTTTTTTAAAGATTATTTATTTATTTATTTATTTGACAGAGAGAGAGAGAGAGAGAGAGAGAGAGAGAGGGAGAGAGAGAGATCAATCACAAGTAGGCAGGAAGGCAGGCAGAGCAGCGAGAGGGGAAAGCAGGCTCCCTGCTGAGCAGAGAGCCTCATGTAGGGCTTGATCCCAGGACCCTGAGATCATGACCTGAGCCGAAGGCAGAGGCTTATTAACCCACTGAGCCACCCAGGCACCCCAATTTTTTTTTTTTACAAGATCCTGTTCCATTTGTACCTTTTTAAGACTCCTCCAGTGTACTTGAGAAATAAAACATGCATGTTTAAAACACAAACATGTCCTAAAGGCAGGATAGCAAGCAAGCAGCCTCGTAAGTATATGGGATGGAGTGAATGTCTCAATACAAAGGGAATTCAATGTCAGCAGGATGTGAGAGACAAGTGCATTACCCTTGCAGCTGCATTTATCCAGAGAGATTTATACTGGTGGTTGTGGTGGGTCTCATTTTCATCAGATTTTAAAATCCTTTTGAGCCTGACCCACATCTAATCTTCACATTTACCACTAACAACCACAAACCAGGCTCCCCCTCAAAAATTTCAATATGCATTTTGTAGGCACTAGAATGGTGCTGGGGGAATAGAGGGGGGTGAGGGAAAAATAAAGTTTTTCCACAGGAGAAAACTGCAACTACGTAGGGTTCAGCAGGAATATTAGCAAAAGTCAAGGCAAAGTCCAGTTAGATTTTTTTCATTCCCAAAGTCACAGTGTAAAAGGATATACACCTGTTCTAGTCTTGAATGAGCATTTGCATATACTTTTGCGAATACCTATCTGGGGATGGGCTGAGGGTTTGGATTAAAGGATAAGCAAAGACTGTGAACTAAGGCAGCCGGAGACGCGATGATGCTTTTGGTAGCAGCAACCTTCCCTCCCTCATTTCACTTGGAGCCCTGCGTAACTGGGAAATCCCAGCAGGCACAGTATCCGAAATGTCTGGAGACCTCCTGACTCAACCTCACAGGCTTCCAAGGTAGGAAACACAAGATCCCAGCAGACACTTCAACTCCAGCACTGACACATTATCAAGACACGACTTCTAAAGGTTCACAAAACTCCTTAAATAGGAGTTTTATTTTCTTCCTTGCTTAAATTGACCACACTAATGTTCAGATAATTTATGAGAAAAGCCTAATTTTTGTTAAAATATAACACCAATAATATATATAATATATTTATTATAATAATAATATTATTATTATAATTATTATTGACCAGTTTCATCCAACTCCAGGCTTCAGCTGTAGAAATCTATGCTCAAACTGCAAAACCTATTAACTTCAGGCAAACATTTTAAAAGTCCGGCAAGAGACTCTAAGTTAATAATTTGGTTCTTTTTACTTAGAGGAGCCAGCGTCACTGGCAACCTGCCCCTCCGGGCCCCCATCCACCCTGGGCTCACACACAGCCCTCATCACTACCACCCTGCTGGTTTCCCACCAAGTCCTCAAGAAGTATTTACTAAGTTCAGTCAAGTAACTAGATTCTATGAAATAATAAAAGGAAAATGGAGTTCATGACTGAAATCAAGCTGGGTGGAGACATAGAGGGTCTTTTGTTAACAACTGTACAAGGGAATGCAAATGAAGACAGGCTTCACAAGGAATTCTGACATCTTAATGAAGATTTATGAAGAATTTGGGGCATGCAAACCTCAAATGCAATGAGAAAGGGTCATATAAAAATACTGTTTTGTGATTTCTTTTGCTTAAAAACAATTCAAAAACCAGTTCCTTCATAATAATCCCGGTAATTGAATTGGGAAGGGTTTTTCTTTCTGTCCTCTACTCTAATTACACTCCCCGCCCCCCATTAGGCTCTGCTGTTCCTTCTTTCTTTGGTTAACTGTGAAGTGGTATAGCTCATCAGCTTGCCCTAAAGCTGTGGGCTACCAGCAACCCTCCCCCCACCCCGCCATGAAATCATGACAGTGACTCGATTTCTCTCTAACACACAGAAAGTTTTGTGTTACACAGTTTTCTTTGTTCATGTTCTTGGTAATGCAGAAAATCAACTGACATTTTCCCCTAATAATGATTGGATTATGAGATAATGTCAATGAAAAAAAAAGTTCTGCCAGGGTAAAATGCTTCACTGGTACCACATAAATGTCATACAAATGGCATGTGAAGCAGTACACATCTCAGTAAGGAACATAGTTCCCACATCCGAGGTCAGTGACGACATTTTGCCACAGTCATGGGTTTGATGTTGCGTTGATAATACACAAGGATGGGGCGCCTGGGTGGCTCAGGGGGTTAAGCCTCTGCCTTCAGCTCAGATCATGATCTCAGGGTCCTGGGATCGAGCCCCACACTGGGCTCTCCGCTCAGCAAGGAGCCTGCTTCCCCACCTCTCTCTGCCTGCCTCTCTGCCTACTTGTGATCTCTCTCTGTGTCAAATAAATAAATAAAATCTTTTTTAGAAATTAAAAAAATAGTAATACACAGGGATAATTAGAGAGACTGTAAATTCATGAAATATATTCATGGGCAGATTTTTTTCTAAACTTTATAAGCAGTAATAATAGCATTGCTATAGTTGTAATACTATAAATAACATACGTGAAGTATTTTCACATTTCCTAACATGCCAAGAATTTTTGCTTTGGATCCTTGTAATGTTTATTTCGTGCTCCAACCCTGGAAGGTAAGTATTACTATCCCCACTTTCCAGGTGAAGAAACAGGATTGGAAGTTAAATCATTTGTCTAAAATCGTGCTGTTGGACAGTGGCTGAGACCCTGCCCCCTGGGAAGGGCTCCTCATGACAGCTCGCGGTGTGTAAGTTTCAGGGCAGCCTGGGAAGGGGTTTACAGCAGGGCTTAGCAAGGGCACCAGAGTAGGCGTGGCTCTCTACTCATAGTCCAGAGGAGCTCCTTAGCTAGAAGACAAGCCCATCTCAGTTCCAACTCCTCAATTTTGAGCTGCAATTCAGAAAATGCAGGAAGTGAAGGAAGGAGGTCAAAGATCGAGCCCTGAGACTTCCAGGATCACCAGGTGCTCCCTCTGTCACAGTTGCTGCTGCAAAGACTGCCTTAATCCCAGGTCCCTAGCCCAGCCCCATTCCTTCCAGCCCACATGCTGACCAGCTGCTCCATGCTTCTGTGTAAGGAGTGTTGGGGGGCAGATGTCAGGCAATCCCACGGCTCCTGGGCCTCCACGTGCTGCCCTTCCTGCTAAAACGTTGCTGACCTACCCTCACACCCTTCCCCCACATTTCCTAGATCAGACACCATGGCAGGCCAGAAGGCAGGTGTGACGACAGGTGTCAAGGGAAACCAGGCACAGGGAAAGGCCCACCCAGAAACTGAGGCCATAAGTTCTGCGTTCTCACCCACCAGGCACTGATGAGAAAACATCCATGAAAGCTTGAGTTGACTGAGGCTTGTGGTCACCTTATTCGCTAGATGTCAGGGTATGCGAGTTCACAGAAAGGCTTTGTAGCCTATGCAGTGGAGGAGGAAAGGATCACTGACTGAAGAGACTAGGCAGAGGCAACAGCGCTGCAAAGGCCCAGACTGCACAGAATATAATAAGAAGAACTGTGAGAAGTTCAATATGGCTAGAAAGTAGGTAAAACTGTGAGAAGTTCAATGTGTCTAGGGAGCAGGAACTAGGTCACCAAGGCCTTGTCCGCTTGGTGATGGAATCTGACTTCATCCTAAAGCCGAACAAAGACTTTAAAGCAGACGGCATGGTACTGACACTTGTCTTTTAAGAAAATGGCTCGGACCACAGCCTGGGAAAGGAATCATAGAGTAAAGCCATCCACAAGGAGCGAAATTCATTAGAAAAGTACTGCAGAAGCTTGAGCAAGAAATGCTGGTGCCCTAGACTAGGAATGACTACTGGGAAATTCATGCAGTGGGACTGTGAGGCTCAGAGGGGGACTGTGATGGGAGAGAAAGAAATGCTGGGTGAAGTTCCAGGGTAAGCAACATGTGCAAGCTCCAGAAAAATGGGAGAGAAGCATGTTGGGGAGTGTCCACTTCGGACATGTTGCCTTTGAGCTGACCGTGGCACACACAACTGGACAGGTCAAATGGACAAATGCACAGGGTCACACAAACCTAAGCTGGCCTTCCAGCTCCAACACAGACAGAGATGTAGCAAGTTACTTAACCTTTCTGTGCCTCAAAAGTCTCCTCTGGGGGGGGTGGCAGGGATGGACATACATAACTGAGTCCATGCATAGCAAGTGCTGGGTACAAGGGAGAGGCAATAAGTCTACACCTTCATGTAACTCACTGTCAGGTAATGACAAATAATTAATCACAGTTGCTCTGAAGACGTGGAGGATAAAGGGCATATAAACCAGGGGAGCCTTCTGCCCGCGAAGGTCAGGGAATGCTTCAGCAGCAAGAATCTTTCAGGATAAGACTTCTCAGGAATTAACTAGATGGTACGGTTAGACTGAGTAGAATCCCAAGGAGTGGCCAATGAATGTGTGAAGTGTCTGAGGCCAGATTTAACTTTATTTTATTAGAAAAGCTGAGAATGACCACTCCGACCAGAAGAAGAACAGAAGGGAAGTGGTCTAGAGGGAAGTGATGGTGAGTGACAGCTTCCACTATATTTGGATTATTCGTTACTGTTATTATTATCACACTATTATTATAATGGTTTTTTTCCTTTAGTTGTAAAGTCCAGGAACACCACCCTCCCATAAAAATCAACAAAATCTGTGACATCAGGCAAAAGCCATGAGAAAGCTTCAACAGGTACTAATAAGTATATCCAATTGCTTTTATTCTGCCCCCAGTTTTGTTTTGTTTTATTAGTATTCACTTAATAAATGCATGTGGAGTATTCTTATAAGGAGTATTGTATTTATATTGTATAAATATAAATTCACTATTATTGATGAGAACTCTGATAGTATGGTTAACTTCGGTGTCCTCTGAGAATTTAACATAGTGATTTTCTGAAAGACCTATCTGACTGACCCTCCCTTAAGGTTTTAAGTTAAGGGAAGCGCCTTCCAAATTAGCTAACATAACTAAACAGAATTAATTCATTTGCTGTCATTGAAGGATCAGAGTTATCTTCAATGATTAACAACTATAAGAGACCAAGAAAGTCAACAAAGACCTGTGTGACTGTAAAACTTCCTCTGAGAATTCAAAAACATTACTCAAGAGATTTGCCAAGATAACTGAAACAAAAAAAACTTGAAAAACAAGTAGTGAGTAAGCAGACTCCTGTGGAAAGTACAAATAAAACCACCCACCCATCTTTAACAAAAGATTCCCATTAGAATATAAGCTATATATTCTAAAAAAATAAAAAATTAAAAAATTAATTTAATTTTTTTAAAAAGAGGGTACCCGGGAGGCTCAGTCAGTTAAGTGACTGCCTTCAGCTCAGGTCATGATCCCAGAGTCCTGAGATGGAGCCCTGCACGGAGCTCTCTGCTCAGTGGGAAGCCTATCTTTCCCTCTTCCTCTGCGCCCCCCACCCCCGCCGCTTGTGCTCTCTCTCTCTCTCAAATAAACAAAATCTTTATTTAAAAAAAAAAACCTAAGATTTGTAAGGGCAAGCAATTTGGTCCTCAATGCCTAGACCAGTGCCTGGCACATAGTAGGTGCTCACAAAATACATGCTGCACTAAGGAATAAATGAAGAGCTATAGTAACAGTGCAAATCTTGGTATCTAATAATGTTGAATTTTAAATTATTCATAATGTTATTTTTAGTAACTGTTTGCATGTATAATTACTCAGGGTATTATTTTTTAAAATAAGAAAGACTTTTTTTTATTTTATACAATATACAAAGTATTCATCTGGAATAACAAAAATGCACATTTTTGTATTCTGACTACCCCTCCAGCACCCTCTACACACACAACCACCACCACTGCCACGAGGCCCTGTACAGTTGGAACATTAAGATTTTTATTTATTTATTTGAGACAGAAAGAGTGGGGCAGGGGTTCAAACAGGGAGAGAGAGAAGCAGGCTCCCCACTGAGTAAGGAGCCCAACATGGGACTCGATCCAAGGACTCTGAGATCATGACCTTAGCGGAAGGCAGATGCTTAAACGACTGAGGCACACACAGGCACCCCAGAGCGTTATCTGTTTCTCAAGAAATATTTAAATGATTTTTAGGTAGGTAAATTTAAGAATTATCATCAGAAAAAACAACTGAAGCACAAGTGATAAAGGGTCTACAATGTTAAGATCTACCTGAAGCCTTAGATGTCATCTGGTCCAACCTGACCACATACCAGATGAGCATCAGGCCCCAAATTCCCTGGACTTTGTATTAGCTGAACAAGGTCAAGAACGCCAGACTCCTAAAAAGTCATCCACATTCTACCAGGGATTTTCTGCACAAATTTGTGTCAACTAATCATAATCAGATTATCTCCTAAAAGTATGAATATGCAATGTGTTCCCCACTACTATACCCTCCCGGCCCCTTCCAGAAATCATTGTGCAAATTCACCAGCATAGGGCTCAGCAAATCATACCTAGCAGCCAAAGCCCACCCACACCTGTTTCTGTATAGTCAGCAAGCTAGGATTGATTTTGACATTGCTAAATAACTGAAAGAGAAGCAAAGTCAATAATTTTGTGACACATGAAAATTCAAACACCTGTGCCCACAAATAAGGTCTTATGGGCACACGGCCACCCTCATTTATGCATTGTCTATGACTGCTTTCTTGCTACACCAGCAGAGCTGGATAGCTGGGACAGAACCGGCGTGGCCAGCAGAATCCAAAACATTCGTGATCTGGCCCTGTACAGAAAATGTCTGCCAACCCTTGCACAAGGAGATAGTTAATGAGACTCTGGTAGATTTCACCTTCCGAATGAGTCCGCCAACCAGCTGCAGTCACTCACATGCTATTTCCTCTTCTTTGATTACTGAAACTCCACAGCAAACTATTGTTTTTACCAGTTACTCAGAAAACAAAGATAAAAGTTTCCAGAGAGGAAATAATAACCTTTCTTTTCCAAGGTCCGCATCTGCCTCACTTCCAGTGAAGTTAAAAGCAATGCTTCACTCACAAGTCTGTGTGTATCATTTTTCCAACTGAATTCAGAGGCCAGCGGTCTACTTTTTACAATGAAGAATTCAGTCAGAAGGAGAAAAAAAAAAATAGCTGGTTAGCAAAAATGAATTTATACTAAGGGAAAAAAAAAAAAAAGAATGTTTACTATCTGGAACTGAAAACATTTTTCTCTTCCTTTGGGATGCTAATCTTCTAATATTAAAATGTAAAAACTGCCCTTATATACCATGTATCTTCTAAAAGTTGAAAATTACAATGTCCATGCTAAAATTTTCAACTTGGCCAGTTTTCTGGAAGAAAATGAAGTACCAAATTCATACCTGCTCAGTGTTGCGAATGATTTTTAAGTTGTAATGAATCTTTTGCTGGATTTTGTTTCACCTTACTTTCCTCCACCAATATACAAAAGACTGCCTTGCAATGCATAAACTAGGAAAATCCCATTCCCAGGGCCTTTGGAAATAATTTTAAGGGTCTATGTTCTCTTACATCATGAGACCAGCTGTTATGCTCCTAAAGTTACAAACGGCCACTCTTCGTTTTAACAGTACATTTAAAGAAACCTAATGTTAGTTCAACATGGGTAAACAGTCTCCAACACTGTATAAATAAAGAATTCTTTGAGTTGTAAATAGTAGTTGCTCAAAGCAGGGGAAGGCTGGCTAAGAAAGACAGAAACAAGGGATGGACACAAAGCTTAAAGGGCCTCTCTTCTCCCTTTCCAGCAGGCCAGGGATAGGGAACAGGGCGCCAGAAGTCTGGAGAGCTCAGCCATCCATAAGGACACTAACGCTGCAACAGCCTGAAACCAGCAGTCCTTCTTTCATCACCCAAAAATCAACTACTTATATGACATCCGGGGGATTATAGAGAGCCAAAAGGACTGAACTTCACCCATAAGAAAACTACTAATGTACAGGCACCTGGGCAGCTCGGTTGGTTAAGTGTCTGCCTTTTGCTCAGGCTCCTTGCTCAGCAGGGAGCCTGCATCTCCCTCTCCCTTTGCCTGCCATTCCCCTGCCTGTGCAATCTCTGTGTCCAATAAATAAATAAAGTCTTCAAAAAAAAAAAGAAAGAAAATCACTAATGTACGTTAAGGTAAAATGTGTGCAGAACCAATCCAGTGATGGCTATGCGGTGGACGACGACATATGCCAGGGGTTGGCTAATTACAGCCTACGGGCCATGTCCAGTTGGCAGCTTGTTTTGGTAAATTAAGTTTTATTGGAATATGGCCACACCTGCTCATTTATGTTTTGTCCCTGAATGCTTTCATGCCACAATGGCAGAGATGAGTAGATGCAAAGAAACCGTGTAGTGGGCAGTGCCGAAATGTCTGCCATCCACAATCACATACTCGTATATGCGCTCTGAAATACTGGAGGGGCTGCCATGTGGACTACATTCATGAGACTAGAAATTCAATAATCAAACACCAAATATCAAAGAGAAATGCCTTTGTTGGAAACTTCCTTGCCACACCTGAACTGTGGCCCAACAGCCACATTAGCTAAGGCTTAGTGCTGCTCCAAATCTAGATGAAAGATCAGGAGTTTGATGTAAATTCACTCTGTGTTTCAATGAGCTCTAATCAATACCCATTGTTTTGTTACAACAGGCGCTAGGCAAATGTTCACATGGATTAACCTGAACCCATTCCAGACAAAAACAAAAACACCTACCAATATATACCTTGGCAGTTGGATCATTTTACTTTGCACTGGAAAACTTAGGATCCTTAAGAGAAAAACACTGTTAATAATTATTTTCCCCTCCACCCCATCACTCTGTACAGGCAAGTACACAATAAACAGGGTTTGAGTAAGTCCCTTAGAAACCCCAGTTGCCTGCCAATTGAGTAATATCTTCTTTTCAGGGAAGTGCCATAAAAGAGATTCTATTACCTCGGGTCGCTAAGTATTTCCTATGGAAGAGGATATGAGGCTCTCCACCAGCAGGATATTCAGTGTGATGAGTAAATTAGCATGGAAAATGGAGGAGTTGCTCCCCCCCTGCCCCATTTGTCATTCTGGAGATCAGAGTTCCACCATCGATAAAGGGCTCTTCTCAACCCCTTCCTCATGTCTCTCCACCACCATATCCCACCGCCATGGACCCCCTGGACACCTCCTTCTATACAATCTTTAATGTTTTAACTACTTGTTTTACTTATGCCTATGTAGGGTCCTCTGTAACTAAATTATTTCTCAGATAGTGAACTTCAGAATAGGTAATGGTTCTAAAGCAGACTTGAAAATCATTCTGAAAAATGTCACAATTCTTCTGTCAAAGTTGGGGTGGGGAGGTTGGCAGCAGAATAGAGATGCATTTTTATGGTTTCAGAATAGAAGGAGGCTCTCTGAGGCCCGTCCCAGTCATTCAGCTAAATGTCCTGTCTCCCAGCATCCATCTCCTAGCCTTTCCCAATACTCATCTCTTGAAACCAGAGCAGCCTCAGAAGGCAAATCAGAAAATGTGAGGGCTGAGGACAGAACAGAATCAAGTGTGAAAACGAAACACGGCTTAGGGGACTGGCCTGGAAAGTAGGGTTAACCATCCTCCAACTTGGCCTAAGAAGATGAAGTCATGAAGGCGAGTACCAGTTCCCACCATCAGTAACAAGAGCCAGGGACCAAACACGAGGCTGCAGGTAAGTGGCAAGACAAAGGGTAAAAACTTAGTTAAGAAAAAGTATCTGCCTTACCCTGACATTCTCACCTCAGTACAGCTAGTCTCTATACTACATATGCTGACTTTTACTTTGGTAACATACACTCACTCTTGTGTTACTTTTCTAGCAATCAAGTAATCTAGGCTCATGGTAAAAAAAATCGTAAAGTACAGAGAAACAAAAAATGAGAAGGTCAATGGATGGAAAAAGAAAAAAAATGCAAATCCACCAAGAGAACCCACTGTTAATATTTCAGTATTGTCCTCCAAACTTGTTCTTGCTTAGTGTCTTTTAAGGGGCTCTTTCTTGAACTGTTTTCAAACATCAGATTTTACTTTTATTCCATCCGGAAAAAATCAGTTCTTCTGAGAGCTATCACTGACATACTTCTCAAAGGCAACAGCACTGATGCTAAGAATTTGTTTACATCTAGTGTAATTTAATTTGATTCTACACCTTTTCTTTCCAAGTTAATATGGCCATCTAGACCCAGAAGTCTTTTTACAAACAACATGAGCATCTTTCAAATGGAGACAGCTCCGGTGATAGATTAAGGGGGGGGGGTTTCATTAAACTAATCTAATGGGATTACATTATGTTTGAAAACCTCCATTACAAAAAATGCTTTGTACATGCACCTAAGTGCTGTTTTACGTGCAGACTAATACGTGAAATACACTAAGTGAAATAAACAAAACTTTTACCTTCCAAAGTGCAACTCTTGAATTAAAGTAAGTGCCCATCAACAGATAAATGGATAAAAAAGATACAGTGTAGCTACAATGGAATATTACTCAGCCACAAAAAAGAATGAGATCTTACCATTCATGACAAAATAGATGGACCTAGAAGGTAGTATGATACGTGAAGTAAGTCAGAGAAAAACAAATACCATATGATTTCCCTTAAATGTGGAATCCAAAAAACAAAATGAATAAGCAAGTGAAACAACAACAAAAAAGAAGCAGACTCATAAATATAAAGAACTGGTGGTTGCCAAAGGAGAGGTGGGGAGGGTTGACAAAATGGGTGAAGGGGAATTAAGGGAAAAAAAAAAAAACTGTTCCCATTTATATTTACATACTCTAGGAATCTTACCAATATCAGGGTACCCTACAGAACTCACTCAACATAAACAACAAATAAACAAAAACAAAACCCACCAGGATTTAATTGTCCCCAAAATACAAAATTTATGACCATTCAGGTTTTCTGCCATCACTGACTTCCTCTCCTATGCATGTTTTTTTTTTTTCCTTAGAATAATTAGCCACCTAGAAACTCAGTATCAAAGATGTCATAAAGTCTTGGCTTGTTTCTAGACCCCTAGGTCATAATCATTTCTTCTGCTATTAAAAGACATTTTAAAAAATGGAAAGCAAGGATATATTTTTGAAAAAAAAAAAAATGCAAACATCTTCCCATTTAATGCAGAAACACCTAAAACTCAGCTGGGAAACTTAGGCTCAAAATACCGGTGTCTGCCATTTTTGAAGCAGTTTCCTCTTTGGCCCACTGACTTCTCAGGCTCTTACGTGCAAAATTATAAGCTATTGGGAATTTGCTTTAAAGTAATTTAGCTGACAATTAATCGTTAAAAACCTTAAAATATTTTTAAGAGCGAAAACAGATTGATAAATGAGAATGTTGGGGCACCTGGGTGGCTCAATCAGCTAAGCGGCTGCCTTAGGCTCAGGTCACGATCTCGGGGTCCTGGGACCAAACCCTAGGTAGGGCTCCCTGCTCAACGGGGAGTCTGCTTCTCTCACCCCTGCCTGACGCTCCCCCACCCCCACTCCTGGGCACACACATATTCTCTCTCTCTAATAAATAAATTAAATGTTTTAAAAAAAGAGTAGGGGTGCCTGGGTGGCTCAGGGGTTAAAGCATCTATCTTCAGCTCAGGTCATGATCCCACGGTCCTGGGATCGAGCATCGGGCTCTCTGCTCAGCGGGGAGCCTGCTTCCTCCTCTCTTTCTGCCTGCTTCTCTGCCTACTTGTGATCTCCATCTGTCAAATAAATAAATAAAATCTTAAAAAAAAAAGAGTGGTCGAATCCTGGTAACTGCTCAAACAGGGTGATGATGGTTACATGGGAATTGGTAACACTATTTTACTTTCATGTATATTGGAACATTTCTCCATGATATGAACGTTTTCTTCAATCGCTGTGAAAATACTAGTCCTACCACGAATCCATCTTTTACAGCCAGTGTAAAGACTACTAAGCTTTACTGGAATGACTACTACATGCCCAGCAATGTTCCTAGCACTTTATACTCCTCTATTCCACACAGCATGCCTGCTTTGTAGGTGTTACTGGTCCTGGTTTGATGTCTTAAGGCACTGAGACCCAATGAAACAAGCAACTTGGCCAAGGACCCAGGGCAATAGAGATGGAAGTGGGAGATCAGCCACACCATGGACGTATCTGCTACACATATTGTTTGGTCCCTTTATAAATATTATTGTACGTGAGCATGTCTGTTTCATTGTCACTTGCAGTATTTTAGTGCATCCTGTTTTTCTAGAAAAATGAATCAGCCTCTCTCTGTTTATCCAAGATAACAAAACAAAACAAAAAAGGCCCGAGAACAATATTGGTCTGATGGAGGCCATCCTGACTGTAAAAGGAAACGTCCCTGAGTCAATATCCTCAGTGAGAGACATCCCTTCATAAAACAAACCAGGAATATTCCAACAGGGTTCAAATAAGCATAAACATCCACACTGTTCAGTGGGAGCTACTCTATCTGCACTCCCCAACTGGAATTTTGACTGCTTTTCCCATGTCATCTCAGATATATACCACAAACTCTGTTCCTCGAATGGCTCTGGCTTTCAAGCTTCTTCAAGGTCTCTTTAATTTTCCTTCAACCAAGAGGCCCTCTCCCCACCTCTCTTTCTGCCTATCAAAACTACCTGATCCTTAAAAACTGGGCTCAAGAAGCACCCTCCTCTGGGGCCCCATGTAATTCCTTGGCTGGAACAAAGCATTCTCTCCTCTGTACTTCCCCAGTAAGATGGCTGTCATCTCCTTTAATGAACTTCCTTCAACTACCATGTATTATGATGAGCCATTTTCATACTTCTCTCTAAAACCCAATGTCAATTATTTGGGGCAAAAGCCATGTACTGATTTATTACTACACTCCACAGTCCCAGCACATAGCAGCAACTCAGTGTGGAAGGAGAACAAAGAAGGAAGGGAGAAATGCTGCTTTTTACATATAGGCCAGAAATGAGTCTGGTAAGGGGGTGAAGCTCTAAAGTCACCAAGCAAAGGCAAAACTACTGTAGGAAAACTGCTTCTGAAAATCTAACTGAACATTTAAGTTTGCTGTGCCATTTTTATCTGTCTCTTCATAAAGCCAGCACACCCAGCTTTCCCTCCAGCTTTAGCACAGACAGCTGAGAAGATGGCTGGCTTGGGCTTGAGCACCCTATTGTGGTCACACCCTGAGGGTCTCCCTGGGACCAAAATGAGCAGAAGGAAAAGCAGACTAACATCTCATTTCACACTTACTCCAGGGCATACACTCCCCGAGCCAGAGCAGAGCACCACCTTCACTTCCTCTGTGCCCCTCTCTCCAGGCTCACATGGTTGCATACGGAGGCATCCAATGCACACACAATGCAACTTCACTGTGCTGCTTCAAGTTCACAACCACTAGAGGCTGATGGGTTTCCATGGATTAGGTGCTTTCGTATTTCTTGCTGGCCTCCCTCTAACAAAGGATTGACCTGAAGCTCTCTACAATTCCATAAATCATATCAACATTATCCATGAACTCTAAAAACCTCTCCTATGGAGATGAAAATACACGTAGAATATTCTACCACTGGATAAATGAAAATAACTAGAACAACAACACACGTACACAGAAAAACCTGTAGGATAGATACCACGGTGGACAATGGATAGTCAAATGGTGGGTTATGGGAGATTCCCCCTTACTAAATAGTACTATAATTATTTTTTTAATAATGTTTAAGAGTTACTTTATAAAGGATACTCTCAAGTTCTTACGGATGGACTGAAACAGGAGATTCAAAAGATAAAGTCTGTGTCCTTTGTAGGCACCTTCTTTCAGGCACTGACAAATGGCATGAGGGGCTCCTCGAGGCAGCAGGCTGCCTGCCCCAGTTGGCCACAAGCCTGGGGCTACGACGTCATGCAGCCGACAGATAGGGCTGGGCACTGCTAGTGGGTCAGCAGACACTTAGGCGCTAGTACCAAGCTGGGAGTGGGCGGACCAACCTCTCTGAGCATCCATCCATGCCAGTCTTGGTGCCAGAAGCCCCATCCATGTTTATCTCTAATCCTCACAGTGACACCCAAGACAGGCAAGAAGCTGGAGAACTTACCCAAGGTCGCACAGCCAGAAAATGGCAGAGCCAGGACTTGAAGCCAGGCAAGTCAGGCTCCAGAAAGCACTCTGAACCAGTGGAGTACAAGATGTGGTCCCCACGCGTCTGGAGCTCACAAACAATGGCAAAAAAAAAAAAAAAAAAAAAAAAAGGCAAGGAACATTTCATGTCAGGTGTGAGGAATATTGAAGGGCAAGGACAGGACAACTCAGGACTATAGAGCAGAGAAACCCTATGAAGGGCAGAGGTGAGATTTGACCTGAGAAGTACAAACCTGTCCCTTCCTTCCTCCCCCCAAGCTCCACCAGGCTCCAGAAAGCAGCAATGCAGGAGCCAACACGGCCTCTAAGCCATTGATATCTATGTGACAGCCAGAGACACTCAACCCAGGGTTGCTTAGGCTGCTGGCCAAACAAGGAAATCCAAGATAAACCTGCCATTCTGTCATGACCTCATCCTGCTGGGAGACAGAAACAATGGCAAAGAGGAACAGCCCTGCTATGTTTTCATGGCACCTTTTGGGAAGAGATGAAATTCACACCTCTCTGGGGCTGTACCCCGAAGTACAGAACAGGGGTTCTCCTGAAGGCAATACCTTGGGCCCCCTGCAACTTCTCCAAAAATGAGAAACAGCAGTGCTTCTTCTCAAACTCCTCACACTAACCGACAGGAGTTCTCAAGTGACTGTGTTCTTCAGCAGTATTACTAGAATTAGGTATACAAGTACCTGATGACGATTTCCACAACTCCCACACTCTACACAGCATGCAGAGATACTTTTTTGTTCAAGCTTGAATTGACTACCAAAGGGAAGGCCACACTTTACCTTTACTGCCCAAAGACAAGCTGACCCAGGGCTGGCTCCGGCTACTGGTTAATCCTCAAAATCGGCGAAATCTGCTGTTCATATCACACCAATGGTGTGGTTCTCTCAAGATATCAGGGATCTGATTTCTCAATTTTGTTTTCCAAATTGGTGGGCCTTTGGAAGCTTCATAGGGTTCTATCAAGTCCCATGAGGGACCTGGTTCCACTTAACATCTACATTTCCGGGTTTTTTGGGCTCCACCATATGGCACCCTTGAGCACTTACCTAGTACTTTATGTAGACGGGCTTTATTAATCCCAGCATCAGCCTTGTTGGATAGGTGCTTTTATCTACCATCTCTGCTTAGGAATGAAGAAACAGAGACACAAGGAAATTAAGCAATGTGCCCAGGGTCACACTGCTCCTGAAAGGCAAAGTCAAGAACTGAACCCACACATTCTGACTCTTGAATCTCTATCCTCAACCACCACACTAGACCAACTCCTCTGAAGACAGTGTAGGGTAACTCGGTTTCTTTGTGTTTTAAGAGGTAACAAATGGCAGCAGCACGTGAGGCACGTAAATGAGGCACAAGGTCATGCGTAGACATCCCATCGGTACCATGACACCCAAGGATGTAACTGGACTTTTCTTTGAACCTGTTTGGTCAGCCCTCAAACTGAAACAGCAGAATTCACCTTCCAAGATAGTAGTAAGTCTAACCACAGAGCTTAGCTGGACTGACAATTCTAGATGAAAGAAAGTATTCAGGGATCAGCTGCTTTCAAACTCAGCTCCATGTGCCTTAAAGAAGCCCCTTTGGGGAGCTGGGTCTCATGCAAGAGCTTCTCATGGTGGCTCGCACCCTTCCTGCAGCACACTGACACCCATACCTCCAACCCAGTGCAGCTTCTCATCGACTCAACAGAAGTTGCTGTGGGAGCTGAAACGAAAGGTCTACATCATTTTTATCTAGATCCTACCTATCTACACCTCAAGATCCAGTTCAAATCCATCTGTCTAATTCCACTAACAGCACTGCCTTTGCAAAAAGTTACAGCTATGTCTGCCCCCACATCCAGGAATAAACCGAACCCCCAGGCTACAGAGACCACACACATCAGCCTTTCCCATAAGGACCTCAAGCTTCTGACTGCCGTATCTTCTGACTACCCTATTTGCTCAGGATGGCACAGGCAGAGAGAGCACCAACAAAGTACCAGAAATCTGGAGTCTCATAAAAGAATCCATGTCACCCTCGGCAGGAACTCGGATCAATTTCTGCTGAATGAACCACAGATCTCCGAAAACAAATTTGCTGCCATTCTAACTTTACGATCCTGAAAATGTCACAGAAGGACATGCCTTTCTACCTTGCCTTTCGCCTTGCCTGAACTATTTTCAGGTATACTAAATACGGCATTTTAAGAAGGACAAAAAAACTAACCCAACAGCTTCGAGGCCTCTCCTATGAAGAAAATGGTTCTTGTTTGGAAACTTTTCGAGCTCAAGTTTGCTTCTTCACTGTCTACTTTTTAAAATTCCAGACGGCAATTCTAATCACAGAAGTCTTTGTGAAACTGTATTTCTGTTTTTTTTTTTTTTTTTTTAATTCAAGCAATGTTATTGGAAGGAAGCAGAAAACCACAGTACCCAAACAGAAATGACTAATGCTGGTAGCAAGTGCTGTGAGAAATAAGGGCCCACAGAGAAAGAGCCTGCAGCCCCACAGTAGCCTGTTGTACCTTACCATGGCCGGCACTATTTGGAACTAGCAACCAGGCTTCCCAGCTCTCTTGATGTGTTCACCAAAGCAACCTGGTGCAATTCCCTTCACCGGCCATCTTTTGCCAAAGATGATAGGAAAAAATGTAAGAAGAACAAAAACCAAAGAGAGGAAGAAATTCAAATAAAACCCCCAATTCAGAAGTCATACTGTATGGTCTCTGCTCCATGACACTGCATATCTATTTTTAGAGAAACTATCTATGTGCTGCTGTCTGATGTTAGGCACTGCAGGTGTTCTCAAAAAGTTCTGCATGGAAGACAGACCAGTGACCTAACATTAAACTCTTTGAATTCCTCTCCTATCATTTCAGCATGTTGGCACAGTTTCAAAATTGTGGTTCTTCATCAGAGCTATAAGGATGTTTGCTCTGGATCCCAAAGAATCAAATGTCTTAATATTTAACTTCCCTTATTTTTATTCTTTTAACTCTCACTCACTCACCTTTACCTAAGGGGGGGGGGAAAATCTGGTAGCAATGATGAATCCAATTCCTACACCCTCTGCCTGAAAAAAAAAATGGCTCTTACTGCTACCACTCACAGCCCTCTCTGTCTTATGACACGAGCAGTAATAACAACTTATCTGTGAATGTAAACTATTCACTTCAAAAGCAGCAAGGGGCTTGCTTTAGCCTAGTCTTACAAGATGTCTCCCTGACAATGACGTATTAGTTACAGCTAGGTTGATGAGAGCTGATCTGGGATGATGCTGGGATCATCTTCCCAAGTGCTGGTACCTCTTCTATCTAGGTGGCTATTATTTGAATAAGAAGACTTATTTTTCAAAAACCACAAAAATACAACAGTCAATTTATAAATAATGAACGTATACCAACAGTGTAAGAGAAAAATATGAATAATATAAAAATGATGATAACAATCATTTGGGATTTACTTCCATAGTCCTTTTTCCCACATGGCAAAGAAAATAAAGAATTATGCACTTGATTCAATAACCAACTAAAATGGTTCTGAGTTGATCATCATCCTTTCCCCAGCAGCTCCTTAAAATCCATAGCAATATAGCTTCAGATTCAGTAACTGCATTTCTAAGAATTAATTCTAATGATGCAGTCATGGATATATCTTAAAAATCTGTTAAGAATAGGGGCACCTGGGTGACTCAGTGGGTTAAAGCCTCTGCCTTCGGCTCAGGCCATGATCCCAGGGTCCTGGGATCGAAGCCCCGCATCGGGCTCTCTGCTCAGCGGGGAGCCTGCTTCCCCCCCTCTCTGCCTGCCGCTCTGACTACTTGTGATCCCTCTCTCTGTCAAATAAATAAAATCTTAAAAAAAAATCTGTAAGAACGTTTTCACATGGCTTAAAGTGTGAAAATGGGAAACAATGTAATTAGCAACGTGGGCTGGGTGAATAAATTAGGGTACAATCATAAAATGGGATGTTGAACAGCCACTAAAAGTCATTCTATGACACCATTAGTTGTGAAAAGCATTTCAAGTCATTTATGTTTGTAAAATGTTGTCTTTCTTTTTTATGAATGAAAGCTTATATCCACTGAACAACCTCACTTTTATGAACTTGCATTCTGACACCATACTTGAACAGGAGAGACTAATTTCTAGAGTAATTTCTATAGGCAAATGCAGATCTGTATAAATAAAAATGATATAATTGCTTTCAGGATTAATCACCTTCTAAGAGCCCACAGAAAAAGAGGCAAAATCCTGACAAACTGGAGGGCTACTACTTAAGACCGAAGTTGCATACAATGCTAAAATCTCACAGTCCTCTCTGAACGACCTCGGTTCATGCACATCATACTCAATTCTGCATCTCCTCATTACCTTTATATAGTTCAGGTGTCCTCATGCTCCCGCCCATGTATGCTTGTTATCATCCCAGTTAGACTAAGGGTTCAAGCTAGGGTCCTTATCTCCCACTACAGCGAATACAAATGGCTACTGTCTGCCTGGCATGTCTTTCCCTCTTCTGGCCAAAGGAACCTTCCATCCAACCACTGCCACCACGACCACTTCCATGGAGAAGCTACTCTTTGTCCACTCCAACTATGTGTTCCTTAGTAACCAATCCTGTGCCCTTGCTTCACTGGACCTGGGGGATGGCAGATGACCAGATACTGGCATATGCTGAAGCCAGGGTAATAGGGAGCCCTCTCTTCCCTTCAAGGTGCCCACCTGGGATACGGGAAAACTCTGATCTACCTGAGACCACCCTCCTGCAAATTCGAGAAGAGATGTGGTCATAGGGAAGAGAGATGCCAAGGAAACAGAGGGGAGTCCAAGTGATATCCAGTAGTCCCTGGGTCTGGAGTCAATCTTGGCCTCACTGGTATGTGCATCCGCTAGCAGGTGTTGATATCTGTCACTTTCAACTGGGACAGTCCTGACCGGTCCACACTCATTCAACCGGCCACAGACAGGACCCTACATTCTGTGCCATGTCCATGGCCATGAGGTCCAGTCAGTGCCCCCAAGCCCTCCAGGTAACTGGGTTCTCACCTTGGAAGTGTGGGTCACATGAGATCCGGCTTGCTGCGTCCTCCTAAAATACCAGCGTCTGTGCTAAGAAGAGGAAACTGCTTTGTTCTGTTTCTTATGAAAATTAGTAAAATAAATCATAACCACTCAATTTTTCATAGGAATTCTCTTCTCAGGAGAAGTTGTTTAGTGAAATAGACAAGTCTGCCCTTTTTTACCCTGCCTTCTGTGATAGAGTTCTAGTGACTCGGTCTGACGGTTTGTTTTTAATGAAGCAGGAATTAGGATCACATGCAAATAAGTGTTTCCTCATAAGGACAACACGAACTGTTCTAAGCATAGCACTAAAGGCCCTGACTCAAACCAAATGCCACCTCCTTAATCACTAATACACCTCCATAAGGCACCCTAGTTTCCCATTTAACTACTTACCAAGTCCCTCCCTTCCTAGATGTCTGACACCCAGTTGAGCTCATGGATTAAGGTGACACTCATAAGCCATTCTTAGCAATAAATGTGCTGCAATCACAATAATGACCGTAAAGTGATTGTTACTCATGACAATTGAGTTTTCCTTCAGGGCCCAAGAAATAAAAACATCACAGATGGCTTTCTGAGTCAAACCAAGGTATATGACGGGCCTCAAACTGAAGAAATTGTGCATGTGACGTTTTCAATGGCAAACGATTTTAAGTAAATTAATCCCACTCCGTCAATCCTCCACATACTTTACTGGAAGCTACTAACTACTAACAGAGCCTCCAAGGAGGATGCCAAAAAAACCAGCAGTCACTAATGCAACATCCAGGGGCAGACCATCTCAGAGAAACATCCTTTATGAGTCAGGATCATACTCTGTATGGGTTTTTTCTCCCCTAAAACCCATCCAGTTAAAACCGGTCACTATACAAAAAACAAAGCTAGTAACTTCTCTTTGAGCCAGAATTTAAAGGGAATGTTGGTATACAATAATATACATACTGGAGAGTGTGTAAGAAACAAAAACAAAAAACACTGACCAGGGGTGCCTGGGTGGCTCAGTGGGTTAAGCCTCTGCCTTCGGCTCAGGTCATGATCTCAGGGTCCTGGGATCGAGTCCTGCATCGGGCTCTCTGCTCAGCAGGGAGCCTGCTTCCTCCTCTCTCTCTCTCTCTCTGCCTGCCTCTCTGCCTGCTTGGTCTCTCTCTGTCAAATAAATAAATTAAAAAACAAACAAACAAAAAAAAAAAACACTGACCAGAACCAAGAACATGTTTAGCATACGAATAAAAATAATTTTTATTTTACTTAAATAACTCCCATGAAAAACCCAAAAGCAGACTCAGTATTATTGGTTAGATAATAATGGAGGTGTTGGCCCACTGAGAACATCAGCTGGAACACTGCCCATACTGAATGGGTGTTCGGATGGGATGATGAAATCCAGAGAACATAGGGGTGCATCCAAGAATAGTATCAAAAACAAGGTGTTGCTCAACTTTGTCCTATAGCGAACAGGTAGTTGAACACCTACTCTGTCCTAAGGCCACCAAGCAGCTGCTTGGCCAATACTTTATTTATGTCCTACCCTGCCCTCTCTCAGCTCACACTAGTGTAACATCCTGCCACCGGGCCACTCCCAGCACCTCTCCAAAGCAAATTTAGGCCAGATAAGCTAGAGGCTAACAAAAAAACATGCAATGAGACAGGAGGTGTAGCTTAGTGACTCGGGGTCGCCAAATCTGGCAAAAAAAAAAAGAAATGCAAAATGCCCGACTGATTCTGAAATTCCGATAAACAACAAACAATTCATGAGTGCTGTGAGATGTGTAAACCTGGCGATTCACAGACCTGTACCCCTGGGGATAAAAATACATTATATGTTTATTAAAAACAACAACAACAAACAATTCATCTCACACGATATTTGGGACACACTTATACTAGAAACTTGGCCACTGTTTATCTGAAATTCAGATTTACTTGGACATCTGTATTTTATCTGACAGCCCTACTTAGGGTAATAAACATCTGTTGCTGAATACCCACCATCTACCCCCATTCCTTTTCCAACCATAATCCAAATTTCCCAGAAAACACCTTCCCCCCATTTTCAGCCATGTGGGGTGTCACGTGAGGTAGTCAGCCCTGAATTTATACAGAGCCATGAAAGGCAGTGAGCAAAGAAACATCAACTGCTGATGGGAAAAACTATTCTTAATTCTCCTAGGGATGAGGAAGCTTGAGACAAAGGGAAACAGGCCAGCAGCCTTAAACCAAGCCGTTCCCAAACCCCCTCTGAAATGCCAGAAAAGCCAGAATGAGGGAGAGGTGGTAACAGCCGAACAGAGTAAGCTATGGGCACAGCAGGTATCTCAAAATCAAACTGGTCAAAATCTACAAAAAACCAACCAGAGACATCCATTCTCTGAGGCCTATGAACCACAGAGTTTGTTATCCATTGACAAAGCTTTCTAAGGTGGGTCTTTTTTTTTTTTTTTTTTAAAGGAAGTATTATTCTGAAAAAAAATTCTGAAGGCATAAAAACTTCCCACTAGTAAGCCAGTCTGGGCACTCTGCTTTGCAACAGGGAAGCTAAAATGAACAAACGCTGTTTTAACAACTACAATAGCCTCCACTTCAAATTGTCATTCCTGGTACTGTCCACTGGTTTGTATGAGAGGCTGATTCTGCCCTCCAAGAGCCTCTTTTCCCACGCAATGGAGTGTGGGAAATACAGGTGAGTTTTTGGAAGATCGGAAAAATGACTATCGAGACCAAGCCCGTCTATTTCAGATTCTAGCACCAAGAGAAAATTTTAATCTGATAATACTTACAGATCATTCTTCTACAGTGATATCCATCAAATATTTTTTTTAATATTTTATTTATTTATTTGTCAGAGAGAGAGAGGGAGAGAGAGCGAGCACAGGCAGACAGAGTGGCAGGCAGAGGCAGAGGCAGAGGGAGAAGCAGGCTCCCTGTCGAGCAAGGAGCCCGATGTGGGACTCCATCCCAGGATGCTGGGATCATGACCTGAGCCAAAGGCAGCTGCTTAACCAACTGAGCCACCCAGGTGTCCCTCCATCAAATATTTTTTTTTTTTTTTTCCTCCATCAAATATTTTAAGGAAAGATTAAAAGAAAAACATTTTTTCTTAATTGTACAAAAGGTTTAAAAGGAAAAAAATATTCCCCAACTACTCTAGCACTTTTAAGTCTGAAGATGTGGGAAGGCCTTAGCCTCTCTATTTAAATCATTCTGTTCATATGAAACAATTTCATTTCTCTCTCAATCAAACTAAAGTATTTGTCTTTGATGTTACAGCAGAGTTCCTCAGGCTCACAAAAATACTTATATTTATACTCCCTAACTGTTTATTTAGGATATTTATATCCTTACAGAGATGGACCTCAGAGATCATCTAAAATCAAGGTCAGTATTTCTTAGGTTAGGGAACCTGCTAAACCAAGCTAATCCCAACTAAGACTTAATGTGGCCTCGAAAAACTCTTCCCATGGCAACATCGTGCCTACGCTTTGTCACTGCTGAATCTCAAGATTCTCTTCTCCAAATAGCAGTAACTTGTTGTTCAGCATCTTGGTGAGGTCTGAAATAAAGCCAGAAGATACCCTTCCCAACATAATAATCTTTGAGAAGTATCTTTTGTTTTAGAGAAAAGACTGGCCCTAAATAAGGCATTAAAAGCTCCTATAAGTTTTAAATTGGGTAACAACACGTATCAGAGTAATTAAAGAAAAACAAAACAAAAAACAAACAAACAAAAAATAACTTTTCAAGTCAGCCAACCCACCTACACTGGACTATTTGATGAAAATATGTAGTAATACAAAGAGCATATATACAAGCACAGAAGAAAACATGAAGTTAGAGTAATGAGATTTTCCATGGGTCTTTCTTTCCTTTTTAAAAAAATTTCAAAAATTTAGAAATTTAAATTTAGAAATTTAGAAATTTGAAAGATTTCTAATTACCATTCAAAATTATTTTTGCAAAAAGTAATATTCTAAAACTCAGGTGCACCATACTCATGCTCTAGCAATGCACAGAAAGAGACAGAGAAAAGGTTTTCTATACAGGACAAAAGACCGTCAACAACTTATCTCAGACCCACAGCCAAACACAAATATCGAAAATTTCCAGGGGTCATTCACTATCTCCACGCTCACGTCTGGCCATCTCACAGGCACATATGCCTCCATTTAGGGACAGGTGATCAGAATTTCTTCGTGCACTTCCTCTAGACCAGTTCAAGCCAACTCGGCTCCCTGTGAAATGCAAGGCCAAGGCTTGTTGCTCCATGTGAGGCTCCAGCCCTGTGCTCAAGCCCTTCTACCCTGGCTGGGCTGGCAAGTGGCAGAGTGTGTGTCAGGCAGGGCACCTGAGCCCTGAGACCAACAGGAAACAGAGTCATGACACTCGAGGTAATGGAAAGAGCTAGTAACCCAGATGTTCACAGTCTCCTTTCCCAGGATCATAATCCACACACAGGCACTGCAGTCACCCAGGAATGATGTCCCTTTTTTTTTTCTCCCCCACAACTTGCATCTTTCTGCACTCAATTTCCTTTACTCATTCCTTCCTTCTTTCTAACTCTACTTAGCTCCAAGAACAGTCACAATCTAATGATGGAAAGGTCAGACTTAATGGAAAAAAGGGACGTCAGTCCCCCAGAAACAAATATTCTTTTGTTGAGATCTCCCACACAAAATGTGGTCATCCTGTCAGCCTGGAAATGCCAACCTGTTCACAGCTGCTGCACACAGTTCAGACCAGACCTGTCCCCAGGCATCTAGGGCCAGGACAGAAGATGGGACTGAAGCTTCACGTATCCAGGCAATCGATTTTTTTCTACCTCCCACCAAACTCACAGGGGCAAAAGCTACATTTGGATAAGGAAAATGACTTACATTCCAAATTCTCTCAAAAGACCTACTGTTGTAAATGTAAGAATTATGTGTTTCTAAAACCTACTTATTTAAAATAATAAAAGGGACACTTGGGTGGCTCGGTTGAGCATCTGCCTTCGGCTCAGATCCTGATCCCAGGGTGCTGGGATCGAGTCCCACATCAGGCTTTTTGCTCAGCAGGGAGCCTGCTTCTTCCTCTTCCTGCCTTTCTGCCTACTTGTGATCTCTATGTTTCAAATAAATAAATAAAATCTTAAAAAAAAATAAACAGAATAAAAAATGTTTTTGTGATTCTGCATGTGGAGACAGGCCATACCTAAAATCTAGAATGGTAGGGCTCCTTGAATTTTCAATAACAGCACTTAGCCAAATCAGTGATATTATCCACCCTCCCAGTGACGTCTGGATCATATCAACATTTTATCCCTTATTCACCCAGTTACCAAAAAAGGCATTTTCAGTCTTCACATACAAACTCCAAATATATAAGCCAATAGATGTTTAATAACCATAAACACTCAGCTACCTTCTGAGACAACACCTTTCAGGTGAAGCCTAAAAAGGTCTCACCTCCCCCCACCACCAATCATTCTTCTCAAATGACTTGATGCAACAGTGATGAGAGTACAAATCTAGACCCACAAGCAAAAAAGGTGATTAAGACACACCAAGCAAGACTTCTCACTGTTCCAACAAGACTAAGCAGGTCCGAGGCGCCTGGGTGGCTCAGTGGGTTAAGCCTCTGCCTTCGGCTCAGGTCATGATCTCAGAGTCCTGGGATCGAGCCCCGCGTTGGGCTCTCTGCTCTCTAGGGGAGCCTGCTTCCTCCTCTCTCTCTGCCTGCCTCTCTGCCTGCTTGTGATCTCTCTGTCAAATAAATAAATAAAATCTTAAAAAAAAAAAAAAAAAAGACTAAGCAGGTCCACTCTGGTGACTGCAGATGAGGTGATGGCGCTGGGCCCCACGCTCACCAGGAAGACTGCGCCGAGGCCCTGCACCTGCTGAAACTGGCAGCCAGAGGCACTTGTTCTTTACAACTTTGATTTTTGCTTATTCACTTTTTAATTTTTCTGGTCCTAATGATGTCCTTCTGCACTGGCCAAGCTGCCTCAGGCTCCATACCCTTTCTAGTGTGACCCTGACTCTGAGGAAGCAGGCAAGGTAGTTTCCATTTTACAAACAAGGAAACTGGAGCGTGCTGAAATTATGCAAGCTCATTAAGTGGCCGGCTGTGATTCAAGCCAGAATGTCTGACTACAAAGCTCACGAGGACGAGGAAAAAAACAAGCTCACAAGGACTCCCCGGGACAGCTTCCTGCCTCCAACGATGACTGAGGATCTGCCCACCTGTCCGTCATGCTGGGCAGACACAGCCAGCAGACCCAGATTTCTGCTTTCGAAGCAGTGGAGGAAAACTGCACTCGGCAACTACAGAAACCACAGCCCGGGAGACCACATTCCACTGCAAAGTAAGTGTACTTAGCCAAAAGGGGGAAACAACCCAAATGCTCTTCAACTGAGGACCAGATAAATAAAACGTGGTATACACGTACAGTGAAGCACAGTTGCCTCCAAGAACCAACAGAGTACAGGGAGGTGCTATGACACGGATAAACAAACCTTGGAAACACTATGCCAAGTGAAAGGAACTGGTCACAAAAGACCACATGATATAGGATTCCATTTATATGAAAGAGCAAGGAGGCAAACCTCTAGAGATATAAAGTCGATCAGTGGGTGCTTCAGGCTGGGGAGGATAAAGGCATGCACGTGTGTGCCTGTGTGTTCACGGGGTGGGGGAGGATAGCTAATAGCTATCTAGCTAGTCAGAGATTCTCTCTGTGGTGATGAGACTACTCGAAAATTGACTGTGGGTTTTGACTGCACATACCTACAAATATACTAAAAATCACCGACTTGAGTATTTAAATGGATGAAATGTATGGTATAGAACTTGTATCTCAATAAAGCTGTTAAAGTGTCATGTTAAACAATCAAAAGAGCCCTTAGCTATTATCTCCTTCCAGTTCCTCTTTTCAAAGTAAGGAAACCTAGCAGAGAGCCCAATATTAGGGTCGAAATCAGTGCCCCAATGTGCTCTGCCTCCCAGTACCACTATTCCTTGCCCCCAGGTACTCGGTTCAGTACCAGGCCACAGAATTTGGGAGCTTCAATGTAGTGGAGCCTTTTCAAGCCTGGAACAATGAAGCTACAGCCAACAGCCTATCAGTAGCACTGGGTTCAGAAGAGGTCAAGACCATAGGAGCTGAGTCCTGAGACGGGCCTTCGGAATGGATTGCACTGGATGGAGGGCGGGAGAAGAGAGATGAGGGAACTCCCAGGAGGGGAGACAGGAGCTGCCAAGGAAGCCATCCAGTTTATACCAGGACTTTAGTTGAGGTTTGAGTAACATTACAGCCTCAACAGGAGGAGAATGGGGACATCGGCAGGAGATCAGCCCCGCCAGGACAGGACACCAGGGAAGGAGCATTCTGAAGTGACAGAATGAGAGCTGTCTTTACAGAAGACAAGCCTGGCTGCAGTGTGCCAGGGACTGGGGTCAGAGGGCCAGATCTGTCATCTGCAAATGAGCTATCAAGACACACACCAGGGTAGGGGCGATAGGGATGGAGAGGAAAGAAGAGAGACAAGCAGGGGATAAACGGCAAAACCCAACCATGTCTAGACTTGTGGAAGAGAAAGATGGACAGACAGCCAGGGCACGGACTCCGGGCTCAGGCTGCTTGGGCTTCAATCCTTACTAGCTGTGCCTGGTCAGGTTACGTAAATGCTCTGAGCCTCAGTTTCCTGGGTAAAGTGGGAATAAAAATAGTGTTTCTGGGGCGCCAGCGTGGCTCAGGCGGTTAAGCATCTGCCTTCGGCTCAAGTCACGATCATAGGGTCCTGGGATGGAGTCCCAAATCAGGCTCCCTGCTGAGCAGGGAGTCTGCTTCTCCCTCTGCCCCTCCCACTTGTGGGTATGTGCACACACATGTGTCTCTCTCAAAGAAATAAAATGTAAAAATAGTGTCTCTGTCAAACAGTTGTTGGGAGAATTCAATGTGGACAGGGCTTAGAACAATGCCTGGGACTCAGTAAGTGCTATGCAAATACATGCAAATGCACATTAAGCATTCTGCAACCCAGCTTCTGAAGATGGCAACAGCAACATGGAAAAACCTCATTATCTCCCACCAAGCGTCCTTTTCCCCTCACCTTTCCCCCATTTATTCATTCCTAGGTTCTAAGTTCTAGGAAGAACAAAACATGCCCCTTGTCCCAGAGGGTGGGCCTCCAGGGAGAAATAGGCCAGCAAACGGAACAATGACTATTCTCTGCCCAAATCCACGCATTCTAATCGGTTGAACAAATATGGCTTGGTGGGCAGCGGGAGCAGCAAGTGTCAGCGAGCATTCACCCTTCACCCTAGGCTGCCCTTTCCAAAACTGCCCGGGACCCGGGAACCACTGAGGCTCTTCCCTACCCTGCTTCCTGGTGGCTTCCCCTGCGGGGCCTGGCCCCGGTATCTCCTCACGATTTAATAAATCAAAGACTCTCTGGCCAAAGCTGAATTGACACTGCTGGCCAGGAAGCTCTGGGCAGAGCGTGAAGATGACAAGAGAGGGAGGCACCCACGCCTTTTCTGCACGGGAGGAAGAAACACACTGGGTGGTCCTGACTAAAGAGCCTTGGACCATCCAATCAGAACAGGGCTCCATTCTACCCTCAGCTGCAGGGGGTCGTGACCATCGTGTGGTGCCCCCAAAGCAGGACCCCACTCGCCCATACTCACAGGCCGGGGACGATCTAGTGCCCACACCGGAAAGACATTTAAACTAACATACAAATGCAGTCTATTTTTACTAACTGGGCTTGAGTCTCATATCCTTGGATAATTACTTTAGAAGTCTCCCTTCACAAATATTAAAAAGTTTCAAATGAAGTTTTATACTAGGTCTTTCTGATGAGGTTTAAATAACATTACAGTCCCACTATCAGAATGGGTAAATAACCTGTAGTATAGACATACGATGGGATAAATATTTAGATAGATCTTTAGCAGTGGAAAAGCATACTTTTAAGTAACAACAACAACAACAAAAAAGAATGTGAAAGTAACATGTAAAAAATATCTGAAGCAGGTTTGTACATGCACAGGTATGTATGTCTGAAGGACAGACTATGAACTGAGATGTGGGCCCACACTCTGGGGGGACAGGCAGGATCGGGAGTAGAGAATAAGAGAGACTGTCACTTTGGCTGAATTTCTCAAAACAAGAATGTGTTTAAGTATAACTTGGGTAATTTTTTAAAAGAAAAAAATAGGAAAAGAAAAGCAATAGACACTGTTGCATGTGAACACAGGCTCATCTATAAATAAAGTTAACCTGGTCTATAATTTTAAATTCTTCTTCCCTTTATTCTGGTCAGGAGGGGGCTCATTTTCCACTCTTCAGAGAGCTGAAAAGATGATAATATTAAATTCTGTGTGACCTTAAGGCACATGTAAAGAATAAAAGACCCCAAGCCAAATCTTAAAATATATTAATAATGGATTTATGGTTTACAATGTGATATTCCCAGAAGAATCATTTCTCCTGGGTTTATCTGGCTAGTCTTCCTTTCAAGTATGTTTGTGGATGATGGTGATAACACTAGTAATGAACTTGAGGCTGTGTTTAAATAAGTGCAACCAACTAGTTCCTCTGACATGTCTGTATTCACTATTGACACAGTTAATCTGCTTAATTACAGTTTTGTTAATATCTCAAATTCCCCTATTTACTTTGCATCCTGAAAAGTCCTTTGAAACCCAAACAGTCTACTACCTCTCCAGCTCTGTTTGGGAAGGTTACAATCTTACGATTATTTAAGGGGCATACTTCCAGCATTGAGTGGAATGTGAACATAACCTAGGAATAGATAAATATACTGAATTATTCTCAGCAACTTTTGCTCTCTTGGAATATTACTGTTCAGTTTGAGGAAGTGATTTCTTAGAATTTATAGTAAGACTGATAATTAAATACAGAGAACAAAGTATATCCCAAAGTGTAATATACTGTATGTGTACCCACTATGCTGGGCACCGTACCAGCACCTGCCACACAGTATGTGCTCAATAAATATTAACTGGCTTAGTGAACAGGAAAGAAGTACCAGATGACTTTAATAATGGAGAAATTAAAAAATCACTTCATTTCTTTCAGCAAATATTATCTGAACTCATATGTGTGCTAGGCATTGCCCCAGGTACAGGAGAGTACAGGCAAGGTGAGATTTGCTTTTCATCCTTAAGAGCTCACAGATTAAAGAATAAAAATAAAGCATGAGCACTTTCTGCTGGGGCAAAACATCAAGGGCTGTCTATTCCTTCCAACGCTCAGATTCGTATCAAATTTGTACTATTACGTCTAATCTACAAGCATCCATTTCTGCCTCTGACCACCCAGTAACATTCTGATTATTTTAACAGCATGCTCCATATCAGTACTGATCTCAACAAGTATCTCCTGGTACCAATATGTGCTAGGCATGGAGGACAATACAATACCAGGTCCATATTCTAAGAGCTGACTTGTTAGGGAAATGAAATAAATCCATTCACTCAACGACAAGCCTTACATGACATTTTAATGGACAAAAGAAAAGAGCAAGTGCCAAATTACCCAGCCAGATCCAATTAGTCTGGGGATCTAGAGTAGCAGGGGATCCTTTTCAGCTGGTTGGTCCAATAAGGTATTAGAGAGATGGGGTTGCTGAATGTTAACAGACCAAGTGAAAGAGGAAGACATTCTAGGCCGGTGAGAGAAATGACACATTACTCTTCATCAGCAAGTCCAAAAACAAGCCAATCTGTATGAACTATGCAGAGACCATGAGCACAAAATAGAAAACTGGAGAGAGAAAAACATTCATGGTCATAACGGGCCACCTTCAGGTCTGTTTATTAACATATTCCAAAAAACCACTGCTCAGTTATATCCACTTATGCCCTGACATGAAGGTGACCGCCTGGAAAAGGATGCAAGTCCCAAGTGGAGTGCAGTGTAATTCCCTGACATTTGTATTTTTAAAGAGTTCATATGAAGGGCAATGGCATTAACATAATACTGGCTCTGGACTTTGGATTTTTAACCAAATGTTAAAAATGAGTCGTTTCTCTTGTCTCTGTGTGCGTTCCCCTCACTCTCTTGGCTCATTTCTCTTTTCTCGTCCTTTATTTTTCTCTCTCCACCCTTTTCTGTGTAAGTTAAGGGAAAAAAAAAAAATGCCACAAGCCTGTATGTTTAAATTCAGCCCACATGACATTTCCTTCGAATTTAATTGCTTCCATACAATTTATATCCGCTAGTCACGCTAGACCCCAGAGTATTAAACATGCTCTTTCACAAAGAAGCTCTTGTCCTATAATAACCCCCATAATCAAAGTGCAGGAATTATGGGTAGGGCCCAGCCGGATGATGGGCGAAACAAACAGGTTTTTAAATTCACCCAGAGCAAGTTTTGGGCGGAAGCAAATCCAAGCCAGCCACTCCACCATCAGGCTTGAGAGCAGAAACACTGGAGCACTCACTAGCTCAAATAGAGGTCTGGCTATCTCTGCACATCCAGCAAGTCTAAATGAACTCAGCTAGTTTATCTTTGGGTCACCACACATGCCACTTAAAGACACGAGGTTACACTCT
Source organism: Enhydra lutris kenyoni (assembly GCF_002288905.1). Lineage (NCBI taxonomy): Eukaryota > Metazoa > Chordata > Mammalia > Carnivora > Mustelidae > Enhydra > Enhydra lutris. The sequence continues at coordinate 39,169,247 of NW_019154086.1, read as the reverse complement.
CTCTGCTTTCAAGTCAGCCCATCCAAAAAAGACCTGTCGGTGGTCTCCACGGGCCCCTCTTCAAAACATCTTTAAAATGAATAAATAGTTCTTCATTGTTATTCTGAAAAGACTAAATTACCTCTTCCATTTTACTATGAACTACTCCCTCAGTGTATCTGGCCATGTTCCATAGGAAAGAACATCTACAAACATCTATCTCAAGGTGTCTTATAAAACCCTTATCTTTCTGGACATTTATTCAACTTATCCCATTATCTTTCCCTTCTCTAAACAAACCACCTCCCCAAAAGTTCACCTTTGAAATCTTATACCTGTAGAGAGGCACTTAATATGACTCCTTAGATCTCCCTTATTCAGGTAGCCCAATGTGTTCAAACTGTGCCTATTTTCTTACAAAACCCCTTTAAGCAACATTTTTGGTCCTCCTTATATTGAGATAAGTGCCTCTCTAACAGGATCAGAAGTTTCTTTTAAAACATATATATGTGTATATATATATATATATATATATACACACACACACACACACACACACATATATATATATAAAAAAAACATATATATGTGTGTGTGACACACACACACACAGGGCGCCTGGGTGGCTCAGTGGGTTAAAGCCTCTGCCTTCGGCTCTGGTCATGATCTCAGGGTCCTGGGATCGAACCCCGCATCAGGCTCTCTGCTTAGCGGGGAGCCTGCTTCCCTTCCCCCCTCGCTGCCTGCCTCTCTGCCTGCTTGTGATCTCTGTCAAATAAATAAATTAAAATATATATATATATATATAAATTCCATGCAATCTCTCCTCATGTTCAAAATCCATTCACAGCAAGAGCAAACTATCTGAACTACTTATCAGATCCACACATTCCCATCTTAAAGGATTTATTCAGTGTTTCTGCAGCTTACCCCTCTGCTTATGTTTCCTCGATTTTCATAAACCAATGATTCTGTCTACGAATCAAGGTTAGAACCAATACAGTTTGGGTCAGATATGTTATTCTAGTCTTAGAAACTGACAGATGAAAACAGTTTGCTTACTTCCAATGAGCTACTTTTGACCTATTTATTATAAAAAAAAACATCAATTTCTACAGTATCACTATAACACAATGCCATCTGAGTTTTATTTATATTTTACATGCTGTACATGGTTATTATTTGCTGCAGTAAATAATGTCTAAATCTGGACACACTCAGACCCATAATCTCTTTATGTATCAAGTCACTAGGCAAGTCAAAGAGAAATCAGACTTTTAAAACATTCATGTAGAAGCTCATACTTCATTTTAGGAAGGAAACCTTGTATTTTAATGGTATGAGATATTATTTATTATGCAATGTCCTTTTATCTTGTTCCACAATGTAACTTTTTTGTTCTACACTTGGCCGACTTTACTCTCACTGTACAAAACAGACATTGTTTTAAAAACCCATTTGTAATTAAGTGTAAATAAGTATGATATTGCACTTCAGCTGAAGCAACCCCATAGCATTAGTTTACACCTCCGTGCTCACTTGGAAGTTTATAATACTTTTTCAACAGCTCTGGAAACTAGACTCCAAATAGATACATACCAGTCAACCAGGATGTTGTTTACCAGGGCTCACTCAGAAGGACCTCCAGAGAACTCTGGAAATGTAACTTGTTTCTACTGCTTTGCTTTAAGGGGAGTACGGACAGTGACTTTAACCAGCCACACCGAGCCCTCTGATCCACACATGGTCGTGAGCTGGACATTCCAATGCATGGGCAACTGGGAAATCTGCGTCCTGTAATGGTTTTCAACTCATTAACTAGGGCTGGCCAACTGTTAGGTTAAATGAAAAGCACTGTGGCAAAACCTGACTCAGGTTACCACGGCTAATAATTCAAAAAGGCCGTGCTGGTCCATCCCCTACACCGCTCACCTGACAAAGTTTCAGGCAAAAGTTTCAACAATTCTGGATCTAACTTTTAAAAGCATTTCTTTCATGTTGACACTCCAAACTGTCCATAAGTATTGACCCTACAATCTAATCTGCTCCTACTGTTAGATATCTGTTAATAATCACTGACTGCTCAATAGTTATTAACATGTAAGCAACAGACAAATACAGAGAACAATGGAGCCACTGTCTACTGTATGGGTTACAGCCCTCGGACCTTTGCTACTCTGCTTTCCAAAGCCCAAAGCATAGCCCTTGCTATCCCCTAACACTTGCAGAAATGCGACATCAATAAACTCAAATTTAATTTTTTCAGACCACAGACAACTAAAATTTTATTGAAAGCCTAAGTAGAGAAGCAACTGTATTTGTAAAACACACTTGGGGAGAGCTCTACCTTTAAGTAGCTCATCCTTTCTCTCTTCCTGCCTTTCCTTACTTCAAGTTTTTCTACAATACATATTTACGGTTGGATTTTATGTTAAAATGCACAAAAAGACAAATAAACATTGGATGGTATAACGGCTTTGGAGGAATTCACATTTGCCAGAAGTTCTATATGCACAGGCTAGTATTTCACACAGCACATAAAACAAAGACCCGTAAAAGTGGAAACAGTTGCACTGGAGAATGTGTCTTCAGAAAACATAAGTACTTTTATAAACAGTCCTGAAGTTTACTGCTTCTTTTATGATTCTTAATCCCAGCTACTAACAGTTACATGTTCAGACAAATCCCAAAGCAGTAAGAAGGCTACCAGGTACTCCCAAATCAGCAGAAGGCAACAGAATAGCCTTTTGGTTACAAAATGTATCCAAATCCAAACTCCACTTCAGACCAGCTGGATACAATCAAACATGTTTTATTTGCCTTCTATTGTGAAAGGGTAAAGGGGCCTCAGCATTTGCCCATGTTAATTTCGGAATCCCCTCTGCCAGGTTATCAGAATCCAGTTTAGCAAATGGAGAAACAAAGATAGGAAAGATAAAGGTTTACCTGAGACAACTGTTACATAATATTGTGAACCATAAATTTTTAACTGATACTCACCAAACATAATCTGTTATTTTAATGGCCACCATTAAGTATACTTATGACACGTCCCAGCAGTAACAGTCCTGTGTGCTACAAACTGTGCCAAAGGTTCTACCACAGTCAGAATCCAATACTGTAATTTTCCTTATGACAAGGGATTATCATATCAATTAGAGTAGTATTTTTCACCCAAGTCTTTTAACTTATCTCGGTCAGTTATAAAACACTGATTTCAAACCCTGTTTTAACAGGATGTTTGAATAAGCAAATGTGTGATATTTCCCTATGGCACTGGATCTGTACAGAGAGAATCATGCTCCTTAGTAGGGATGTGGTAGAATATACAGGAATCTGGGGGATGCCCCCTTATCTAACTGAGAGGCTTATTTTCTTCATATTTTTCGCTCTTCAAACACTAGATTGTAGAGTTAGTACCCCAAGCCCTAGCCTTTGCCCTAACCTGGGGAAAGTAAGTGGCCTCAGTGGAAAAACCTATTCACTGAAAATCTGTCAGTTCTGATCTTCCTAGAGCTCTAAGAAATAGGACCCAGAATTAACCATTTCTCTTTCTTGTAGACAATTTCTTTCCTGGATTTCTTGTCCTATTTTCTGCATTTCCTCCAACCTCTCTGGCTGTCTCTCCTTTACAGAGTCAGGACTTTTCTTCTCACTCTATCTGTAACCTCTCTCTCTGGGATCTCATCCACACCTGGATTAGGATAATTATGTATATAATAATAATTATTATTATTTTTTATATAAATTATAAAATTAACATGTCATATAATTAGAGATAATATCTCCCTTGGATATCTTAAATTCACCTCAATTCAATGTATTAGAAATTTTCTTTTTTTCTTAAGTCTTTTTTTTTATTTACAGATTTTTCTGGTAAGGATATACCATAGGAAAGCAATTTCACTGGCAGTGAGGTATGTATATACTCTACCAAAATACTCCTTATTTTAACTGTTTTTAACTTAATTTACATAGGAAGAAAATTATCACTGCATATCCTTGTTTCAACTACAGTATTAGCCATACTACATAAAATAAAATGAAATGGTGCTTGCATACAAAAACTGTTATTTGTAAAGGAATTTGATTGCAGGTTAAAAGAAATAATTTGTTTTTTGGAAAGAGTTTAAAAAACTCACAATTTATCATGACCGAGACATCTGCCCCATATTTTCCATTCCTCACAGCACATTTATTTCAGTAATTCCGTTATGTCAGTTCTTAGCATGAGCATAGTGTTACACGATTTTCGTACATATAATCACATCCAAAACAAGTTCTAAAATTTAATCTGTAAACTGTAAACTCTCATCATACATAGAAATATTTCAACTGTATATTAAGTTTTGCTAACTGATCAAATCTGGAATATAAATGAGAGAGCCTATTTTAAGCTGTGTAGTAAGCACTGTTTATTAATTACATTTCTACAATGTCAAATAAAGTAAGAGGCAAACCTATTCTGGAGGCATGCAAATTTAGGTAAAACATTGAAAGAAACAAATCTGTTAACAAAAGGATGTCTTGCAATAAAGAACATTAGATTTTTTAGAATCTATCACAATACAAAAATGTAAGGGGTAAATAGCATCTTCACTGACAAATTAGGAGGTAGCACAGATTCACCACTTTATTGTCTGAGAAACGCAACGGAGTAACAGTATTTCCTTACCACAAATAATTTCCAGGATCATGTACATATTTCTTTTAGAAATACTTGTTTAAACAAATCTCCCTCCACTTTTTAGTATTTAAAAAACCATTCCATGTGATTTTACTTCTTTTTTTAAAAGATTTTATTTATTTATTTATTTATTTATTTATTTATCAGAGAGAGAGCAAAAGCAGGGGGAGCAGCAGGCAGAGGGAGAAGCAGGCTCCCCACTGAGCAAGGAGCCCAATGTGGGGCACAATCCCGGACCCTGAGATCAGGACCCAAGCTGAAGGCAGATCGTTAACTGACTGAGCCACCCAGGCGTCCCTCCATGTGACTTTAAAAAAAAACACATGTAGATAGAATAGCACTCTGCACTATTTGACTGAACAGTCTCGAACTATGAAGTACATGATATTTAATGTCCTAAATTGAGTAAATTTAGTTTAGCGGTTCCTGGAATTCTCCAAAACACTAAATATATATACAAACAAAATATAGTATCTTATTTTTCAATGCAAGTCTTGTGCAGAATAAACAGAACCTTGATTCCAGTAACAGTGCAGAAAATTTAATTTTCCAGTAAGTCTGTCTTTAAATTACCCTCATGTAACAATTTATTAATGACTGCTTACAAATACTGGTCATTCACTGAGTTAACAGTTAACTGACAAAACGTAGTAAACCTTAAAAACACATCTTCTATCCTATATAAAATAGTCAACATGTTAGAAATTTTCTCACCCTCTTCTAAACTTCCTTCCTTCTTGTCACAATTAGAGACAACTGTACTGGTGCCATGGACAGCCAGCATCTTGCCAATCTTCCTTCTCACCTCTTTTCCTCACTCCCCATATTTAATCCATCACCAAAACCCGTCAAATTACTTCCATAATATCCTTTAGATGGTTTCATTTCTTCCCTTTGCTAAAACCACCAAAGCAATTTCCCAGCAATTAAGTCACTCTTATGAGTACCTTCCAGAGTGGGAGATCACTCAAGTCACTGATGTTGCAGCTAGAATGTCTATCCCCCCATTTCATTCCAGTATGGCCTGCAGCAGAAAGACTTTAAAAACCTCATCACTTTGGAGCACCAAGGACATCAACTTCCTGAACCACAAAGCTAAATCCCAGGCTCTGAGCAACAGTTACGTCAACAAACCTTTTCAGCCTGAGACCTCGCCATCAGGCATCACATCCAGTTCTCTGTAATTTCATCCACATCTATACTCAGTCCTTAGGTTGTGTGAGGGTCAGCAAGGAACAAAGACCACCTACGCTCTGCTTCCCACAATGCCAAAACCACCAACCGATGCCATTATAAATGAATCATGTAATGCATAATAAAATCCCTGGAAGATACACAAGCAATTGTGAATAGTGGTTCCTTGTGAGGATTAGAACTAGTGGGTGGAGTACTTTTACTTTATATCCTTCAGTTCTACTTAATTTTTTATTTTTTAAGAAGCCAACACAGGGCACCTGGGTGGCTCAGTCATTAAGTGTCTGCCTTTGGATCAGGTCATGATCCCAGGGACCTAGGATCAAGACCCGCATCAGGCTCCCTGCTCAGCAGGAAGCCTGCTTTCTCCCTCTCCCACTCCCCTTGCTTGTGTTCCCTGTAAAAGAAATAAATCAAATCTTAAAAAAAAAAAAAAAAAAAAAAAGCCAGCTTTCAGGGGCTCAGTCGGTTGAGCAGCCAATTCTGTTTCAGCAGGGAGTCTGCTTGTCCCTCTGCCCCTCCCCTTGCTCCTACTCTCTCTCACAAATAGATTTTTTTCTTTTAAAGAAGCCAGTTTTTTTTTTAAGAGTTTTTTTTATTTTTTTTTTTTATTTGACAGAGAGAGATCACAAGTAGACGGAGAGGCAGGCAGAGAGAGAGAGAGAGGGAAGCAGGCACCCTGCTGAGCAGAGAGCCCGATGCGGGACTCGATCCCAGGACCCTGAGTTCATGACCTGAGCCAAAGGCAGCGGCTTAATCCACTGAGCCACCCAGGTGCCCCAAGAAGCCAGTTTTAAAAAATAAATCTGGAAGTAAAATCAAGTCAATAAGAGTTATGTCTGTTCACTTTAATTACATTTATCATCTGCTTGCGTTTTCTACTTTTTGATGGGTTTTCAATGGCAACCTCAACCTCTGAACCCTAGGCCATGAACTGTTTTTCATGGACAAATTGAGAGAAAGACAAATATTCAATATGACAATGTTTGCAGAAAAGCCACCCCAAAGGAATATACATTTTTACTAAATAATCAAGCATGTGTCTCTTTGTCCAGTCCCCATGCTTTGCACTGAAAAGCTGTAGCTGACAGTGCTTATAGGTAGATTACTCACAAGACAGAAGAGGATTTGGGATTATCTACAGTGTTCGGAACTGAAGTGCGCCAAAGCGTATTTTTAAAACAATGAGCATAAGGGCCACAAAGACATAAAATGTATTATGTACAAAAAAATAGATGATAATCATCCTTTGTGCTATAGAACTTGTTTTTGTATTAAGATTCAATATTCAATCTCTTAGATTGATCATTTTGGTTAAGTTAACCAGAGGTATAATAAATTGGTTGGTTGATACATAAAAGGCAGTTGTAAGGATGGGTGGAAAAATGAAATGATGTGTAGATAAATGGATGGATGGATGGGATGAAAAGGAAGGGAAGGGAAGGAAAAGAAGAGAAGAGTTAAAAGAAACGTATCAGCGTCTCAAACTATCTGTGGAAAGAGATCAGTGTTTTTCTAGCTTCAATCTGTCAAGGCCAGTATGTGGTCCCATTGTAGGTGCCTTGTACATAGCCCGGGCCACACATGATTCATCACACAGATCTGCAACACCCAGATTACCGTGTTCCATGAGACGATCCCACTGATCCCGTCCTTACATGTCCCATCATTCTATATACAAGTCTCTAAACATTTTTACCTATGCATTTTGTCCGTCATGGATGAGTTACATACATCCGCACACTTGTCTCTGTTTAGAGACCACACTTTGAGTCTCACAGAGAGAATGGGTCAAGCACTTCACAATGGAAGGTCATTCATTCTGAACAGCAGGGCACCCATGTAACTGGCCAGCGTGCACTTGCCAGACCATGCATCCCCCTCATATGAGAAGGGTGGATATAATGATTAACAGTCGGAATAGCAGATGACAGATAAATCAGGTAACAGACAAGCTAGGTAAGTAATTAATTAGATAGGGCCACACTGCTGCTCTTCCTGTAGCGCATCTCTGGATAAAGTGTTAACAGTGGTTCTCTAAAACTAGGGATCCAAGGAAGATCAGAAGAACTTATTTTTTCCATTTCCATTCCTCCAGTAGTGTTTGGGCATGTATTATTTTTATAATTAAAAAGAGAGGGGGTGCCTGAGTGGCTTGCTCAGTTAAGGGTTTGCCTTCAGCTCAAGTCATGATCCCAGAATCCTGACTGCCCTGGGCTCAGGTCATGATCCTGGAATCCTGGGATCGAGTCCCACATCAGGCTCCCCCCTTGGTGGGGAGTCTACTTCTCCCTCTGACCCTCCCCCTCTCTCATCCTCCCTCTCTAATACATAAATAAAATCTTTAAATAAATAAATAAGTTATCTGAAAACATTAACCCATGATTCAGCATTGTGAGTTTGTGTGAAAAGTCTCTCAAGAGTCTTCACTAAGAGTTCAGGAAGGATGGCTTGAGAGGGAGGCCCCTAGCTGCTCAGCCAGGCATCCTCAGGGGGCACAGCCCAGGTGGGCTTTGGTGGCATAACTCTGCTTCTGGACTCTCCATTTTGCCTTTGCCAGCTGATCTGTCTCAGAGAAACGGAGAAAACATCCAAAACCACAAGAGAGGATTCTGGGAACAGCCGGACCACAAGCTATTCATTTATAAGCAGAAATGGCAGACTCAGTGGGGTAGCCTAATATCCTACTAACTTGGAAAGCAAAGACCACCCACTATTGTGGAATAGCACATGCTAAATCGAATCTATGACAGAGAGATCTATGGAGGGACAGATGGGTGAGTGAATTGTTATTAAAGGTTCTATCATTTCAAACTCTTTTAAATCGGTATCCTTAGTTCCTTAAATAACTAGGAAGACCTCAACATAGAGACAATGGCAGGGTCTTGTGCCACATTCAGATAAAGCCGGGACTGGATTATCTCAAAATGAGGAGATGAGAAAATTGACACTGACTAGCAGAAGGCCACTGTGCCCATTCTAGCTGAGGTTCTGGAGCCTCAGTGGCACGCACAGTCATCCACCAACCGTCACTTAACTTTCGACCCAAGGTAGGCCAGACTTTACTTGGCCTCAAAAACACATCCTGAGCACTTCTGTCTCTGAACTTTCTTCCTGCCCCCTCCTTCCTAGAAGGCCTCCTTGCTCACCTACCCACATTCCTCCCATTTTTCAAGACTCCGTGTATGTCAACCAGCTTTACAGAGACTTCTCTGAACACCCATATCCCCCTATCCATCTTCTCCGCTGCATCATAGTATGTGGAGCTGTGATTCTTTTTTTTTTCTTTAAAGTTTATCTATTTATTTATTTATTTATTTAGAGAGAGAGAAAGTGCACAAGCAGGGAGAGGCAGGCAGGCAGAGGGAGAAGCAAACTCCCCACCGAGCAAGAAGCCCGATGTGCGGCTCCATCTCAGGACCCTGGGATCATGACCTGAGCCGAAGGCAGAGGCTTAACCCACTGAGCCACCCAGGCACCCCTGGACCTATGATTCAAAGCTTGCAGTCCAAGAGGCACAGACACAATGGAACTCCATTCCTGAGCATGGCAGGTTCCAATGAGGAGTTCTAGTGCACGAGCTTCCAACGCAGAGGGCCACCAGAAAGTCTTAGAGGATTCCTTCCTTATCATGCACCCGCTTCTTTGCCAGGCACTATGCTGAATTTACATAATGTCAAGCAAGACAAGTACCAATCTTACCCTCAGGGAGGGGACAGTATAGTGAAAAAGAGAAATAATGCAACAGAAATCTGGCAGCAGTGCTATAGCTGGGGGGGCCACGGGAGACCAGCAGCAGGAGCATCTACGCTCCTGCAGGGGCTGTGAGTCAGGGAGAACCTCCTGCAGGGGATGGCATCGAAGCGGCTGCCTGAAACGAGCACAGGAGTTAGCCAGGCAAGAAGCAGGAAAATAATGTTCCAGGCACAGGTAACAGAATGTGCCAAGTTCTTGGGGCCAGCAGGAGGACAGCCAATGGGAGAACTAAGAGATGTTCAGGACGGCTGCAAGGTTCATACCCGTAACCATAACAGAAACGCTTGCCTTATTGTGACACTCCTCCCAGAGCTTCCAACACACGGTGAACAGCTTCTCTAGGCTCTATGGCCCCAGAGGGTCCGGACACAGCTATTTCGCCTGATTTCGTCTGTGTTCTCCTTGTCTCCCAGCTAGACCATCAGCTGCCTGAGGTCGGGGAAACCTGCTGCAGTCTCTCCCCTCACAGCTAGCAGTGCTAGCACACGAGACTAGTTCAGTGATTTCTCGCTGTCGATGCTGAAACAGCTATCGATCCTTACGGTGCTATGAAGGAAAAGGTCTCGGGAGATCGCACACATGTCCCCGCCACTGCCATCTCAACTGGGAACAGTCTCAGCAATAAACAAATTATTAGCAGTACTTACTGTGCCAGCCACAGCACTAAGTACTTTACGCAGATTTCCTGATTTCACTTCATCTAACTAGGACCAAGCAAATGAGTATTTCTTCCTTTAGTATTTATCCTCTGCTGCACCTGGATGGAACATCGGAAGTCCAGGAAGGAGGGCATGCAAATAAAGATGACGCTGAAGGAAATTCGTGTGACCTAAGGATCTGCCATAATCCTACTTCTTATCCTGAGGCGACTTGAATGGAGAATTCTGGGTTAAGAGTTTAGCCATTACTGTATCAGTTCATTCCTAAAGAAAATAACCCAAAACTAGAAAAACACAAGCAGTTCCCAAAGAGCCTCCATTTAGTAACGTAAGCTCCAGGCTCCGGTTACTGAGCTATGGCTGAGAGATTTCCCCACACCCTACCACACCTACCCAAATCTATGACTCTATCTTTTTTTTAAGATTTTATTTTTAAGTAATCTCTACACCTCATGTGGGGCTCAGACTCACAACCCTGAGATCAGGACTCACAAGCTCGACTGACTGAGCCAGCCAAGGGTCCCCCCTACAACTGCATCTTTACATCCTTCTTTGCCTTCTTTCTTCTACTGTTTTTGTAACTACCCCACCCTCCAATTTAAAAAGAAATATATGGGGTGCCTGGGCGGCTCATATGGTTGAATGCCTGCCTTCAGCTCAGGTTATGATCCCGGGGTCCTGGGATCAAGCCCTGCATGGGGCTCCCTGCTCGGTGGGGAGTCTGCCTCTCCCTCTCCCTTTACTGGTCCCCCTGCTTGTGCTCTCTTGCTCTGCCAAATAAATAAGATCTTAAAAAAAAAAAAAGAAAGAAAGAAAGAAAGAAACGAAACATATGTTTATTATAGGACATCTGGATATACAGAAAGGCAGAAAGTAAACAAGAAAAATCATCCAAAATTTCAGAAATGACCACTGAAAACATTCTGGTATCTATCCTTCTAGCACATACACACATACACCTTTGAAAGTAAAATCAGGACTACACTATTATCTATCACAAGGTATTGTAATTGTTGCTTTTCTTGTGATATATCCCACTTGTCTGACATATAGGACTTTTTATTTCCAAGCACTAATAATTAACTATTAAATCAAGAGATACAAATGAAAATATACTATGTATCCACAAAGCACACTGGAAAGAAAAAAAAAAATCTGTAACCTCACTCAAATATAAAAATCTCAACTATAAAAATAACAAAAGGCAGGAAAAGGTTTCCCAAAGTAAGATCTGCAAAGCATTCCTGAGAGGATGGCAACCACTGATAGTTGGAATAAAATGTTCAAATCACATGAGCTTGTGAAATACTGGCTTAAACAAAAATAAACTAGTTTTTCTGATAAGTGACTTTGGAGTCCTTAATGTATATTATGAATTTCCAAGAGTGGGATAGAGCATGCAACATATCCCAAAGTTCCTGGTCCAGAAACCCCATGTTCACAAAGCATCTGAATGGACTAGGGCCAAAGAATACAGTTGGAGAACACAGCTCTTCTGATTACTTCAATGCACTAAACATGCACAGCCCCCCTCAGTGAAAGGGCCACCCTCTCAGAATCTGCCTTTCATTAATAAGCTAATTACTTCAGTGCTCCGTCTTTCAAACCACCTTTCAAAAAGAAAACCATCCCCTAGACTGGTAGACTGGTTGATTCTTTTTTTTTTTTAAGATTTTATTTATTCATTTGAGAAAAAGAAAAAGCACATAAGCAGGGGAACAGCAGAGGGAGAAGCCGATTCCCCAATGAGCACGGAGCCCAATGCAATCCTTATCCCTGGATGCTGGGATCATGACCGGAGAGGAAGGCAGACGCTTAACTGACTGAGCCACGCAGACGCCCCTGGGATTGGTTGATTCTTTGACTTCTATCACCCTCTCCTGTGGTTAGATACACAACGGAAGAAGGAAGAGAAAGGAGAGAATGATGTATAAGGCTGTAATTCCTGTAAGTCCTAACTAGTCAACAAACAAAAACCAAGCCTCCATACTGCCTCAAACCTCTACAGCAATTTATTTCTCATCAACCTCTGCAATGATAAAGGCAATGAGAAGCAAGCCAGCTCTTTTTGTTCCCTAGAAACTACTTTACTAACATTATTTAAGTAACCTTCTTCTTCACAAGCACTCCTCAGTGTCCCTGATCCTGACATCCATGAGGTCACCCACCTTCCCTGTCCCATCTGTGCTCCCTATAAAATGATACACATTTATTAATGGTGAAGACCTTGATAAGAATAAAATGCAAATAGGCACTGTGGATATACCATCCATTTCTGGTTTATTTGTTTTTCTCATCAACTCTCTCTCTCCAGCACCAAGAGCTCCACATTTGACCACCCAGAGGGAGTTCAGAAGTAGACTCCAATGCTCTATCCACCACTCCAGAGTTATCTGGTCACCAAGGAGACCTAATTACAGGGCCTAATTATGGGCACATAATTGGCATGAGGCATCATGGTGCAGGGGCAGGAGTACAGGTTTTAGGATCACATTATTCTAATCCCATCCCTGCCACTCACCTGATACATGACCCTGGGCCACTTACTCAACTTCAGGGAGTCTCAGTTTCCTCAAGAATAGTATGAGATAGGGGAGCCTGGGTGGCTCAGTGGGTTAAGCCTCTGCCTTCAGCTCAGGTCATGATCTCAGGCTCCTGGGATCAAGCCCCACATCGGGCTCTCTGCTCAGCAGGGAGCCTGCTTCCCTCTCTCTCTGCCTGCCTCTCTGCCTACTTGTGATCTCTCTGTCAAATAAATAAATAAAAATCTAAAAAAAAAAAAAAAAGAATAGTATGAGATAATAGTGTGTACCTATTCAGAGGGTCACTGTGAGGGTTAAAAAAATATATATACACACACACACACACACACACACATATATATACATACATACATATACATAATATACACACACACATATATATACATACATACATATACATAATACACACACACACACACACATATATATACATACATACATATACATATATATATATATATATATATATATATATATATATATAATGTGAAAGCACCTAGGGTTATGGAAAAAAAAAAAGGTTCACACATACACGTGTCAGGAGTGTGCTCCACAGGTGGTTCTGGGGTTGTCTCTCTGGAAAGCACTGACTCAGCTCCCTGCCTTGTCTGGTCATCAGCAGATGTCACTTACCCCTGCCTCCTCTTCTCTTTCCACTTCTTGATCCCTCCCCCTCTCCCCTCCACCCTACACGTAAAATTGGCCCAACCAGTAGCTATGAGCCAGATTAAAAAAAAAAACAAAAAACAAAAAACAAAAAAAAAACAAAAAGTACACTGTCTTTAGAAGGGATGCCACATCCTCTGCCCAAGATGCTGAAGTTACAGGGCACCCACAGTGGACATTCCTATTCAGGTTTTTTAACAGGAAAATTGTCTTTATTTTACATTTAAAAAGCTGACTTTCCATTCCAGATCCAGGTTGTCATTCAGAGCCATAACTGTAACCAAGAGTCACAACCAGCTTTTATCCTACTGCCAAGGTTTCTGCATCTGATTTTGGCCAGGTAGAGAGCATATGTGTGTGGACAGAGACACAACCGGAGGCAAGAATGAACTTGTATTGAAAGTCGGCTATGAGCCAGACTCTTCAAATATGTTATCGCATCTAGTCTTTCAAAATATCCTGAAATCCTGAAATAGGTATTACTCTCATTAACAGGTATTTTACAGACAAGGAAACTGAGGCAGCTGGCAATATTTTTTTAAGGACAAAAGGCCCTTCATGAAATCAACTACATTATATTGCCATCCAAAGGTAAACAGGAAAAGAACAGTCAGTTCTTTTTTTAAGAAAATAAATTGAAAACAACTTTTAAAATAAATATTTTGAAATTAAAAAGTAGCTGAATATTTTACCTCCCACAAACAATTCTTATTAAGTTACTCAAGCATGGGCACCTGGATGGCTCAGCCAGTTAAGCATCTGCCTTCCACTCAGGTCATGATTCCAGGGTCCTGGAATCGAGTCCCATATAGGGCTTCCTGCTCAGTGAGGAGTCTGCTTCTCCCTCTCCCTCTGCCTCTCGCCCCCACTTGTTTTCTCTCTTAAATAAATTAATCTTTAAAAAAAAAAAAAGAAGTTACTCAAGCATGTACTCCAGCAAAATGAGGGCTAAACCAAAAAAGAGGAAGGCATGAGAAAAGGAAATACTACTTCCAGCCATGGAGAGGAGAAAAGAGAAATGCCAGGATGACAACTCTGTTGGACACCTAGAGAACAATCAGAATCCAGAATGGCACAAAAAGATAAAGGAGTCTGGGCATAAATGCTTAGGGAAATGAGACTTAATAGCACTGATGGAATTTAGAGCCTAAAAAATTTTGAGAAGCAAGTAATACATGAACAAATAAAAAGCAATTAGAAATACTTGAAAAAATGTTTCAGAGAGTCAAGATCCAATTATGAAGAAACTCAAAGGTGACACAAATTTAAACAAATGGTTTCGAGTCTCAGGGGTTCCTGGATGGCTCAGGCAGCTCAGGTCCTGATCTCAGGGTCTTGGGATGGAGACGCATCAGGCTCTGTGCTCAGTGCTGAGTTGGGTTGAGATCCTCTCTCCCTTCCTCTGCTTCACTCCCCACCCCCACCACTTACACACTTGCTCTCTCTCTATCACTAAAATAAAAAATAAAATCTTTAAAACAAACAAAGAAAGAGCTTGATGGAAAGAAAGAATCCATTCAACTTTGGTGCCAGATATATCCTTCTTTGACTGCCCAGGAGTCCTGACACCAGACGGAAGGTAACAAGTCTAAACTTTAATCTTAATATAAAAAGCAACTAATTATAGTTATAGAAATGTAATAACGTAAATGTTGTCTCTAGATTTTCAACTTTAATAATAATTTATGAATAAGTAGGTCAAGTTAAAAGCAAAACACAAAACTTGCTGGTTATGGGTTCCGGGCTTTGGACCATTAACGTGTCATTGACAAAGAGCAAGAATTCTAGGGACAGCCCCAAACCTCCTTGACTTACAAAAGGGGAGTTAAGAAATACTGTCAAAGTCAAGGAATAACAAAGGTGATCTAACAGACAAACTAAAAATAATATAAATACCAAAATTGGGGGAGATTAAAAAAGAAAAACCAGGTTCAAGGAGCTACACTCTCATTTTCAATTAGAAGTTAAAAGTTGATAAATCAAAAAATGGTGATAAAAGCATACTAGGGTTAAGGAAGTAACAATCAAAGAATTAAATACAGAAACAGTTAAAATAAAACCTAAAAGGCTCCCTCTGTGAGCCTTGAGGAGGTGAAGGAAACCATTGTTTTTCAACAAAAGTCCTTCTGTACTACTGGAATGGTTACTAAGTGCATAGATCACTTTGACAAAAATAATTTTCTATGACACTTTTCAGAAAAGTGAAAACACTAAAATTATTACTAAAAATTGGGAGGGGCAAGCAAATGTTATCACTGAAATTATATTTAAGAGTGGAGATAACAGGTGCCTGGATGGTTCAGTCCATTAAGCCTCTGCCTTTGGCTCAGATCATGATTACGGGGTCCTAGCATTGACTCCCGCATCAGGCTCCCTGTTCAGCAAGGAGTCTGCTTCTCCCTCTCCCTCTGCCCCTCTGCCTACTTCTGTTGTCTCTCTCTCTCTTTTTCAAATAAATAAATAAAATCTTCAAAAAAAAAAAAAAAAAGAAGAAGAAGAAGAAGAAGAAGAAAAAAGAAAAGAGTGAGGATAAAATATTTTTTCTTATACAATGTTACTCAAATAAAATTTTTCTGTAAGAATATAAAGTCCTACTGAAGCCCAACTGTGTTCTTCGTTACAATTCTGTTTTCTGGTTCATGTGTAATAAACATGTATCCCATTTGTAACCAGAATTTTTTTTTTAAACCTTTAATGTGATCAGTGGTCAAAGTCAGTGTGCCAGGTGGCTAGGAGCCCAAACACCTACATTTATAAAAGCCTTGACTGACAGAATCAACGATAGGATGCTACTGCTATTCCCACTTCGCAGATGCTAGAGCAAAATAGATTTTATGATTAACTGAGGGTCAGTTGCCACCACTTTTCAAGCTTCTATTTAATCCATCAAAATATGTTGCCTTTGGAGGCTGTGTAACAAAGTGTGACATACCACATTTAACTTACTCCAACTGTGGGGCGCCTGGTTGGGTCAGTGGGTTAAACCTCTGCCTTTGACTCAGGTCATGATCTCAGAGTCCTGGGATCAAGCCCCGCATCAGGCTCTCTGCTCCATGGGGAGCCTGCTTCCCCCTCTCTCTCTGCCTGGCTCTCTGCCTACTTGTGATCTCTCTCTATCTCTGTCAAATAAATAAATAAAATCTTAAAAAAAAAAAAAGTGGGTTAACTTACTCCAACTTTAAACAAAGCCCCCCAAAAAACTCCGAGAACTCCTGGCAGATTGCTTGTCTTGAACGACAATAGTCACAATGACTTTATTTCTTAAATTGCCTTAGCTCCTTGGCCAGAAAGTTTCCCAAGACTGCATAAGATCAAACTAGCCTACTACCTACATTTTTTCAGCTGTGGATTTCACTGGCTATCCAAAGTGAATGAAGATGTACTCAGCTTTGGACTGCAGAGTGGTTGTAATTGGGGGGATGGGACACATGAATCTGAGCAACTTTCTCTAAACCCAAAGCTAACTTCCATTTTTGCCCTAGTTTCAATCATTCAGTCATTATGCATAAAAGGTAATTTTTTTTGCTTTTGGGG
Source organism: Enhydra lutris kenyoni (assembly GCF_002288905.1). Classification (NCBI taxonomy): domain Eukaryota; kingdom Metazoa; phylum Chordata; class Mammalia; order Carnivora; family Mustelidae; genus Enhydra; species Enhydra lutris. The sequence goes on along the minus strand of NW_019154086.1, from coordinate 39,152,229 downwards.
GAGGGGTCCTTTTTCTCCTAGCTTTCCTCTGCTATTAGGCAAGCCTAGTTCTTATTTCATATTTTTTATAACCACAGGTATACTGATCATATATCATACATTTGTGTGTGTGTATATTCATAAGCGCTGTTTAAAAGTCATTTGGGACCAAAAAAAATCCCCCTAAATTACTGTAAATTACTGGACCATTTTCTATGTGCATTTATTACTAAGTCTATTTCTATAGCGGTCACAATAAATATTCAAAACCACATTTACCTAAGTAAACTTAATACAAGATTATTTTGGAGCTTTTATGTACCACAGAAACTAATGTCATCCTTCAGAAGAGCATCATCACTTTTAGAAAAATGTCATGTTATTACATTACATACTTGAATTCCACCAGCCATTTAGAAGCCGAAGTACTGAGTACATGTCCACACTAACACTCAAAGCCTGGGGGAAGGCTAGCTGTAAAATGACTATCAAGTCTCTTTCAAGACAAGTGCTTCTGAGCATCACACCAACCCCGGAAACAAAATAAAGAACTCCTCCTTGCACAAGATCTCAACAGCACTGGGATGGGGAAGGAATTACTGGTTACCAGTATGAGTCGAAGAGTTGGCTACAGCAAACCTCGTCCATTATACATATTGCTGTGAGATCCAACTGACAGCAGTCAAATATTAGTGATAAAGAAAGGCCTGACTGTATTTTTAAAAGAGCACCTAATGTCTCAGCAGAAGTTTTAAACTAAGGCCTCTGTATCAAAGCAATTTCAACTTTAAGATGGAGTCTAAGGCAGGTTCTAAGAAGAGGAGTTTCTCTCCATGGCAATGAACGGCCCCCCAGTGGAGGCAATCAAGTGGTCCAGCTGGCACAACCTCCACCAGGCCATCAACAGCCTGACACCCCTTGACCTCACTGGTTCCATTTCAAGTTCCAGCTTGGTTTCTCCTCTGGAACGTAATTATCTCAGGGTACCACAACTGAAACAATCTTTATGTCTGTGAATATATTTTCCTGTACAGTCTAATGTAAAAATTATCACATCAAGAAAAACCTAACAATGTGAAAGGGAAGCATCATTAACAAAACAGGTTCCTGATCCGTTGGTATTTTAGGTACTAAGTGCAACATAATAAAACTCCTGACCCAATTTCCACACAATTGATTTTCCAGCCCGCAACTACTTCAGCACAGAGTTGCTAATTACATCACTGTGCTGTGTGGTCATTACATCACTCAGCTGGGAGCAGCAAGGCCTGCCAGGCAATGTTCACTTTTCTAGCTTGCTTTTCCTAAGAATGGAGAGACTGCAGACCACCTACACTACCAAGAGTCCCTCTCCCTCCCATGCTCAAAAATGTTCTAGAATTTACCTCTATGTCATATCCCAATGGACCAAGCTCTGGGGCATCTGTCTTGGAGTGGACAGGTAAGGGGGTAAGAGTTTGTGCCCAGAAATCTGTATCACTATTCCAGATTCTGGACAAAGTCAGCTATGTGTTTTATGAGAATCACTCCAAAACTACTCCCCCCCCCCTTCCTACCTCTACGTGTTTCCAGGTCCCCAATCTCTTGGGACTTCCACGACCCTGAAAGAACCTCACCAGAGGCTCTTCTTATCCTTTACCATTCCAACACCCAGAGACGCACTGCCTACTTCCAGCTTCCCAGATCCTTGTAAAGAAACGTGGAAGGACACACACGCACGCGCGCGCGCGCGCATGCACGCATCCCAACAAGCATGCGCACCCTGGGCACCGGGACTGTGCCCCCCTGACTTCGGGCTGACTTACTTTAGGAAGTACCTCTGGCCAGTGGCCGTGAAGGTCATCTCCCAGCCCGGGGGCAGTGGCAGCTCGTCGGTCACATCGTAGGACTGCTGGCGGAGGTGCGCATGCTGCTGCGCTGGACTGCCCGCAGCACCCGCTCCGGTGCCCAGCTGCAGGGACGCGGGCGACGAGTGTGAGCGGACGTGCTGGGCGCCGCTGGCCAGCCGGGGCCCAGGGTGTCCGCCGGACGAGTCGGTGCTCGACTGGCGCGAGTGCGAGCCAGAATCAGGCTCCTTGAAAAACGACTCCGGCAGGATCTTCTTCCGCCACGAGCTGGGCTTGGGGTTCATGACCGAGTTGAAGAGGGCTTCGAGGTCCGTGTCTAGGTCCTGCGTGACGTGGATCACTTGCTGCCCGGGTGGCGGGAGCGGAGGGGGCACCGAGGCCGGATTCATCTTCTGCGAAGAGAAAGGAGGTCAGATCAGCCTTTTATTTAATAAAGTCGGAGGAGGGGGTCCGGGGACAGAGAGAAACAAAAGAAAAAGAGGAGAGTGATAGGTGTCCGCCTCAGGATCCCAGACACTCAGCGCTAAGGCCAGCCGGATGGGGGAGGGGTCCCTCCCGGCCTGGAGAATTATGCAACTTTCTCGGAGCAAGTTAAGTTGCCGGGAGGAGGACGAGAAGGAAGGGCGGGGGTGGGGAGGGGGGAGGAACTACACTCTGGAGGGTGCCGAACTGTTGGTGGCTAAGGACAGATCGCAACTTTCCCGGGCAGGGAGCCCCCCAAAGTCTCAACCCGAGCCAGCTCCACGGCATCGCGACTCCGGAAGCCCGAGAAGCCTAGGCGCCCAGGGGTGGAACGGGGTGAGCGGGCGCGCTCCAGCGGGCTCTACCTGGGCGCGCAGCGAAGCCGAGTCTGGCCGTGCGGCGGCCGCCGTCCCGCCCGAACTCGTCGTCCGGCCTCAGTCGCTCGGGTGCGACCCGAGCTTGCGGGCTTGTAGCCGGGGCCCGGCTGGCAAATCCCGACTTGGTGCCTGGCAGCCGAGGGGCTTCGGCTCTCACATCCCCCGAACTGGCCTCAGGCGTTCGCGCTCTGCGAGAAGGAGGCGGAGGACAAGCAGACAGTGCTGCCGCCGCGGCTCCCGAACTGTCCCATAAACAAAGTTTGGAGCGAACTCCCACTCCCAGAGAAGAGGCGGGCCCGAAAGTTGAGCTGTTGAATTATGCATGACCTTCTAGTCCTGAGCCTGCCTGCCCCCGCTCGTCCCTCCCCTTCCTCCTCCTCCTCGTCCTCCTCCTCCCCCACCCGGGCTCCAGAAAACCCTGGGCGTGATAAGTACTTCGCTGGGTGAGAGGTGCCCCCCATCCGCTCTTCCCGGCCGCGCAGACCTTTTCCGCGGAACCCTGGACCTGCATTCCTTCGAGTTTACCGCGGACTTAGGGCGGGATCAAAGGGAAAGTGGCTGCGCCTGTTGAACCAAGGGCTTGTAGACCGAAACTAGGGCTGGGGGCGGCGGAGGGCACAAGCGAGCGGCCCAGACCGAGGGAGGGCTGGTCCTGGCTGCCGGGCCCTCCCTTTGTGCTTGGCGTCGAGGCTCGGAGCGCCCAGAGCGCAGCGCTGATCCGAGATTCTGCCTGAGGGCGGGTTCGGGTCCGCCCTGGCGCGGGGAGGCAAGGCCAGCCTTTCCACGGGAGGCTGCTTAGCGCTTGTGACCATATTTGGTCTGGCGAGGAGGCATCTTGGCTGTTTGGCTTGCAGTTGTCTGCTAGAGCGCAGCCGGTGCCCAGAAAGTGCCTCTGTCACTCGAGCTGCGGCTTTGCCAGTGGGTGCGTTGTAAACAAACAATCTTGAAACCATTCATCAGTCCTTAGTCTCCTCGCGTGACTCGGGTCACTAGAAATTGAGAAGAAACCTGGTCAAAGCTGGGTGCTGGAAAGGGAGAGCAATCGCGCCCCCCTCCCCCGCGACATCCGCGCGGGTTGTGGGAGGATTGGAATGTCCCTGACGCCCTCCAGAGAGCCTGGAGCCGGGATGGAACCCGAGCAGGTGGCTGGGAGTAGAGAGGGTGCGCCAGTGACCTGGAAAAAACCACCCACCCTCCCACCGGCTGGATCTAGGAGAGGGGTGGAGACCCCCAGTCCCTAGATCTAGCTTGGCAAGACGCTGCGGAAAGTGGGAGGCGGCCTTGGCCTTCGGAGCAGTTCAATTCCTTCCTCCCTTGTCCCCTCTCTACTTGGGGGAAGGGGAAAGCGGCTGCAAGGTAAGTCACGTTTCACAAAGCCCCTACCCCACGCCATTTGATTCAAACAGAAGTTTATGAAATAAGTCAAATGAGGCAACAGACAGTCTGGACTTAACAGTGGTTGGACTTAACGATTTTTCCACTTTAGGATGGTGCCAAAGGGATGTACATTCAAACTTTACTTGGAATTTTGAATTTTGACCTTTCCCCAGGCTAGTGGTATGCAGTGCCATACTCTTGATGCTGGGCAGCCCTCCCACCAGAAGGGTAAACAACTTACACCTACAGCCATTCTGTAACCATGTAACAATTGTCTTTCACTTTCAGCAGCGTAGTCAATAAATTACTTGAAATATTGAACACGTTGTTATAAAATAGGCTTTGTGTTAGATGATTTTGCCCCACTGTAGGTTAATGTAAGTGTTCTGAGCACATTTTGGATAGGCTAGGCTAAACTATGATGTTCGGTATTAAATGCATTTTCAACGTAGGGTATTTTCAGTTTACCATGGATTTATCAGACCTCATCCTACCTAAATTGAGAAAGATTTATAAAACACTTTGAACAACCCATCTATCCTCTTAAATAAAATCGTATTAAGTGCAAGTATTGCACCTCACTATTTTTATAAGGATGAAATAAAGTCTAAATCTGGAGTTGTTTTGAAGGAGAAAAGTTTACAGAAAAGACAAGACCACCCCATAGTTTTGCCTTGGAAAAGGCCAGGGAGTATTTTGGGGCCACTTCCTGAATGGCCACTCCTTGTCACTGCCCACAACAGAACAGAGCCCACTGATAGGAGGCACCTGTCACCCCAGTATCTGTACTTGACGTGTGCTCTGATTCCAGACTCTCCAGGGAGTGGAAAAAATCAGGGCTGCCTCAGAGAAAGACAGTCACATGGGTCACCTGTAAAGATAAGCAGAGCATAAGCTCCTTTCCAGAGCCTCTGGAACCCCAGATTTCCCATGCAGCAAAACCCTCTACCCATAGGACCAGCAGAAGGAAGGGGGAAGCGACATGTCACTCCACTGGAAATAGTATCAGCAAGCTACCATCAGAAGCCACCACAGTTACAAGAGGGGGAAACTAGCTATGGAACTAGAGGAAGTGACAGGGACCAAAATGGTTACTAATCAGAAGCTGCAAGACTAACTTGATGATTAAAGGATGGAAACTTGAGTCCAGCCCTACTCCAGGAAGGTCCTCACCCAAGAAGGAAGGGCCTGCTTTTGTAAGGAGTACTTGGCCAGCTATCAGAGAAGAAAATGCTGAGGGAGCCATGAGAATCAGCCAGTGAGAATCAGGGCTGGGATTGGATGGGCAAGGACGCTGTCTTCATTCCTTGCCAAGCTTCAAGAAATAGTGGAAGACAGAGAAGTTGATGCCTGAAAGGGAAATTGCCCAGATCACAGGATAACCCAACCCAAAGGGAAAACCCTTAGTTCCCAGAGAGCCTATATGATGTGATGGTGTATGGTTGAAGACATTAGCTCTGTCCTTCAAACAAGAGCTTCAAACAACAGCTTCAAATGATACCACATTTACAGGTGCATTGTGTCAGGTACTACCCATGCGAGGCAGCACGGTATAGCGACTAAATGTATATTCCCTGGAGCAAAATACTTGAGCTCTCTATTGCTGGGTTCCTCCTTTGTAAATCAGGTATAGTAACAGTACCCACTTCACAGGGTTCTAGGTTAAAACACTACAAATTTTATCTGCTGACCCATGATAGAACACAAGTTTTGGAGTGCCTAGCTCTACTCTTTATATTGGGCTAGTAACTTAGCTTCCCTAAATCCCAGATTATTTGTTTACAAGTTGGAGATAATATTGTGGCAGTCCATGACATTGCTGCTTTGCAGCTAGACCACCCTCCTGTTAGTCACACCCTTATGGAGTCCCTTCCAACTTAAATCTGGACTAGGCCAATGACTTTCCTTAACCAGAAAAATACAGCATTGAGTATGTGCTAATTGCCCCAACCCCACCTTAACCCCTAAGAAGGGGTGGAAGTTTCTATTTTTGTATTTTTGGGACACCTAAGTCCCTAGATAAGTCCAACTACCCCACTGGAGAAACCACATGGCGAGGGAGAGGCCCTGAGATATGTGGAGAGAGGGAGAAGTCCAGCCACCCCACAGCTGAGCTGAGCCCAGCCCCTAGGGACCTACCAGCTGACTGCAAACACATTTGGGACCACCATCAAGATGAACAAAAGAACCGCAGGGCCTAGCCTAGCCCAGATTGCAGAATTGTGAGTGAATACAATTGGTTTAAGCCACTGAATTTTGGAATTTTTTAAAATGAAGAATGAGCATTCTAAGGATTAAAAAAGAAAATGCAAATAAAGTTCTTAACACAAATTCTGTTATATACTAAAGCACTCAAATGACTGTGATTTAAGCCTCAAGGAGACACAAAGAAGATAGTATATTTTATATCCCCCATTTTACAGATAAGGAATCTGGCCCAGTGAACTTGGCATTTTGTCCAAGTACATACCGTGAATTCATGAAAAGACCCTCAGATTCAGCCTAGGATTTATCCCTCCATTAGAGTGCTGCTTCTAGTCTCCCATCCTGTGGGAGTCACCATTTGCTCATTTTAAATCAGTGTGCTCCCCACTGCATGCCTATCTCAGAGAGAATCTCCACAGTTTTCATAAGATAATCAATTGAGATTTAGCAAATTTTTCTCTCCACTTGCAAAGACTTTCCACTAGAGGTTAATTCCTGCTTCCTAATCTTTCCCTCAACACACTTCCTACTGAAAACTCCCCTGAGCTGTCCATCCCTCCTCCCTCTCTGTCTGCCTCCAACCAATAGCAAGTGACTCTTTATCCTGTGTCCCTCAAAACCATCCTTCCTTTCCAGCTCCCACAACAAGACCTTATCTCAAAATGCTTGCAGTGACCTCCTACCTGGTTTCTCTGCCTCCAGTCTCTCCTTTCTGGCCTCCTATTTTCATGATGTCATTCCCTGGCTCACAAGCCTTTAACAGCTGCCCACACGGATAAAGGTCAGAGCTATCAATCTAGCACCCAAGGACTTGGAACAAACTGCCATCTTCATTGCTTTCTGACCTTGATTTCTTACACAAATGTGTCTTCCTCCACTCCCCCCAGGGTCTGACCCAAGCATATTTATCCTGCTTCTTTGCTACATATATCTCTATTTGAACCCTGCTCAAAATTGCCTTCCATATTCTATTGTCAAGCCTCCATTAGTCTTTCCTCCCTAAATTCATATTATTCTTGTCTTTTCCTTTGTTTTCTTCTGTTTCTTTGACACAATCATATATAACACTGTCTTAGAGTCTTTTACCTCAGTTATCTCTTACTTCCTCAACTATAGCTGCTGGGGCTGGAAGAATCCTACATTTCTTTATGGACTTTTGCTCCTTTGAAGCCCATCATTCCTTATTGAAGGCATGATGGCCCTTTACATGATTTAGCCCATTCTTCTTTTAGCACCCAATGGTGGACTCCTAACAGTTTGGAAGGTAGCCTCTCACCATTTGTTACAGTTTTGGCACTTCATATGGAATCAGCTCCTGAAGAGAATTGAAAGCGCTTTGAGGACAGGTCTAAGAAGGCTTCGTTTTCTTCCTGTTTGTCCCCACACATGATAAGGTGTTCTCCACACCACCAGGTTTAGTACCGGTGGTCACCCAGCCCAATGGCTGTTGTCTTGACTTTGTCATCTGCCATATTTGCCTCAGGAAAGCCACAGGCTGCTTTCCTCAGCCCTGCCCCTCTGGATTGTTGACTTGGTGTGGGTGACTGATTCCAGCTAAGGCGAATGGTCAGAAACTTGGTGGGGTGGTTAAGTTGTTAGAGGACTCCAGCCCAGAAGCCCTTGAGGCAGAACCTGCCTGGGCTTGCTGAACCAGTATAGAGAAAATTCCCAGAGCAGGATCACCATTAACAACCAAAGAGGAACTAAGCAGACAAGGACCTTAAATAGATAAGGATTTGAATAATAGAATAAAAAAGAGTCCAGAAAACTGTTGCATAAGATTAATCTTTATTTCTCTAAGAGGATCAGAGTTGACCACTTCCTTGACAAATCAAATGTGACACTTTTGTATTCATAATTTACTGTATCCCAGATGTCTAGCACAATGTCCAGCGTAGGGCAAGTTTACAAATACTTAAGTCAAAATGAGTTGGTCCTGCCACACATTTTTGCACTTACCCTTTGCAGGTATAGGTCTCACTTCCAGGCTTCACTTTAGTGTTCCTAATAAATGCATCACTGGCATGATCATAAGGAAGATAATTTTGATGATGATGGTGGGTGGGACTGTGTTCTGCCTCATGTTATCTCTTGCTTCAGCACTGCAGTCGGACTAGAGGAAAGGAGGATTTCTGAGATTTAGTCTTTACTTGGGTACTGTGTGCAAGTAGTTTATCCTCTAGTATTTTCGCTTTTTTTTTTTTTACTTTTTTGTACCGGGGAAGATATTTTTAAATGGAAAAAATAAATTAATTAATACATATTTTCTTAGAAAAATAGAGATTAGCTTTCAAGCTATATTGCAAAGCTATATTGCCAATCGCAGGATAATATTAATTAGAAGAATCCTAAATATTTAACGAGATATTTATGAAAGCTTAATATCTAATGAAGTTTTTAGTAGCTATCTGAAATAGTACTTCTGGGGATGCCTGGGTGGCTCAGTGGGTTAAGCGTCCGACTCTTGGTTTCAGCTCAGGTCATGATCTTAGAGTCCTGAGATCAAGCCCTGCCTTGAGCTCTTCGGTCAGTGTAGAGTCTGCTTAACATTCTCTCCCTTTCATTCTCCCTCTGCCCCTCCCTCCACTCATGTGTGCTCTCTCTCTGTCTCTCTCTCTCTAAAATAAATAAATAAAATCTTTTTTTATTTTTCTTTTTATTTTCTAAGTTTATAATGTGTATAAACTTACCGAGAGAATACTCACTTTCATAATGATAATATAGGAAATTATTTTGACCAAACCATCTAAAACATCATTTTTATTTTTTTAAAGATTTCATTTATTTATTTGACACACAGAGAGAGAATACAAACGGGGAGTGGCAGGCAGAGGGAGAAGCAGACTCCTCACTGAGCAGGGAGCCCAATGTGGGGCTCCATCCCAGGACCCTGCGATCATGACCTGAGCCAAAGGCAGAGGCTTTAATCCACTGAGCCACCCAGGTGCCCCCCTCATTTCTCTTCTTACAGTCCTTTTTAAAATATGAAATAGAACTTCTAAAAGATAATGTACCAATGTGAAGAAGATAATTTTTATTATTTTTGAAAAAATATATCTGGAAACAAGTATCTATGAACACTATAATTACAACTTTGTTCAAAAATATGGGAACAAATGAATGAAAAGATGCTAAAAATAATGCCTAAGTGCTGAAAAATAAAAAAGATGAATGTTTCTTTCTGTGTACTTAGAAATGTATAAATCTATAAATGTATTACAAGGTAGAGAAGTTGAATCATATTATTAATTCCATTTTGGGTATGATGGGAGAACTAATTAGCAGTGTTTAGAGGTAAATTTTAAGGTTCTCAGCATTATTTATATGTTCAAGAAATATATATATTGTTTGAGTGCCCACTGCATGCAACACCAGAAGTGATCTTTCAAGCTAAACTTGGAAGAGTCTGCCACATGATAGGACAGTCAATGGTTGACGATGTCATTGAACTCCTCCCTCTACCCAAATAAGTCCCAGATCTGGTTACACCAGCTGTTCAAGCCACTGCCCTTCTTCTGTCTTATTTGTCACACGGACAGGAACCCAGGATATACAAGCTCTACTCTTATCCCTCTGTCTCAGCATTGTCCAGACTCAAGTGAAGCCACCTTTCATGCCTGATCAGAAAAGGTCAATCCCTTTTGGAGCCAAGAGGAGGGGAGGAGCAGTCAAACCAATGTGGGATGGAGGGCGGGCCCAGGACTCAAATTCTGCTCTACAGGATCACTGACCTGATGGACATGACTTCAAGTCACATTTAAAAATGAGAAAAGTTTTCTTAAAAATTACATATTTACAGATAATCTTAAAGAGTGAATTTATTCTCATGTACTTTCTGCCACATAAGTCTTAATGGGACCATTTGACCATAGCCATTTCCATGTAGTCATAATAATTATAAGTTGTTAGTACTTCAATTATCATGGTAATAGCAAATAATATTTATATGTTTTACAGACTATAAAACAATTTCACCTGTACAATTATACATGAATCTTACAGTAACTCTGAGAATTGGCAGACAACCTTACTAGGTATCATATTATACAGAAGAAAACAAAGATTCAGGAAACTTTGTGCCTTGCCAAAGGTCATCAACTTATAAGGAGAGAGCCAAAACACAAACCCTGTAATGCATCTATGTTTTCATATTATATTTCTCTCATAACTTATTTTTTTTTAAGATTTTATTTATGAGAGAGAGGGAACACAAGCAGGGAGAGAGGGAGACGCAAACTCCCCACTGAGCAGGGAGCCCAATGTGGGGCTCTATCCCAGGACCCTGAGATCATGACCTGAGTTGAAGGCAGATGCTTAACCATCTGAGCCACCCAGGTGCTCCATCTCATAACTTACCTTTTAAAATATTTATTTATTAATTTATTTTAGAGAGCAATGCATGGGCAGAGGAAGAAGGAGAGAGAGACTCTCAAGCAGACTCCCTGCTGAGCCCAATGTGGGGCTGGATCTCATGACCCTGAGATCATGACCTGAGCCAGAGCCACCCAGGTGCCCCTATTTCTCTCATAACTTCTTAACCAAATCAGAGTCTTAATTGCTTCCTCTTTTTTGAGATCACAGAATTCTGTCCCTCAAAAAAGGAGAGAGAGAGAGAGGATATTTCTAGTTCTTTTTCCTCCATTGACCTATCCCTCTAATATCCTTTCACAATTGCTTTGTCATCTAATGGCCACTCAATGCACAGAGCCTCCTAAAACTTAATTCTAGTTGTCTCCTCCCTCTCGTTGAATAAATGAAAACTCAGATGTGTTGGAGGATACTTAAAATGCAGTCAAACCCCAATTAATGGAGTCCTTGCATGTATTAAAGAGCCCTTTTGTCACGCGAATCCTCGCTACTAATTAATATGGGCAGGCAGTCACGACTTTTTTTTAAGGGTTTCATTTCTAGAGTTATTTTATAAATTGGTCATTTGAAAGTCTGAATGTGTTTTGTTATAGAAAAAAAAAAAATATTACAAATGATGGCTAGTAACTACAGCCATCCTTGGGTGTGTCCTGGTCCTCAAGTTGAGTCTTTCTAGATCCTTTGAGGACTGGTGTGGGAGAAGGAGAACACAGAAAGCAGGTAGATGTGTTCTACAGGAACCGCAAGAGGAGGATATTGAAGGGTCAAAGCATTTCCTGTGACGTCAGGACTACCTGGCTGGGGAAATTCACATTTTCTATATCATACATTCTCAAGATGTGGGAGGAAAAGTAGTTAAGCCCTCCTCTTGGCTGCAGGTAAAAAAATATGTTCATGTAAGCAAAAGGGAGCAGTTATAAGGATCCTGCATGGAACACAAGGAAGTGCATACCTCCCTCTTTCTCCCTCTCTTTCCCTCTCCCTCTCTGTCTCTTGTCTCTGCTTCTCTCTACATTATCTACATCATTGTTTCTGGACAAATCAGGTTCTTCTGCTCTTCAATCTACATGGTACATGGTTTTCTATGCCTCACAATTACACATATTAAAAGCCGTTCCTCTTTCTTTTTTTAAAAGATTGTATTTGTTGGGGCGCCTGGGTGGCTCAGTGGGTTAAGCCGCTGCCTTCAGCTCAGGTCATGATCCCAGGTTCTGGGTTCAAGCCCCACATCGGGCTTTCTGCTCAGCGGGGAGCCTGCTTCCTCCTCTCTCTCTGCCTGCCTCTCTGCCTACTTGTGATTTCTCTCTGTCAAATAAATAAAACCTTTAAAAAAAAAAAAGATTGTATTTGTTTATTTCAGAGAGAAAGAGAGTGATGGAGAGCTACCACAAGTGGGGAGGGGGAGGAGAGCGATAAGCAGACTCCCTGCTGAGCAGGGAGCCCAATGAGGGGCTGGATCCCAGGATTCTGGGATCAGGACCTAAGCAGAAGGCAGACATTAATGGACTGCACCACCCAGGAACCCCTGCAAGCAGTTCCTCTTAAGAGAAATGGACTTTTGGGAACCTGGGTGGCTCAGTTGGTTAAGCAACTGCCTTCGGCTCAGGTCATGATCCTGGAGTCCCAGGATCAAGTTCCACATCAGGCCCTCTGCTCATCAGGGAGCTGGCTTCTCCCTCTGCCCCTCGCCCCTTTCATGCGCTCTCTCTCTCTCAAATAAATAAAATCTTTAAAAAAAAAAAAAAGAGAGAGAAATGGACTTTTGCCTCAGGTCTAAATCCCCAGGGAAAGGTCTTTGATTGGTTTAATTTGAATCAGGTGTCCATCTTTGGACCAATCACTTTTGATGGGGAGGGGGAAGAGCAAGGGCAAGAATAAATGCGAGGAGCATAACCCTAAAAGGAAGCAGGAAGCCCCCGGAAAAGAAGGTCCAGGCAGAGGACCCCAGAGATGGAATAACTGCCTGAGTTCATATGCTTGGTGTTTCTCAACACCAACACAAGTCTTTCAGCTGTTTGCCTTTTAGAAATAAATCACAACAAAATAGTTGGAGGAACCACGTGATGCTCTTGACAGCTAAACAGTTTTAGGGGTACCTACTAACCTAGAGGCTGCACATTGTAATTCTACTAAATCATCATCTCCCACTTTTTGAGCAGAGATTTCAGGCAAGAGACATTCTCTTTATTTCCTCCCACCTGTCAAAATTGTGTGTTTCACAGGAGGGAAAATAATCTGCAGGTATTTGAGGAGAGTTTTAGTTAAAACAACTTGATAAAATGCCAAAGGAAAAGTGAATGAGACGATCCCTGAGATTTAGCTACCACTTTACCCGCCCCCCAAAAAAAAGTCCCTAACTACTTTCTCTGAAAGCGTCAATCAAGGCTGTTCCCTCATATAGGCTGTAGAGCTGGGAGTTCAATACTGGAGGTCATAATAATGTAGACTTTGGCTAAAATAAAATACAATATAATATAAAAATAAAACTGGGAGCACCTGGGTGGCTCAGTGGGTTAAGCCTCTGCCTTCAACTCCGGTTGTGATCTCAGGGTCCTGGGATCGAGTCCCGCACCAGGCTCTCTGCTCAGCAGGGAGCCTGCTTGCTCCTCTCTCTCTGCCTCCCTCTCTGTCTACTTGTGATCTCTGTCTGTCAAATAAACAAATTCTTTAAAAAACATATTAAAAAAATAAAAAATAAAACTAGTTAATGGCCTGCAAGGAAAAAAAAACCTCTAGAATTTTAGTCTTCCAATTCTCTTGTAATTATTACAAGACTGCCTCAACTAATCAAATATGGCAACATAGACCTTTCAATGAAAAAGGACTAAGTTGTGATGTTGATTGAAACACATTCTTAAGGGAGAAATCTATCTCTTCTGTCTGTCCTGGGGACAGGTATATTAAGTGTCCCAGAACTGAAGCTTCATTATGTCACATCACAAGATAAGGTCTTAAGTTAAAAGTGAATGGATTCCATTCTTAGAACAAAATTTGTCACCAAGAGAGGGGGACCCTTTGGATGAATTACCCGAAAACTCAGGAGCAACAGTTACAGTCATTCCTCTGCATAAGCTCCTGCCGACACTCTACTCACCAGAAGACATCGCAGGGCTTTCAGAACATTTTTGTGTTAGTGTTTGAACACCCCACAAAGAGACTGCCAAGAAATAAGTCTGTTTGGCTCAAAGGACAGACACAGTCTGGTGGTTAATTTCCTTTTTGCTAATGAATCCTCCCTTTGACTTTCTGGACAGCTTGACCAAATAATTTTGCAGGCCAAACTTTACAGCCTTCAAAGCAAACTGTTGGTATGAAAGAGACTAGACCATTTTACCTAAAATTGCCAAAAACCTTTGTGCCAAGGCCAGATTTTTACCCTTAGACAATCTTTTCTGTTTCACCACTACTGTTGGGGGTTGTTTTTTTGGGGAGAGGAAATAAGAACCCCACATACAGGCATCTTCCCACCTGGACTTATTTACTTGCAAAGGAAACCTCTTGGTGACCACAAAGTCCCACCAAAGAAAATCCCAACTAAGTTTATTCCTGTTCCAGTTTCATTAATCCACAGCTTGGAGCAGCAGTGTGTAGCTGGTCTGGGAACAAGACTGCTCTTTCTTTCAGTTATCACAAATCCATCTGAACTCAAAAGGGCCTCACTTAAATCAGGAATTTCTAGCGTTCCAAAATGTCATGTCATTTGAATTTGTAGTTCGATGATCTAAAGGAAACAAACAAGATCCCTACCACTGGCATCCAATGGGAGAGAGAAAGGAGGGAACCATGAAAATAAATCCAGAAAAACACTGAAAGTGAACTTGTCCTTCAGCAAACAGACAAAATGAACCTCTAAGTTCTAGACAACACTACACGTTCTGTGACTCCTCTGCAGAGTTAAGTTAGAGTAAATTGGCCAGCAGAAATACCTGTGTCATAAGGTAGTTATCTGTTTAATCTTCAGTATTCAAACTTTTCATCAAGAAACAAACCAAAAAAAAAAAAATGGAGAAAACAGATGATTACTTGGAAAATAACTAGCAAGAATGACTTGTGGGTCAGTTCAGATCCACCAGGAAGCAGACACCAAGATGGAATTAGATGAGCAAGAAATAGATTGGGGGATATGCCATAAAGAATAAAGGACAGGGGCACCTGGGTGGCTCAGTTGGTTGAGTGTTGACCGACTCTTGGTTTCAGCTCAGGCTGTCGATCTCAGGGTCGTGCCTAGCTGGAGTCTGCTTGGGACTCTCTCTCCCTGTCCTTCTGCTCCTCCCTTCTGCTCTCTCTCTCTTTTTTCCTAAAATAAGTAAATAAATCTCTTAAAGAAAAAAAAAAGGAATAGAAGAGAGAAGAAGGAAGAATAGGCCAGGAAAGCCTTGAGATCACCATGCAGGTCTGACAACTGTGGAAGGAGGAAAGCGAAGGAAGGAGGGTGGGGTAGAAGTGCCTCAGACCACAGCACAGCTTGAAGAAAGTCCAAGCCAGGATGATGGGAGACTCTAGGTCAATGACAGACTATCAGGAGTGTCCCAGGATGGGCAAGGGTGGCTCAGCTGTAGCACATGGCTGGGCTCACTCACCGGGAGACTGAGGAGATCGTGGCCTTCCCCATGGGCACGATAAAGTAATTGCACCAGTGTGGTGGTGGGAGCTGTCGGCTGACTGCTCTCATAGGAGATTCTCTCCTGAAGGGAGCTGGAAGCAGGGAACCCACACGGCTTTCACCACAATCTATACTGATTGCATCAAACGGAGAGAAACAGTCTATACTGACTGCATCAAACTCCTCCATCCGTTTCAGGATGCAGTTCTTCCATGGCTCTCAAGGACCTCTCTCCTGAGGGGAAACTAGGTGGGTAGTGAGACAAATCACAGTCCCTGCTGTGGCTGCAGGTCTCGAGGCCAGAGCTGGCATTTATCTTCTCTCTCAGCTCCACTCTCCACCCTACAGTCTCCACAGCCAGTGCTATCTCCTCTGCAGGTGCTGATGGCTTGCCTACCTGGTGGGGAACTCAAACCTTCATTTTGAAGGGGGCCCAAGCCCTTGGAATCACACCCTTCTCAGGCGGGGGCTGCTGAGTATGTGTATTCACTGTTACAATGGGGCAAAATAAGCCCCAGAGGTACCAAGTGGATCATCCGGTTGTGCACATTCCTCCCTGCCTACCCCCTTTACCCCTTTACCCCAGCAGCCTTTACTCCTGCTGCTCAGGGTCATTGACCCCAGCCAGAATGATGGTGACTCTTATTTGCTGTTGGCCCCTGGACACAGGAGTCTAATGTGCGTACGCGCCATTCACAGATTCTAGTTAAGTGGTACTGTTGTCATGTCCCCTAGTAAGAATGTACTCCCTTTGGGGACCTGAACCTCTAACCCTATAGATTCCAAAGTTGTGAAGAGGGGAAGCACAAAGTTCCCCCAAAGGATCACTGGGAGTCATAGTAAGTGGATTCACTTTGGCTTTCACCCCTTTGTTCTTAGACTCACGCATTCTTCCTGTAAGTGACATAATATCATCCGGAGGTCTTTGATTTGGTGTGTACACGGCACCCTGGAGGCTGGCACCCCATCCCTGCAGAGAATTGCCTAGAAGCTGGTGTTTTGTTTTGTTTTGTTTTGTTTTTTTAAAGATTTTATTTATTTATTTGACAGAGAGAGATCACAAGGAGGCAGAGAGGCAGGCAGAGAGAGAGGGAGAAGCAGGCTCCCTGCTAAGCAGAGAGCCCGATGTGGGGCTCAATCCCAGGACCCTGAGACTCGATCCCAGGACCCTGAGACCATGACCCGGGCCGAAGGCAGAGGCTTAACCCACTGAGCCACCCAGGCGCCCCTAGAAGCTGGTGTTTTAGCTGTGGCATGACTATCAGGTTAGCTGATTCTAAATATTGCAGTATGTAATACAATCAGTGCAATTTATATCCAAGGGGTGGTTTCTGCACCTCCTTCTCTGCAAAGTGAGTTCCCTGATCAAGTGCTATGTTGTGTGGGATTTTACATCTATGGATGAGGCATGCTGTAAGTTTCCAGATAGTGGTGCTAACTGAGGCTCTGTAGGCACGAAAGACAAATCTACATCCAGAATAGTTATCTATTCCTGTGCAGACAAACTGGATGGAGGGGGCCTACTATAGTCAACTTGCCAAATGGCTGGTTGGACTCTTCTAGGAATAGTGCCATATTGGAGACTGTCTCCATTGTTGGTACACTGAACATTTAGAAGCAGCAGGAACTAGATTAGCTTTGGTAAGTGGAAGCCCATGCTGTTGGATACATGCATAGCTTCTGTCTCTATTACTTTTTTTTAATTTTTAAAAAGATTTTATTTATTAATTTGAGAGAGAGAGAAAGAGCATGAGAGGGGAGGATGGTTAGAGGGACAAGCAGACTACCCCCTGAACAGGAAGCCCAGTGCAGGACTCAATCCTGGGACTCCAGGATCATGACCTGAGCCAAAGGCTGTCCCCTAACCAACTGAGCCACCCAGGCACCCTGTCTCTGTTACTTTTCATTTGTCTATCATGTCAGTTCTGGGATGGTTGATGGTAAAGACTGGCTGCCACCAACTAGCCAAATCCGTTTTGTCTACTTTTTTTTTTTTTTTAGTGCCTCTTCAATGGTGAATACTTTTGAGGGCATTAATTTGTAACACAAAATCTTCATACTTCCTGCCTGCTCTCATAGATTCATCTACACGCTTCTGCTTCTGACCTCTTGGTCTTCAGTGTTCTAGTCCTTTCCCTTTCAGAGTCATTGCACAGGAAAGTGTATATATTTGCATCTCAAGCAGTCACCTCTCCTTCCACACAAAGTAAATAAGCTTGGAATCCTTGAAGCTCTACCCACTGAGAAGTTTCTGAGTCACTGACCATTTTTGTCTTGCACCCACATACTGAACCAACTGATTCAATTGGGCTTTTCCTCCCCCTGGCTGAGACCTTACAGAGAATGAGGGCACCTGTTATGTGTATGGTGGATGAAACAAGGTCTGGGATACCTACTCATGCCATTTACTTACACCCTCTGATCCTGCTCAGGCTCCATCTCAGATGTACCACTACTCTTGGGCCTGTTCAATTGTATGACTTGATGGATCCAAAAGAATCCAGCTTAGAATAGGCAGTTCTAAATGCATGCTCACTTAGTGCCCCATGGCCAAGGGCTGCATCTCCACCAGGTGCTAGTAACACACCAGGAACTGTTTCTCAAAAGATGTACAACTCCCTGCTGCAGATGACATGTCCTTGCTCTAGAAGTCCCAGCGACTATGTTGTTATTCTCCCACTGGGACTTACTATACGTCCTACGCTGTATCTTTTCCTACCTCCAACACTATAGGCTCTGCCGGGTGGTATGGTAAAGTAAGAGTGTTGCTCACACCACAACCTGTACTTGCTGTAGAGTCATTTTGAGCTCTGGGTCTCTCCCATAAATAAAGCCTTCCATAAATCCTAGTGTGTGGGCTACAGTAAGATTCCTAGATATGGACTATGTGCCTCTAGTACATAAAGAGACCCACCAGGCACTGTGTTCCCTTTTTCATAGTATGAGGTGCAAGATACATCACTCTGTGTTCTACTTTGCAGAGGTTGTCCCAAATTGCCCCTGACTACTGAATCCTTATAAACTTTACTCAAGTGGCAGATTTGTGAATCTTCATAGAGTGCTCCGCATCCTCTGGTGTGAATGTCTCCTCCCAAGGCTTCCAGCATCCTAGCCAATATCTTGCTCATTCTGCCTGATAAGCACAGTGTCACTGATGCAATGAATCAGAGTGATGTTCTCTGGGATGTTCAGATGGTCCAGATCTATATATGAACTACACATAACAGAGGGAAGGAGAATTAACCTGTCCCTGGGGGAAAACTACAAATAAATGTTGTCCCTTCCACGTGAATGCTGTTTCTGACCCTCTTTTCTAATTGGAATGGAAAACAACTCATTTGCCACATCAACCACTCATTCCAAGTACCTGAGGTCTTATCA
Source organism: Enhydra lutris kenyoni (assembly GCF_002288905.1). Taxonomy (NCBI): domain Eukaryota; kingdom Metazoa; phylum Chordata; class Mammalia; order Carnivora; family Mustelidae; genus Enhydra; species Enhydra lutris. The sequence goes on along the minus strand of NW_019154086.1, from coordinate 39,133,630 downwards.
GCAAGGAAAATGTGGCTGGCCCAGCAGCTACGATCATGGCTGCTACTTGGTTGAGTTTGAAGTAGTGTCATTTCCTGCCTTCAGATTGGTAAATTAAGCAGAGATGTGATAGTGACCACCCACTTCCCTGCACACTTCAGTGACGGCACTAATCTCTACCAGTCTCCACCCCCATCCCCAGAATGCAATATTGGTTTTGATTTCCTGTCTTGCTGGGAGTGAGCAGTTTGGCAGGGCACCATTTCGAAGGCTTCTACTTGGCCTTATCCCCCCGGGATAGCTTTTACTCCACAGGCTAGGGCCCATATGGGATTAGTCCTATTGCCAAGTGTGTCACTCTCAATAACGTACTCAGACAGATGGATCTGCAGACCTAGGGCATCTGCTCTAAGTCAGACTTTAGCCAAAACTCCATTTATCTGGTCCCCATGTCCCCATATCTAACTGTAGACAAAGGGGCATGATAAAACTTCAGGGTCCAAATGTCAGTATCAACTGAGAACTCCTATTTAATAATCCTTGAGACATCTGAATATTCTTTCTCCAGGATATAGTAACCCAAGAAAATAGCCAAAGACTCCTTTGGAAATGGCTATGAATCCTCCCAGCATTACTTGCCACGGTGTCCCAGGGTCCCTACTCCTGAGGACCTGGCCACCTCTTTAGTCAGTTAGGCTCCTGACAACTGGCTCAGATCCAGGAACTGAGCAATGGTTTGTGATGTTCTATTGGGGTGATCAGTCGTAACTTCCTGTTACTTTATTTTTGCCTTATTCAGATTATAGATGTTAAGCCACACCCTTCAGGTTATTCGCACAGAATGTGAAGAAGGCTAAGGGATATTCTAAATGCCGTCATTAAATGTCAAAGGTGACTCATTTAAAAATCAATCTTAATAGTCCAAAAATTTTTTTTAATATTTTATTTATTTATTTGACAGAGAGATCACAAGTAGGCAGAGAGGCAGGCAGAGAGAGAGAGGAAGAGAAGCAGGCTCCCTGCCGAGCAGAGAGCCCGATTTGGGGCTCGATCCCAGGACCCTGGGATCATGACCTGAGCTGAAGGCAGAGGCTTTAACCCACTGAGCCACCCAGGCACCCCAATAGTCCAAAATATTTAAAGCCATGAACTTCACTTCTAGGTACAAACCAAACAAACTTTTACATATGTTCTCCCAAAGATATGTATTAAAATATTCATAATTCCTAGCACTAAAAACTCTAAATTTAAAACACCTAAATACTCTTCAAGAGTATGCTGAATACATAAATGATGAGGCACTATGTAGCAACAGAATGTAGAATGTAAACAAACTGTAACTACAAACATCATATGATTTAATATCTGAAACCACCAGAGTCATTTCACCACATTCTGTTGGCAGAAAGGTCACAAAAGTCCACCCAGGTTTAATGGGAAGGATATAGATGCCACCTCTTTTTTTTTTTTTTTTTTTTTTTTTTTTGGTAGGTTCCACACCCAGCATGGAACCCAACACAGGGCGTGGAACTCACAACCCTGAGATCAAGACCTGGGCTGAAATCAAGAGTTGGATACTGAACTGACTAAGCCACCTAGGCATGCCAGCCAAATCTTGATCAGAAAGGAGCAAGGTCACACGGTAAGGTGATCAGGTGGGATGAGAAATATTGATACAGCCATATTTGGAAAATATTACCTGCCACAGTAAGTTTCTTTCAATAATGTTGAATAGATGCTGGCTGAGTGAGTACAAGGTATCTTTGTAATCTGAACATTAATTCTCAGGAGCTGCACTGAAACAATGTGATATAGGAAAGCAAAAGTCACCATAATAAAAATATTCACTAATATACACTCAAGCATCTCTCTCCATTTAATACTCGAGTATCTCTGATTATTGGAAATGGTACTTATCCACCCATATGATGCAAAATGAAAAGGTAAATCTTGCAAAAAAGAAAAGATTTCATTAGAGTATACAGTAGTCCCCCCTTATCCACAGAGACTATATTCCAAGACTCCCAGTGGATGCCTGAAACCACAGATATTACTAAATCATACATATACCATATCTTTCCTCTACATATATACCTATGATAAAGTTTAATTTATAAATTACTAACAACAGGGGCACCTGGGTGACTCAGTGGGTTAAAGCCTCTGCCTTCAGCTCAGGTCATGATCCCAGAGTCCTGGAATTGAGCCCCGCATCAGGCTCTCTGCTCTTTGGGGAGCCTGCTTCCCCCTCTCTCTCTGCCTGCCTCTCTGCCTACTTGTGATCTCTGTCTGTCAAATAAATAAAATCTTTTTAAAAAATTACCAACAACATTATTAATAAAATAAAACAATTATACTAATGCACTATAATAAAAGTTAGGTAAATATGGTATCTCTCTCTCTCAAAATACATTATTGTACTAGACTCACCCTTCCTATGATGATGATAAAATACCTAGGGATGAGATGAAATGAGGTGAATGATGCAGTTATAGTGATGTAACAATAGACTACTATTAACCTTCTGATAATACGTCAGAAGAAGGATCATTTGCTTCTGGACTGCAGTTGACTGTGGGTAGGTGAAACCCCAGAAAACAACACAGTGGATAAGGAGGGACTACTGAATTTGGAATCTTATGTAACTGGTAGACCAGTCAACAACTGGAAAAAAAATCAGCAATGGTCACATGTTAGTGGAATCATCTGAAAATCCAAAGATTAAGTAAAGGCACTAGGGAAAATTATTGAAACCCTTTGATTATTCCTGCTTGTTAAAGTGAAGGGTATTCTGTGTGTTGTTAAAAATTATGTGCCCTCAAAAAAAAAAAAAAAAAGCAATACTTAACCCAGTTTTTGTACATTTCAAGGACTAGCCCTTAGTTTCTATAATAACCTAAATTTGGTTATATATGAGATAAAATTATTTTTATAATTTTTCATTCTAATAATCAGATATAGTCCAAGTCAAATTTCTTCCTGTGAAGTTTTGATCCCTTTTTGAGTGGATTAACTTCAGTGGCCTTTTTTTCCACTACTGAGAAACAGCCTTCCTATAATCTGCATAAGCTTTCATCCTCTTCTGGGGGAGTTAAATATGAGCAACATCAATTAAAATTACTTCAGCGATAGTATTTTCAGAGCTTTCTTAGAAAGCCTATTATATTTAGTGAAATTAAACCTGAGATCTTACAAGAGTATTAGTTTTTGCCTTAGATATGAGAGCAAGGTGCATCTGTAGTTATCTGCCAGATACTCTTTCACCAACATTTATGGAGTACCTGCTTTTTTTTTTTTTTTAAAGATTTTATTTATTTATTTATTTGACAGGCAGAGATCTCAAGTAGACAGAGAGGCAGGCAAAGAGAGAGGCGGAAGCAGGCTACCTGCTGGGCAGAGAGCCCAACACGGGGCTCAATCCCAGGACCCTGAGATCATGACATGAGCCGAAGGCAGAGGCTTTAACCCACTGAGCCACCCAGGCACCCATGGAGTGCCCGCTTTTTGCAAGGATTTGTGCTAATATACTTCAGGAATTATAAAGAAGAACTGACTCTGATGAAAACATTAGCATATGTATTTTTACTCAAGGTCACTGTGAAGTTTACACCACTGTGTCTACCACCGCCGCATCACCTCCACCACCACCATCAGCCCTACCACCATCATCACCATCATCACCTCTACTACCATCATCACCCCACCACGATCATCACCATCATCACCCCTACCACCATCACCATCACCCCTCCACCATCATCACCATCATCACCTCTACCGCCACCACCAGCAGAAGCCACACAGATCTAACAGTATAAACCACATTTATTATGAAAACTAGAATTAAATAAAGAACTTTACCCTAAAGTTATTTGGGTAACAGCATCTCTTATTCATTTAATTCAGTTGTATTTCTCTTGGCATATATTGGACATTCTCAAATGATACACACCAAAATACTGAAAATTTCAGAGCATTTTTCAGCATTTTGACACGCTAAGAGGAAATTTTTAAGTGTAGAGGACTCATAGAAATTACTTATTCCAATTCCCTCATTTCTTAGATCAGGAAAATGAAGCTCAGAGAAGTGAAGTGACTTATGAGTCACTATGAGTAGACAAGGACAGATCAAAGTAAGAACTCAATCCTCATAATTTACTCACTCCCCAGGGTTTTTCTTTCTCCTACTGACTCCTATAGTAGGAGGACCAAGTAAAGACCATCAGTTCTGCCTGAGGACAAAGTTATCACACCTCTTAGGCGGAAAGAAACTCTCTGAAGAAAAGGAGAAAGTGCAAATCCTCTCCCTGGAGACCTTTGTTAGCTCAGTTTGTGTGGCTGGTTATGCAAATGAAGAGGCCTTGCAAGGGGATGGGGTCAAGAGTTTCCTGGGGGTTCAGCTTGGTAATGCTGTATGGCCTGGAAAGAAAATGATACTTTGCACTTGCATAATACTTTTCATCCCTCCAACAATAACAAATGCAACTTTGTAGTTTCAGCCAAATACTGCAAAGTACTTCACAAATGTTTAACTCAGGAATCCTCAGAACAACCCAGAAAGGAAGACTTTTGAAAGGAAGGAAGAAAACAACTCTCGTCCTCCTGATTCAGTGAGGAATCTAAGATCAGAAGAAATGAGTCTACACCTAGCTGAGTGACACCACTGGCAGGACTCCTGATGTGCAAAGACATTCCTCTGTTCACACACTTTCTAAAGTGACCTGGACACGGGATTTCAAAAAGGGCAGAAGTGGACCAAAGAAACCATTGCTTGTTCTTCCAGCCCGTGAATCTATGAAGTTTTCACAAGAGGTTTGGTTCCGAGTCTTTAAAGGTTCTTGGAATTCTCGTCAAAGATTTTTGGCATGTCTCCTAAAGGAGTTTTCTAAAACCATGAATCCCTTCACAAAATTTTTAGTTGACATCTAAAATACTTCATATGTTTAAGTAATTACAAAGGCTATAATTTCCAGCATATTATTAATATACATATTTTAAATAAACTATAGCTGTCCTCTTTTTAAAATATCCAACTGAATCTAAAATCTAAGCAATTTGATGCCCATCATTATCCATTTAAAAATATATATAAACAAGTTATTTAACAGTCCAAATCTTATATAATTTCCTTTTCTCCTTAAGCTTATATTCTTGTACCACTTCTCCTGTGTACTTTTATTTATATTATTGTGTCCAAAGGTCTTCTTATTCATTAGTATACTTTTCTGCAATAAAAATGTTTGTAAATTAAATTTTTAAATTTTCTTTATTTTTGCTATGCTAAGCTAGAGGAACAGGTAGGCTCAAGCATATAATGACTCAACACAAAGTCTGTTTCTTTCTCACATAATAGTCTTGGTGAGATGCTAAATAAACAAGGTGCTGTCCTCCACACAGTGATCAAGGGACCCAGTCTCCTTCTATTACATGGCTCTGCCATTCCCCTGAATGGGGATCTAGCTTGCCAGCCTACTTTTATGTGCCCCGGGAGCTAAGAATAGCTTTACATTTCTAAAAGGTTATTAAAAAAAAAAAAAAGGCAGAATATGACACAGAGACCTTATATGGCTTATAAAGCCTAAAATAGTTATTGTCTGGGCCTTTACCAAAGTTTGCCAACCCCTTTCCTAGAACCTCATTCTTGACTCTAGCTGGTAGAAGAAGCAAAGAGTGCATGGAAGAGATTTTACAGGGAGAGTCCTGGAAGTGACTCACATCACTTCCACACACATTGTGTTGCCAGAACAATTACATGGCAACACCCTACAGCAAGGAAAATGGGAAAATGTAGGCTAGCTGTGCACCCAAGGAAGGGCAGAACAAATTTTAAGAAGCAACTAATAGAATCTACCACTGTCAGGCTCTAAAGAAAAAGAATATTGTAATTACCAGTTGTGTAAAATATATCAAAATAACCTGCATATATGGTGGGTTAAGATAAATATTAAACAAGGGTGCCTGGTTGGCTCAGTCAGTTAAGTGTCCCTCTTGATCTCAGGTGTTAATCTCAGGGTCATGAGTTCAAGCCCTGAACTGGGCTCCATGCTGGGTGTGGAGCCTACTTAAAAAAAAAAAAAAGATAAACAAACATAAAAGGAAAATTTTATTAAAGGTGCAGTTCTTTGTTTTAGAGATTTATTTATTTATTGTAGAAAGAAGAGAGAGTGTGCATGAGAGTGAGAGGAGGGCCAGAGGGAGAGTGAGAAAAATCCTCAAGCAGACTCCATGCTGAGCAGGAGCCTGTCTCTGGGCTCAATCCCAAGACCCCAAGATTATGACTTGAGCCAAAATCACGAGTCGGATGCTCAACCAACTGAGCCACCCAGGTACCCCAAAGGTGCAATTCTTTTTTTTTTTTTTTAAAGATTTTATTTATTTATTTGACAGAGAGAGATCACAAGTAGACAGAGAGGCAGGCAGAGAGAGAGAGAGAGAGAGAGAGAAGCAGGCTCCCTGCCGAGCAGAGAGCCCGATGCGGGACTCGATCCCAGGACCCCGAGATCATGACCTGAGCCGAAGGCAGCAGCTTAACCCACTGAGCCACCCAGGCGCCCCAAAGGTGCAATTCTTAATAAGATGGATGAGACTGTTTTCTTTTCAATTAGCTCATGTTTCCCAAGTTAGAACATCAATTTTATTTCTACTTTTCATTTTTATAAATGATACTGCCAAGAAAATTGCATAAAAATAAGATAGGAATGGAAGACGCTTTATTTAAAGGCAATCTTAACTATCATATTCAAATCCTCAGCTAACAACTCCACTAAGGACTCCTTTAATTTTATGGAACGTTTTTATTAAAAACAACTTGACTTGGGGTTCTGGGTGGCTCAGTTTGTTAAGCATCTGCCTTCGAGTCAGGTCATAATCTCAGGATCCTGGGATCGAGCCCCAAGTTGGGCCCTATTCAGCAGGAGTCTGTCTCTCCCTCTCCCTCTCCCTCTGCCCCTCTGACCAGCTCATGCGCTCTCTCTCTCTCTTTCTCTCAAATAAATAAATAAATAAATAAATAAATAAAATCCTAAAAAATAAATATAAAGAAGCAACTTGACTTGCTAAATGATTTGGTACCCAGTTATAAAAGCCATTCACATCTGCAATTTCCTGGGTTTTTAAAAAAAATTTCTACTAATATTTATTAAACAACTACCTCTGTTCTCTTTCAATTAAAGGTGCTTTGTTGGGGCGCTTCTGTGGCTCAGTCAGTTAAGCTTCTGACTTTGGCTCGGGTCAGGATCTCAGAGTCCTGGGACTGAGGCCCACCCGCACTCGCCAGCAAGCCCCACATCGGGCTCCCCACTTAGCAGGGAGTCTGCATGTGCTTCTCCCTCTCTCTCTGCCCCTCCCCCTGCTTGTGCTCTCTCTTTCTCTCAAATAAAATAAAATAAAAACCTTTCCAAAAAAAGGGTTTACTCTGTAAATAAAAATATTGATTTTATTATACTTTTGCCAATACATTATTTTTTAAGTGCTTTTATCTTAAAACAGTTTAAGTATTTTTGTTAGAAGCTTAGGGCTGCTGATTTGGCTCATTCAACTTACAGGAAATACTTCCCATATAGACTAATTGGAAAGGGCATTTCTCATTGTCAAACTGATCAGCTAAATCAGATTTATGTTCTGTTGGAAAAGTCTGAATTCGTTTATCAATTCAAATCATTAAGTTAAAAGTCAATTTGAGGAATAGTATGAAACCACTGAAAAATTATGGAATACATCTCATAAGATAAATTACTAAAAGCCTATATCAGGATGTAGAGCTACTTTAATTAATGTATCCACTTAACAAATGTATAAAGCAATTTAAAAATACTCTTTCTTGGGGCACCTGGGTGGCTCAGTCGTTAAGCATCTGCCTTCGGCTCAGGTCATGGTCCCAGCGTCCCGGGATCAAGCCCCACATCGGGGTGCTTGCTCCGTGGGAAGCCTGCTTCTCCCTCTCTCACTGCCCCTGCTTGTGTTCCCTCTCTCACTGTGCCTGTCTCTCTGACAAATAAATAAAATCTTTAAAAAAAAAATTGTATGTCACCCCCCAAGTTGCACAGGTTTAACGAGCACCATTCACACTGTATTCCAGTAAAGGTGAGCAACACTCAGGATGTATGTGAGAATCCGACATGGTTCCCATTTAGTTGTGCCACTCAGCCCTGCGTGAGAATCAGGAACCCACACAGCTTCTGCTATGCATAGATGATTCTTTCTTACTAATGGTACCTCCTAGGGCTGAATTTTGAGAATAACTGAAAACAAATAGAAGACATCATCTTCAGCACTTGAAGTATTCTTTGCTTTGCTATCATGGGTCTCTCTCGATAGTTATGCATTCTTTGAAAATAGTCAGGGAACAAGAGATACTGAATCACTCCTCCTCTACCCTCTTACAACATATCTGAATTCAGAGCCTCCCAACACAGACCCAAATTCCCCAGGTCTAAACCCACACCTCACCCTTAATGGAAAGATCTACCTGGTGATTTTGCTTATTCATTAAAGGAAGCTTCCCCAAAATCAATACTTCAAATTATCCCTTTGTTTTCCTTTTCCCCCATTCCCCAGAGGTTCTCAAGACCCTGGAGGTAATGTTCCAAGGTAAGATCTAAGATGCATAAGGAGAAGGAAGGTTTTTTTGTGTTTGTTAGTTACTTTGTTTGTTTGTTTTGAAATGCACAGTGAAAATGAAGGATTTGTATTACCCCATGGCTAGTTTTCAGAAAGAACAAGTTGAAAATCTGGAAAATTATTCTTTTATTTTATTTTATTTATTTTATTATTATTATTTTTTAATTTATTTGACAGACAGAAATCACAAGTAGGCAGAGAGGCAGGCAGAGAGAGAGGAGGAAGCAGTCTCCCCACTGAGCAGAGAGTCCGATGCGGGGCTCGATCCCAGGACCCTGGGATCATGACCTGAGCTGAAGGCAGAGGCTTTAACCCACTGAGCCACCCAGGTGCCCCTGGAAAATTATTCTTTTAAAAAAATAAATCCATGTGCATACACCCCCTTGGAAAGTTGCTTAACTCAGTTTGAAGATCTCTCTTTTAGGGAGATTTCTATAGATTGTGCCTTTGGTTAGACAACAATAAATGTTTAGTTGAGACCCCACACATCTGTTTTCTAGTCCAGTTTAAAGCCAATATTCCTGGTGCCAGCCTTTGACCTTCCAATCTCCCTGGGCCTTCCAACTCTTATGTCCTATGTTTTGAAATTTTATGGTAAAGGACACCTGCCTGGCTCAGTGGGTAGAACATGTGACTCTTGATCTCAGGGTCATGAGTTCAAGCCCCATGTTGGATGTAGACCCTATTTTTTAAATTAGTTAGTTAATTAAAGGCATCTTTTCATTATAAAACATATTAAAACATTCTACGGTAAGATTGAGTATTTCTCTGATGGTCAGAGAGAACCGATGACATTTTTCAACGAAAGTGTTATGTGGCAAAGCAGCGTTTTTGGAAGATGAATCTGACAATATTGTGTAAGTGGGCTGGGAGGGAAAGAATGTTGGGAAACCAGTTAGGAAGCTATTATATTTGTCCCTGATGGAGGTCACAAGGGCTTGGACTAAGATGGTAGGAGGAAACCAGAGTGACATATCTTCCTTCTTTTTATTTCTTCTTCCTTTCGTGTTAGTAGAACTTTCATTTGTGTATCCACATCTCATGGAAGATGACTTTATCCCTGGCTCAGGGGTATATCCTAAGTGGTCTAAGCCAATCAGGAGACTCCTATACTCCTTGTGATTGATTATTTTAGAAATGAGCATATGACCCAGTTTCGGTCAATGAGATGTGAAAAGTCTGCTAAGAGACTTCTAGGACAGATTTCGTCATTCTTACTAGACAGACATGAGAGGGTGCCCTCTCTTTATCTGCACATCAAGGTGTCTGGTTATAATGCCTAGATCTCCCGCAACCAGAGGGCCTGAAGATCAAGAACATTCCAGGTCCTCGATCATGTTATTCAGCCACCAAGTCTTTTTTGAGCTTGTATTATCGGAAGAATAAAGGCACTGATGAGAGAAATAAGGAAGGTCAGAGCTAAGGAAGGATCTGGAGGAAGACAATGAAACTCTGTATTATAAATATTGAACACAAAGAGAGGCGTATTTCAAGGTGGAAATGACCAGTTCCTAATTAGATGCATGAAAATAGAGCTTAGGGGTGATATCAGAGCCCAAAATGTTAATGTGGAGTTCTTTGCAAAAACTGGTACCTGCAAAGGGAAGAGATCAGGAGAAGAATTGTCCCTGCCCTAATGTCCCACACCTAACTCCTCTGAGGGGAATTTAACACCAGAGGAAGAATAGTAAATTACCATCTGCTTAAAGAAAAAGAAGAGAGAGGTACCCCTGCCAACCTATGCTTATGGTAAAGATCTGTTCATATTCCAGAACAGGAATCTTCTTTCTCCACAGGGAAAGGAAAGAAACAAAAAAACAAATTTCAGCACTGCCTCTTCATCAGGAAAATTTAATGGGAATATTCCGAGGCAGTTTAAGGATTTTAGCACTTCTGGTTTTATTTTTTTTTTATTTTTATTTTTTTAATTTTATTTATTTATTTGACAGACAGAGATTACAAGTAGGCAGAGAGGCAGTCAGAGAGAGGAGGAAGCAGGCTCCCTGCTGAGCAGAGAGCCCAATGTGGGGCTGGATCCCAGGACCCTGGGATCATGACCTGAGCTGAAGGCAGAGGCTTTAACCCACTGAGCCACCCAGGCGCCCCAGCACCTCTGGTTTTAAAGGGGTCCCAATCCTCTGCCATCACCTCAGCAATATGAAAATTCAGTCTCATTCTTATTGAATCAGAGCATATTCGTTAGTTAGATTCTTTGTGTTTTTCACAGAAAAGAGAAACATGAGGAAAAAAATCCATTAGAGTAGATGCCCTATTTGATGATAATAGCCCCAGCTTTAATACGCCAGTTTTTGTGTAGGATGCTTTTGTTTCTGGTCCTCTCAGCAACCCCACCAGGGAGATGCTGTTAGTCAGATGTACAGATGAGGAAAATACAGAATCAGATTAACTTGCCCAAGCCCACAATTAGCTGGAATTCTCAGTCAAGTCGACCAGCTGCCAAGGCACATGCCCATTTTGCCGCACCCCACTGACTTTTTTAAGGCAGATAATATAGGTCAGGAAGGCAATGGCCTTGGAGTGTGCACACTTCTTAATGGAAGAAATCTGAAAAAAAAAAAAAAATCAGAGAAGGAACAACCTGAAAGAGTATTAAAGCCTGAAGCCTATCACCACCACCCAGTCTAAATGTCTTTCCCCCAAGATACCACTGATGAAAGAGATCACTGTAGATGCAAACAGCCCTAGGACTGGGGATATTGGTGGTCGGAGTTCTGCCCTTGACCTTTTGTCTTCTCACTACATGGTATCTTGGTCAAACTCATCCATCTTCGTGGCTTTTACTACCTTTCATATGCTGGCGAGTCCCAAACGTATAGCTATAGAACCCTGTCCAGCTCCAGACACCATCTCCTCATGGTGCTCCCACAGGCACCTCAAATACACTGTGTCTCACTCTCACCCCTCAATCTGTTTTGCACCTCACAATCCCTCTCTTGAGAGGTGTCATCACAGCCAACTGGTGGTTGAAAACAGAAATTTGTACATCATACTCAGTTTCCAGCCCTCTGTTTCAGTGCAATTCTACTATCTAAACATCTCTCTAATCCTATGCCTCCAAACCTTCTTTTGCATCATGGCACACAAACTAAATTTGTGAAACTTGGACTTGCTCTGACTGAAATAATTTAGCTTAGTTTTTATAAACCAGAGAACGAATACATAGGTTCATGCTTAATTCATAAAAACCAAGAGTGTTTAGGTGATGCATTTAGGCCTTGGTAACCCTCTGGATCTAGAGTCTGAAGTACTGGAGGGAACCCTCCAATCTCTCTTTTTCTCATCTCTCTTCCTTTCTGTTTTATTTTTCTCTTGAAGGTCAGCTCTCTCAGTTTCCCTATTCACTTAGCAGAAGGTGATCACACCCAGTAGATGAACTGGAAATTTCTTTTTTTTTTTTTAAGATTTTATTTATTTATTGGACAGAGAGAGGGAGACCACAAGCATGCAGAGTGGCAGACAGAGACAGAGGGAGAAGTAGGCTCCCTACTGAGCAGGGAGCCCGATGCAAGACTCGATCCCAGAACCCTGGGATCATGACCTGTGCCGAAGGCAGTCACTTAACCAACTGAGCCACCCAGGCACCCTGAACTGGAAATTTCTTAATACCAATTCTAAGGTCCCAGATGAAAGGTCTCATTGGCACAGCTTGGGTCAATCAGTCATTCCTTGTCCAACTGACTTAAACATTTTTTTAGATTTACTGAGGTATAATTAACAAATACAATTTTAAAATATTTAAGGTGTACAATGTGACACTTTGATGTATGCATGCATTGTGAAAGGATCCCATCACCAAGTTCACATCCATCACCTCACATGTGTACTTTTGTTGTGGTGGTTACTGAGAACATTTAAATTCTACTCTCTTAGCAAATTTTAGTTATATAAAATAGTATTATCAACGATAATCATTATGATATACTTTATACCCTCAGATCTTATTCATCTCATAAATGAAATTTCATACCATTTTACTGACCTCTTGCTGTTTCCCTCACCCTCCAGTTCCTGGCAGCCACCATTCTACTCTCTATGAATTAAAACTTTTTGTTTTGTTTTTTAGACTCCACATATAAGTGATACCATGCAGTATTTACCTTTCTCTGGCTTATGTCGCTTATCCTAATGCCCTCCAGTTTTATCCACGTTAACACAAATGGCAGGACAAATGGACTATTGCTAAAAAGTCTAATTATAAATACAAGGTTGCTCCCACTGTCACTTTGTGGAGGGAGTGAGAGGTGGAATTACTAGGCAAGGCAGAATTGTAATCACTCATGGAGATAATCCATTAAACATTAAGCCAGGACTGGAACACAGGACTCCAAGTCTTTGCAATTCTCTACCAGGCAGGGATAACTTTGGGCAAAATGGTAGCTCAGGCAAGTAGCAGCCTCAGCTGATCCCTTTTGTATCCTGTGTTTTTTTATCTGTGTACCTAAATTGGAAGGTGATTTGCTGGGCAGATGATCTTTGCCATGTAATTGTATATACTTATATTATAGAATGGACAAGTTTGCCTTTAGTTTTGTTATAGATCAGCAAGAATAAACAGATTTTCTCTTGGCATATCTGAAATGTGCCCTACATTCAAAAATGAACACTGCATCAATGATACAAAAAGTCTTTTTGGACATTGTCTGTCTGGACATAGCAGGCTTGTTCAATACAAAGAACCTGGGGTTTTGAGAAAAATTCTAAAAATCTTCCTTTTTTTTTTTTAAAGATATATTTATTCATTTGAGAGAGAGAGAGAGAGAGCACAGAGGGAGAGAGAGAAGTATACTCCCCACTGAGTGGGGAGCAGGACCCAGGACCAGATCCTGGGACCCTGGGATCATGACCTCAACCGAAAGACAGATGTTCAACTGACTGAGTCACACAGGTGCCCCTAAAAACCTTGCTTTTAAATGCACCTCAATTTTCAATAGCTTTGTAATCTTAGGTAAGTTAATCAACCTCTCAGAGACTCAGTCTTTTTTCCTATGAAAATGGATATAATAACACTGCAGAATTGTTTGAGAAGACTAAATGAGACCATGTATATAAAGCACCCAGCAAATAGCAGGTCCTAAGTCACAAGGATTATTATGATTCTTTGATTTTCAAAGGCAGCTTTTTCTCAACTATATTCTTATAAACCAGAAAAATACTCCTGAACACATTCTGATTGTCTAATGAAATAACAAGCAAGATCAGTCTTCCATTGACTATGGAGGTCCAAAATCAGTTTAAAGGACTCCAGTTTTGACTATTACTAACCAGGCTGGCCATCGCCTTTCTGAGACTACGGGGGTTGCTGATTCTGTTTGAGACTGGCCACGTGCCACCACAGTCCAGGCCCACTCAAGTTACCGCTGGAATTGCCCCGTTCCCCTGAAATCAGCAATTCCAGGAGGGTATCAGCTGTAGGAATCCTCACGTTGGCAAATAAAGTAAAGATTTAAAATGTAGAAGGTGTTAATAACATTTACCATGGACCTAAATCCTTGCTCATCTTGTGATTCACCGGGTTACTTCCAACCCCTGATGCCTTAAGTCCAAATCTACCCACACCTCACTCTATATAGAAAGAAGGTAGATAGAAAGCTGCCTACCAAAACAGATACTGAAATGTAAAATCTCCTCATTACAGAGATTTTAGTCATCAGAGATTTCTCCCTTGAGAGTTGCCAGGACGTAAGCTGAAATGAGTAGATTTAGGGACTTGTGTTTGGAAGACTCGGGTGTTGTTAAGGAGTATGTGACAAAGTGGGAGCCTGGATTTCAGAGCCCATCTGGGGCACACATGTTGTTTACATCTATAACCACATAAAAGGTGATGAACAACCCAAGAAGGTTTTGCCAACAAATAGAAACATTTACCACACAGCAGTTGTAAGGGCCAAAATATTAAAAACTGGCTAGAAATTAATGGATACATTTACAAAGCTATTCAAATAGATTGGTTGATCTCATCAGAATTCTTTGATCTAGGATTCTGGCAGAGAAAATCTAGTTTTTCAAATAAATCATTAAATTAAGAATATCTTCTATGAAAAATACTGATTGAAGATGAATGATGGAACAAATGTCTTTATCCCTCCCCTGAATATCTGTTAAAATAGAAATAAAGGGATTTTTAAAAATTAAAAGGAGGAAGACAAAATGATAACAATGAGATTTTAGAAGCTGAAAAATAGGACAGTTATTATCTGATTTAGTAAATTGCAAAAGCTAAGTCCTAAACTAGCAGAGATGAAAACCAGGAAGCAACCCAGTTCTCAGGATAGGTCTCACCAAAAGTCCCCTCCCAAATGTAGCTTAGTTGACTGCCTCTCCCCAGTCCCCACAAGAATGCTTGAGGTTTTTTTCTATAGAGGGTATAATAAAGGTCCCTAAGCCAGAATTAGGGGCACTAGGCATGATTAAGATTGGGAATACTATATTGAAAGCAGAGAGATGTGGAAAAAAGGTTTATATAATGAAGTACTGTGATACCCAGTCCACTTCCAGAACACTGGCAGCTTGATATAACCCCTATAGACAGAAAAGAGTCGTTTCCCCCCCCCACCTGGAAAACTAAAACAGACCAAGAAAAAAAGACCTAAAGACAATGACATTCCCCCCTACCCCCAATATAAATGGCCCAGGCAGATCATGCTAAAGACTGAACTCAACAAGCTTTATCTATGGCACAGAACTTCCCATCAGATCTAAAATATTAATAAAAGGCAGGGATTACCAGACATCTGAAGAAAGCCTCTATCAGGAAATACAGACACACACACACACACACACACACACACACACACACACAACTATAGAGGAAACAGACTATGGAGCAAAATAAAAGCTTCAAAAAGAAGCAAATATTAATATCTTCAGAGAAGTGAAATAGATCTTATAAGAATAGAATGCTATAAAAAGAATCAGTGGGGTGGGGAGAAGAACTCTTGGAAATTTAAGATATGGTAAAAGAATTTAAAAACTTAACTGAAGGTTTAAGATGATAAAGTTGAGGAGCTCTCAGAAAATAAAGACAAAAGACAAAGAAAAGGATAATAGGGAAGAAGAGAAAAGACAATCAGAGGATTAGTGTAGAAGGCCCGATATTCTAATAAATAGGGGTTCCAGAAAGAAAGAGCAGAAGTAATGTGGAGGAACTCACAATAAATCAACAATTCAAGAAAGCTTCCAAATCCAAGAGACACAAGCCACCCAATCAATAGGGCCGGATAAACGCCTGCTGCAACAGACTAAAACAGACCAACAGCAAAGCACGTCACTGTGAAATTTCAGAACCCTGGAGGTAGGGGAGAATCCAACAAGCTCTCAGAGGGGAAAAGCAGGTGTCAAACAAAGGAGGCCGAATAAAGGGAAACAGTAGGTAGAACTGTAGGAGAATACTTGTGGAGAAATCCTAATCTGAAAACGTACATTTGTAGGCCAGAAATTGAAAGCAAATACTCAATGTTTTGTTGGTGTTGGATTGAGAAATAGATTATAGCTAGGATTTCTTCTTAATCCTTGGATATCAACAAAACCACAATCATAATAGCTAACCTGGGCCAGGAATCTCACTAAGCACTTCCAACACACATTAGCTTATAGGCTCTTTTTTTCTTTTCTTTTTTTTTGTGGGGGGAGGGCATGGAGAGAGAGGGAGGGAGGGAGAGAATCTTAAGCAGGCTCCACACCCAGCATGGAGCCAGACACAGGGCTCCTTCTCAGGACCCTGAGATTATGACCTGAGCCAAGATCATGAGTCTGATGCTTAACCGACAGAGCCACCCAGACACCCCAGCTTGTGTACTCTTTATGACAGTCTAAATAGGTAGAAATAATTACCACAATTTACAGATTAAGTTATGCTAATTAGGTAATTTACCCAAGGTCACACAAACCTAGAATCTAGAATCCAAAGTCCAAAACCCATTCAACAGCTACGCCATGCAGGCTTGGGAAGTAATGTTCGTATTTAAATGATTCAGTCACAATTTTTATAAAGCTCAATATTTCTGCCAACACTGACTTCTTAGAGACAGCAAAAATATGTGTTCCAGAACTCTATATCTTTATATTTTGAAAGAGAACAAAAAGGAAAGATGGAGATTGGCTTGAAATTATTATAAAATAAAATACTAGTGCATGATTCTTCAGAACAGAGTATCTTGGTTAGCTGGCAGGACTTCTAGGAAACCTTTTAAGAAAAGGAAAGTCTCAAAGATAAGGGCCCAAAAGAGAGTAGGAATATTTCTGTTTTAGTTGGCTTACCACTCGATTGCTCAGTGGTTTATTAATGCCCAAACTACAAGAACATTTTGCATAAGACTTTTATAAGTTGGCCTGGCAGCCATTTTTACGTACACAAGCCCCCCCCCATACTGAATTTTCCATATTAATGTGCTTCCATTGTTCTCAGTTGGGCCTGCAGGAACTTTAGCCCTCTTCCAGATGTTTCCTGACATCAGCATCCAAGATGTGCTGGCCAGCTGTCTTTAAAATTGCAGGAACTCTGTGTTGTGTGCATTAGTTATGCAAATGGGAAAGCAGGGACAAGAAGCCAATGTAGAGGATAAAAAAGAACCAGGGGAGGGATTGGACCAGGGCTTTACTGGCACATGTAATGTAGGTAGAAAGCCAAGACAGCAAGCTGTCTTTGATCAAAACCCCCAGCAGCCTTCACCACCCATCCCCACACAGAAAGCTCAGTGTCCTCAGGTCCCAGGTCAGGCCTGGATTTCTGGAAGTTTCCTCACTCCATTTTGAGTGCTTAATAGATCCACTCTGAATACCCACAGATCTACCAATCCTCTAACCAGTTTCTCCTTTGCTCTACTTTCTCAACAGATAAATATCTGCATAGACCAGAGAATAACTCCCCACTGTGTAGTCCTCAGTAAATTAATAGATGTCTCATGAAAAAAAAGGGCTGGACAGTCAAATGAGTTCAGAAAAACCTAGGTTAAACAAAGTGAAGCAATTCCCCTTCCCAGAGCACTCTCTAGGCCTCTGATATATTCGTGGGCACCGGAGATATCAGAGGGAGCCAGTTTTCAGAGGACTGAGCCCTGTGAGAAAATGCGGACAAGAGGCAATGAGGCTTCTCAGCCCCACTCACCTTCTCAGACACCAAACTAAGTGCCTCCTGAAGAGCTCTGCAGGTCCCAGATGTAACACACACATTACCGACCTCACAATCACCTCTTCCACCTGCTTGGGCTCCAGCTTCCCTTCCTGGGTTATGGCAGCACCATCCTCCTCCTCCTAAGCTAGAATTAGGGCAGCCATCCACCATGTTTCCTTTGTCCCCACTTTCACCCTCCCCCATCTAGTGCACCCTGCAGTGAAGGGCTACTGCTTTGTCTTGCCAGTGCCTCTGTGGGCACAGACCACCAGCCTCAGACCTGCATCCTTAGCTGATGATGTGGCAGTCCTATTTGGTTCACACAGGAACACTGTGCCTGAGCTTATCAGTGACTGGGTTCATGCCTTCCTTACCCAACGGGCAGGCAGCCTTTTAAACTCTATTAGTCTAAACAGTAGAGAATCACTGTGTTCTCAGTCCCACTATGGTAGGGTTTTATTTTTCTAGTTTGATTTTGTGTTTTTGTTTTGTTTTATTGGTTGGTTGATTTTTATTTGTTCATTTTATTTTTAATTGTGGTCAAATGCACATCACATAAAATTTACCATCTTAACCATTTCTGAGTGTGTAGTTCAGTGGTTTTAAGTACATTCACAGTGTTGTACAACCAACCTCCAGAACTCTGGAGTAAAACTGAAACTCTGTACTGATGAAACAACTCCCCCTTTTGCTCTCCCCCAGCCTCTACTATTTTTTGCACTCAGCATTCTGCTTTCTCTAGCAATTTGACAGAGACTCTAAGTACCTCCTATAGGATTATGTACCTCATTCAGTATTTGTCTTTTGATGACTAGCTTACTTCACTTAGTATAATGTCTTCAGGGTTCATTTATGTCATATCAGATTTCTTTCCTCTCAAAGCCAAGTAATATTCCATTATATGTGTATTCCACATCATGTTTATCCACCCATTGGGGGACACTTGGGTTGTGTCTACCTCTGGCTATTGTGAATAATACAACCATGAATATGGGTGTATAATATCTCTTGGAGACCCCACTTTCAATTCTTATGAATATACCTCCAGAAGTGGAATTGCTGGATTACATGATGAATCTATTTTTAGTAGGTTACAACCTAGGATAGGTTACTTAGTATCTGTGTTTTAGTTTTCTCATCTATAAATAAAGATTTAATTATAACACCTATCTTGTAAGGTTATTGTTAGGATTAGAAGAATTAATACTTGCAAAATACTTATAAAACATTATAATTATTCTTTTTTAACAAAGGAAGAATTTGAGGCATAAAGAAGTAAGTTGCCCAAGTTCTCATATCTCATAAAGAGCAGAGCCAGGATAGTCACCCAGGTTCACAGCTGAAGACTGTTCTCTTAATCACTCTGCCAAAGTGACTCCACTCCCCAGTTCAAGTTTTTTTTTCTGACCAACTCCACCTAAGCTGATTATGTACTGATTCACCTACATGGGCACAGTTTGGGAGGAAAATAAGGGAGGGTAGAAGAGGGAACCCTACGTATCAGAAAAAAAGAACCACCAAAATCTTGATATACTGCCAAAAGGACAGGAGCTTGGTAGTAAAATCATAACAAATAATTCTATTATTATTGGCATGACTTGTTAGGAGTGATATAAACCAAGTAGATTCACTTCTGTTTATTTTTGAGTTGCCAAGTATCAGCCACTTTGAGAGTGTGTGTCTGTGAGCCGGACTGAGGATGTGAGAGGGTGTGTGTGTGTTGGGAAGTGGGGGGACATCATCGTGCCCAAACTCCACTCACCTCACCAGCCATGGGACACTCATAGGAAGTTATTTCTCTTTCCCTTCTCTTCTTAGAGGTTTATATGAAGGCCATTTTCATAAGAAATAAATGCCTAAAACGAAGGGAGAAGGATGTGTAATAATAGTATTTTATAACGAAACTGTAGCTTTAGGTTCAGTACTTAGTTTCTTTATAGCAATGCTTCTAAAAACCATTGAAGTGACTAACAAGTTTTCCGGCAACCCTGCTTATCGCATGGGGAAATTACACAGAACGATTAAGTAAGTGACTTGTTCAGAGAGACTTAGTAATACACTCTAGGCTTTCATGAGGATGAGCTCATGGATAAATGTGGTGGTGTGGTCATTCTGAACGAAAGTGGTTCAGCTCGGCCAGATGTTTCATTGAATGCGACAAAAGGCAGTCACACCCAAGAGAGCTACAAGATGCGTTTGTTTCGTGAGGGAAGGGCACTGGAACTTGTTGTGTTATCTCTGAGAGAAAAAGCCACCTCAGACCCTGGGCATACACAACCTGACCACTGGTTCTGTCCTTTGCAGACTTCTTCCCTCACCCTTCCCCCGAATAAGCTTTCATTTAGATCATTCATTGACCCTGCTCTTGCCCAGGTCACCAAAACTTATCAAGAACATTCACTTCTGGGGGTGCCTGGGTGGCTCAGTGGGTTAAAGCCTCTGCCTTCGGCTCAGGTCATGATCCCAGGGTCCTGGGATGGAGCCCCACATTGGGCTCTCCGCTCAGCAGGGAGCCTGCTTCCTCCTCTCTCTGACTGCCTCTCTGCCTACTTGTGATCTCTGTCAAATAAATAAATAAAATCTTAAAAAAAAAAAGAACATTCACTTCTGGTTTTCATCTCACCTACCCTCTTGGCAGCCCCAGCCAACCAGTCTCTCCTGAGACGTTTTCTTCTCTTGGCTTCTATGGAACCACATTTTCCTGGTTTTCCAAATACTAAGTAGGCTGCTGTTGGTTGTTCAGTCTTCTCTGACAGCTTCCTGCCCATTCATCGGACCTTTTAAAGGATGGAGGGCCCTACAGCCCACAGGGATTTCACCCAGTACCTAGCTCACGGCTCTCCAGGCCCTCTTACTGTTTCCATACCAGCTTTGCTCTGGGTCTTGTCTAGAATACTCTTCTTCCTGAGACCCACAGCCCTAACTCCTCCCTTCTTGGAAATCTTAAAGTTCGCCTGGTCAGTGAAGCTTCCCCGACTTCCCTATTTAAAAATCACAAACCAGCTCCACCTCACAATCCTCATCCTCCTTATCTTTCCCTTTTTTATAATACTTGTCACCTTCTAAGATAATTATGTATAAAATCTAAACCCTAACCACTGTCTAGACAGTCTTTCACAAAATGTCCCTCCCCCCAGCCTACCTCTCTGACCTCCTCTCCTACCATTCTCCCCATCACTCCTCCAGTTCTGCTCCTCACAACAAACCAAGTTCATTCCCACCACAAAGCCTAGAACTCTGCTGTCCTCCATACCTGTAAAGATCTCTCAGATCTTTAAACGGCTCGGACCTCATTAGGCAGGTCTCAGTTCAAGGTCACTGCTCAGAGAGGCCTCCTATGACCACCCAGTCTAAAGAGGCTCCCAGTTATTCTGTTATACTTGTCCGCTTTATTTTCCTCATAACATTTAGCACTCTTTGAAATCATATTACTTATGCTCATTCATTTATTGTTGCTTTACTTACTGTTTGCCTTTCTAACCAATATGAGTTTCATAAGATCAAAGACTATGGCTGTTTTGCTCATCATTCCATTCTCAGTACTTGGCACAGTATCTTTTATGCAATAGACTCTCAGTTTATATGTCTTGATGGAATAAATGCTGAATGAGGCTGAAGTAATGGAAAGGCAAGAAAAGGGTAAAGGAGGAAGGCAGAATTTTATTTTGCTATTTTAAATCTTAAGCTATTGGGAACTTTTATAGAGAAAAGGGAAGAAGGAGTGAGCAAAAACACAAATAATTATCAATTCCCCAAGTCAGATTTTCTCCTAGCCATGGCTCTCCTCATGTTCAGGACTCAAATGTGCCATTTATTTAATCAACAGTCTCTTGTTCCTGAATCCACAATTCCTGTGTTGTGATATGATATGACCCCACTTCTTGACCACTCAGCCTGGGTGTTTTAGCTGCTGATAAAAGCTTGTATCAAGAGGAAAAGCAAGGGCGCCTGACTGGCTCCCTTGGTAGAGTCTGTGACTTTTCTCGGGGTTCTAAGTTTGAGCCCTGTGTTGGGTGGGGACATTACTTAAAAATTTTTAAAACTTAAAAAAGAAAGAAAAAAAAAGAGGAAAAGCACACATTCCCTGCAGATTAGGATTATGTACCCCACCTTCACATTCTTGAAATTTATGAATAAGACTTTTTTAAAAATTTTATTTATTTATTTGACAGACAGAGATCACAAGTAGGCAGAGAGGCAAGCAGAGAGAGAGGGGGAAGCAGACTCCCTGCTGAGCAGAGATCCCGATGCGGGGCTCGATCCCAGGACACTGAGATCAAGACCTGAGCCGAAGGCAGAGGCTTAACCCACTGAGCCACCCAGGCACCCATGAATAAGACATTTTTAAAAATTAGATATGAGGGGCGCCTGGGTGGCTCAGTGGGTTAAGCCGCTGCCTTCGGCTCAGGTCATGATCTCAGAGTCCTGGGATCGAGCCCCCCATCGGGCTCTCTGCTCAGCAGGGAGCCTGCTTCCTCCTCTCCCTGCCTGCTTGTGATCTCTCTGTCAAATAAATAAATAAAATCTTAAAAAAAAATTAGATATGAGTTAGGGTGAGGCCAATCCAAAGCTAATTCCTATGGCACAGTAACAGCCCTAGGTTTCCTGACTGTACTGGAGACTCTAAGCCACAACCGAAATGGCAAGATAATTAACTGATAGTTATTACCCAATTTACCACTAAAGAGGATGGGAAGTATTTTAGAACCAATTACACTCTAGGACAATGCAAATGATATTTCATTTAGTCCTCAAAATAACTCTAAGAGGTATACATTATTATTGTGATTGCTGAGGTGGGAACTGAGGCTCAATCTAATCATGACCTTTGCTCTAGGTCACACTGTCAATGAGTAGGAAAGGGAGCTGTCTGCGACCTTTACTCAAGGTCACGCTGTTAATGAGTAGGGAAGGGAGATGTCTGGGGCCTGGGGCTACATTTTCCTCTCTACCCACACTGCCTCCCAAACATCTAGATTTGACCTATCCTATGAATGCAGGGTATGTAGGCAGAAAAGGGTAATATAGTAGTCCCCGGTTATCTGCAGGAGGTCTGTTCCAGTAACCCTAGTGGGTGCCTGAAACGGGGGATGTACCTATCTATACTATGCCTTTTCCTCTACACACGTACCTATGGTAGAGTTTATCAGGTAGGCAGTGTGAGAGATTAGCGACAATAACTAGTAATAAATTGGAATAATTATGACAGTATACTATAATAAAAGTGATGTGAACATGGTATCTCTTCTCTCTCAAAATCTCTTATTTGCTGTACTTACCCTTCTTCTTGTGATGCTGTGAATGACAGAATGCCTAGGATGAGATGAGGCGAGATGAATGAATTTGGCAGCTGTGGACCTTCTCTTGATTCTTCTAGGATCATCTGCTTCCGGAGCAGGGCTGACCACGGGTAACTGAAGCCGCAGAAGATAAAACTGTATAAGCAGAAACTACTAAGCTGAAGAACGAAAGGGGTCTGGGATTTATGAGTTGGGATCAGATTGGAGCTGGGGGAATTGAAATTCAGAATATGTTTTCCCATGTACTCAGGATTAATTTTGAAATATATTTCAAGTCCAAATATTTGACTGAAAAAAAGTTTTTCACATATAAACCATTAGAAATACAGGACTATGGTCTATGCCAATTCTAAAAAAATAGAAAACAATGGGGCGCCTGGGTGGCTCAGTGGGTTAAAACCTCTGCCTTCGGCTTGGGCCATGATCCCAGGGTACTGGGATCAAGCCCTGAGTTGGGCTCTCTGCTCAGTGGGGAGACTGCTTCCCCCTCTCTCTCTGCCTACTTGTGATCTCTGTCAAATAAATAAATAAAATCTTAAAAAGAAAATAGAAAACAAAACCAAAACACTAATTTTTCTGTAGTAATATGTAACTTGAATTTTTAAATCAGCTTATTTAACTTCTCTGAGGCACTTGTCCATCCTATAAAGTGTCTATCCCACATGCGTGTGGGGAGATGAATGAGTGTGAATATGTATGAATAAAGCGCTGTACAAGTCTTAATTTCTCTTCCTACTGCTTACAGTAATCATGAAAACAGTTCAGGTAAGTTAGCAAAGCGTTGGCATAACACTGAGCAAAAAAATCTTTTTATTCAGGGAGGGGTGTTTCTGTTGAATTTAGAAACTGCCAATTGTGGGATGTCTAAGTGGCTCTGTGGATCAAGCCCCTGCCTTTGGCTCAGGTCATGATCCCAGGGCCCTGGGATCCAGTCCTTCCTGGGGCTCCCTGCTCGGCAGGGAGTCTGCTTCTCCCTCTGCTTGCTGCTCCCCCTGCTTGTGTTCTCTCTCCCTCTGTCTGACAAATAAGTAAAAAATCTTAAACACACACACACACACACACCACCGATTGTGATACTCTGAAGTCTCTGATTCCTTCAGCTGAATCTGATCATAGTTGTCAGAAGAAGGAAAAAAAACATTAAAAACAATCCCAAGAAATCTAAAACTACTCTAAATATACTGATATTGAGGAATGGCCCAAAGGAAAATAAGAATATTCTTACTTGGTATTAGGGAAAAAAAGATATTCCACATATTTGTACTTGCATTTTCTTTTGGAACGGTTTACTTATTGTTGGTTGATACCTGGTTTCTCACAGCAAATAAAAAGTCATGTTTTATTTTTTTAAATTCAATTTCTAGATTTAATAGCCACAATACTCTATAAATGAATAAATGTCGATTTGAGTGGTTCTGAATGTGAAGATTAGGGTAAGTCCACGAGAATTAACAGGTTTAGAAAACGAAAATTTTTTTCTTTTTCTTTTTAGAAAGTGAAATTTTTTTCAAAAAGGAAGCTCAACAACAAACGAAATTGTTGGAAAATACAAACTATAAGACTACATTCGCCAGGACCAAAAGTTAACTTTACTCCTTTAAAATGAATCCCTGGCAATCATTGTTGACCATTTATTACTTATTAGGCAAAGGACCTTGTCTTGTTAACGTTATCTCCTAGAGGTAATCTACTTTGCAATTATATGGTTCTGCTTTCCCCTTTGAAAGCAGTTTCACTCCTATTATCTTACCTCACAAGCTTTGAAGGCTAGCACAATGAATTGAATTTCAGATTGTCTTTAGTGGAAAAACAATGAAAGGTTCACAAGAACAAAAAAGATTATGAACTGATTGTTTACAAAGACTATTTACAAGGACAGTCTTTTGACTGTGCTGATTGATAAAGGGTGGTGGGGCTGCCTCCTGAGTAATCCTTACTTTCTGTCCCTGGTGGGTGTGTTGAACCAACTAGCCGCTGCAAAGACATTGTCCGGAAGAGCAAAACTGAATTGTTCCTTTTCAGCTTCTACAAGGTGCTGGAGCAAATCCGGAGGACAGAACTTTGCTGTGGAGGGAAAAAGGATTTATGTGCTGGGTAAGTGAGATTTAAGATATCTGCCCTCTGGTGCCCAGGAGGTGAAGGACAGGGTGACAGTTTTCATATAAGCAGTTTGTAAACGTGAAACTTGTTGAAAGATTTTAATTCCCTGATTAGATGTGAGGAAGAGGTAGTGGAAGAGGATATTCACAGTTGAAGGTAAAGACATAAAAATTCATACATTTGGAAGGTCTGACCTAAGTGGAGATTTAGGAAAAGACTATAGTAACTTGTGAGTATTCCGACCTTTCCTAAGCATTAATGTTCCCTCCAAGATTTTATATCACCGTTAATAAAACAAATAACACTACTTTTTAAAAAAGATTTTACTTACTCACTTGAGAGAGAGAACACGGATGTGCATGTGCGTGAGCTTGGGGGGGAAGGAGCAGAGGGAGAAGCCGACTCCCTGCTGAGTAGGGACCCTCCCCCCATCTCAGGGCTCCATTCAGGCCTCTGGGATCATGACCTGCACCAAAGGCAGACGGTTTTAACTGACTGAGCCACCCAGGCGCCCCAGTGCATAACATTATTACCCTCATTTTTGAAAGAACAGAAACTATCACATCATGAAGGCTGAATTTATATGGAAAAATAAGTGAACAGGGGGAATTATACAAAATTCTATCCCTATGCCTATTAAGGAAAACTGGACCATCAACCCCAAAATATCATAAAATTGTTTACTCTTTTACCCAATGCCTCTGTATTAATATTATTAAGTTATTAGGCCCTAGGGATTTTTTTTTAAGTCTATGTGACTGTCAGAAAATTAAAGGACTTTCCATTAGTAACCTCACACCTTTTTTTTCATAATCATAGCATCAAACTGGGCACTTAAGCTCTCAAGAGAGTGGGTTATTCTCTCAGAAAAGCAGATCAAAAAAAGGGATTTGAGGAAGGAAAGGAAGCAGGTGGTGGGAAGATCATTACCAACCACTCAGCCACAGGGTGACGTGGGCCACTCACCTCTGCTCTCATGACAAACTGAATGGCTCTCAGAAACTTTTTCTCAGGGCCTTCTTGTTATCTCATCTGGGGCCCTTTATTTAATTTTTTTCTAATTTTTTTATTGTGGTAAAATAAACAACACAAAATTTATTATCTTAACCATTTTTAAATGGTATTAAGTACCATATTGTTGTGCAACCATCATTTACCATCCATCTCCTGAACCCTCTCCATGTTACGCAAAACCAAAACTCAATACCCATTAAACAATATCTCTCCATTCCTCCCTGCCCCTGTGCCCTGGCAACCATCATTCTGCTTTCTGTCTCTATTATTTTTTTTTTTTACTTTTTTTTTTTTAAAGATTTTATTTATTTATTTGACAGGCAGAGATCACAAGTAGGCAGAGAGGCAGGCAGGGGGTTGGGGGGGGGAGAAGGCTCCCCGCTGAGCAGAGAGCCCAATGTGGGACTTGATCCCAGGACTCCAGGATCATGACCTGAGCCGAAGGCAGAGGCTTTAACCCACTAAGCCACCCAGGTGCCCCTCTATTATTTTTCTATTTTGTTTATTTCTGCTCTGGTCTTTATTATTCCCTTCCTTCTTCTAGCTTTGGGTTTAGTGTGCTCTTTTTTTTCTAGTTCCCTAAGTTGTAACGTGAGGTTGTTGATTTATTTCTTTTTTTTTTAAATATTTATTTAATTGAGAGAGATGCATGCACGTGCACACTCACCTATAGTGAGTAGGGGGAGGAAGAGAGAATCTCAAACAGACTCCCCTCTGAGCATAGAGCCCGTCGTTGGGCTGGACCTCATGACCCTGAGATCATGACCTGAGCCAAAATCAAGAGTTGGATGCTTAACCAATGGAGCCACCCAGGTGCCCTGAGATATTTCTCATTTTTCAATGTAAGCATTTATAGCTATAAATTTCCCCCTTAGCACTGTTACCACTGTGTTCCATAAGTTTTGATATGTTGGGTATTTGTTTTCATTCATCTCTAAGGGTTTTCTATTTTCTTGTGTGAGTTCTTCTTTAATTTCAACAAATTTGTGAATGTTCCAAAATTCTAACAGAGTTTCAGCCATTATTTCTTCAAATATTCTCTCTGCTCTTTTCTTTCTTCTCCTTCTAGGACTTCCACAATGTGTACTTTGGTTCATTGACAGTGTCCCACAGGCTTTGTTTCCTTCTATCTTTGTTCTTCAAATGCTATAATTTTTATTGTTCTCACTTCAAGTTCACTGACTCTTTCTTCTACCTGTTTGAATCTGCCTTTGAATCCACCTACCAAATTTTTAATTTCAGTTGTACTTTTTAGCTACAGAATTTTTTCTTGTTGTTGCTTAAGGTGTCTATCTATATATGTTTCCATTTTATTCATATATCACGTTCTTTATTTTCTCCACATCCTCTTTTAGTCTTTGAGCATCTATAAGACAGTAGTTTTAAAGTCTTTGTCTACCAAATCCCCTATCAAGTCCTTTTCAGGGATAGTTTCTGCTGGTTGTTTTATTTTTTTCTTTGAATGGGCCATACTTTCCTGTTTCTTTGTATGCCTTGTGATTCTGTTGATGTTGTTGAAAATAGGACATTTCAATCTGATAATGTGATACCTCTGAAAATGAGATTCTCCCCCTTCCCCAAGGCTTGCTGTTTTTTGTTATTTTTCATTCTTGCTATAGGCTGTGTCTTTGCCAAGGATCAGCCTGAGGTATAAGCTTTAGGTATTGTCAGGTCTTTTATGAGCCTGTGCCTGCCCTTGAGCATGTGTGGTGACTTTCTGATTTCTCCTTATATGCTGTTGCTTTTGAACGTCCTAGTTTTCAATACCTGGCTCCCAAAGGGAGAAAAGAAAAGACTGAAGGGTGGGGAGAAGGTGCCAGCCCTTTAAAGCCCCTGGAAGTCACTTCAGCCAGAGGGATAGGGGCTTGCAACAACAGGGGGATGGGGGTGGGGGAGTGACATGGGGTACTACAGCAATGGCTGCACTTCTGTGATCAGAAGCAGCGATCTACAATCAGAGCACAGATCCTTGGTATCTGGATGATAGGATCCTTTATTCCCACCCTGGTTCCTAGAGACTGTGTGCAAACTGTTCCAGAAACACATGCTGGGCAGCCAGCCAAGGGGCAGAGGGGTGGGAGATGAGTGGTTGCTACTGAAATTGACCAAAATTAACCTCAATTTACCATCCAGCCCTTCTCCTGGAATTTGCAAGCCTTGCAGAGACTTGAGAGTTCTAACTTATTTACATCAGACAGATTCTGCCAGTGCAATGTGGCAAGATAGTGGCAAGATAGATTTCTGGTGCTTCCTGCTCTGGCATCTTCCCAGAATCCTCTCTGGGGTGCTTTATTTTTTTAAAAAATGTTCTGTTGTGGAAAATTTCAAACCTAATTAATCCCTATGTACCCTCATGCAGTTTCAACAATTACCAACTACCTGCTCTCACACCTGGAATTTCCATCTATGGTTTCTTATTCACTTCTCTGCCTTTCCCCCCATGGCAGGCTTCAAACAATGTGATTACCTGCCTTTTGCTCCAGCTTCAAGAACCAGTGGGATCCCTCCAGACAGCTGACTAAATCAATATGCCCTCTTTTCTATTTTCCTAACTTGAAGATTTTATTTATTTTTTGTCATGGAGAGAGAGAGAGCAGGGGGAGCAGCAGGCAGAGGGAGAAGCAGACTCTCCACTGAGCAGGGAGCTGATGTGGGACTCAAACCCAGGACCCTGGGATCATGACTTGAGCTGAAGGCAGCCGATTAACCAAATGAGCCACCCAGGTGTCTCTATCTTCCTAACTTGAATAATTTTTATATTCCATCTCTACCTTCCAGGCTCGC